>NC_059339.1:68236886-68859386 GCF_018350155.1 Leopardus geoffroyi | reverse complement strand
GTTCCACCTATGAATATTGGTAGTATTTATTGATAGACCAACAGTAGCATTAAAACCCCATTCAAAACAGATGCTACACTAGCCTGCCATGGTCATCTGCCCTGAACCGTCACTTAGTTGTACAATTTATTTTCCAGAGGGAAGAAATGTATTTATTTATTTATTTATTTATTTTTAACGTTTATTTATTTTTGAGAGAGACAGAGACAGAATGCGAGTGGGTTAGGGGCAGAGAGAGAGGGAGACACGGAATCTGAGATAGGTTCCAGGCTCCGAGCTGTCAGCACCAGAGCCCGACGCGGGGCTTGAACCCGGGAGCTGTGAGACCATGACCCGAGCTGAAGTCGGACATTCAACCGGCTGAGCCACCCAGGTGCCCCCAGAGGGAAGAAATTTAGATGAAATCAATAATTAAAACATAAAAGATACTTATTCTGGGAGATGGATGCAATGAGAATTTGGGCATATGAAACCAAACTTAGAAAGAAATAATAGAATCGTAGGGAAAAACAATATGAGATTCATACTTGATTCAAAAAAGTGGTCATCTTTTTTTCCCCGCCAAATGCTCTCAGGTATAGAGAGCGTTGGTAGAGGAGGCACCCAGGTCATAGCCATGTATTTGTGGTGTATAGGTGTAAGCAGAGTTCCTGAAGGTGAACGCATTAGATAACAAATTACAATTTCTCGTGCAGGTTAGACTGTGTATGGAGTGGGTACAGAATTCCCCTAGCTGGATGCTCTTCCCCTGGGGCCGCCATTTGCAGGGGATTCCGTGTGCATATTCAGACACACAGACTTGCATAACTGCTTATTACAGAAATATTCTTGGTCACTAAATGTCCAACAGACTTAAACTTACAGGGTTTCCCATATATGGAAGAAAAGTGATTTCCACCCAGTCTCCATGCCCTGGCATGTCACGATGCCAACCCTTACATTTATTTGACTTCTAGAATTTAAATAGGTGGTGATGTAAATCAGAGTTCATGTTTTACCTACTGACACTGAGTAACCCAGTCATCGTGATGTGCTTTTCAATGTGGCTGCACAGTGGGAGGGGCACTTACTCTAAGCTCATCCCTCTAAGTTAGATTGACAACAAAGGGATTTATTTCTATCTTATAAAAGACGAGGAAGCAGAGAAGACTATAGAGAAGTTACATGCTTTGGCAGAGATCACACAACGAAGCGGAAGTAGAATCTAAGTGTCTTTAAGGGTCTCTGCTGTGATCAGAGTTTCGTCTTTACTGGATAATACAGCGTGAGAAAGTGAGATAAACCCATCTCACCATACGTGTGCAGAACGAATTACTCTCAGTAGATAGCTTCTTCTATTTTTTAAATATCCTTCATTCACTCCTGTGACATTTTCAATGTCCACCCTACGTATTTGAGCTGGAATGGGAACTGAAGAGTCCCTAATTTTCTCAGGCATTTTTCCACGTGCATTCTTACATTGATCTAAACTAGAATCAGATGTGTTCCAACAGGCCACTTGTTTTGTACAATAGTTCTACGAAGTAGCTGTCTATAAGAGGCAGTTCATTAAAAATTAATTTTTAAATGAACTTGAGATGTATGGTATAGATTTTCTAAAGGCTGCATATTGGAGCATGCATATAAAATATTTTCCTTGCCCAGTAGTGCTAATAGTAGCTAATATTTATTGAGCTCTTGCTCTGTAACAGACACTGTTCTAATTATTAACTATTTTTCTTTTAATCCTCAAGGCAGCTCTATGAGATAGTTAATATTATTATCCCCATTTGATACACAAGGGAAATGATGCATGGAGCAATTTAATCCTTGCTAGAAGATGGTAAAGCCAGTATTGAAACCCAAATATACTGGCTCTAACTTTTTTTTTTTTTTTTTTTTTTAAATTTTTGAGAGAGATTCAGAGTGCAAGTCGGGGGAGGGACGGAGAGAGAGGGAGATGCAGAATGTGAAGCAGGCTCCAGGCTGTCAGCACAGAGCCCGACATGGGGCTCGAACCCATGAACCGTGAGATCATGACCTGAGCTGAAGCTGGATGCTTAACCATCTGAGCCCCCCAGGCACCCCTGAAAGCCCCACTTCTAATCTTTTACTGCCTCCCATCAAGTCTTTTAACAACAGTATGATTTTATTAAGTAACTTTGCCTTTGAAATTATTTTGACCTATCTTAGGACCTACTACAAATCTGATATTCTGTGATGATTATATATTTTCAGCTAATTGTGTTTAAGTTCTTGAACTTCTGTTCTCTATACACTCAACAGTTTCACTTGAGGTACTTTATAAAACTGGCTAAAATTTAAAATTGAAGTGTAGACTATAGATACAGAAATTCAAAACTGTATTTCTTGGTTCTTTAAATTCTGTTAAATGTACCATTTAGTCTGGTTGCTACTCTGTAAACATGTAGTGTCTCTTAGTTTCCAAAGCTACTAATCCTTACAAAAACCCTTAGACATCTCAGATGTCTAAGTTTGGTGTTAATTTTGATACGGATTTGTTGTTTTGTTTTTTTTTTCCTTCTCAAAGTGATAATAGATACAAGCTGTTCTCAAAAGGTCTTTAACCAGATTTCACAAAGCAAACATGTATAGGCAGATTTTCAAAGTAACCCAAAGGATACGTTGTGCATTTTACTTGCCACTGGGAAAATTAAGAGCAATTATCAACCGAATATAATTTCTGATAGTGACTAAAAGTCTTACAGCTTCTTTGTCATTCTTCTGTTTAATGACTAACAATTGTGCTGCTCTTCTAACATTAAAAAGGCAAATAAGCAGAAGCTTTCCTGAGGATTTAGAAGTAGAGTTACATGTAGACGTGTGTGTGTGTGTGTGTGTGTGTGTGTGTGTGTGTGTGTGCGCGCGCGCGCACTAGTATAGATAACATTTATATAGAGTTTTGAAGTATTAAGTTTGTTCTTGTTGTACCTCTCATTGACACGAATAATTTCTTGTCTTATGTGCATTTATTTTCAAGTAGCACACAGTATAAACCAGTAGTAAATTCAAGTCCCTGTTACTCTTGACAGTAGAAATTTTAAGAGTTTAATGTAGTCTGCATCCTGGCACACGGGGCTCGTGACAGCATTGGGAATCTGGCAGAGAGAGCAATTTGTGTCTTGTTAAGGTAGGTCCACCTTTTAGGATTCATGTCCCATCCTTCAGTCCTAAACTTCCTAAACATTTAAAGGTAGCAGTGGAACTACCTATAATGATACTTTAGTATTTTTTCTGTAAAATGTTAGATAGTAACAGAGATGTTAACAAATCAGTCTAAACCCAGGGAGTAAATAGCTGCAGGTGTATTTATTTCATGTTCAGTAAGAAAACCAGGTCTGGGGAATACTTTTCATAGTTTAGCTGGTTGTACAATGGTCTCTGGATTTCTTTTACTGTCCTTAAATGGTTAGGTTGGAGAGCCTCGTTGTGGACTGAATACTGGTCAGTAAAATACAATGGGCAATCATCTATGTTTTTTTTTTCCTCCTTGCTGTCTTGTCCAGTATAGCGATACATTACTGTAGCAAGCCAAGTATTGTAGCAATGTGTTGCGACTCTCTAGTTTAAAGGAAAGAAGAGAGCTTTGCTTTTCATCAGTTTTTTAATATTCCTTCTGAAGAATCACTATCTTTGGATTTCTTTGCCCGGGCACTAAATTGCAAGAGGTGTCCAGGCTACAGAAGTTTGCATGACACTTGGTGTGACTGTTACAAGAGTCTGTGGCATTTCCTGTTACCACGGTTTTGAGACGTTTTATTTCATTCTCACTGTCTGGTTTTCTAGTCCCTCCCTTCCTCTTGTGAATGTAAGGATGACAATAGTACCGTTTCTGCATCAAAATGTACGCACATTAATGATTTTTGGTCCCACTGAAAGATGGTCCACACGAGCTGGAGTCACGATAGAAACTAAGAGCCACTGATTACAGACTTATAAATGCAACTCATTTATGTCCATGATTCTTGGGTAATTTGTTCTTATTCTACTTTTGCTCTGTTGGCCTACATTCTTGTTATTAAGTCATTTCTGGGCTTAGCCCGTTGTTTGGCAGATAGTACATATAGATTGCTTTTTTTTTCCTTTTTTCAACTATGTTGGAGACAGAATATGGTAACAGTGTATCATCTGTTGCTTCACGGTACTCCATATGCCATTTAGAAGTTTGATCAGAACTGTAAAGGCAGAGTGTTTTTAGCCCCGGAGAAGGCACAGCAGCTGTACCGATATTCTTTTTTTTTTTTTTTTTTTTTTTTTAGTTTTTATTTATTTATTCAGTTAAGTAATCTCTGCACCCAACGTGGGGCCGGAACTCACGACCCTGAGATTGAGAGTTGCATGCTTTTCCAACCGAGCCAGCAAGACGCCCTTGTACCCATATTCTTGAGGGGAATTTCTCAGTTATGAACAACCACGTCTTCAAGACTCACTTTTCTCTTCCATTGTCAATGTTTGTGCCACAAAGTACTCACTGACAAAGACGATATATTAAGAACACCCACCTTCCGTGTACAACCCCCCTCCCCCCAGGTGGTGTTGAAGAAGGTAAAGCAGACTTTATTCACGGAGACTGCCACAGTGGGGTTTTGCAATAGGGGAAAGAGATTAGGCTCTCAACACTGAATCTGAAAAAGGAAAACGGGCTTACAGCCAAGCAGCAGATTTGGGGGAGGTAGGTGTCAGTGACTGGAAGATTACTAAGAAGGTAGGGTAATTCTTCACTAAACTGACGTAAGAGGATTCTTACTGAAAGCAGGCTAGATCAGATATTACCTGGGGGATATCGGAGGGTGAATATTTGATCAGATATCAAGGGTGGGGGGACTCTGGCCAAGCCAGCTTGACAGGATTCTTACTAAAGCTGGGCTTCTAGAAGACACGTCCAAGAATGGAACCAGTTCATGCTCAGGAGCCTACCTGAGCCTACCTGAGTCTGGTCAAGGAGAGAGTCTCTTTGGATCATGCACTGAGTGTGGTCTTCCTCTTGACAATCAGATAACCACATCTGTTTGTCCCTGGATTGTCTGAAAGCAGTGGTTGGATTTATGAGTTTTAGTAAGATCCCTCTGGATTGTATATTCTCTTTGGTTAAAAGCTATAGACATACCTAAAAGCCCTACTTTGAAATTGTAAAGTTTGGCAGGAGTCACGTTTGTTTTTGACGTGAGTGAATATGGTGAAAACCTCATAATGATGTAATAGCAGAAACATTTCGAATTTGAGCCTCCAAGAGGTTAGTCTGACAGATTTGGTCCATAAATAGGATAGGTGGGTGGATGGGTGATCTCAGGTAGACTTCACTGACTAAAGTGACTTTTAAAGTGATTTGAGGATAGGTGTTTGGTAGATTCGTAGGTTGTTCCCAGTGGGCGGGGGGGGGGGGGGGGGGCGTCCTGAAAGAAGATAGAGGGAGGAGTGGGCGAGTGAGACAAAGTGTTCGCTTATTAGGAAGGAGCAGGGACGGGGACTGGGTGTGGGAGGAGAGGAGACCGAACATTCAATGAAAGTTTGGTGGGGCCATCTGGAGATGAGGAAACATGTGCCTTGAATGTTCAGAGAACCCCACTGATGAGAGAGAGGAGACCTGTACAGAGCCACACCCCCAGAAGAAGGAACGACAGCAGATTATCATGTTTCATTGCTTAATAAGAGAGACAGTGAGTGGGCAGAGCGAAAACTGAAGTGATTATCAAGTGGGTGCCCATAGAATTCATCATTCAAATTAGGACCCTTGAAGAGAATAAAAGGGGACTCTAACCCTCCCACAGGGACCGAGTGCATAAACTGGGACTGTCCTGGGCAAATTGGGACAAGTAACTCATGAACAGATCACAAAGACAGGAAAAATTAAAAATCTGACTTTTGAAAGTGGTACATCATAATATTTCTTAAAAAAAAAAAAGAAAAAAAGGTAACTAGTTAAGAATCAGATTCTGGCCAGGATCAGCAGACCCATCACCGAGGCCCGTTTGCAGGTGTTAGTGTTTTCGTGGCTGTGCAGCATGGTGCTTAGGTGTTGGGTCAGGCTGCCTAGGCTTGTGCCGGGTCTGCCACTGAGTAGCTGGCAGTCTTCGAAGACCAGGTCACGTGGGGATGATAGGGAAACCCGCCCCACCCTGGGTTGAGGTTAGGTTTCAATGAGATACTGTATGCAGAACACTTAGCTAATGCTAATGTCACATATCAAACACCATTATTATTATTTTTCCGCGCTTACCACAACAACTACTATTTCTATAGTGGTGGTTAGCCTGTTTTCCATTTAAATTAAAGTACTATGTGCTTTTAGCTTTCTGGTGTCGCTGCTAGTGTCTGCCTTTTATTTATAATGACAACTCAGTAATTAAAGAAAAATAAGTTTGGAAAAATATTTTTCATTCCAGCTGTAACATAATACAGCTCACACCTCACTATCTGCCTGCCAGTTCTTTTCAGAAGTAAACAGACTTTTCACAGTCGTTACTGAATTATTGGATGCAGTGATTCCCTTTTGCGCTCAAGTAAATCTTAAAGATGGTTTCAGCAGCATTGTGTTTTTCAAATCCAGTTTCCTGTTCTGCAGGGGGTTGATGGCTAAAGAATAAGCATTTAACTTTCTGTTTTAAGTAGGAAAGAAGTAACTTAATTTTGCTAGGGGTGGGATGGGGTGATCTTGGCAAACAAAAATAGTGATGTGTTTTAGAATTTTTTAAGCTTTAGACAATCATTTGAAGAGATTCATGAGATGTTTACCATTAATTCCACTGGAACGTGCCCTTCTTCCACTCACTTGCATTTCTAACTCCTTTTCCCTAGAATGTCTTTCTCCAGATGGCCACACAGCTCACACACTCACTTTCCTTACATCTTTGCTTAAATGTCACCTCCTCAGTGAAGCCCTCTCTGGCTGCCCCATCCAAAACCAGAGCCCATGTCCACACTTCATTCTTTTTTCAGCCTTATTGTCATAAATAACGTTCCATTTATTTATTTATTTATTTATTTATTTATTTATTTATTTAAGACCTTTAAAACATTTCTTAAAATTTGTTTTATTTTGAGAGAGAGAGGAAGAGAATGTGAGCAGGGGAGGGGCAGAGAGAGAGGGAGAGAGAGACTCCCAATCAGGCTCCACACTCCGCTCGGAGCCCGACTTGGGGCTCAGTCTCCTGACCATGAGATCATGACCTGAACCGAAATCAGGAGTTGAATGCTTAACTGGCTGAGCCACCCAGACGGCCCATGAATGACAGTCATTTTAGAAACGCTGTGATAGTTCTTCATACCTCCGAGATGTATAGTGCTGGCGTAACTAAAATTCTGTGATGGAATAAAAATGTGAGCTTGTCTAATACCTCAGTAACCCAGTCCTTACGGGAGCGAGCTTTCTTTTAGTATTGATTTGCATGTAAACAGGGTTAGGCCAATCTGATCTTGGTTTGGAGTGAGTCGTGCCGGCAGAGTTGACCAAGAACGAAATAGTGGCACTGTTTCAAATATAGCCCTCTGGAGAGAAGGCAGAAATAATATTTTTTCAGCTGAAGAGTTTGTACTGCTGGTCCTGGAGACCCAAGAACCCTGCCTGCCTTCTAGTTGGGGGAGAGGAACAGCCTCATCTTAACCACATCCCTGTATGTGTTAGCTGAGCCTGCTGTAACAAAATACCATAGGCTGGGAGGCTGAAACACCGTGCATTTGTTTTCTCATGGTTCTGGAGGCTGGAAGTGCAAGATCGAGTCCTAACAGGATTGATGTCTGGTGAAGGCTCTCTCTCCCCTTGGGTTGCAGATGACTGCCTTCCTGCTGGGTACTCATGTGATCTGTTCTTTGTATGTGCACGGAGGGAGAAGGGCAGGGAGACCACTCTTCAGCGTGGATTCTCCTAAGAACAATAATCCTGTTGAATCCAGGGCCCCACCCGTATGACCTTGTTTAGCCTCAACTACTTCCTTACTCCAAATACAGCTACACTGGGGAGTTAGGGCTTCAACATGAATTTTGGAGGAACACATACACTCAGTCCGTAACATGCTGCATCGCATATTATTTCTGCGTTTAGTCCAATTAAACATTTTCTGAGAACGTTTTACATATATAGGTACCATACTGGGCACTAAGGAGGCCAAAGTGAATTAGTCCATGCTCAAGCACTTAATATTTTAGTGAAGGAGATAAACAGGAACACAGCTAATTAGAAATTGTGATCTGTGTTTTTTCTAAGTTTGAAGGGTGAGTGGAAAATTTGCCAGACAGATTGATGTAGGAAAGGGAAGGATACACCCTGAGGTTGGCCTGAGCAAAGGCACGGCATGTTCAGGAATGAGCTGGTTAACATGGTGGTGTATGAAATGAAGTAGGCAGGGTGGCCTTCAACCGGAGATGCAGAACTGCTCTGTGGTCTTCCCTCATGGTGATAACGTTACCTGAAAAAGTGGGGAGTACCTAGTATGTGGATTTCTACAGTGAAAAAAAATAGGTTTTAAAAGCCTAGAATGATTGGCATTTATAATCTACAACAGGAGACTAATTGTGCAAATAAAAGATAGTGGTGCAAAGCACGTAATTAGTGGCATTATTTTAAGGGAGTAAATTCTCCATACAAGATAAAGTAAATGTATACTTAGTGTCATATTTGAGAAATCAGGGTGAAATTTAAAATACTGTGATTATGAGAAGTTGGGAAAAATTATGCAGCACAACTTCAAGTGAGGGAAAAGAGTAAAAATCTTTGGTTTTCTCCATCGTTCCTGAAGTTTCTACAGAAAATTTCTAAAACTTTTTTTTTCCTATGGATGCTTAAAAACCACTTTTTGCTTACCGTACTGCCTGAAACAACACCAAGAACATTCAAGACATAAGAAACATTGGTTTTCAAAATACTGGGCATCAGGCAACATAAGAAACTAATACCTAATGGCTGGGAAAAGATGGGAGTGAGCCCTGTGAGTATCACAGCTTACTGTTCTAATAGAATTTCCAGACCCCTGCTCGGAATTAAACAGCTAAAAAGCCAACTGATCAAACCATAAAAATACTCAATCCAAAAGAAGGCAGAAAAAAAAGCAAACGGGGGAAAAGAATGTTTGGGACAAATAGAAAACTAACAGCAAAATGATAGCTATAACCTTAGCCATCCATAGCAGTGGTCAAAAGAAAGTTGGAGTGACTTCAGAGCACCAGATATTCCCAGGAATAAAGAAATTATAGTGATAAAGGAGTCACTTCCTCAAGAGAACTATTAGAATCCTAAATGTATGTACTAAACAAATAACAGAGCTTCAAGATAAAAAGTAAATAAATAAGGGGCGCCTGGGTGGCGCAGTCGGTTAAGCGTCCAACTTCAGCCAGGTCACGATCTCGCGGTCCGTGAGTTCAAGCCCCGCGTCAGGCTCTGGGCTGATGGCTCGGAGCCTGGAGCCTGTTTCCGATTCTGTGTCTCCCTCTCTCTCTGCCCCTCCCCCGTTCATGCTCTGTCTCTCTCTGTCCCAAAAATAAATAAATGTTGAAAAAAAAAAAAAGTAAATAAATAAATAAATAAGCAAAGAGAAGTAGAAGACTCCACAATTATAGCTGGAGATTTAAATACTTCTTTCTCCATAATTGATAGAACAAGTAGACCGAAAATGAGTCTGAATATTGGAGATTCAGACAGTGCTATCAACCAATTTGGCCTAACCGACATTTATACAACACTCCAACCAGTAACAGCCAAATACACTTTCTTCTCATTTGCACACGGGAACATTTATCAAGAAAGATCACATTCTGTGCCATCGAGCAAGTCTTGATAAGTGCTAAAAGGATGCCACTCATGGAAAGCATGTCCTCTGATCACAGAGGAATTACAACAGAAATCAATAATAAAAAGCTCTCTGGAAAACCCTCCAAAGAAATCAAATAACATTCTTCTGAATAACCCATAGATCAAAGAAAAAAAAGAATGGAATTTTTAAAAACTTTTTTTTTTTTAATATTTATTTATGTGTTTTGAGAGAGTGAGCGTGCGGGCAGGGTAGTGGCAAAGAGGGAGGGGAGGGAGAGAATCCCAAGCAGGCTCTGTGCTGTCATTGCAGAGCCGCGTGCGGGGCTCAAACTCGAGAACCACGAGATCATGCCCTGAGCTGGAATCAGTTGGCTTAACCAACTGAGCCCCTCAGGTGCCCCAAGAAATGAATGGATTTTAAAAAGTTATTTCGGTTCAGGGGCACCTGGGTGGTTGAGTTGGTTAAGTGTCAGACTCCTGATTTCAGCCTGGGTCACGATCTTGCGGTTCATGGGATCGAACCTCTGCTTTGACAGCACGGAGCTTTAATGTTTGTTTATTTATTTTGGCTAAAGAAAATACAGCAGATCAAAATGCTACTAAAGCGGTATTTAGAGGGAAATTTATAGCCTGAAATGCCTGTAACAATGTTGGAAAAGACGAAAGGTGTCTATCAGTGACCTCAGCTTCCACCTTGAGAAACTAGAAGAGCAAATTAAACCAAAATGAGGAGACCGGGGGGCACCTGGGTGGCTCAGTTGGTTACGCATCTGACTTCGACTCAGGTCATGATCTCGTGGTCGCGAGTTCAAGCCTCACGTCGAGCCCTGTGCTGACAGCTTGGAGCCCGGAGCCTACTTTGGATTCTGTGTCTCCCTCTCTCTCTGCACCTCCCCCCACCACTCACACTCTGTCTTTCTCTCTCAAAAATAAATAAACATTAAAAAATTAAAAAAAAAAAAAAATGAGACCAAAGACAAAGAGCAGAGCTCAGTGGTACAGAAAATGGAAAAGCCGTAGAGCAAATCAATAAACAGAAGTTCATTTCTTGAGAAGATCAATAAAAGTCTGTTGAGTAAATTTGGATTTATATTGTAGAGGTTCAGAGAACAGGGAGTAACATTCTCTTTACTAAGTGGGGAATCAGAGATTAAATTAAGGTATATTTATATAGGAGCACCTGGGTGGCTCCCAGCACAGGGCCCGACACGGGGCTCAGACTCATGAAACCGTGAGATCATGACCTGAGCCGAAGTCAGATGCTTAACCGACTGAGCCACCCAGGCGCCCCAAATAACCACTTTTTTGAAATACATTTATATAGAAAAAGATTTTAAACTGGAATGTAACTATAGTTCCGAGTTATTTCAAAACCATGCTGTGCCAGGGAGACAGGCTTTTTGCTCTGAATTTCTCCCATAAAATCATCTTCACCTCCACCCTTGACTTTTCCTGCCAGAGCGTATCTCTTTGTTTTAACATCCCTGTAACCCCGGGACACCCTTGAGTCCGGACGCTTTGCTCTCCTGGATGACATGTGGCACTTCCAGCAATTCTCCAAAACAGAAACTACGTGTTGGTGGCTGGTGGTCCAGACTCGGCCCAGAGAGCTGCTGTGGTTGGTTTGCACGGTGTTTTTCAGAAGTTAGAATTTGCTGCCACCATAACAGCAATTAAGAGTTGACACAGCTGGTAACCGAGAGCCCACGTTCCTCCATGCTGAGAATCAAGGGGAACTGACTGGTGGCCTTTTCCTTATGCTCCCCGTGAGGCTTTTTGCTTTTCCGTCAACCTGCCATCACAGCAAGTCTTAGTAGCTGTCACTGTCCTCATCACTGCATTTTGTAAAGAAGCTTGAGTCTCTGGAAAGTGAAGTGCCCAAGTTCACACAGCTAGTAAGTGGACGACTGCTGTTTAAACCGAAGTGTGTCTGAATTGGTTTGAATTCCTTTCTTTGGAACATCAAAGACAAGGCTATTTTTATCTGTTATTTCAGTCAAACAGTCGGTATCTGTAAATATTATGCTGCTACCTATAGAGCCTCGAGTAACAAGTTTATCACGTTATTTAAATTATGCAAGGTTAAAATTGACATTCATGTGTCATTTCCCCTAAATTCCTTAAGTCTGGATTTAACCTAGGCTGCTATCTCATTTCTTGTTGTTGTTTTAATTTTTTGAAAGAGGGATTTTTTAAAAATATTTTTATTTTTTTAATTTTTTAAAAGTAATCTCTGTGCCCACCGTGGGGCTTGAACCCATGACCCCAAGATCAGGAGTCACATGCTTTACTAACTGAGCCAGCCAGGCACCCCTACTTTCTCATTTCTAGAATTTTGACATTTGTTGTCTTATATTGTCCAAATAAGTTACTGATAACTTATTGAGAAATATGTTCATTATAACACCATTTGCCTATTTTAAAACTTTAACAGGATTCCCTCCTGTGAAAATAACCAACCACTCCCAGAGAACAAGGATAGGTGGGCACTGATGTCTTTAGTTTTCTGTTTTCAAGAGGAACCCAGAATTTAAACTTCGCTTTGAATAAAAATTGTCTGTGATTTAGATAACAATTTGTATCTTTCATCAAGAAACAAATGTCTCTTCCCCACAAAGACAGACTTGTATATTTTAGCTTAATAAATATTTACTTTTTGTCTGAACAGATTAAATTCTTTAATCCCAGACTGTTTGTGTCTGTGTAAATAGTATTGTTATCAGACTAGGGCTCGTGTTTTCAGTTTTCCACACACTGACTACTTGACAAATAATTAAATACATCAATTATACAAAAGTCCATTGGAATTAAGTACTAACGTATGCTATGAGTTAATGAACATTTATGGTATGGGCCGTGTACTTTGCTAAAAATAAAGTATTAACCCTCCCCACTTTAGCTTAAATTTTAAAATAAATTACACAGTGTCGTGTTTTTAATAAATTATCTTTTGCCCAAAGCTTTCTTTTTTGCAGGAGGTGGGGTGCTGGTGCTGGTGGTAAGGGAGCATCTTCTACTGTTATTGTCTCTGTTGATTAAAGAATGAACAAAATATCTAAAGAGTTCGGTACAGAGGATGTGGTAGAGACTTGGCTATGACACAGACCTTGGGCAAGCTACTCTCCCTCGGCTTCCTCTCTGTAAAACAGGGACAGCAGTGCCCTCCTTATAGATTGTCCCTGGCACAGGTTTTCTGTAAAGGCCCAACCCTGTACTTGGTATGTGATAGGCACTCGATAGACGGTACTATCCCTCCCCAACATCAACGAAATGACCTTACGGTTTTTACTAACATGAAAGCATACTGTATGATGACGATGTCTTCTAAGGCAAATATTGTGACATGTGACTTATTGTAAGTAAATAGTAGAAGCACATGGGAGAAATGTAAGTATTCAGTGTGTTAGGAAACTTTATAATAGGTCACCGTCCAAGAAAACTAGAATCGTGGGAGGTCTTTGAGCCCACTCCGTCTCTACTGAATACTGTCAGATGCCTTAATCAGTTGTAATTACAATCAAGTGAAAAGTCTGTGTGTGGCTCAGAGATATCCTGTTCTAGGTAACTTGCAGGAAAGTATAGGTCAGTAAATCTTGTACGTGAAGACATTGAGATCATCATGGAATAGGAGGAGCCCAGGATCGGAAGTAAAAAGACCAGGATTGTTCTGTCTCTCAGCACCCTGTGTGACCTTGGTCAGTTGTTTTTCCCCTCTTGTTTTTCCTCAGTGCTCAAAAGAGGGAGCTGGCTTATATCTCTGACATCCCAAACATAACGTGCCAGTGCTATTCCGTGTTGTATTGGAATTATCTTGGACAACAAAAAAACCTCTCAAGATTAACTATAGCTACAGAGCCAGCAGAGGGAGCACAAAGCATGAATTTATGTCTGGGTCTTAGGAAACTTGGGGGGGTTTATGTGGTTAAATATTAAGCACAGCTCTTCAAATGGAAGGTTATTTCTTATCAGGTTATGCTCACCTTCACTTGAGCTCGAGTTTTGTTCAGAAGTGGTGATATTTTTGCAACTACCTCTAGAATTCCAGCTCTATAAATTATTGGTAGTTGTAAGAAAGAGCTGTGTTCTACAAGGACATTTCATAGTGATTATTTGTGAGGATCACTATGGTTTGTATCCTGTATTGTCAAATATATTTTAATTTTAAAACATTGTAATTTTATGTCAAATATTCTGATTGATACTCTAATAACTGCTGTTTGAGCTTTAACCCAGAACTAAAAGGGACTGTGCCTTCAAATATTACAGGGTTTTAAAGTTCTCTTTAAGTGATACCCCATTTATCTAGCATCCCTGGGAATTACAGAGTTCTACATACTCCGGGTGACAAAAGTATGTTTCATGAAAGCCCTACCTTAAAATGGCTTAAAAGTATTTTGGATAAGAGACCTTGCTATTGCATTCTGTCTGGAGTGTTTGAATGCAAGACCTTGTGCACAATTGAACCTTCTTGGTATTGCAGGGTTGTCGCTTAAACATGGACTGTTGTGCTGAACTGCAACCGAATTCTGAATTTGCTCTGACTTTAATGTCAGAACTCTTTTGTGTGTTTTTGGTTATGCTACGCTTAAGCTTTTCCTTTTTCATTGCCTTTTTTTTTTTTTTTTTTAAGTTTTAGCTGAGGAAGCTAATAACTTAGCTTGTTGAGAATTATGTTAAATCGGATTAATAAGACTTTGAGTTAAAGTTCATAGCTTTCCATTGGGCACTGATTCATACATGGAAATCTTCCTCTCTTTATTTGTGGTTTGGGTTTATGTCTTCAGGGGAGGAATGGGGGCTGCTCCTGTATTTGAGAATGAGTCATGGGAGAGGTGGGTTGACTATATATATCTCTATATATATCTAGATATCTATATATATCTAGATATCTAGATGTCTATATATTTGGATTCTTCTTTTTTCTAAAAAGTATTTCTCGACTTGAACTCAAAAGTATATTTTCCCACCAATAATCAATCATATTTTAAGAATTTATCCGCTGACCAGGATATAATTGTTTAAAAAGAACATGGGGAAGGGGAGCAAGTAACTCGCTATGCATACACAGTAGACTTTGCAGAAAACTTGAAAGAAGAATAACGGACATCTGTGCCCTTAAAATTATGTTCTTAGAAGAAATGGGATAAATATACAAGCAAAAGTTAAAGGAAGATACATGTTAAAAGCATATAGAGCAAGTATAAATTAGTAATTATACAAAGGTTGAAAGGAAGTTGAAATAAAAAGATAGTTTTTATAAATCTAAGATTTTTAATAGTAATGAGCCTGGCAGAAGTTGAAAAAAGGCATTTACTAGTAAAGACCTATAATTCCAATTAAGACTTCCTGTTCCTATAGCCCTCCCAAAGACTAATTATATTCGCTAAATTAAGATTAAGAGCTAAACAAAAGAAATCTCAAAATTCTAGTTGGGATCCCCCAATTAAGGATCAACAAATAAGGAAAATATCTTCCTGATAAATTGTGTTATAATATAAAGGTAGGTATTCTGCAGCATTTTCTAAATAACAGTGATTAGTGTCACATTTCCTGCGACTATCTTTGTAAAATCTGACATGTAGTAAACATACTTCATTTGGTAGGCTTCCCCTGAGAGGAAATTTCTTTATACTTAGGAAGTGCCTTTTAACTTGTGACAGTAACTTCTAAACTGTCTGACCTGACTCCTCTTGCATTCACTGGGGGGAAATCCCACTTTCCAGATGAATTTTGTCATTAAATATTATTTCAGTCATAATCGTTGCCATAACAGTGTGACATTGTGCTACAGAATTTGTTGTTGTTGTTGTTGTTGTTGTTGTTGTTGTTGTTTTTAAGCGGATGGGTTTGCTGTCTGCTTGGCATTTAGTTTTCTCAAGGGACTAAGAAAGAGAACCAGAGAAAGACAACCTAAGTTCTTTCCAGGCAGGAAATCTGTTTCTGTTTGTTACATAATATACTTGAAAATACCGTTTTGGTTTCTTTCGAATTGCGTGCTAATTAGAAAATACTTTGGGTCTTTCATTGCACCTGAGTTTGCATAAGAATATCATTTTTAAGTGTAGTATCTGTGAAAGAGGTATAAAAGTAAGTTAAAATTAGGGATAGAGCTTTTCCTTTGAGACAAATCAAATTACAAAATTTTTAATTTACTTACGTCATTCTTGTTAAATAGCATTTCTGACCAAGGTTAGTCAGGATTGGAAAAATCTGCTTAAGAAAACAAACCTTTTGCATTGTGTCCACTCACTACACATTTCTCCACGGAATGACTTTAAAGCTAAAAACACACAAATCTGCACGAACACATTTGTGAAAAATAAAATCATCTTTTAACCTAAAGATGGAATCTCTTATTTCGCGCTTACATTTTTTTGTAATATATAGTTACCAGATTGTGTACTGGCAGATCATGTATTTTATCCATTATTTCCAAAACATTTTTACTTGTAAGAATTCATGCAACATTATTTTTAAAGTTGTTAGTTACCTTCCAGTTTTCTTTCAATGGCTTCCTTATTTTGTTACCTTTAACCGTGGAAATTCAATTCCTGAGTTTTCAGCATTTTTTTAAAAAGACCCCTGGGGTGCCTGGGTGGCTCAGTTGGTTAAGCGTCCGACTTCGGCTCAGGTCATGATCTCGCGGTCCGTGAGTTCGAGCCCCGCGTCGGGCTCTGTGCTGACAGCTCAGAGCCTGGAGCCTGTTTCAGATTCTGTGTCTCCCTCTCTCTCTGACCCTCCCCCGTTCATGCTCTGTCTCTCTCTGTCTCAAAAATAAATAAACGTTAAAAAAAAAAAATTTAAAAAGACCCCTCATTTCGTTGATGATCTTGCTCTGGTCACGTAACTAGTTATTTTTGCATCTATGTGTCATTTTTGGATATATAGTCATACAGTGAAAATCATTCTGGACGTCGTAACCATAATTTCAAGTTCTCACTGAGCTACCTTGCGTGTTGTTACGGCAATCCGATTGGATTCTCCAGCTGTACTTCCAAGTGTGCCCTTTTGGTGGGAACTGTCCTTAGTCGATTTTATAAATGCATCTCTTTATATCTTTTGCTTTTTACCTTCAGCGTTTTTCAAGAAGGTGAGTTACTGAATTTTTCTTCGAGTGTCGAACCAGGGAGCAGTGTAGATTCTAGCTGATCCAGCGTGACGATGGACACATGTTTCTGTGCGTTGCTGTGTAGACTGCTGATCTGCTAAACATTTGCATTTCAACAAGCCTGACTCAACAGTCGGCAGGCTATTTATTGGTGGTGAGGTCTCCTATTTTGTGCTCTGCCTTACATGCCATGAAATCAGTGCCATTTTAGCACTTGTCCTGGATGGAAATGAATTTTAAGCTCTTTACTATATGTCTAAAGTAATATTTATGGTTATTAAGTCAATTAAATGTGAATGGACAGTTTCTTCTCCTCTAACCTTACTTCTTTGTGTAAATGTCAGTGTTCTTAGTAAAGATAATTATGCAGTTAGCCATCTTCTTCATTTCAATTTTAGATCCTTAAAAATAAGATTTTTTTTTTCTAAGAAAACAAAGACCTCGTATTTCCAGTTTTATAAGGAAGGAATACTGATGTCTTTGCAGTTTCTTTTACTGGAGAAAGGGAGAAGAGGAAAAAAAAGAAAGACAAATCATTAGTAGTAAGCATATTTTAGACCCTCTTGTGTGCAGAACACTGTAAAAATGTAGAATCAAGGCCTAAAAGAACTTAGCATTTGGGGAGAAAACCCCATGTTTACCATACATATAATGCATTATATGTATTATGAAACATACATATAGGCATATAACAATTTAAGAGCGTAAAACAGCATATTAAAACAAATACATATATAGTTTGGTTGAGAGGACAAGCCTGGAAAGTTACTAATTCTAGTATATTCCACAAGTATAAGGGAACATATTTCATAAGATGAGTAATAATCTTCATAGACTTTGATGAGTTTTTATTTTCTCAAAGATGTTCAAGATTCTCGGATTTTCCCCCACGTTTATTAGACCCATTCATCCAACAGCTGTTCCCTCACCTTTGGTTTGGTCTTTGACCGAGGCTGCCTGACTCTCGTTCTTGGCAATCATTGGTCTGCTCAACTTTCTCTGAATAGATAGAAGGATTCTTCATGAGAAGCAAAGAAGTGGAATGAGAAAGAAAAACATTTTATGTGAACAGACTAATATTTCAGAAGTAGTAGTCATCACTTTAGGCTCCCCTGCAGCTGGACGGACACACACACACACACACGCACGCACGCACGCTCTGGGGGCCTGTTCCCCATTTTCCCAGTACAGGTGTACATACTTTTTACATCAGTGACCAGTGCTTACGTTGGCTGTGAGATATTATTCACCAGTGGTCCATATACTATAATGTGATCTGTTTACTTTCTTAGACAATTTGTCTGAAAATATCTTTATTTTAACCTTTAGAATAAAAACTTGTCAGGGTTCAGAACTTGAGTTATTTTCACTCTGCGTTTAGAAGGCATTGTTCATTGCTTAGTAGCTGTCGAGCTGTCTAATGTCATAGTAATTCTTGACAATTTGTATATGGCGCTCACTCGCGCTGTCTGTTACTAAGACCTTCCTTTTGTCTCCAGTGTTTTGAACTTCCAGTCATATGTGCTATTATGTGGGGGGATTTCTTTGTTTTTATCTATTTTCTGCATTCTTGGTGGGCTCTTTCATTCAGGAGATGCATGTTTTCCAGCTTTGGGAACTTTCCTTAAAATAATTTTTAGGAATGTCCACTTTTCCCCCTTCCATTTTCTTTTTTCTCTTAAAACATTCTCTGTTAGACTGTGTGGACCATTTCTCTGCCATTTTGCTGTTGTTTTACATCTCTTTGTCTTTTCTGTTCCACTTTCTGGGAATGTTCTTCAAATTTGTTTTCCAGCCCTTTCATTGAATTTTTCATTTCTGCTATCATATTGCACTTTCCAAGACTTCCTTTTTGTTGCCTTTTTATACCACCTCCTTCTTGTATCCCAGCTGACATGTTTGCTTCTATTCCTTAGCTTAATAATTGTAACATTGTCAGAGTTTTCATTTTCTCCCTACGTTATCTCTGTTTCATTTGGGCTCCTTTTTTCTTTTTTGCTTGTCATTTTAGTGGCTCTCTGGTGATCTTTGGCAGAGCTCATATTTAACAGTGAGGCATCAAAGAACTGACTGGAAGTTCTGGGTGCTCAGGTTGGACTTTGCTGATTGGTCGCTTCCTTAAAACTGTTCTAGCTGGGCGGTTTGGGGGGGTGGTGCCTGGGTGGCTCAGTCGGTTAAGGGTACCACTTCGTTCAGGTCAAGATCTTATGGTTCATGGGTTTGGGCCCTGTGTCGGGCTCTGTGCTGACAGCTCAGAGCCTGGAGCCTGCTTCGGAGCCCCTCCCCCACTCATACTGTCTCTCTCTCTCTCTCTCTCAAAAATAAATAAACATTAAAAAAAAAACAAAAACAAAAAACCCGTTCCCCTGGGCTGGGTTTCTTGAGAACCCCCCAGTGTCATTATCTATGGATAACCTTTTCTTACACTTCTCCTCTGTTCCCGAGACAGTCCTCCTCAGTATTTCTCCCGAATGTACGAGCCTAGCTGACAGCATTCTCCGAGCTGATGGGGGGCGGGGGAGCAGGGGGCTGACAGCAGAGATTTCAGTGTTCAGCCTCTAGGCTGTTACATAATCACCCTCTTTCGGGATAGCACACCCATCCTTGGTGGTGCCTTCCACCTCGAAACCCACTGTCTGCTTCAGCCTTGCAAGAGTGAACACCTCTCCTTCTGCCAACACGCAGGAAGGCACTCATGGGGCCGAGTGAGGGAGGAGAGGGGAGCCGAAAGTCTGATTTTTTCAATACAGATCCTCAGTCTGCCTTCCTGCCTGTGGCCTCCTCTGTGCCCCACCTTCGAATACCTGGCACTTCTACTTACCCGAACCTTGTCAGCGTCCCAGAGTATAAGCACCTAGTGTCTAGTCTTCCTTCATTCCTGGCTTAGGTTTCAGCCCTTGCTGGCCTCTCTTTTTTTTCTCTCTAGGCTAAATACTGAGTTTTCTCATCCATTGCCATGGCTTTAAATTCCGGTTGTGTGTTTTCAGTTCCCAAACACATATCTTTAACGGGAATCTCTTTCCTAAAGCCAGAGTATCTACCTGAAACTTTCACTTGGATAGCAGACAGGCATCTCAAACTTACCATTTCCAAGAGGGGACCTCGGATGGTCTCCTTGGAACCTGTTCCCCAGATAGTTTTTCCTGTCTCAGTAAGTGATGTGCTCACTTTTGTGATGCAAGTGAGTAAGTGATGTGCTCATTCCGTTTGCTCGTTTGCTCAGGGTTAAAAAACTTTGATGATCTCCTTGACTCTCCTCTTCTCTATCCCAAATCCGGTCTGGCAGCAACCGCAGGCAGCTCTGCCATCAATTAGTTTTGTACACACAGGAAAAATATTGGAGGATTACTCTCAGGAAAAACTGAGAAATGGGAGTCAATTGTATTTCTAGGTAAATGGGAGAGAATACTTGTTTTTCTAAGGTAGTAAAATAACGGAAAAAAGATACTGTCCTGGCCGTAAAGAATTGGCTGTTTGGCTCAAGTCGGAAACCAGATAAACTTTGAAATTTTATTTATTTTTTTTTTCAACGTTTATTTATTTTTTTTGGGACAGAGAGAGACAGAGCATGAACGGGAGAGGGGCAGAGAGAGAGGGAGACACAGAATCGGAAACAGGCTCCAGGCTCTGAGCCATCAGCCCAGAGCCCGACGCGGGGCTCGAACTCACGGACCGCGAGATCGTGACCTGGCTGAAGTCGGACGCTTAGCCGACTGCGCCACCCAGGCGCCCCTAAACTTTGAAATTTTAAACTTAACAAAGGTGCATTCTTTTCAGGGGATGTTTTCCCTTTGTGTTTTATTTAGTGAACCAATATCAGATACCTGCTGTGCACCAGCCATTGTTCTAGGCACCGGGAATATAACCATGAACAAAACAGGTGGAAATGGCTGACAGCATGGAGCTTACATTCTAGTGCAGGAGTGAGGAAACTTTCTCCGAAGGACTAGATAGTAAATATCTCAGCCTTTGCCTGCCAGATGGTCTCTGTCATAACTACTCAACTTTGCCATTGTACCATGAAAGCAGCCATAAACAATACACGAATGAATGGACGTGGCTGTGTTCCAATAAAACTTTATTTGCAAAAACAGATGGCGGACCAGATTTGGTCTTCAAGCTGTATTCTGCCTACTTTTGTTCTAGTGGATGGAAACAATAAAAACATAAGAAGAGCATATAGTATTTTAGAAAGTGGGATGTAGTGTGGAGAAAAAATAAAGCAACAGAGAGAAAATAGGAAGTGCCAGGATTGGGTTGCAGTTTTGACTAGAGTGGTTGTGGTAGCCCCCAAAGAACAGATGAAGTTTGAACAAATACTTCAAGATGAAGGAGTAAAGCCCTACCAGACCCTAGCCTGTGTAAAAAGGAGGTTTGTCTTAAGAGATTCTTAGTGGGGAAGAGCTGACAAAAGAAATATAGAAGGGGCACCTCGATGGCTCAGTCGGTTAAGTGTCCGACTTCTGATTTCAGTTCAGGTCTTGATCTCATGGTTCGTGAGTTCCAGCCCCGCGTCGGACTCCGTGCTGACAGTGCAGAGCCTGCTTGGGATTCTCTCTCTCCCTCCCTCTCTCTGCCCTGTACTCTCCCTCTCCTTCTCTCTCTCTCTCTCTCTCTTTCTCTCAAAATAAATTAAAAAAAGAAAGAAAGAAAGAAAGAAAGAAAGAAAGAAAGAAAGAAAGAAAGAAAGAAAACAATGCAGATGTTGGGGCTCCAGAGGTGAGGTTCCAGAGACTTGAATTGAGGAGTCAGTACCTCCAGAGTATCTCTCTCTGCCTCTTGCTGTCTGTGCCTTTCTTGTCACTGTTTCAGCTTAGGCAGATTCCCTTTTCTTGCACCTGGGTTTTCTCTGTGAAACTAAATCATGACCATGGGCACCTCCAGATTAACATCTCTACAGTCTTCTAACCAAGGGGAACAGCAGTCTTTCTCACCGTTACCGAGTAGAAAAATCTTAGGGAAAGTTTCCATCTGGCCCAGCTTAGAACGTATGTTTGTCTTTGTGATCCAGGAAAACGGTATGATAATTAACTCAGCCTTGTGTCAGGAGAGTCATTAGACATTTTTCAGGAGAGTAGTCACTTCTGTTCTTAAAAGAAGGGAGTAGGAGTGAATCATGAAGGAAGGGGGGGGGGGTGGAATTCACTATAATCAGTAAAACAAATCTCCTGATAAAAGATCATGTGGTGGTTATGAGTGCAAAATTGAAAGTCAGCTTACCAGGATATAAATTCTAGCTCTTCCACTTATGAGCAGTATAATCCTCGACAAATTAATTTACCTCTCTAATGACTTAGTTTCCTTTGTATAATGTGATGATAATGGTAGTGCCCTCTTAAGCCTGTTGTGTATGAATTTAGTTAACAATTATAAAAGTTGAGTAAGGTGCTGGGCACAGAGGATGTTCTCAGTAAGTGACAGCTGCCATCATTATTTCTTCTCAGCATACGAAAGGATGGATAACGAGTGAGATACATCCTAGGAATATAAGGTTGCCTCAACATTCCATGCTTTATCAGTACAATCCACTATATTTAATAGACTTAAAAAGAAAACCATGTGATCTTCTTAGGTACAGAAAAAGCATTTGACAAAATTCATTGTCTATTCATGATTTAAAAAAAAAAATTCAGTTAACAAGGAATAGAAGGGATTTCCTCAACCTGATAAAGGGCATCTATGGAACATTTATAGCTAAAATCATACTTAATGGTAAAATCCTGAATGTATCCTTTCCTAGGATCAAGAAAATGACTAGGATATTCATTCTCACATTTATTCAGCATTATAGTAAAGGTCCTAGGCAGTGCAGTGAGTCAACAAAAAGAAATCTTAAAAACTCCGATTGGAAAAGAACACTTAAAACTGGCTTTATTCACATAAAACAGGGTCAGATGTTTAAAAAATCCTAATCTACAAAAAAATAGGAAGAGATGAGTTTAACAAAGTCAAAGGATATAAGGTCAGTATATAACAATAATTATATTTTGCTATTCATATGACAGTCAGAAATTGAAATTTGAAAGCAATACTGTCTATGATATCCTAAAAATATGCAGTAACTTAGGAATAAACATAACTCAAATACATGCAAGATGTGAAAACCGAAAACTAAAGCATTGTGGAAAGAAATTTGAAAAGATCAGTCAAATCATGGTGTTGTGCCCTGAAATGAATATAACACTGCATGTCAAATGTACTTCAATAATAAATTTTTTTAATTTTTTAAACATTTTTAAAAAAGAAATTAAAGAAGACTTAAATAAACTGGGTGATCCCATGTTCATGGATCAGAGACTTAGTATTGTTGAGATCCTGAAATTTATCTATACATTTAACACAGTCCTAATCAAAATCCCGCCAGGCTTTTTGGTAGAAATTGACAAGTTGATTCTAAAATTTAGCCTGAGTGGCTCAGTTGGTTAAGCATCCGACTTCGGCTCAGGTCATGATCTCACAGTTCCGTGAGGTTGAGCCCTGTGTCGGGCTCTGTGCTGACAGCTCAGAGCCTGGAGCCTGCTTCAGATTCTGTGTGTGTGTGTGTGTGTGTGTGTGTGTGTGTGTGTGTGTGTGTCTGCCCCTTCCTTGCTCACGCTCTGTCTCTCAAAAATAAATAAACATTAAAAAAGGTTTTTGTTTAATTATGTGGCTATACAAAGGACCCAAAAGCAATTTTGACAAAACTCAAATTGGAGAACTCACACTACCTGATTTCAAGGTATACTATAGATTACAACTAACATAGTCAAGGCAGTGTAGTATTGTTGGTGTGCAATAGAGTTATAGACCAATGGAATGGAATAGAATCCAGAAGGAGACCCATTCATATATGCTCATATATGAAATTTTGACAAGCCTGTCAAGGTAGTTTAAGGAGGAAGGAATAGTCTTATCCACTAATGGTGCAGGAACAGTTAAACATTCACATGCAAAAAACCAAACCAATTACATAAACCCTGACTCTTGCTTTATGCCATACATACATCTGAATGGAGCACAAACCGTAAATAGGAGAGGTAAAACTACAAACCATATATAAGAAACCATAGGAGAAAATCTTTGGGATCTTGGGTTAGGCAAAAGTTTTTTAGTACACGAAAAACACCACTTGCATTTTAAATTTTGATGAATTGGACTCGATCAAATTCTGAAATTTTCCTCTTCAAAAGACACTGTTAAGAAAAGGAAAAGAACCCCCCACCATCACCACCACCACTGGTCTAGGAGATAATTTACAAAGAAATACCCGATAAAGGACTTATGTCTAGAATATATGAAGAACGCTTACAAACTCAGGAAGAAGAAGGAAAACAACCCATTGTTGAAAAGGGCAAAAAAGATCTGAATACACACTTCAGCAAACAACACCCAGGAGCACAGGAACATTCCTCAGGGGATGCAGGTGAAAACCACAGCCAGATTTCACAGCCACTGGAAGGGCCAATGCAAAAGAGACTGAAATAGCAAGTGCCAGCAAGAACGTAGGGCACAGAACCTAGCAGTCCCACTTCCAGGGATTTATTCAAGAGAAATGAAGACTTATGTTCACGAAGAAACTTTTGCGAGAATGTTTATAGCAGCTTTATTCATAAGGGCCCAGAAGGGGAAACGGCCCAAGTGTCCATCAGCTAATTAATAAATAAATACATAAATAAATAAAAATTAAAAAAAAAAAACCTGGTTTGTTCCTACAATGGAAAACTACTCAGTGATAAAAAGGAATGAACTGCTGATACCAAACCCCGTGGATGAAGTGCTAAGTGGTAGAAACCAGACGCAAAAGAGTAGGTCTGGTACCGCAGCCACAGGAAACAGATCAGTGGTTGCTTGGGGCCAGGGCGGAGGGGGGGGAGGGGGGGAGGAGGGGTGGAGGAGGGGGGAGGGGGGGTGGAGGAGGGGATTGTCTACCAAGGGGCCGGGGACTGTCCTGGGGTAATGGACACGAGCTAGGTCATGATTATGGTGATGAGTCACATGCATGTTTATATTTTTCAAAACTCCTCGAATTGTATACTTAAAATTGGTTAATTGTAGTCTGTGCTGCTGATTCCTCAGTAAAGCTGATTAAAAATAAGGTGACCAGCCATGTGAGACTGTATTTAAGCATCAGCTGAGGTGTGGAGAAGTTAGAAGTTAGTGTGGTTCGGAGGCAGGGTGAGCACAGGTTAGAGGAATCCTTCACTGAGGGTATGGAATCGACAGCATGCGGCTGTGCCTCGAAGGCCAGGCAGCATTTAGACGGGCAGAGAGGAGAGAGGGGGATTCCTGCGTGTGGAAGGAGTCACTGTCTACAGGGAAAACACGAAGCTTGGCGTAAGGAGATTCGGTTTCTGTCCATAGCTCTGCCTTTAACATCCTGAATAATATTTTGTATTTCCTTGCATTTTAAAATAGCTCTTTAGGATTTGTAAGAGAGCTTGTGTGTTCACTACACTGTGACTTTAACCTTGGACGAACTACCAGTTGTACACCTAAGTTTCTTTACCTGCTCCCATTCTTTCGCGGAGTTAAGGTAGTCCTCGTTTCTCAGGGGACTGCTCTTATGAAGGAGGGACTGGGGTGTGGAGAGAAGGTGCCTAGAAGTTGTGAGGGGGAAGATTGTTGTGGGAAAAGTCTGCGGTATTCAAGGAGGGAGCCCCATGCCACCTCCTGAAAGTGACCTCCCAGTGTTGCCTCCCCTTTAGGGTATTACTCTAGCCTTTACCTTTTGACAGTGATGACCACTCTTCCCTTGAGATCATTCTCTTGGCTTCCAGAATGTCTTTTCTCTTCTTGTTCTTCCCCTTCTATGTCTCTAGGGGGCCCTTTGCTGTTTCCCCTTTTAGTCATGGTGTTGCCCAGAATTTTGACCTTGATCTTCTTTTCTTACTTGCCACATTATCCTTGGGTGATCACCTGTAGTTGTGTGATGTCAGCTGATGCTGATAACCCTAAAAGGTCTCACCTCTCTCCCAAGCACCAGCTTCGTGTTTCTCAACTGCCCACTTGGGTATCCCTGACCTTCTCCATCTGGATATTCCTGAGCATCTCTGGGTTTTGTGGCAGAATCATTAAGAGCACAGATTCTGGGCACGTGCATGGCTTAGTTGGTTCAGTGACTGACTTCAGCTCAGGTCATGATCTCGCGGTTCATCAGTTCGGGCCCCACACTGGGCTCTGTGCTGACAGCTCGGGGCCTTGGAGCCTGCTTCAGATTCTGTGTTTCCCTCTCTCTCTGCTCCTCCCCCACTTGCTCACGCACGTGCACACGTGCTCTCTTTCTCTCTCTCAAAAATAAATAAACATTTAAAAAACACAGATTCTGGGGGCGCCTGGGTGGCGCAGTCGGTTAAGCGTCCGACTTCAGCCAGGTCACGATCTCGCGGTCCGGGAGTTCGAGCCCCGCGTCAGGCTCTGGGCTGATGGCTCAGAGTCTGGAGCCTGTTTCCGATTCTGTGTCTCCCTCTCTCTCTGCCCCTCCCCCGTTCATGCTCTGTCTCTCTCTGTCCCAAAAATAAATAAACGTTGAAAAAAAAATTTTTTTAAAAAAATAAAAAAATAAATAAATAAATAAAAAACACAGATTCTGGAGTTTGCCTGCCTGAATCTGACTCCTGACTCCACCGCTAAGTAGCTGTGTGCCTTAAGCAAAGTACTCAACCTTTGCCTCGATTTCACCCTCCCTAGAAAGGATGGATAGTGATAATGTGCACCTCATGTGATTATTGTCGAGCAGTGTCTGACACACAGCGAGCCCTATGTGCGTCCTCGTAGCTACTGCTGCTGCTCTTTTCTTTCAGGCAGGGCCCTGGCCCTCCTGGGCCCTCTCCCTGCTCTTCTGCTCTTCCGTTCCTAGCACATACGTTCACGTTCTCAGCCAGCTGCTGTTTCCCAAGTTGGGAACCTCGGAGTCGTCCATGACTTCCTTTCTGTCACTCTCTCTGTTGTCTCTTTGCCTTCCTGGTGGCTCAGACTGCTTTAGCTCGGTTACCTCCTCCGCTCTTGGGCAGCGTAGAAGTTACCTAAAGGATCTGCTTCTAGACCGTTCTCTTGGCAGCCCTTGTCTGTCCTTCCCTCTGGGGGTGGAGGAATCTTTCTACAGCAAGCACGCAGTTATGTACTTGTGCCTCACTCCTCGGGCTCTAGTTTTCAGACTTTGCTTCCTGGAGCCCTGGGGTTCTGTGGCGGGGACTGCCTGGCCACCGTGGGATGAGAGTGCACTGGGGAGAGATTGAGGACATAGACGAACAAGGAATGATCACTTCCTGCCCATCCCTTGCCCCATACTCCCCACCTGAACACCAGACACAACAGCTTCGCTTTTGTCTCTCCCGTTGTAGCCTTACTGTCATAAAACTATGGCATTCAGGATGAAGCCCAAGGTCTAAGTGAGACACGAGAGACGCTTCATAAACCATCCCCACTGGCAGCCCAGCCTTAACCCCGTGCTCTGCCGCGCGTGTGACACTCGGTGAGCGTGTGTGCCCTCCCGTTGCCTGCACTTGGATGTCCGCTTTCCCTCGTGCTCTTTTCTGTGTCCAGATGACCTTTACCCTTTTGCCCCATTTCCTTGGCCGACTCCCAAGTGTTCCTTCGGATTCCGCTCAGGCATCACCTCCAGGGCTGACCTCCCGTTCCTGCCTTCAGGTGCAACTGGGCAGCCTCATCTGTGTCCCCATAGCTCTCCGCGCCCGTCTCCATCGCTGCATTGACGGTAGAACCTTCTGTGTAGGTTTGTCCCCAACGCAACCACCTCCTCCAGGAGGGCAGGACAAAGACCACGTTGCTTTTGCATGTCACTGTACCCCAGGCAACTTGCGCATTGCCTGGCACATAGAAGGTTCTTGGTAAATATTTGACTTCCTGCCTGCCTCAGTGACTTCGACAAGATGAACTGCAAACCCCTTAGCATGTTTTCTTTGACAGCCCATCCCTGTCTTGCTAAACTTCTCTCTTGCCCCCGCTCACCCCATGGACTTGCGTCGTTCTGGCCTTGGTACTTCCCTCGAGTCTGTCTGTGCCTCTTTGGGCGCTGTTTCCCCTTCTGAGTTCCTCTTCTGCCCCTGTACGTCTCCCAGCTAGCAACCCCCTAAACGTCAAGGCCACAGAAAGTAGCTTTCCTCTGAAACGTACCCAGCCTTCCTCTGTGTTCCCACAGCCTACTCTTAAGACCCATGGTGTTTAATTTCAGAATTGCAGGCTTTTTGTTGTTGTTGTTTCTTATCACCTTAGATTTGAGCTCCTTGGGAACAAGGAACATGTCTCTTTCATCATTTTGGAAGACAGATGTTACATTAGCTTCTTCTCCACGTAGAATCAAGCCCCGGACTTTTGATCCTTCACATTCTGTCTCAGACATCTCCATTCTGGTCTCACCTCCTGTCACTGACTGTGCACCTTCAACTGCAGCCTTTTCAGCAGCTGGTGGTTTTTTTAGCTTGTGTCAAGTTGGACTCACCGTACATATTCTATCCACATGCTGCTTTCTTTGCTGAAATGTTGGCTGTCGGGGCACCTGGGGGGGCTCAGTTGGTTAAGTGCCTGACTTTGGCTCGGGTCATGATCTCGTGATTCAAGAGTTCGAGCCCTGCGTCAGGCTCTGTGCTAGCACTGTGGAGCCTGCTTGGGACTCTCTCTCTCCCCCTCTTTTTCTGACCCTACCCCTCTTGAGCTCTCTCTCTCAAAATAAATAAATAAACTTAAAAAAAAAAAAATGTTGGCTGTTAGCAGGAACTCTCTTGTCTTCAGGGTAGTGTATTCTTTTTATTCCAGTTTTTAAAATGTATATAGTATTTCAAGCATACGTCAAAGAGGTAAATATAGCAATCCCTTATGTATGTATCTAGCGTAACAAAAACAACATTTTACATATAGAGAGAGAGAGAGAAAGCAAGAGAGAGAAAGATTCAGAGAGAGCTAAATCCCTTATTTTTTCCCCTCTCTGATTGCATTTCCTTCCCTTCTTTCTCAGAGAATAATAGCTATCTTAAATGTGTATTTATCACTTCCATATGTTTTATTCAAATGTTTTATCCATAGGAGACAGGTAGTATCATTTTTGCATTTTTAATACACTATTTGAATAATATTCTTTTGGTCACATTCTTCTCTAAGGGCCCAGCAACCAACATTGTTTTTGAGATGTATCCATATTATTGCGTGAACCTTTAGAAAACTTTAAATTACTACATAGTTTTTCATTGTATGAATATCCCACAGTTTATTTACCCATTCCATTCTTCCTCAGTGTTCTGGTTGTTCCCAGTTTTTCAGTGTTGAACCAGTTTGTAGTGAACATTCTTGTATAAAAAGAAAAGTCTAATCTTTTAAAAACAAGCACTGTGGCAGCCATATCCTGAGTGAATAGTACAGTTGAAAGCCAGCAATTACCCCTTTACGTGCAAACACCCTCTACGTCTTTACCGCGTACTCTGACCAGCATTAAGCCAGGGCTAGTACTTTGGTTGCAAAGCTTTCAGCAGACATTACTTTTCTCAGCAATCTGCAAGCCACGTCTCATATAAATTTAGGTCATTTTGCCTTAAAAATGTTAAATGCGAGCCAGAAATAGAATGTTTAAAAAAACAAAAAAAGAAGTTGAAAGCTCTGTGGCGGTTAAGACCTGAGGGGAAAGCCTGTTATATTGTAGAAGAACAACAACTTGAAGTAAGCGTGACTTCTCGGCTTCTCCTTCACGATAGAAAGCTGGGAGTGACCTCAACTCCTCTGTTCTCAAAGCAGCTTTCTTAAGAGCAGCCTGGAATGGTGGCCACAGCTCCTTGAGGTGGACCATTGCAACATTTTCTGCCCTTAATACTCAGATTTCCCATCATGCCCAGCAGAAAGAGTTTGTGTTTGCATTGAAGCTCACTTCCTGGTTTTGTCTTCTTCTAACAAGGAGAGCGGGTTGTTGGTATTCACTTTTAAAGTAAACAAACTAGCCTTTCTTCTCCAAAGGAAACCATTTCAAATCCTTTCTGCTTTGATTCCTACCGCTCGTTTAATGAGTTTCTTCAGGTTTGATGGAAGTTACCCTAGATTACCTCTGTTGTCCTCTGAAGGCGAGCTCAGGGCATGGACAGAACCCCCAGTTTGTTGAACCCATTAAGCAGCTCCCGAGTTCTGGTATTTTGTGAACTCAATAGAGTGTGCTGTCTTCTTCAGTGGCCCCCCCTTCTCCTCACACCGGGAAGCTCACTTCTTCCAGGAGCGTTTATTGCTTTCCCTTCTTGTGCGGGCATTCGGTTCAGGCCTATGAGTCTTGCCGTTCTCTATGCTAGAACTAACCATGCAAGTTCTTTCAGTCTCAGAAAACTCCTCTCAAATTCCATTTGTTCCTGAAATGTACTTGCAAGCAAAACAATCTTACCAATTTTTCCCTTTATGCATTTCCGTGGGGATATACTTTACACACTATCCCAACATATTTTTGCCTTTTATTTTCATTATTTACAAAATAACTTGTATATTTGAAAAATGTATACTGCTACACAGTTCACTGTTCTATTCTTTTCCATTATTCTTTTACTCGGTAGTTTCACTTCAAGGAATTTAGCCAGTAGATAGTCGCACCTCAGTATGCTAAAAATTATACAGAAGGGTGTTCAGCACAGTGCCGTTGATAGAAAAATAACTAAATGAAAGTGGAGACGTTGCAATGATTAATAATAGACTAGTTAAATTATGATATACCCGGATGTTTCGATACCCAAGTTACGGCACTCGATGTTTATTGAATGGATCAAGAAATGCAAAAAAGTATGAGGTGCAAAACTGTACGCATTTGGCGGTGGAATAAGAGAGATAGATGTGTGTGTACAGTATTCATTCATATACATGCCTTGTCGCATATAACATTTCTGGAATCACAGATAACGTAGTGCTGCTCCGTACTGGCTACCAGCGCGTCGTGGCAAATGGGTGTGAACGGCAAGCGTGAGGTTCGCTTTCAACCTCAAAAGGACAAACAAAGAAAACCAAACCTCAAATGGAGAAGACCCTTGGGCAGGTTTCTGGACCTCCCTCTTGCGTTTCTCTCCAGTCTAATGATCTGCCTGCAAATTCCACCTGCCACGCAGCCGCCAGTCCTTCCCTCTGTGATTTCAGCACAGCACGACGCTGCTGCATGCTGCCGGGTGCCAGCTTTCCGTACCACAGTCCGGAAGGCTTGTCTAGGCGCACACTCTCTCGTAGGGACCACAGTCCTGCCCTGCGGGTGTTGTACGACATCTGGAAAATGTTGTCTCGTGTATCTCGTCCAGTTTTCCTAGGTGTTAATGGCAGGAAGGCTGTTCGGTACCAGTTAACCCATCATGGCCAGAAGTGGAAATCTTCTAATAAATGTATTTAAAGTCCTTATTTTTGAGAAGAATGTAAAGCTGTGATAAGCGATAGACTGTATTACATTAGAAAGATAATCTGACCCAACACACTTATTTGAAAGATGAGAACATTGAGATACAAGTTCAAGTGACTAGTAATAGATTACGTTCCAAGTTACTCATAAAGTTCATTCATATCCCAGACTGTCTGAATCTCTGTCCACTACTGTGGAAAGAAAATTATCCCGTGTTTGAAATACGGTCTTTAAGCTGTCAAACTTTTTTTGTGCTTTAGACTCCTTATAATTTAAACATTCTCCTCACTTCATTTTTTGTCTTATTGGTGGTATTACTAATCCTGCTATTAACACAGGCGTGAAAAAAGTCATTACGTGTATATTTTAGAATAATTGACGTCTTGTGGAACTCTATAATTCTGTATAAAACCTAGAAAAGGAGATACTCATTCTTTTTTTTTTTTTTTTTTTTTTTTTTTTTTTTTCCAGTTTGTTTTCCTTGCTGTCTAAAAAACACAACAAAGTTCTGGAACAAGCCACACAGTCCTTGAGAGGTTCACTGAGTTCCAATGATGTTCCTCTACCAGATTACGTAAGTAGTTACCTTACTTTGTCGGCAAGAGGTTTTCCTTTCATGGTTAGGTTTGTAAGAAACAGTACTCCTCTCTTCTCAGTGTCTGTCTATGGCCGTGACGCCTCTACTGTGCAGAGAAAGGAGTGATGTCGCAAATCAAGGAAGAACTTTAAATGATTATTATCAAGTGGTTAAAGAAGTCAAACCTAAGCCAGTGATTGTTCATAATTTGGACACTTGCGGGGCGCTCGGGTGACTCAGTCAGTTAAGCATCCACCTCTTTATCTCAGCTCAGGTGTTGGTCTCAACTCAGCATTGTGAGTTCAAGCCTCGTGTGCTCTACACCGGGCGTGAAGCCTACTTAGGAAAAAAAATGGGACTTGTTACCTTAGGCAGGAAACCCACTCAAACTAATTACATAAAAGCACAAGGAGCAGTTTTATAGAAACTATGCAAAGGTTTCTCACTGAACTCAAGGGGGACAGGTACACCTAGATATCAGAGAATCAGAACCTGAAATTGAAAAGCCTTCTGGATTCAAGAATATTTTGTCTTTCTGAGGCTTTAGTTTAGTTTAGTTTCCAGGCTCTGCTTCCTTTTGCTTCAGTGTTATTCTTGTGCTGCTATCGGCCAGATTTCCCTATTTGTTGACTGGGACCTAAAACAGCCACTCCAGCTTCCTCCGTCCGAAGCTGTAACATGTCCTGTGAGGGTCGTGTCTTCAGCCACCTGACTAGAGTCATGAAGTCCTCATTCTCACTTCCTGGGAGAGAGAATCCAGTTGGCTCTGTTCAGATCAGGATGCTACTCTGGTCCTGTAAGCCATGGTCAGGGGACAGCAGCACTAATGTACTCCCTTGATTTCACCCACTTCAAAGATAAAGAACTTATTACCACCTAACTTCAGAGGATGATGACAGAATAGAATGGGAGCAGCTCAGGGATGAGCATTATAACAGGAAGGAGAGAACATTCAGAGTTCCTTTAGGGCAGTGTCACTAACTGCAACATTTCTTATATTTTGTTGGAACATGGCTTAGATGATGATGCTAAAAATCCTCGTGTCATAAACCTCAGAACTTGTCCATCAAGTCCAATAAGGACCTCCCTGCATCCCCCGACGACAACTCAGTGGGTTGATGTTCAGAAACTTCATGAGAGAATTTTGAAGCTCTGAGTTTGAAGTGGTGATGCATGCCAGACAGCCGGAGAGTTGTTTTGTTTCCTGTGGTTTGTTTCATTTCTAAATGGCTGTGCTGATAGGAGACTGTGGGAACAGCACCCGGTCGGGGTAGCAGCCGCTGACAAACAAGAGATAGCCGTGAGCGTTCACAACCCAACCCGTGCTATTTGTCTTGTTTTGTGTTTATTGTGTGCGTGTGCGTGATGCTGTGATCTGTCATTCCCATTAAGGTATTAAGTTTGTAATTCCAAAGTATTTCTCTCTTACAAAAAAAAAAAAAAAAAAAAATATATATATATATATATATATATAATCTTTTCCTAATTGAATATTCTCAACTTAAAAAAAAAATAGCATAATAGCTCACTTCTATCTGAGCCATGACTTGTTATGGGAAAAATATTTCTTCCTAATCACTTCTTGGAAACCTGAGTTGGGGCCTCAGAGTGGCAGTGGAGATCGTGTTTATTGAGAGCTTGAAGTCAATGCATCTGTAAATGTTTTGTGATTTCTTATGCAACTGTCATTTGCTTATGTAGTACTCCTGTGTCATTTCTTTCACAACAATGTGTTGAATGAATTTAGTCTTGACACTGTGCCAGCAGCATCCTCCTGTAATCAGAGACCAGAAAAATGACAATGTCTTTGAGAAAATGGGTCGTATTTAATGGTATTCGCCAATCATGGTGATTATGCAGTGACGGGACAGGTTGAACTCTCAACGGACGTATGACCTCTACTGTTGAACTTGACAGTTTTTAGAGTTGCTGACTTCTTCTTGCATGAGACTTTCACTAAGTAACAGTGAATTTCCTAAAGTATCTGCTCCATAGAAATGCTGGGAAAATTCCATTTGGAATCTGTCATTGACAGTCCTCATTTTAGCAGCCATGCCACAACATACTCCAATTGCATTTATGAACTTGAATTTTGCTGCCTTTCCTTAGAGTTAATTGAAGAGGGTGGGTGGCCCTGATTCAGTGGTAGTGACAGTAACGGAATCACTGCAAGGCAATTGAGGAACATGATGGCAGTCGTAAAAGTAAGTACATGTTCTTCTTCCGAGGTAACCGGCTGTTTTCACTCGTCATTCCCAGTGTTCAAAACACCATGAGCGAGGTGCATATTTGAAAGCACGTCCTCACTGTCCCTCTCTTTTAAATTGGTCACTAACTGGGAAAATAAAATGTGTTTCCTTTTTCCCTCCCTAGAAATTTTAATTAAATGTCTCTGTCACCAGCCACATAAAGCTCTGTGTCCTAGACTGATGCTTTAGACCACGTATTTGAAAAAGATGGAAAAGGAAAAGGAAAGGGCCTACATGCAGCAGTGGAGATTGAATGAGTTTAAATAAGTGCTTAAAATCAGGAATACGTTTTTCTTCTCACTGGAATACACAGAGTGCTTTGAGTCTACCTAGAGGTTTCTGAGTATATTAAGAAAATATTTATTCTCATTATAGTGTGTAATTCACAAGCCAGTTGAGTAACACCACAGAAAACAATAGCAAGTTACCAAAACATCAGTATTCATTCTTTAGTACAACCTCGTTTGTCGAAACATCTCAAGGGAAACCTGAAGCCTTCCACCAAGTTCCAGATAATGAGGGTACGGGTCCGGCTGCTTGACGGGAAATAAAATTTCAGTGAAAAAAAATTGCACTCAAGTCCTCTTTGGGGAGAGAGAACCCGTAGTGCAGAGAGTCATAGCTGGTTCTGCGGTCTTGGTACAGGGGCAACGTACATGTTTCGCGAAGCACGTGAAGTTCAGTTGATGACGTGGCCGCGCTTTGGTATCTTTATATCAGGATTTCCTAAAAGTTAATTCAGTGACTAAAGGGACAGGAGACAATTGTTAGAATCTTTCAAGATTTTTTAAAATTAAGAATAAGTCTCAGGGCGCCTGGGTGGCTCAGTGGGTTAAGTGTCCGACTCTTGATTTCGGCTCAGGTCACGAGATTGAGCCCCGCGCCTGGCTCTGTGCTGACGGTGCAGAGCCTGCTTGGGATTCTCTCTCTCCCTCTCTCTCTTTCTGCCCCTCCTCTGCTTGCTTGTGTGTGCTCTCCCTCCCCCCCCCACCCCCTCATAAATAAAGATTTCCAAAAAAAAAGTAAATAAAATAAGAATAAGCCTCTAAAACAACTTTGGTCATATACAACAAACCTGAATCTAGAAAGTGAAACAAAAATAACAAATGAGTTTAGGTGCTTTTTAAACTATAACCGCGGTTTTTCAATTATGAATATTATTACAATGTCACGTAAGCTTTATTTCCCTAATTTCTAACAATCATCTTAGCAACTATTTGAGATGAGAAGACTAACTTTATTTTAGGTGGAATCATAAGGAACCAAATTATATTGTCCTTTGATCATCAACAAACTTGGGAAACTTTCTGTAGGACTGACTCTACCATCTAATTAAAAAAAATTTTTTTTAATGTTTATTGATTTTGAGAGACAGAGCATGAGCAGGGGAGGAGCAGAGAGACAGGGAGACACAGAATCGAAAGCAGGCTCCAGGCTCTGAGCTGTCAGCCCAGAGCCTGATGTGGGGCTGGAACTCACGAACCGCGAGATCGTGACCTGAGCCAAAGTTGGACACTCAACCGACTGAGCCACCCAGGTGCCCCTCTACCATCTAATTTTAAATGGTGAATTCAAGGATGTAAGCCAAAAAGACCCAGCCAAAAAGATTAAGGAGACAGAATCAGAATAAAACAGCTGAGGTATAAATAGCAGCTAAGAGTTTATCATTGAATGCTAAGCAAGTATAATGCTGCTAACTTACATCTATGTGTCTGTGTACACACACGTACATGCACACACATCCCAGTGGTTTTCAAAGTCTCATTTTTATCCTCCTTCTCCTGTACCACCGTATGGTAGAGTTGTCCAGAGGCTACGTGGTCAACGATCATTTCATTGCTCTGACAGCTCACAGAATGCGTTGTGTTCTTGTGTCTTAAATTGTTCTTGGCTTTAATTTGTAATACAATAAATACCACTACATATAATCCGCATAAAAACAGTTTGTTAAGAGCATCAGAGATTTTTAAGAAGATAAAAGGCTCTTGAGATGAGAGAACCAGTGGTATACATGATCTGTTGCACACACACAAAGAAGGAGCAACTAAATGTATGCTCTTTTCTATCCTGTAATTGTTTCATTTGTAATATCTTCTCTCCTAGTAGGATTGAGTGCACTTTGAAGGCATGAGTCTCTTGTGTCTTAGGCTGAAAAAAGGAGGCTAAATATTAACTAGTTAATTGATGGGGATGAAGCTCTGTCTCCGCACGCCTGCACGCTCTTGCCGGTGTCCAGAACTGAAAAGGAGTCTCAGGCCTAAATTATATCTGTATGACATTTAATTTGAATGGTTTGGTCCTTTTCTTAGTCAAAGAAGATTAGTTTCCAACACATGGCATGGATGTGTGTAATTTTTTAAGCTGAATTATATATTTTCTCATTAATTTGTACATGATCTTTATATCACAGTTGCTTCTTTCCTGGGGTGCCTGGCTGGCTTCCTCAGTGGAGTATATGACTCTTTTTTTTTTTTTTTTTAATTTTTTAATTTTTTTAATTTGCATCCACGTTAGTATATAGTGCAACAGTGATTTCAGGAGTAGATTCCTTAATGCCCCTTCCCCATTTAGCCCATCCCCCCTCCCACAACCCTTTCAGTAACCCTCTGTTTGTTCTCCATATTTAAGAGTCTCTTATGTTTTGCCCCCCTCCCTGTTTTATACTATTTTTGCTTCCCTTCCCTTGTTTTCATCTGTTCTGTGTCTTAAAGTCCTCGTATGAGTGAAATCGTATGATATTTGTCTTTGAGTGACTAATTTCACTTAGTATAATACCCTCTAGTTCCATCCACGTAGTTGCAAATGGCTGGAGTATGTGACTCTTGATCTCGGGGTTATGAGTTCAAGCCCCATGTTGAGTATAGAGATTACTTATAAAAATTAAATCTTAAAAAAAAAAAAAAGAATTGTCTCTTTCCTATTCAAAGGGTAGTTGTAGCATTTTTTCCTTTTAGTTCAGTACACATAAAACAGGTTGTTCAACGTCAACTCGATCTAATAATTTGCTGTCTTAAATTGTAGCTTCCTAAAGAGCAAAAGCCACGTATTTGAGCTTTGTTCTGGTCAAGTCTTGACTGCTTATCATTATCATTCTACGTGGAACCCAAAAATGTTGCTAACCCTGGAATATGTCATTTGACTTACCTTTGGAACCAAAACTCTCCTGGCTCTTGTTTATTTTTGCTTTTAGACATTTCATTTCTTCAGAAAGAGGCTACGAGGTATTCTGAACTGATCCTATACGACAAGGAATTACTTTTGGGTGTTTATTCCAGTGATGGTGACATTAAGAAAGATCTTGGGGGCGCCTGGGTGGCGCAGTCGGTTAGGCATCCGACTTCAGCCAGGTCACGATCTCGCGGTCCGTGAGTTCGAGCCCCGCGTCAGGCTCTGGGCTGATGGCTCAGAGCCTGGAGCCTGTTTCCGATTCTGTGTCTCCCTGTCTCTCTGCCCCTCCCCCGTTCATGCTCTGTCTCTCTCTGTCCCAAAAATAAATAAACGTTGAAAAAAAAAATTTTTAAAAAAAGAAAGATCTTGATCAAACTTCTATCTGGGAATTACTTTAGCATGATGTGAGAGGTAAAAATGAAGTAAGCATAGCACCTGTACACAGGGAATCTGAGAGGCTAATGAAAACAAGTGCACAACTAAATTACAATTCCATGTGACATATTTTATAAGGTGGCTATAACCAAACCTGGGGGGTTTCAGAAGAGGAAGAGAACAATTTGGGGGAAGTAGGAAAGGAATTGGGCCGGTTTTCATGGAAAGGAGTTGCAATTTGAGCTGGGTAGTGCTTTTAAGAAGAGAGATTAAGTCGGGAAAATAATCCAGGAGTGCTGCTTCTTGAACAAGGGCATAGAAGTGAAAACGGCACGTCGTCGCCATAGGGTTTCTCGTGTGTGACAGGGTGTCTGGCGTGTAAGAGCGGCTCACACCATACCCAAAAATTAGCTCAAAATCTAGCAGAGACCTTAAATGTAAAAGCTAAGACTGTGATATCCTCAGAAGAAAATGCAGGACTAAATTTTAGGTGACAAAAGAAAAACAGATAAATTAGACTTCATCAAAATGTAAAGCTCTTGTGCTTCAAAGGATATCCCATCAAGAGAGTGAAAAGACAGCCCACCGAGTAGGGGAAAATACTTGCAAATCTTATATCCGATAAGGGACCAGGATTCGGAATATGTAAGGAACTCTTAACAGCTCAGTCACAAAAAAGGCAAACAGTCCAAATTTTAAAAACGGGTGAATCTTTTGTAAGCTGGTTCTATAACGTGTATGTCTTACGCATAGCTATCTGGCCTTGGACAGGTCATTTTGCTTCTCTAGGCCTCCGTTGCTTCATCTGAAAATCGGAGTAACAGTAGAATCCACTACGCAAGATTGTTGTCAGGATTAAATGAGAGTCCACGTAGGATCCTTGGCACAGCCAAGTGGTTAGTAAGTGTTAGCTCTTACAGATGTGCTGTGCAGTTCATGTTTGGGAAAGATATTCTGGGGCAACAGGAGTTGGTTCGGAGGATGGAGATGGCTCCACACCCTCTAGTGACAGGGAAAATTCCTGCAGACTACGTGTGACCTCATCAGATGGAGGGGGAGAGGTAACGGGAGCCACCATGAACTGACCACAGTTGAGTGGTGCCATCAGGGAGCATCTTTAATCTGTCTCGAAATATCTAAGTAGTTATTTGGCACCAAAGGGTGAATCTCAGCCCCAAAGAGGGGCCTTCACTCAGCATGCTCCCTGACGTTAGAAATATACCAGGGCTGAGTGTGTCCCAGAGCTCCTAAGATGAACCAAACCAGAGTGACCACCAAAAGCAAAAGGAGTGTCTTGTGTTGGCACTTTTCGAGTCCATCAGCCACTTTTCCTGAATGCCAGACACTCCACTAGGCCCCGGGTGAGGCAGTGAGGGGCTGGATGCTCACCGATCCCATCTCCTCTCCCTGGATATACAACTAAGCACTTTTTTCCATCGTGCTTGTGTCTTGCACACAAAGGGGGGGCGTGTCCACCTCTCCCTACCTCTCTCATCATGTGCTAGCTTGGATGCAGGAAATCTATTAAGAGATTCCAGGGTCATGGGGCGCCTGGGTGGCGCAGTCGGTTAAGCGTCCGACTTCAGCCAGGTCACGATCTCGCGGTCCGTGAGTTCGAGCCCCGCGTCGGGCTCTGGGCTGATGGCTCAGAGCCTGGAGCCTGTTTCCGATTCTGTGTCTCCCTCTCACTCTGCCCCTCCCCCGTTCATGCTCTGTCTCTCTCTGTCCCAAAAATAAATAAACGTTGAAAAAAAAAAAATTTTTTTAAAAAAAGAGATTCCAGGGTCCATAGTGTGGCAAGTGCATGGACCCCCGAATCATCTTACTGAAAGCCAGTTGGGTACCCTGTTGGACTGTGATGCAAGAGAGCAATAATGCTCTTACTACATTACAAAAGAAAATGGGCACAAAGGATCTGAATAATCATGTCTCCAAAGCAGATATACAGGTGACCCGTAAGCGCTTTGAAAGATGCTCAACATCATAGTCAGAAAGTGCAAATTTTGGGACACCTGGGTGGCTCAGTCAGTTAGGCATCTGACTTCAGCTCAGGTCATGATCTCACGGTTCGTGAGTTCAAGCCCCACATCGGGCCTGGAGCCTGTCTCAGATTCTGTGTCTCCTTCTCTCTGCCCCTCTCCCACTCGTGCTCGCTCTCTCTCGCGCGCGCTCGCTCTCTCTCTCTCAAAAATAAATTTAGGGGTGCCTGGGTGGCTCAGTCGGTTCAGCATCCAGCTTCGGCTCAGGTCATGACCTCACAGTTTGTGAGTTCGAGCCCCGTGTCAGGCTCTGTGCCGACAGCTCAGAGCCTGGAGCCTGCTTCAGGTTCTGTGTCTCCCACTCTCTCTGCTCCTCCCCTGCTCATGCTCTGTCTGTCTCTCTCTCAAAAATAAACACTAAAAAAAATTTTTTTTAATTTAAAAAAAGAAAAAAAAGTGCAAATGTCAACCACAGTGAAGTTTCCACCACCAAGATGACTTATCAAGAGGCAGAAAATCACAAGTGTTGGTGAGGGTGTGGAGAAATTAGTACCCTCATTCAACTCATGGTGAGAATGTAAAATTGTGCAGCTGGTTCGGAAATCAATCTGCAGTGCCTCAAAAAGCTGAACATGGAATAATCATATGACCCAGCATATGATGATACTCTCAAAGAATTGAAAACAGAAGTCCAGGTGAAACGTGAGTGGTCATAGCACCTTTATTCCTAATAGGCAAAAAATAGTAACAATCCAAACACCTATCAACTAGCCAAAAAGTGTGGTATGTCCATACAATGGAATATTATTGGATAGTTAAAAAAGAATGAAATACTGATAGGAGCTTCAACATGGATGAACCCTGGAAACGTTGTACTGAGTTAAAGAAGTCAGTAACAAAAGGCCACGTGTCATTCATATGAAATGGCCACAACAGGTCCACATCTTACAGAGTTAGATAGTGGATGCATCGGACTGGGGATGTGAAGCAGAATGAGGAGTGACTGCTGAGGAGTACAGATTTCTTTTGCAAATGATGAAAATGTTTTAAAATGAGATGGTGGTGATGATGCACAACTCTGTGAATATACTAAAAGCCACTGAATTGTACACTTCAAATCAGTGAGGTATATGGTGTATGAATTTTATCTTGATGAAGCCGTTTTTAAAAAGTAGTGCTTGGCGCACTAGGAAAAAAGAACCATTTGTTGAATGGGCTAGATAGATACCAGCTTGACTGGCATTGTGGCATAAGGATGAATGTCGGAGAATAAAGCTCATACTTTGAAAAAGTTCATATATTCAGGGAGGGAAACTGTGTCTTGAGCAGTGATTTGACTTGAGAAACTCTTAAAGTCAGTCAGATCTGCAGCTGCACAAAGGTGTGTTTGTTTTTCAGCCTGACTTACGAACAAAAAAGTGCAAACAAGCAAAATATCCGTTAACAGGGAACTGATTAGAAAAAGTATAAATTCATCCAGTGCGATATTCTGCAGCCATTTTTATAAAAACCAAATCCAGGCCATATGGGTTTGTGTGAAATGTAACACTTAAGTAACCAAACAACAACAAAAAGAAAAGAAAAAAAAAAAAAACCAGAAAACAGAGAACTTTATAGTATGTAGGTTATACGTACATTTAAAAATACGCCTTTAGTTTTTCTGGAAGATGCATAAGAAACTAATAAATAGTAGTCACTAATAAATAAATAGTAGTGGGGTGTCAAACTGAAGGCCAGCAAGGGCAGAGAACTTGTACTTTTTACCATATACTTTTCTTTCCAGGCTCAGTTACTGAAATTTTTGCCAAGGACACCCGGGACTTACTTTTCCCTTCCTTCCCTCCTTCCTCCTTTCCTTTCTTCCTTCCTTTACCATTTTAAGATAACTTTTGACTTACAGAAGAGTTTTAAGGAACTTCCATATACCCTTCACCCAGCTTTCCCTTTTGTTAATACCTTACATGACCACAGACCATTTATCAAAACTAAGAAATTAACCTTGGTCCGTACTGACTCAAATCCAGATCTCATGCATGCTTTACCAGTTCTATCACTGATGCCCTTACCCTTTTCTAGGATTCAAGCCAGAATCCCACATTGCGTTTTGCGTCACGTCTCCTTAGTTTTTCCTTGTCCTTCTTGACCTTAACATTTTTGAAAAGTACTGGTCAGTTAGTTGGTAGGATGTCCCTCAGTTTGGGTGTGTCTGGCATTTTATCATGACTAAATTGACGTTATGCATCACTGAGAAGGGTACTGCAGAGGTGACATGCCCTTCTCGGTGCCTCATGTCAGGGAACGCATGACGTTAGTGTATATTGCTGGTGACGTTTACCTGCATTTTCCTTGATCGGTTCACTATAGTGGTATCCGCTAGGATTCTTGACTGTGCACTTGCTGATTTTTCCCTTTGTAATTACTCTGTATTTGGGGGAGATTCTTTGCAACTGTGCCAGTATCCTGTTTCTGCTTAAACATTATCCCACAAATTTTAGCATCCAGTGATCTCATATGCATCTTATATTACTGATTTACTAGTGATTTTCTATTTGTCTCATTCCTTTTACATCTATTGAACAGTTTTGCAAGGAAGATTTGTCACCTGTCCTCAATGTATGCATTTATGCAGTTATGTATGTATATCAGTGTGGACTCATAGATCCTAATTTTATTCTTTCTTTGTCTTCTAATCCAGGACTATTGCTATTTTGTTGTTCAGGTTATTCCAACTTTGGCCATTAGGAGCCCTTTGGGGGTGCCTCCTGTGCCCTTTGAATATGCTCAGACCTTTTTTTTTTTTTTTTTTTTTTTTTTGAGATATTCAAGATGTTCTAGCTCATCAGGTGTTTGCCCTGCTCCAGCTCCGGAATCCACCAGATTCTATAAAGAATCAAGATCTTTATAGCTGCTTTCATAATTAAGAAACTGCTCTTAAAAAAACCAGAAAAGGAAATCTTCTAGATAATGTTGGTAAACATCTCTAAAGAAACAACTGCTTTGATCTCAAATAGATCTCAAGCCCCACATTGATTAGGTCCCAGGAAGTTTCTTCTTTAGTACAATTGATTTCCAAATTCAAATAAATAAACCCTCTAGCAAGTAAGCAGACCTCCCCCCTTCCACTACCACTTTAATTACAAACCAGGCCTGACTTTAACATAATCAAACCGATTTTCTTGGCTGTATTGTAACTTGGCTTTGGACACACTTCTGAACTAGACGTTTCAGAAGTGCGCTGAGAATTCTAAGGGCAATATTTAGTTGGAAGACTCTCCTCTTATTAAAAAAACAAACAAACAAACAAAATTCTTCATTCTTAAAAAGCACACCTCCATTGAGGGAAAGAATATTGCCCTTTCCTTATTCCTGGAAAGGATGTTTGTCCTGTCTGTTCTTAAGGAGTATGGTAAAGTATTCTTTTTAAGGACTTTTAAAGAACAGTTATCATTAAAAATACTTAAATAACTCTTACGTTCTTTCCTCCGGCTTGTGAAAGGAAAATAGGACGCATTTGCATTGAAGTCTGGCAATGATTAATTAACTTTCGAAGCAAAGTTTAAAGAGTACAGAAAATAACCCATGCGTATTAAATTCAGTAGCAGTATGTGAATATCTTTATAAAAACTAGTGATAATGGGGGTTTTTTTTCCCTTTCCCATCGTGCTGAAAAAATTCTTACCTGCTGCTGTGCAGAGCTAAGATGACAATACCTTTTCCTGTCAGTCTCCAAGTTTTATTTATTTAAGAAATCTTAATTTAAATTTTCTGTTTCCTCAAATTTTGAGCGTTTTTCTCTATTTCTCCCTTTCTGACTGAGTTTGTAGTTCCTAATAGGAAGAAAAGAAGTCTTCTATTTGGAATTTTCTTTGATATATCCTTGATTTACATGGCAAATAGAAAGCAGCTGTCTATTTAAGCATCTAATTCTTGAAACCATAGTCCCCTCAAGCGTCATCTGGAAATAATGTAGCTTGTAAAACAAAGCTAAGAAGAAAAGGCAATGTTTGTTTTATGTGGGATGAATGATTTCTGTTAGGGTCCTTTAATTCGGCTATTATGAGGGTTATTAAAAAGCAGTATTACAAAAGAGGTTTAAATGAAAAGAATTTTTTTGAGCTGGTATCTTATTATTACAGTTGATTATAGTCAAAGCTGCAAATGTTTTATAAATGGCACTTTATTTTTGTTTCTCCAAAAAGACCCCCAAAAACCAGTAATCTTATTCATTGTATGAGTGGAAATTCAACTCTTTCCTTAGCTGATTTAATTTACGAAACAAATTATATTTGAGAATTCAGCTCTCCCTGTTTTTCTGGAAATTTCATGGATTTCTGAAAAATTCTTAAGAATCCTTACAAGAACATTTGAGGAACGCCTTACAAATGCAAAAACGAACGTGAAAGCATCAGTTTTATCCAGACTTCGGGTATTAGAAGATTCGATCAACACCAGAGAAATTTAAGCCTAAAGTGTTTATTAATTTACTCATAGATTATTTGAGTTTTTGAGATGTGAGTTTGGAGGCCTCTGTCATGAGAAGCGGTATATGGAGGGAAGTAGAAAGGCAAGTTCATTTGTGATTTGACATTTGTTAGAGGCGTTTTCATGATTGGAGTATATTGGTTTTCTTCTTTTGTTAATACAACAAAGCAGTTGTTTTTGGATAATTGACATATAAGAACTAAATTCAGTCCTTAAATGTACTTGCTGCCAGGGAAATGAAATTACTTAGCATGTTTGTTTAATAACGAATAGCGCATGGTTAATTATTTTCATGCATTTGAGGCCCCTTGTGATCTCTCACCTGGTACCCTCTGTGATCTCAACTTTGCATTTTGATTGAGGTCACCAGAAGAGTATTGTGTTGTTGTGAAACATGTCTATTTTCCTTGAATGTGCAATGCTAGCTGACCATGTTAGTGACCGAATTAATGCCATCCTTTTTGGGATCATATTCTAAGGCTACAAAGTACTGAGCCTTTAATAATTAGGTACTCTCTCTCTTACGAAGATGTTTCATACTGGTCACTAATTCAGATAAGAGTAAGAGTAACTTTTGTTTCACTGTGCGTAGCGCTTTCGCTTATTAGCCAATTCCAAGTACTAAATTCCCCGTACCCATTGGGAATGCTCCATCATATCATCACTCATACTTTCCTGGTGAACAGTTAGTGATAACGGTTCCAAAGGAGCTATGCATGCATAAACACGCTCCATATGGCACTTGAAATTCCTTATTCTTTCCTCCCGCATGTTGTTAGCTGCTACCATTTTTTTCAGGTACCTTTCTGTTCCCTGTGAGGACACCAGTAAAGATAAAACTCTCTGCCCTCTTGAAGCCTACTTTCTCATGGGGAGAGCTCTGTAACGATTGCAAGCCTGGATGAATGAATGAACAAATGCATGGCCTATTAGAAGATCCCGTGGGAAAATGGAGGATAGACAGGGATGGAAAGCACTGGCAACGGGAAGTTAGTGGTGTCAGTGGGCGGCCAGTGAAGTGCCTTCCTCATTGAGAAGGCAACATTTGAGCAAAGACAAGTCAGGTGGCTGTGCCAAAGACGTGTGCTGGTGAGATGGAACAAGGCATGCAGAGGGCTTCGGGCAGGAGCGGCCGTGAGCCTGGCAGGGTGTTGAGGCTGGGAAAGAGATGATCTGGATGCTGTGGATAATCACCTTGAACAACTGCGGGGTGGAGGAGTAATCCAGAAAAGTTTGAGATAGAGCAACAGCCTGAGAAGCAGAAGACCTGTGCTCAGTCTTTTTCTTACCTTTAACTTGCTGTGAGCTTTGGCGACTTACTTTGCCATTCTGACCCTTGATTTCCTTGCCTTTAAAATGTATCTTGAAGTAGCTTTTTTGCGTGTAATTTCCTTAACATTAGCATTCGCCGGTTCCCTTATTTCTGCGAGGATGCACTGGCTAGACAGAAAGGGATTTGTCTGGATGATTGTTAGAATGCACAATTGGAGGAGACTCCACTCACCTTGTATTCGGTGTGAACGACGTCCCCTGAAACACGGCCTAGAATATGGTATGAATATTGTGCCCTGGAGTTACACGGCGGTAGTGGGCCCAGGTGTAGGAAGAGGCTTAATAGGAAATACAGAATCATGGTGCAGATCCTTTCTTTAAGGATTTGAGACAGACGTTTTTAGATGCCACAAAATGATGGACATATTTGTAGATAAACTAAATATCAGCCTATGTTTTATAGAATGCTATAAATAAAAAGGCTTCCCTAAGAAGGCATAGTAAAAATTTGGGATGGTTTTCATTCGAGTCTCCCATAGTAGAAGGGCCTTTAACTACATCAGTATATAGAGTGGTTGAGAGTGTCACCTTTGTGAGAAGAATTCTTAGAAGATGGACCCAGCCTTATATTTTTTTAGCTTCCCGAAATTTCCCTATGGAGGCAACAAATAAAATGCACCAGCACTCATTCACACTAACATCTGCGAGATGGCAAAATAACCACCGGAAACCCAGAATCCAAGAGAGTGGATGCAAACTACCGAGAACTACAAGATCCCTGTAGTGTCTGTGTGGGAGGAACTAGAAGGAAGCAAAGAGATCTGAGAACAGGAGGACCCCAAAGTAGGCAGAAGGGACTCACTGGAAAGCATCCTGGAGAGGCCAGTTTGAGAAAAGCGCCTGAAACTGTTAGGGGTTTTGCATACTCTAATTCACAGTTGAATGTAAGGCGTCTGCTGTAAGATCTGAAGGAGTTCTAGACTTGGGGCCCTATGAACTTTTAAAACTAAACAGCTGAAGCTTTCTTCTAGAACCAAACCCCACACTGACGTGAAGCTACTAGAAATACAGCCCACAGAGAAGGTCAAGGACACTAAGCAAAATAGTAAAAAGTTCAGATAAATGTCGGGCTAGAGAAGAGAGCCAGAAGATCCCAAAAAGAATGTGGCGATATTTAGGAGCACTTCACAAAAACTAAGAAAAGTTTGCCCTAGTGTCCTGAGACTAGAAAGTGCTAGACCCACCTCTCCCTCCTAAAATGTTAGGAAAACTAACTTTATTAGAAATGAGCATAAGAGAAAGGTCAGTCAAATCCAGTGCAAAGATAGAAGATAAAAGAAAATGAAGAGAATATCTGTAGTGATAATGAAAGCATGAGATGTACCCATAAAATAAATGAAAACTCTTACATAACTTTTCAAACATTAGTTTCAAAAGAAACTAAGAAAATGATACAAGTTAAAACAGAATGGGGGCTCCTGGTTGGCTCAGTCAGTGGAGCATGTGACTCTTGATCTCGGGGTCGTGAGTTCATACCCCACATTGAATGTAAAGCTTACTTAAAAAAATAAGTACTGGAAAACAGTATGGAGGTTTCTTATAAAACTAAAAATAGAACTACCCTACGACCCAGCAATTGCACTACTAGGCATTTATCCACGGGAGAGAGGTGTGCTGTTTTGAAGGGACACGGCACCCCCATGTTTATAGCAGCACTATCAACAATAGCCAAAGTATGGAAAGAGCCCAAATGTCCATCCGTGGGTGAATGGATCAAGAAAATGTGGTATATATATACAATGGAGTATTACTCGACAATCAAAAAGAATGAAATCTTGCCATTTGCAACTACATGGATGGAACTGGAGGGTATTATGCTAAGCGAAATTAACCAGAGAAAGACAAAAATCATATGACTTCACTCATGTGAGGACTTTAAGAGACAAAACAGATGAACATAAGGGAAGGGAAACAAAAATAATATAAAAACAGGGAGGGGGACAAAAAAAGAGACTCATAAATATGGAGAAGAAACTGAGGGTTTCTGGAGGGATTGTGGGAGGGGGGATGGGCTAAATGGGTAAGGGGCATTAAGGAATCTACTGAAATCATTGCTTCACTATATACTAACTAATTTGGATGTAAATTTTAAAAAATAAAAATTAAGTTAAAAAAATAAAGATTTTTAAAAATTTTTTTAAATAAATAAACTTTTTTTTAAAAGTAAAAAAAAATAAGTAAAACAGAAAAACATAAATCAGAGATATAAAAACTGAAATGGGTAATTTTTTTTCTTAATAAAAGAATCATTTCAGAAATGTCATCTATACACAGGTATCTAGTAAATAAGTAAATACAATGCCTTAGTAGAAGGTGAAAAGCATGAAAAACTTGAAGGCAAAAAGGAATAAAAGAAAGAAAAAGGATTTGAGAGAAGCTAAAGAATATAAAACACGAATCCCCCCCCCAAAAAAAAAAGAGAAACACTAAAAGCTATACTTCAAGAAAACTTTCCGAAAATAGAGAAGAAAACAGATTCGAAACTGCATGTGGAAGGACAGTCGGTACCAACACAGAGATAAAGAGAAAGAAATTGAGGGGTAGCCAGGCAAAAAAGACCAGGGCACTTTTAAGGGAAGAAAATCAAACTATCAACAGACTTTTTGACAGCAGTGTTTTATGCTGGAAGAAAATGGAATTACGTATTGAAGATACTAAAAGAAAGCACATATAAGCAGGGATTTTATACCCCACCAAACTGACTTGCAAGTAAGTCAGGCACAGACAATCTTACGAAATGTAGGAACTCAGTATTGTTTCCTTCCTGAGGACTGTCTCCTACTCCTGTCTCTGAGTAGTGACCAGCAAAGGTTTTCCAGAAAGAGCCAGATAGTAAATGTTTTAGAGTTTGTAGGCCACATGGCTAGTCTCCATTGCCTGTCTTTGTACGGGGTGTTTAGTTTTTGTTTTGATTGGTTTATGTAGCCCTTTAAAAATGTAAGAACCATTCTTAGCTCAAAAGGTCGTATTAAAATAGTCCACAAACACGATTTGGCCCATGGTTTGTTTGCCAACCTCCATGCTAGAGAAGGAGCTTTGTACAACCACGACGATTGGACAGACCACACACATAGACTGGTCTACATTTTGCTCAGTAGAAGGTTAAGTGATAGGCAGAAAGTGTAGTGAGTGAAGGCTGTATTTCTGACAAGTCTTAAAATACGGAGAGGACCGTGGGGAGAACATGTGAGAAGCAGAATCAGCTTGCTGATTAGAGGTAACTAGGAGTTCCAGGATTATTATTTCAGGTCGGATTGTGGGAAAGAAGTGGAACGTAAGAGAGGCAGTTAGCTAATTTCAGTATCGCTTATAGTAGTGAACCAACAGAAAATGACGAAGAATGAGAAGATGAGAGAAATGATACGTTATTCAAATAAAGATGACCATTAGAATAAAAACACAGACTTCCTAAATACCAAAAAAATATACTAAAAGACAAAATATAAAAAGACAGCGAACAAAATAGACCACATATCAAAAGTCTCCCATAGAAAAGACTTAGATACGTATGAATAGAACATAAAATTATATGAGAGCGTTGGCACCAACGAAGCTGATCTTTAAGGCTCCCTCCATGAGAACTGGTTGGGTAACCTTCAGTGCATTCACACAGCAGTGTCCTGTGCAGCTATAAGAACAAATAAATACTTCTATATGAAGCTCTGCGTGCCACCACATCATCATCCTCAGGATAGGTTGGTGATATCCACTTGTATCTTTTTTTTTTTTCCATTTATTTATTTTTGAGAGAGAGAGACAAAGTGCAAGCAGGGGAGGGGCAGAGGGAGAGGGAGACAGAATCCGAAGCAGGCTCCAGGCTCTGGGCTGTCAGCACAGAACCCGACGTGGGGCTCAAACCCACAAACCGTGAGATCATGACCTGAGCTGAAGTTGGAAGCTTAACCAGCTGAGCCACCTAGACGCGTCTATTTTGGGGAGGAAAAAAACAAACAGTGGGGGCACCTGGCTGATTCAGTCGGTAGAGCATTGACCCTTGACCTTGGCCATCTGTTCGAGCATCACATTGGGGGTAGAGTTTGCTTTAAACAACAGCAACAACAATGGAAGGATAAACTGTAAACTGTAAAAATGTAATATATATATATATATTTTTTTTTTTTTTTTGAACAGTCACCTATAAGGAGAGTGGAGGAAAGTGATAAAGAGGGATAAGGCAAGCCTCTGAAAAACTATGTAGTTCCTCCCATATAGAGTTCAACTGAATATTAGTGACGATACAAGAGCAAACCTCTAACATGTAAATACATTGGAATAAGGGACGCCTGCGTGGCTCAGTTGGTTAAGCTTCCAACTTCGGCTCAGGTCACGATCTCGCGGTTTGTGAGTTGGAGCCCCGCGTCAGGCTCTGTGTTGACAGCTCAGATACTGGAGCCTGCTTTGGATTCTGTGTCTCCCCCTCTCTCTCTCTGCCCCTCCCCTGCTCTCTCTCTCTCTCTCTCTCTCTCTCAAAAGTAAATAAACATTAAAAAAATTTTGTTTAATACATTGGAATAAATAAACCTAAATATATAACCAGTTGGTGGCGTATCCAACGAACCAAGTGACTCTTCATACCTGGTAGGCTATACCTTAAAGACATAATTGAAAACAAAATTAAACTGTTTCACTAATCTTATGTGTGTAGAAGGCTTGTCATTGTTATTTCAAGAAATGTGTGTGTAACATGAGATAAAGCCAATGAACAATTGTACAGTATTCTAATTTCGCTTCGCTCGTTGCCTTGGGAACCTGGATTCTTGGCAGGGAAGCAGCGAATGCAGATGTAAAATAGGAGAGATTGAGTAACACCCCTTTGATCTTAGTTTGAATAGGAAGTACCTGTATGGACTCCTGTTCTTGTTTGTTTAATACCTCTAGCTGTGGTTAGTTGTCCTCCTCCTGCCTTTTGAACTCATGGAAACGGTGACCCACCCAGTTACGTAGTACCGAGCGCCGCTAGCAACCAGGTTTCCACTAAAAGGAGCGAAGAATTTATCCTGCCTTTTATACAGGATGGTAAGAAAACAGCAGAGAGGGGAAAGTTCCTCTCTGGAGAAGTAGTCCAGCTAACAACTGAAAAGAGAGAATATGATCATTTCGCAGACCTTCATAAATTAATGGATCCGAGCCCTGAGCATGGGTGACGCTGAACTTAACAAAAACAGACACCCAGACCTCATGTGCCCTCCAATGTGGGACACACCACCGTTTATGAAGTAGTTTTGTTTCAAAAGCGAAAAAGAGTCAAACCTGATCTGATCAAGCCTTTAGACTCAGCTGCCAATATGCTGGAAACATCCAGAACAGAGAAACCTTCACCGCCATCACCAAAATCCAGATCTCAAGGAACTACATAGGACAAATAAGCTGGTTTATGCAACTAATCAATTGCGGTGAAAAAAGGAGAGAAACACTTTAATAAAGACCATTTGCACTATAAAAACGTTATTTGGATCCTCATTCTGTTTTTTAAAAAAGAACAGAAAGTTTTTTTGACCTAATTGGATTAGATTGACTGGCTATTTGGTAATTTTCAGAGATTGCTATTAACTTGTCTGTGTGTGACAGACATGGCATCACGGTTATAGTTTTAAAAAGAAAAATGTTTATCTTTTGGAGGTGCTTAACAATATGCTAATGACTGAAAGATATGTCTGGAATTTGCTTCAAAATAACACTTGACGGGGAGGAAATGGAATATAAAGAAACAAGACCGGTATGCAAATTAAAAAAAAAATAAAGAATTTTTTAGGGGTGCCTGGGTGGCCCAGTCAGTTAAGTGTCCGACTCTTGATTTTGGCTCCGGTCATGGTCCCAGGGTCATGGGATTGAGCCCCGTGTCAGGCTCTAAGCTGAGCACGGAGTCTGCTTCAGATTCTCTCTCTCCCTCTGCTCTTCTCCCCGACTTGTGCGCTCTCTCTCTCTCTCTCTCTCTCTCTAAAATTTAAAAAAAAAAAAAAAAAATTGTAAAGAATTTTTCAAAAAGACACTAGTGGGAAAAAACAGAAAAGAAATGAGATTTGTCAAGACTTTCACCTCAGACATACCTGGATTTGAATCCTTCTGTCTCTTAGTAGCTATGTGATAGTAAGGAAATTACTTAATTTTTTTGAGTTTCAGTTTCCATGTTTGAAAATACGCACAACAGTCCTGTTACGAATTACTTATTATTAGTTTTTACATAGGATTAAGTACAGTAAATACCAAAGTGAAACAGCATATATTCAAGGAGGGCATCATCCATTTAAAACACATGATTTTATTTGTGTCCTGTTTTGCCCCAGACATTGAGTACACAGTGATGAATGAACAGAAGTGGACCCTGCTGCACCTCGGGAGCTGGTGGAGGGGAAAAACCACAGTCATTTAGCAAGTAAATAAATGCGACATTATAAATAGGGCTAGGGAAAATAACTGTGACATGATGCGAGAGAATTTTGAGAATCTCAGTTTAAATGGGGGGGATGGGGGTTGGGGTTGGGGAAATGGGGTATTTGCTCTGTGAGAATTAAACTGAGACCTGATAGATGAGTAAGAGTCTGCCAGAGGAGGAGTGGGGATAGAGTGTTTTAATGGCATGTTCAAAGGTCCCGAAGGGGGACTGAGTTCTGTGTATTCAGCAAAGTGTAACAAGCCAGAATGTCTTGAAGAGTAGCATTAAGTAAGCCTGGAGGTATAGATCGGTGTCAGGCCATGCCAGGCCTGGTGGGCTGTTCCTTGTCAGGAGTTGGGATGTTACCCATAGTTGGGGCATTAAGTCATTGAAGGGTTTTGACCAGTGGAGTAACTGGTCTGATGTACCTTTGAAAAAGTGATTTTGAGAGGTGATTTAAAGAGGTCAGAGTTGAGGCCCGTTAACTCAATCCGGTGAAAGATGAGAGTACGCTGGCTTGGAATCCGAGAAGTCTCAACCAGAGATGGAAACATAGGTGTCGTCTACCCGAATAAGGTATTCAAAGCCATGGCAATTGGTGAGAGCACAATGAGCGAGAAAGAGAGAGAGGCATGAGAAGGAAAGAGGGATCAGTGCAGAGCTCTGAGGGCTGAGGGGCCTCCAACCTTCAGAAGTTGGATAAAAGAGGAAGTGCTTATAACAGGGGGAATTAGGGAAACCCCAGGTGCATGGTGTCAGGTAGGTGTGTCTTAGAGGGGAAGAAATGGCGAGCCAAGTGTGGATTGAAGACTGAGGATGCCGTGAAGGTTAGAACATAGCCACTGGATCTGGCAAAACATAGATGGGATCTGGGCATGTAAAAGTGGGAATTATTGTGACTAGTATAAGCTGATAGGTAGCTAGATTAATGATGAGAAGATTCTTTAGAGATTACATTTTTAAATTGAAGTCTAGGAAGGAAAGAAAATACAAAACTATTTTCAATCTCCTATTCAGCCTTTCTTACCTTAGAATATGTCTATACCCCTATTCCTATTTCTTAACATAGCCAACTTTATGAAATTCTTGTGTGGATGGATGGTGAGAGTTAAGCTTGTTTAAAAAGCAAGTTAGTACTTTAATAATAATTTATAATAAACCTCATAGTAGCTAAATATCCTGATTCATTTAAATCTGTATGTCAGATTTTAAATTAAATTACGCTTAATCAACCAAGTAGAAAGCACTAACATTAAAGTGTGTTTTCACAAGTCAGATTATAGGAAGCTCCAGGTAGCCCCATAAAAGTCCTGGGATTACTTCCATGAGATCGTAGAACATATTTAAGCATCTCTTACATTATATAGTAAGCCTTATAGTAAGTCACCATCACATCCATGGTTCAGAGGAAATACTCCTTAAAGCATTTTTTGCTTTATAAACGTTTGTCATTTTCCTTTCTAAAAATTGTAGAGGAAAAGATTTTGAGAACTGAGTACAAATGAGCAAAATGCGTGCTGTGTAACAAAGGATGGGGGGGGGGGGTGTGCACATGCACACACACACACACTTGCAGGCACTAGCCTTCCCCAAAAGCTTTATTGTTTTTTTCTTTTCAGTCTTACATTCTTGTGTCCTTACTATTATGTTACTTGTGTAGAGCCTTCTGTCCATTGAGTTCAAAGCACTTACAATCATCAAGTCATTTATTTCTTGGATTTATTGAATAGGTGCCCATTGTTCAAAAGCCTGTGGGCGTAAGTACAAAGTTATAAAAGCACACAAATTAAATCTAATAGCACAGGAGCAAGAGAGAAAGCCGGCAGGATCACTTTTGAGCCTGTTGGGAATGCCAGACTCTTAAGAAAGAAAAGAGGAGAAAACAAAAGAGAGGGAATAAAACCACCACCTAGGATTTGTCCTGTTCTGAGAGTTACAAAATACATTTGTCTGTCAAAGGGAGTGACCATGGGGTACAGTTAGGAGAGGCCCAACTGAATTTAGAAAATGCTCTGAGTCTCACAGTCTCAGATTCGACTCTAGTAAAAAGAGCATGAGAAATTATTGTTCCTGTCCCTCATTTTACAGATAAGACCTTCACATACAAGGCCCTGTGGTTAACTGCTGTTGTCTCAAAGCAGGGTCATAACATTTGAAGCATGATCTTTTTCTCAGATTCCCAGTTAGATCTTGCTTTCAATTCTTTTCAGCATTTTAGAGAGACATCTATTTCTTTTTAGTGGTCTCCTTCATATAGTGGTTTTAAAAAATGGATATTTTCATAGTTTAGTAAATTAGAAAAATTTAAGCTGATTTTGAAATTAATTTAGAAGAGGAAAAGCCTCAGTTTTCAAGGGTAAGAAATCAATAGACAATTGAAAATTATAAAATTAAAAATTGAGACATAGCACGCGTTCTTTCAGAATTAAGACTACAGATGTTAGAGGAAACAGATAAAATGGTTCAAAATCCTTGCCTCTGGGGAGGTGGGGTTAGAGAGAGGCAAAGGGTGGCCCAAATCTGGTAGTAGCCTTGGCTTTTAAACTAGGCTCATTTGTTAATTTGATAAAGGTTTAGAGAGAAGAAAAATAAGAACAGGAAAGCAAGCCCTCACGTGCAGTATTTGCGATCGTTTTCAAAACGGAGTTTATGGGGCGCCTGGGTGGCGCAGTCGGTTAAGCGTCCGACTTCAGCCAGGTCACGATCTTGCGGTCCGTGAGTTCGAGCCCCGCGTCAGGCTCTGGGCTGATGGCTCAGAGCCTGGAGCCTGTTTCCGATTCTGTGTCTCCCTCTCTCTCTGCCCCTCCCCCGTTCATGCTCTGTCTCTCTCTGTCCCAAAAATAAATAAACGTTGAAAAAAAAATTAAAAAAAAAAAAATATATATGTATATATAAAACGGAGTTTAATGCGTGATTGCCTGTCTTAGCCCGTAAAGTAACAGACTCATCAGCACCCCCACACTGTGAACCTTAGTTGGATTGTTGGTAATTCAAGGGAGATTGGCGAAAACTGCTAATACATTATGCAGTCCACAATTAGGCGTTTCCTCCTACTTCTGGAATTCTTATTTGATTGGAAATCTCTAATGACACTGAGGGACACTTCTGAAAGCATGATGATGCGATGTCTTAAATGGGACCCTTCCTCTGCTGCTTTCTTCGGGTCTTTGTCTAAATTGTATCCACTTATCCTCCTGTTTCTCCCTTTTCTCTGCCTTCACCGAGTTTCCCACAATTCACAAGCTCTCCCACCGGACTCGACACGCAGTACAGGCAGGGGTTACATCGTTGGTCACTGCTTCAGTACCGCTCCTCGATGGGTACATTTTCAGCACAGCCATCAATCGGTATTTGTTAAACGAATGACAGATTTCACCTGGGAATATTGTGTGGGCTAATGGGTAGCTACTGGGAGGATTGATTAAATTGCATCAATTAGCCCAGTAACCTGAAGGAGTTAATAAAACTTCCCAGCTGCCTAGAGTACATTGAACCAGACCTACCGTGGCCGGTAAATTACAGGGGAGCCCAGAAGCCTGGGCAGGTGTTCAGTTCCTTGCTGTTAGCAAAGCTCTTAGGAGGTGTAAGGAATATTCAGATAGCAACTGTTCCAAGATCTTTTATAAAAAGGGCAGCTTGTAACTGGAATTTTGTATATGTGGTTAATTCATTGTTAGTATCTCCCTCCGTGTCTGTGTTTGTCTGTCTTACAGCTTCTGTACCCTTTTGGCTCGACATGTTTGATTCCCCATCCAGTCTCCTTACATTTTAATTGACATAAAGTTGAGGTTTTTAAGAAGGTTATCGTCATTCCTCTGTTTGGCTTGTTGGCACCCCAAGTTAGAGTTAACAGTGACTGTTGAATAAATAAAACCCAGTAAATTAGTTCAAATAATGTCACAACATATTTCCTCACTATAAATCAAACACCTACAAGGGAAAAAAACTGCTTCCTAAAAATTTTGCTTGGAGAGGCACTTTTATTAAAAAAGTAATGACAAAATTGCTAAAATTGATTTTATACTGCCATTTTCCGGTTCTTTGGATATTTGAGAGTCCTTGTTTGCCTAGCTCCCGGTGTGATCTCCTGGTAAAACCAAATGATTTTCAGGAACATTTTAAGTGAACATTGGCTTTATTGATGAAATGAGGTGGAGATTTGTCTGTAATTGCTGCTGTGCACATTCAGGTCCTTGCCAAAGTTAAGCAAGTGGCGTCTGTTCCAAGAGACGTTGTGTTGCAGCCCAAATCTGTGATGGGTGCCCATGTGGTGAGGCAGCACTTGTGCTGGTGCCTGTCTAATAACACCTCTGACTTTGGACTGAAGCTGCCTGTGTCCTGTTTACAAACTTACAAGACAGCTGGCCGAAGGGGATTATCATTAAATTGCCACTTAGTGGTCTACAAACTGTAGAAAAGACTGCATCTTCTTCATATTATGTCCTTGTACTACCTATAACTGTGCTTTTTTTTTTTTTGAGATTTTTTTAAGTTTATTTATTTATTTTGAGAGAGCACAAGTGGGGGCAGGGGGGAGAGAGAGAGAGAAAGAGAGAGAGAGAGAGAGAGAGCGTGCGCGCAAGAATCCCAAGCAAGCTCTGCACTGTCAGTGCAGAGCCCAGTGTGGGGCTTGAACTCATGAACCACGAGATCATGACCTGAACCACTTAACACTTAAGTCGGCCACTTAACCAGCTGAGCCACCCAGGCGCCCCATCTGTGACTATGCTCTTGGGAGAAATTCCACCAAGTGAATTTTAGTTTTGTTGCCATTGATACTAACACGTGTACTTGAAAGTTCTCTTGTTACACTACTTGTTACCCTAAAATGTCTTTTGCTTGCATTTCGTATCTTCCTCATAACAAAATCCTTTCCTTATTCCCAAATTGGTACAAGTAGACTCAAGAAGTGTAATAGGATGGGGCGCCTGGGTGGCGCAGTCGGTTGAGCGTCCGACTTCAGCCAGGTCACGATCTCGCGGTCTGTGAGTTCGAGCCCCGCGTCGGGCTCTGGGCTGATGGCTCAGAGCCTGGAGCCTGTTTCCGATTCTGTGTCTCCCTCTCTCTCTGCCCCTCCCCCGTTCATGCTCTGTCTCTCTCTGTCCCAAAAATAAATAAAAACGTTTAAAAAAAAAAAAAAAAAAAAGAAGTGTAATAGGAGATGAGCAAGGGGGGAATCACATTCCTTCTTGCCAAGTAGATTTTTGACTGAAGAGACTCATTTAATAGCTCTTTTTCTATGTTTCTATATTAGTATCAACTTTTTCTTTGCCTCTAAAAAAGGATTTCCTTTATGCTACATTAGGGTGTTTCCCATCCTATTTTGATTTTATCTTTTACATATTGGTAGTTGTTGCTGCAAACTCCTTTCCAGGAAAAATATCCAGAAAATAAAACTAGGCATCTTCTTCTTACAAAGAAGTCAGCACCGTGTAGCAAAATGGCAGGCAGCCCCAACTCATGGCTTCACCGCCTGCTGGGCCTGATCCAGAGGTGAGCCATTTAAAGTCCCGTCCATGTCAGCGTTACAGGTTAAGTTCCATTCCCCAAAACTAATTTCATATTATACAAACACAAAAATAGATTAAAATGAATGTAAAATTGGTATTTTATAACACTGTGTCACAGACAATAGCAAGATATAAATTGGGCTTATATATACTTTTGGGTGCCTTTGAGGCTTTTTGAAAACGTAAGTCCAGTGACAGACTAAAGACATCTCATTTTTAGCAACTCTTCTTGTAGTAAGCATTCTTCATTACTCTAAGGACCGTCAAACTGCTTTTAAAATTAGTTTCTGCCCAAGAAATAAATTGCAAATTTAATACAGAATTGCCTCCCAAAGTTTTTGAATGGTAATTGCTGGGCCATAGGTGGTTTCCATGGCAACTTTTTCAGTGATTCTTTGCTCTAATTGTAACAGAAGACTGAGTCAGCCTCATGGCTATTGACCTTGACTGAATTGTGAGCATTGGCAGTTGTTTGGGCAAACATTGATCCCAGTCATTAGACAACCATAAATACAGCTTTGGACATTCTATGGAATATAGTTACAGTGCAGTGGGTTTCAGTTTAAACTGTCTTCAGTCAGGGGCCATGTGTATTTCAGCATTAGAATTGGAGTAGTTTTGAACACGGTATTTCCTAAAGGAATTAGCCATTTAATATAACAACAGCATTTAGGTTCTTAAAGATCTCAGATTCACAGTTAGCTCGGTGCCTTTCACTGCGAGGCAACTCAAATGTTCTAAAATTCAAATTTCAACATCCTGGAGGCCTTTCTCTTTAAATAGACATGAAAGTGTAAGTCAGAAACATTACAGTTGTTTGTCTTAGTGCCTGATAGAGTTCACATCCCTCCGAAATACCTCTGTCTCTACTAAGAAACTTTCATTAGTACTGTTGCTTTTACTAGTAAGGGCAACAGGTTTTGAACTGCTGCATATTAGGCATTGGGGTAGGTGTTTTTCTTCATTTGCTTGTTTCCACTCCGCTGTAACGGTTCTGCTGATAAAGAAATCCAGGTTTAGAATCTTGCCCAAAGTCACATGAGCGGTAAATTGGAGAACAGGGATTCAAAGGCCAGTCAGGGTGACCCCAGAGCCGGGGCCGTTAACTCCTGTGGCAGTGTTCCTCTCTTGCCGCTCTGGCCACATTTCCATAAAACTGGGAAGTCTTCAAGATGCCGAGTAATGGCTTCCGATTTGAGTCCGTGAAAACAGCTTTTGGTGTCTAGATTGAGGTTCAGGATCCCTCGATTATATTTGCAGTGTTATTTCCAAGTGAAAACATGAAGTTAGGTTTCTCTGTAAGGTTGCATACGTATGTTGAAAGAAGTGTTTTTGAGAAATTTCTGCCTTACACAGCTAGACAGGATTTTATAACTCCCAAGGTGAAATAAAGGTCAAGGACCGCATCTTATTTTATATCCTCAGTACCTGTTCTCTGTGCTTTAGACAATGCTACAGGTCATGATGCTGGCCCTCAGTTACTGCTTGCAAAATCGTTGTCTTCTGTGGTTATTTGGTATTTTGTTTGTCTGTCACAACTGAGAACCTGTTTTGTCAAATTTTGTTGAACTGTGGGGGTAGGTTTGTTTATGCCCATTGAGAAATAATTGAATCGAGACAGTATTTGTTTTATGTGTTAATTATTTTAGGGGGAACTTCCTTTTTGAAAATAAAAATGCCTCAAGCATGAGATGTAATTTGGTTTTCAAATTAACAATTCAAAAAATGCATCCTGTATTATTGTTTTTCTATTTTAACTTGCTAATTATCTGAAGAATCAAGTGGAGTGAGATTTAATGCTGTTTGAGACTTAGTCTCCTTGTAAACCTTATGCAGAAGCTTATTTGCTGCTGCTTTGCTAGAAGTCTCCTAGACACCTAGATTTTCACCCAATGCAGTTTGAAGGTCATTGAAGTAGGGCTTAGAAGACCATTGGGCTAATTGTTTTTTCCCCAACATCTTATGAAAATTTTCAAATGTCCAAAAAAAGTTGAGAAATTTTTATAGTGAATAGCCATATACCTACCACCTAAATTCTACAGTTAACATTTTACTGAACTTGCTTTATTACCTACCTACTTACCCCTGTCCTTCTATCAGTCCATTCTCAGTTGCCCAGTACCTGTCATTTGAATAACTACATGGTATTCCATTGTCCTGATGTACTATAATTTATTTAACTAGTCATCTGCTGTTGGACATTTAGGATTGCGGTAGGTGTAATGACCCTTGAGTAGTTGTGGTAATGACCTCTGAAAAGTGTCCAGGTCCTAATCCCCAGAACCTGTGGATACATTAAGTTACACAGCCAAAGGGACTTAGCAGATGTAAGTAAGGCTATGGACTTTAAGATAGGGAGAGTAGTGTGGCTTCTTCAGGTGGACCCAATCAAAGCATACGAGCCCTTAAAAGCAGAGAACTTTCTCCAGCTCAAGTAGAAGAGATAGGCCCAAAGGGGAGGCTGGAGAGATTCAAAGCTGAGAGGGATTTGACACGTGGTTGCTGGTTCGAAGATGGAAGAAGCCGGGCGATGCAGGCGCATAAAGCTGCTAACAGAGACTTCCAGCTGACAGCCAGCAAGAAAATAGGAAACTCAGCCCTGCAGCCAGGAGGAACTGAATTCTGCCAACAACCTGAGTGAACTTGGAAATAGATTCTCCCCCAGCGCCTCCAGATAAGAGCCTCGCCCAGCTGACGCCTTGAATTTGGCCTCGTGAGACCCAGGGCAGAGGAACCAGCCAAACCCACCCGAATGTCTTCAGAACTGTGAAATAATACGTTTGCATTGTTTTAAGCTGCACAACTTGTGATAGTTTGCTGTGGCAGCAATAGAAAACTAATTGCGGGATGATGAGAATTTTTCATTATTATATCATAAACATCCACAAGGCAAAATCCTTGAGCACAGTCTTATTTCCTTAGAATAAATTTCTAACATTAGAATTGCAGGCACAAAAATGTCTGGGCACTTTTAAAGACTTTCTTAGTACATATTGATAAGTTGGCACCTGGGAAGAGTTGTGTTAGATCATGCTTCCATCTGGACTCTGCTGAGAAGGCCCATTTCGTTTCTTCTTGACCACACTGGGACTTAGATTTGTTATTTGTATCAATATGTCAAAAAAAAAAAAAGGTAGAGCCTTATAATTTTACTGGGTATTTTTAAACTGGCAAAAGTGAACATATCTTAATGTTTTTATCTTTTGTGAATTACGTGTTTGTGTCCATGGTGCATTTTTTTTCAAATGAAGGCTCTTTCTGTTTCTTTACCAAACAACTTTAAAAAAAAATTTTTTTTTAACGTTTATTTATTTTTGAGACAGAGAGAGACAGAGCATGAACGGGGGGAGGGTCAGAGAGAGAGGGAGACAGAATCTGAAACAGGCTCCAGGCTCTGAGTGGTCAGCACAGAGCCTGACGTGGGGCTTGAACTCACAGACCGCAAGATCATGACCTGAGCCGAAGTCGGCCGCTTAACCGACTGAGCCACCCAGGCACCCCAGCCAAACAACTTTTTAAATGGACTCTTCTCAAGTTCCTTTAAAAACTCCGCTAGGATGACCATAACTTTTTTCTCCTTTGAATATTTACTGTGATCTCTTAGTATTGCACTATTCTAGAATTCCTGAAACTACTTGGGTTATAGAATTTTTTAGTAATGTTGACTTTGATATGTGTATGTTTTGAGTCTTTTAATGACACTGGCTTTTGTTTTCACTTTTGAGCTAACTTTACCATATTTTGAAATCAGTTACGCTACCCTCATTTAAGGAAAAATGAGAAACTACCTTTTTTTCTGACCTTAAAAGCTTAAACGGTGCGGCGCCTGGCTGGCTCAGCCAATAGAGCTTATGACTCTTGATCTTGGGGCTGGGAGTTCGAGCCCCACGTTGGGTGTAGAGATTACTTAAAGATTAAAACCTTTTAAAAAAATGAATAAAATAAAAGCTTAAAGGGCATAGGAATTACATATTCCCTGAAGATAGAATCAAGGAGCTATTCATAAAACTATATAAGTACAGCCCCCTTTTCAACAGTGTATCTCTGACAGGCCTTTTACTTTTTTCATATTATTCTCTTCACATTGGTGAGTGTTGCCCAAATGAGTCGATTAGTTAAGAATACAGCACTTTTGTTTTCAAAATTTATTTTTCTTTCTACGTTCATTAGATGTAGTTTTTCTGGAAAGAACATTTCTTTATCAGACAAGGTTCGTTGAAATGCAATTCATAAAGGAAAGGCTTAATTATTCCCTTTTAATCTCAAGTTTTCAAAGTAAGAAGCTAGTGGCCTGTATACTGACAATGTTGTCCAATGAATTGGTGGGTTTGGGAGGTGAGAGATTTTGCTCTCATTTTTTGAAGGGTTACATTATTAAACTCACGGAGTTTTATATGTTGAATATGTTTGAATTCATTGAATTCTTTAAAAAAAAAACTTATTAGTGAAGTATTGCACACATACAGAAAAGTGTGCAAAACATAAGTTGGTAGTGAGAAGGATTATCATAGATTGTCCCTCTTTGGTTGCTTTGAAGATTACTCTCTTTGTCTTTGGTTTTCAGTAGTTTTACTGTTATGTACTAAGATCAGTTTTTGTCAGATTTATCCTGTTTAGAATTCATAACGTTTCTTAAATTTGTTGCTTGATGTATTTCTCAACTAATATCTATCTCTAAAATATTGATTCAGTTCCTTTCTCTTTATTCTGGATCTTATCAGCTGTTTTCTTTCCTTTTTTTAATCTTTATTTATTTATTTATTTTATTTTTTAAATTTTTTTTCAATGTTTATTTATTTTTGGGACAGAGAGAGACAGAGCATGAACGGGGGAGGGGCAGAGAGAGAGGGAGACACAGAATCGGAAACAGGCTCCAGGCTCTGAGCCATCAGCCCAGAGCCTGACGCGGGGCTCGAACTCCGGGACCGCGAGATCATGACCTGGCTGAAGTCGGACGCTTAACCGACTGCACCACCCAGGCGCCCCAATCTTTATTTATTTTTGAGAGAGAGAGAGAGAGAGAGAGAGAGAGAGAGACAGAGTGCAAGTGGGGAAGGAACAGAGAGAGAGGAAAGGGAGACCCAGAATCTGAAGCAGGCTCCAGGCTGTCTGAGCTGGCAGCACAGAGCCCGACATGGGGCTCGAACCCACGAACCATGATATCATGACCTGAGCCGATGTTAGACCCTTAACTGACTGAGCCACCCAGGCTCAACTATTTTCTGCTTCACTAATTTTCTCTGCAGTTGTGTCTCACTTGCTATTTAAGCCATCCATTAAGTTCTTCATGAGTTATTAACACATTTTTAGTATCTAGATTTTTCATGTAGTTCTTTTTTGTAGCTTACAGTTCTTTCCCCAAATTCTGTCGCATCCTCAGATTTGTTAGGCATAATCATTTTAAAGCATGCATTTGAGGTTTTCCTGTGGGCCTGTTTCTACTGTCTTGCTCCTCTTGTCTTTCAGTTAGGGACCTGGTTTTAATGCACCTGGTTTTATTGAGTGCCAGACATTTTATATGAAAAAATGGTGGAGATAATTTGAGGCCCTTGATGATGTTATCTCCTTCCAGAGAGGATTTTTGCTTATGGCAACTGGTGAGGCTAGGAATGATATTACACCCAGATTGACTTCATCCGATCTGATTGAGATGCTTCAAAGCTAACTTGAGTCTTTCTGAGGGATGGTCTATTTGTTTTTCACTTGTACCATTCAGGTATAGATCTTAGACTTCCAGATAAAAGCCTGAAGGAATTACCTGGGTCCCTCTTCTTCGACAGATCCTAAATTCCAATATTTACCCTTTCCACCTGTAACTCCTGTGAGCCAGTCAAACCTTTTGCTAAGCTTCCCCCACCTACTCGGCTTCTGAGGCCCTCAGCTGTACTTGAGCACACATCTTTAAGGAAAAAGTGGTCCTAAATGCCAGACTTACCTCTCTAGATCTTTCTGTTTTCCCAAATCTTGCATCTACAATTTTGCACTACCTTGATGGCTTTCTGAGGCCATTATACGGTATATGTACGTGCATATGTGTATACACACACACATATGTACATGTGTAGCTTTTATAGCTGTTCTCAGGTGGGAGAGTTGGTCTGAAACATCTGATCACCTGCCAGAAATCTCATTATATGTGAAGTTTAGCTCTTCGAAGTTTCGTCTTTGGTCACTGGATATCACATCACGTTGACTTCTGTGTCCTTTTAACGCAATCCACTGGCCATGACAGGCCTCCTGGATTTCTGTCTAGTGCAGGTGTCTCAAGGAATACTCTGTGTGTTCAGGCACAGGCCTGGTACCGGTCATCCTTTCAAGGAGGCTTGGGTTGTTTTGTTTGTTTGGTTTTTGGTCCTGAATGGTGTTTAGAGAACATCATCTAACAGCAGGTGCTCTCATTGCTGTTTGGTTGTCATTACTAGACCTTTGCAGTGGACTGTATTAGAAAATGCATATTTTTCGAACAACAACAAAAAATCATGTTTATGATTTCAAATTCACATTCAGCATTACAAGTTTTTTTAGCTTTCCTTTTTTATTTGGTTTTATGTTTTGAATTCCTCTCTTATTCTGAAAACCTTGATTCTTAAAAACCTTAACCTATTTACTTGCATTAAGTAATCTGTAGCTTCAAAACAGTGTCACCAATGTGACTACTAAACATTGGACTATTGAACTAAGTTTGAGATTTCATTTCTGTCTGTTTTTAGAGTACAGTCTACTTAGTATTCTGCTAGGAAAATATTTATGTACAGTCAATAGGATTTCAAAGATACTCGAGGTAAGAACTTTTGTCAGTATCATCATGTTACAGTTCTGATAAATTGTTACAGTTTATTGTCAAGTTTTTCTTTTAAGTTTATTTATTTATTTTGAGAGAGAGCGTGCACACCCACACAAGTAGGGGAAGGGTAGAAAGAGAGGAGAGAGAGAGAATTCCAAGCAGGCTTCATGCCGACAACACAGAGCACGATGCAGGGCTCAATCCCAGGACCCTGAGATTGTGACCTGAGCCGAAATGAAGAGTTGGACACTTAACCAACTGAGCCACCCAGGCACCCCATATTGTCAAGTTTTAGAGAATTCTTTTTAATTCTCAATTTGATTTTATTTTGGAATATGTAAAACATTTGTTGCCAAAGTCAAAACTGTGTAACAGGATATACGCAGAAAGCTCTTGCTTTGGTTCCTGTTCCCTCTTCCTTGTTCCCTCCCTTCCTCTGTAGGTAACTATTTTATTTTATTTTATTTTATTTTATTTTATTTATTTATTTTTTATTTTTTATTTTTTTATCCTTCCAGTTTCTTTTTGCATGCACACAGACCCAGTCTCCCCCAGGTCCTTTCTTACCCAAAAGATAACACACTGTGCGTTTGTCGTACAACTCGCTGTATTCACGGTATAGCCCAGAGGTCACTCCATGTTAGTGTAGACACATCTTTGCTTATCCCAACTGCGTAGTATTAGGCTATGTGGAGATACCATAACTGATGGATGGACACTTTGTTTTTTTTTTCGTTATTTACGAATGCCATAATGACTAACCTCGTGCCTATGCTGTTTCATAATCGGGCAAACATGCCTTCGTATTCACCTCCTAAAGGTGGGATTCCTGAGTCAGGGTGCATGTGCACATGTAATTTTTTTATATATTGCCAAATGTTCCTCCACTGAGACTATACCACTTTGCATTCCCACTGACCTCTTTTGAGAGTTACTGTTTTCCTGCAGCCTCACTAATAGAGTATATCATTCATGTTTTTCATTTTTACCACAGATTGTCAATTTTTTTAGAGAATTATGCAGAGAATCTTCATTGAAATGTTTTCCAAATCCATAGTTCTGTTCCTTTTCCTTTCCCTAATGTTTTATATGTTTTCCTTTTGTTCCTCATTAACATGTTGTCTGCTTTTCGTTTGCTTGTAAGGTAAACAAATGTATTTATTTACCTCTCTCTTGTGGTTTTACTGCATTTTCTAATTTATTTCTTTAGGTTTTTTTTTTTTTTTTTTTTTTTTTTTTTGGTCATTTCTTCTATCCTGCTTTCTTTGGACGTACTTTGTTTACTTTCTCAATTTTACTTGTTCACTTCTGAGTGACTGGGAGGCCGTGCATTTTTCTGTTAAGAACAACTTTGGTTGCATCCATTACTGATTAGCATTTTGCCATTGGCTATTTCTGTTTTTCTTACTGATCTGTAAAATTTCTTCATGTGTTTTTGCTCTTTATGAATATGTTGCTAATATTTTTCTTAGTTGCTATTAGTCTTTTCTCCATTTTTAAGGCTCCTTTTCTCATTTCAAAAGATTTACATTTTTCGTGTATCCAAAACTATGTGTTTTTTTCCCTCAGAGACTCTGGATTCTTTTCTAAAATGTCAAAAAGCCTCCCAGCCTCTCTTACCCCATCCCTGGGTCAAGATTATAAAAATATACCTGTATTTTTTTTCTAAACCTTTAAACTTTATTTTTGACCTTTTAATCTTCTAGAATTCTTTTTTGTTGAAGGAATTAATTAGAGATCTAGCCTTTACATTTTTTTATATTTAATTATTACTCAGCCCAGTAGCATTGATTTGATTATTTGCCTCCTCTGGTATAAAATCCAGTCTGTATAATTTACTGAATTCCCACATATACTTGGATGTGTTTCTGGGTTCTTTCTCTTCCACTGTCTTATCTTTCTGTGTATGGTGTCACATCTAACATATTACCTAGTATAGCTTTGCACTACGTATGGTTCGTTAGAAAACGTCAGCCCGGTGTTCCTTTTCAAAATTTTGGATGGTAGTTCCAAAGTTCATCCTTGAGTTTCAGTTTCTGCTCTCTTTCCCATTTCTCATGCCCTTTGCACTGTGGGTAGCAAGTCATAACACCCGAATGTCTGCCTCTGTAGCTTTTCAAAATGCGCTCTCTGGACCTCTCCAGAATTGTCTCGCCTACCCGTCTCCAGGGCCGCTTTGTAGCCAGAAGTGGGTTTTTCTTCTTTTGGGGTGTTTCAGAAGTAGGAGGACCCCCCAGGGTTCCTCTTTACACTAGGGGAAGTCCTGAAGTCATCTGACTTGGCCAGGGAGACCTGTTTGATCTGGTTCCACCTCTTGTCACCCTCTCTCACATTTGACATTCTAGCCAAACTGGATTTCCTCCCCGTAGCATGGTCCATGTCGCTGTCAGGCTTTCTGTGCATGCACTTTTCTGCCTTTGACCTCCCCGCCAACTTCGACAGGTCTCTGCCTGCTCGTAATAAGTAGTCATAGGAACTACCATGTAATGAGCACCAGGCAAGACAGCAAATGTTTTAAAATATATTATTTAATCATATCCTATGAAATAGATAATATTCTAATTTTGAGATGAGAAGGCTGAGTGAGGTTCTTAGGACACATAGCTAGTAAGTGCTAAAGCTGGGGTTCACATCCAGGCGTATCTCCAGAGCTTATGTCCTAACTACTCTGTTGCACTGCCTCTCCCCTTTCTCCCCAAGACCCCCAAGTGTTCCCATGGCACCCTGTACCTCCCAGAGGGTGTCTCCTCTAAATGATTACCTGTGTGAAGGTGCGGGCATGTGCGTTTCACTACTCTGTCCCCAGCACCTACCACGTCATATACTCTATGTGACTCACGAGCCATATGATTTATGTGCCTTAATTTTCTATTCAGTGCCAGACACTGTGTATAGGCGAGTGGAGTCTGGAGTAAAAAGCGCACCTAAAAACGGACCCGCCTCTGCTGATGTGGGAGTTGACTCATTCTGGTTGGGACTGGAGCTGGGTTTAGGTTTTGTCTTCAGTGCTTGCCAGCCTGGCATTCCCCAGTAGCTGTTGCCTGTGCCTGAAGGGCGGGCCTGGGTTCTGTTCCGTGTTGCTCTCAGCAGTCCCTGCGGCCGAGTCAGAGAAGGGCTGTTTCTGTTGTCCTGGCCCAGACTCTTTCTTGGGGAGCCTGTGTGCGTGCCTGGGTCTTAGAGGTGGGGCTCTCTCGACGCCTCTGTCCCTCCTCCTCTTGTCAGCTCTGTGTCTGTGGTTGGCCTTATTTCCTACCCTAATCCCCAGTGTTAGAGGGTTTTTGTTTGGTTCACCCACCAGCAGAAACAGATCTCTGCCTAGGTCCTGGAGATGAGTTTCCTGCTTCTCATTCAGAGGCAGATGGGTTATATTTCTACTTCTCCCCAGAAACAGTGGAAATTTCCGTGTGTTCTGGGCCAGTAGAGTTTGCTGCCCCAGTAGCTTCAAGCTTTTGCTTAGCATGAGAGGAGGGTGTGGAAAGCAGGATCAGATAGAGGGTTCTTTTCCGTCTCCTTCTCCACACCCAGCCTTTCTCCTGAGCACCTGGTGACGGCTGGGAGAAAAGAGCTTTCAAGTGAGTGCAGACTCCACTGTATCTGGGGCTCCAGCTTTCCAGACTGACGCATTAGACCACACTTAGCCTTTAAGAATGTATTGAAATAGTGTCTGATTTCTTTCTACCAGCTTCTGTGGAGACCACGTCTTCCCCCTGTGCTTGCCAAAAACAAGAGAGTGTGTGTGCTCCTTCTCTCTTTAGAGGGGCTTGTCCCTCTGGGGAGTTCATGTCACTTGATGGACTTCCAAAATTACTCTCTGATGGCCTCAAGAAGACTTAGGATTTACTAAATTATCTGGCTTTTTCTCACTGGTAGAGTGAGAGAGGTGATCTTCACACATCCTAAGCACAAGCCAATGTGGGTCCCTTATCATGCTTCCCTACCTCGCCCCAGAGTGCCCGCTTATTTCACATTTGAAGGAGCCGAGGCCCAGATGGTAACTTGTCCCGTCTATGGCAAAACCAGGGCTAGAACCCAGTCTAGAGCCTCTCTCCACTGAGTGGCGGCTACTTCTGGTTTTCCTTTTTCCATTTTTTTTTTAAACTGGGCTGTAACTCTCCTATATGTGATTCTTAGCACCACTGACTCTTCTTAGGGATAAAGAATGAAAAAAGGGCACCCATGTTTAGAAATGATTCCCCTAGGGCTACCTGGGTGGCTCAATTGGTTAAGCGTCCAACTTCGGCTCAGGTCGCGAGTTCAAGCCCCACGTCGGGCTCTGTGCTGACAGCTCAGAACCTGGAGCCTGCTTTGGATTCTGTGTCTGCCTCTCCCTAGTCCTCCTCTACTCATGCTCTTTCTCTCTCTCTCTCTCTCTCTCTCTCTCTCTCTCTCTCTCTCTCTCAGGAATAAAGAAACTTAAAGAATAATTTTTTAAGTAAAAAATAAAGGAATGATTTCCCTTTTGTGCATTAACAATACCAAAGATAATAAACCTTGACATTTAATGCATGATAAAAGCCACAGGGTTTAGAGAATTATTATTTTCAAACTCAGCCTTACACATTTTTACTCTCAAAGGTTGTTGAGTGGTTTTCCCTTCTAAACTAACAGTGGCTCTATTCAAGATGCTGGGGTAATCTAACGTAAATTCTGAGTTTTCCTGAAGTTTGAGGTCATCCTAAAGATTTTTCTACATTAATTATGTGTTTGGTTACTCTAATAAAATTTGCTTTCTAAATTCAGTGTTTTCTGCATTCTCTATGGAAGCTGAGACTCCCAAGTAGCAAGGGATTTTTAAAAAAAAATTTTAATGTTTATTTATTTTTGAGAGAGACAGAGAGCGCGAATGAACACGAGTGGGGGAGGGACAGAGAGAGAGAGGGAGACACAGAATCCGAAGCAGGCTCCAGACTCTGAGCTGTCAGCACAGAGTCTGACGTGGGTCTCAAACTCATGAACTGCGAGATGACCCATGAGCCGAAGTCGGACACTTAACCAACTGAGCCACCCAGGCACCCCAGCAAGGGATTTTTTTTTAAATCTTATAAGCACTTGTTTTTGCAGATGAAAAACTACAGCCTAGGTGAGGTGACTTAACAAAGGTCATACAGCTCGTTGTAGGCAGAGCTAAGACTAGAACGGGGCTCTTCTCTTTCTGATTGGGATGAGGGAGCCACACAGTGGAACATCAAAGCTGTTAAAAAGAAAAGATCCATCTTACTAGGGAGTTATTTTACTCAGATTTTACTTTCTAGGATGTCAAAGAATATTCCTTTTTAAATTGTTTTGTTTTGTTTTGTTTTGTTTTGTTTTGTTTTGTTTTAGAAAGGGAGGGAGGAGGGACAGAGGGAGAGAGAATCCCAAGCAGGCTCCAGGCTCGGCGCCGAGCCCCACGTGGGGCTTGATCTTGATCCCACGACCCTGGGATTGTGACCCAAGCTGAAATCAAGAGCCTGACGCTCAACCAGCTGAGCCACCCAGGTGCCCCAGAATCTTTCTTTTTATGATAAAACACCAATACAGTTTGAAGAAGAGTGGAAATGAACACTAATTCTTTAAAAAAAAAAATTTTTTTTTAATCTTTATTTATTTTTGAGAGAGAGAGTGTGAGCAGGGGAGGAGCAGAGAGAGAGGGAGACACAGAATCCGAAGCAGGCTCCAGGCCCCAAGCTGTCAGCACTGAGCCTGACGCGGGGCTGGAACTCCCGAACCGTGAGATCATGACCTGAGCCGAAGTCAGACGCTCAACCGACTGAGCCACCCAGGCGCCCCATGAACACTAATTCTTAAGGCAAAATGATACATTTTTAAAAACAGAACAAAAAAACTCCAGGCTTGGATGTCCGCTTGCTCTCTGCCCGTACGAGGGCCTCAGGAAATCAGAGCAGCACTGCCCCACACCCCACTTTACGCCCCATGTGAGCAGCCTGCTAAGGTAATGGGATTGTGGGGGGCTGCAACTTAGTTGGATTTCCATCAGAACATTCCTTTTTTGTGCGAGTTCTCTGGCTCTTTTCCAGGTATGGAAAAACATGTAAAGTTAGCCAATGTCCCCTAGCAGCCACCATTATCTTGCCTTCCTGCCACCAGTAAGCATGTTTTAAATAACAGACTTCCCAGGCTTCTAGTTTAGGCTTGTGGGCCACGTTCAAACCCTGTCCAAAGAATGAAGAAAAAGACCACATCGTTTTACATTCCCACACAAGGCCGGTGGTGCCTTTCCTCTGCCTCCCCCCACCACTCCCCTACTCCCGCGTTATTAAGGTTACACATTGTCTCCTCTGGTCACAGGATTTATTCTTCAGCTGCGGTTTTCCATGTAATATAAAGCTAGTTCTTGCTATCAGAAGCTTGATATTTGGGGGCGAATCCAGTTCTGGCTAGAACTAACATGGTCACAAAGCTTTTTAGTGTGTGTGCCAGTAAATTAACAACATAAAGATAACAAGAGTCTATCACCAAATGATTGGCTTTGAAGGCCATTTGCACATTAACTTTAAAAAGAGCGTTGCCTGTGCATTTCCTCCCCCTTCATCCCCACTTTGGCAAAGTCCCATTAATTTTGTTGAAGGTTTTATTTTCTGCTGAAAATGCAGGAAATTTAGACAACTCTCTTGGAATCCCCCCAAAACTAATACAAACAAGATACATATGCTTCTCTTAAGGAAACTAAAAATAAATGATTTGAAACTATTTAACTGTATAAATTCCCTCTTAAAAGGAAAAGGAAGTTTATACAATGAGGCAACCCTGAGCACTGTTGACAGGGTCAGATCCTCCCACAACTGCCAGCCTGTTTGTTAGATGTGAAATCACAGCTTCGCACAGAACCTGTTCAGTGTTCGTTACCAACATGTACAAAAACCGTCAGAAACATCTGAACATGGGACCATTTTTCGGGGTCCTTTTTTTACATTTGAGACTTTGCACGACTAAATAAGTATGTGTTTTTGGTTTTTTGTTTTTGGGGGGACTCTGGGGGGCTTTTTGGAGAAGAAAGTCTGATCTGGGATCCGTTTCTAGAATGGAAACTGTATGTGCTAAAAACCAAGTCCCATGAATGAAAAAGACATGATATTCTCCACATACTTTGCTGCTCTCCCGGTGAGCCATCAGGTTTTCCCTGAGAGAGCTGATTTTGACACAATACACAGGAAACGTGATTGGTTTTTTAAGACACATCTTTTTATAAAAACCTTACATAATTCCATAAACGTAAGTCAGTTTTTCTATACATGCCCTGTAATGGACCGGTTTTATAAATTAATAGAAGTGGAATTCGGGGCTTATGTTTAAGACGAAGAAATGTGATTTCTAATTCTTTATAGTTACAGTAATTGAATTAATTTATCAACTTTGGAAAGGCATTTATCTTTTTCTTTTTACATAACGGCTGAAATTACCATGATTTTTGGTCTTTCAAATACACTATTACTTTTTAAAAAAAAAACACTCACATGGTGCAGTCCTTACTGTGTGTTACACACTATGTTAAGGGCTTTACAAGTGCTATTTCATTTCATCGTCATGGAAAAAAAAATCAAATAGCAGTCTTCTCTAAATACCATTTGAAATTCTGACACCCGAATGGTGATGTGATTAGATAACATTTAGGTCTGTTTAAATATTGAGATTTGGACAATTCTGAAATTGTAAAGAAACTCTTACCAAATTCATGCTTATTTTTCATCTTTGTACAGGTAGTGATTATTGCCCAACAGTGCCTTTTAAAAATGAAGCAGGAAGGATTTCATTTGCTTATTGCCATGCATAGTAGGTACCTGCACCAGAATCCAGTCATAGTAGCAAATAACTTGTAAATTAACCATTGTCAGGATCGTTTTCTGTGGGAATTAGAATTAAATAAAAGTTTGAGAATAGATAATTAGATCTCTTGGAACCATCATTCTGTGTGGAAGTTCTTGCTGCCCAGAAGAGACCATGTGCAGAGAATCAAAGACCCTGCCCCCACTCCCCAGCTATACCTCCCACCCTTTTTCTTACAAGCCACACCAATCTGCCATCCATGTGAGCTGTCATACTAGGAAAGCCTCTAACCTACAGTCAGGCATCCCCATGGGAAGCCACATGGAGCAGAGACCTGCTGTCCCCATCAAGGCCAGCCCAGATCATTAGCAAACCAAATGATTATTGCTATTCTACACTGCTGAGCTGTGGGGTAGCTTGTCACACGGCAATAGCTAACTGATTTAAAAGTCACAAAACACAATGGAAGGAATAAATGCAAAGGTGCCAACAATGACAAGAAATGTAAGTGAATTAAACTCACTGAAAATTCAGAAACTATCAGATTTTTTTTTAATGTTTATTTATTTTTGGGAGAGAGAGAGAGAGTGTGAGCAGGAGAGGGACAGAGAGGGAGGGAGACACAGAATCCAAAGCAGGCTCCAGGTTCCGAGCTGTCAGCACAGAGCCCGACGCAGGGCTTGAATCCACGAGCCGCGAGATCATGACCTGAGCCTAAGTCAGATGCTCAACAGACTGAGCCACCCAGGCGCCCCACAGATTAGATTTACAAACTCTGAAACCTAGCTATATAGTTGCTTTTAAGTATATATGTTTCTAGTAACACAGACGGTTTGAAAATTAAAGGCTTGAAAGTTAAAGACATACCTGGCAAATGTTAAAAAAAAAAAAATGACGATGGTACAACAATGTTAATATCAGTAAAACACAGAAAATAAACAATATGGATTGAGAGAAACAGTAGATAGTGATAAAAATGTGTTGTTGTTTTTTTAAAGATGACAATCATGGACCTAGAGTCACTCTGAATATGTGAATCGCTTGGAGGAATAGATAAATCCTTTCTTATCTGGGGAAATTTTGACATAACTATCCAGAAGTGATGAATCTTTCAGACAATGACTATTAAATGGGATGATTATATATGTGGATGAGAAACTCAGGCATAAGCCTTCCTACATGACAGTGTACATGTGTTGTCATTGCTCTTTAAGCAACAATCTGGCAACATCTATTCACAATACAAGTTCAATATTTTCAGCAGTCCCTTTCCTGGAACCTGTCCCAGAGAGGTGGAAGGACAGATATAAGCCCCAAGGACAGACAGAAGACAGACGTAAGGGCACATCTACCAATACACTTACTGTATCATTGCCGGTAGAAACGAGGAGACAGGAATTGATTGGAGGGCCATTAGTAAGAGAATGTTGTGATGTATTTTACATATGCAATAAACTGATAATACGTTGTTCCTATTTTACTTTTGAGACCAGTTTTCTTCTAGAATGATTAAAAAATAAAACTGTCCTTATTTCCTTGTGTAGGTCTGCCATCCAATCTGATTTTAGACTCATTCTAATGCCTGAAGAAATTGTTGTACATTTCTCACAGTACAGGTGTCTCCTACATTATCTCAGCTTATTTTAGTGTGAAAAAAATCTCTATTTCACCTTCACATTTGAAAGATATTTTTGCTACCTATAGAATTCTTCTTTGACTCTTCTTCAGCACTGTATCCATGCCCCTCCGTTTAGATCAGCTTGTGTAGTTTCTCCAAGCCATCTCGTATAATTCCTATCCTTGTGTCTCGTACTTAATGTGTTTTTGTCTTTGGCTTTCAAAGTTGCATACGGTGTATCTGGATGTGTGTTTTGTTTTATTTTGTTTTGTTTTGGGTGCATTTGTGGGGGGATATTCTCTGAGCTTCTTAGATCATTGTTTGATTCTTTCATTATTTTAATGCTCAGCCATTATCTCTTCAAGACTCTGTGAAGTCTGCTATTGAACCCACCTAGGTGTTCTTTACTGCTGATATATATATTATATATAGGAATATATATATTATATATATATAATATATAGGAATATATATATTATATATATATTAGCAGTAAATATATATATATTTATATTTATATATATTAGCAGTAAATATATATATATTTATATATAAGCAGTAAATATATATAGGAATATATATATTATATATATAATATATATATTAGCAGTAAATATATATATAATATATATATATATTATATATATATATAGGAATATATATATAATAGAGAGAGCGAGCAGGGTGGGGAGAGAAGGGGACAGAGGATCTGAAGTGGTCCCTGCGCTGACAGCCAATGCGGGGCTTGAACTCATGAACTGTGAGATCATAACCTGATGAGTTATGTTGGACACTTAACCAACTGAGCCACCCAGGGACCCCTATATTTTTTTAAATGCTAGCATTTACATTTGTCACTTTCTTACAGTTTTCAGCTCTACTAAAATTCCCCATCAATCATGATAGATTTTGTAAATTATAGTTCTTTAAAATTTCTTGTTAGATATTCTTAATATCTTTCTGTCAGTCTGATAATGCTGGTTACTTTGATTCTTGGATGTGAGTTGTTTTTACTTGGTTTTTGTTTCTTTGTTTGTCTTACACATTTTGATTGAATGCTGGACATTATACTTTGTATACATTGTACAGGTGGAGATAAGTTGTGTGCAAATAAGCATAGCTTTTTGTCTGCTGGACCAGACAGTAAATGATTTTTACTTTGCAGGCCATACCGTCTTTGAGGTATACTTTATCTGACACTAATAGATCAGATCATTTCTTTCAATTAATATTTGCATGGTATATCTTTTTCTCATCCTTTTGCTTTTGACCTAACTATATTTTGAAGTGAGTTCTATTTGAAATTTCTTGGGGCTAGCATATAGTTGAGTCTTGTGTTCTTATCCACTCTGCAAAACTTTGAGTTTTAATTATTTACACCATTTGCAATTAATGTAATTACTGATAGATACTTTAGAGCTTAAGTCTGCCATTTTACTTTCTGTTTTCTGTTTGTTCCCTATTTTTCGTATGTCTGTCTTATTTTTCTGCCTTCCTGTAGATACTTGAACACTTTTTTAGAATTCCATTTTGATGTATGTATATACTGTTTTTGTGTGGATCTCTGTGTAGATTTGCTCAAACAGTATACATACATAACTTGTCACAATCTAGTATTGTTGACATTTAACAGTTCAAGAGAGAAGTAGAAACCTTTTCTGTCTTTACATCCCTTTGCCCTCCCTGGTTTATAGTATAATTGTCTTAGATATTCGCTTATAAACATCAAGAACCACATCAGACAGTGTTATAATTTTTTGCTGTAACTTTCAGACATAATTTAGAAAACTCAAGAGGAAAAGGAAAGTGTTGTATTTACCTATATTTTTGCTCTTTCCGTTGTTCTTTCTTCCAAGAGACTTGTTGATTGCTTTTGCTGTCTTGTAACTATTTCATGTTTAGATTCCCAAAGACTATTGACTGGGGAAAAAGAGACAAAACAGTAGGCTATTTATCTGTAAACAGATCAAAATGACAGTGTAGAGAAGTGAGGTCATGTTCTGAATGAGGCACTTTTCTTGGAATTGGTAAGACCCAACCACCACCTTAAACTGTGGAAGTCTAATGATTTAGGGTGATGCCATATGGGAATACCAACAAGAGGTTAGTAAGTAAGGGCCTCAGTAAGCACCACATTTCCTCCTAGATTGGTGAGTCTACGATTTATTATTTCAGTTTCTAATTGTGACTATCTGAGTTCAAAAGATTTTTACTCAAATACTGTAGTAAGTGATCAACCTGATTCTAAACATTCTTGACAAAAATAATCAGGAAAAATACTCTAAAGATTCTTGACAAATGATCTCTTTTGCATTATCTTTTCAATGTCGTTATAATTTTAAAGCAGTTACTCTTGGTCTGATTAATTCTGTGTTAACGAGAAGAACACTGTATGTGTGTGTGTTTTCTTTCTTTATCAGGCACAAGACCTAAATGTCATCGAAGAAGTGATTCGAATGATGTTAGAGATCATCAATTCCTGCCTGACAAATTCTCTTCACCACAATCCAAACTTGGTGTACGCCCTGCTTTACAAGCGAGATCTCTTTGAACAGTTTCGAACTCATCCTTCATTTCAGGATATAATGCAAAATATCGATCTGGTAAGTGTAAATGGAGATCCCACGATTCTTTTTTGAGTGTTAAAAAAGTTGAACAAACTTTGATAAAACAAAACTGCATAAGTTAGAATCCCTTCTTTGAACATAAACTAGATTTGTAGTCTGTTCTGCCATAACAATTATTGTATTCCGTGTGCATTACACACACACTATTTAATAGAATCGAGATCATACTTTATACAGAATATATTCGGCCGTATTTACTTAGCATTTAGATCATCAACATTTTTCTGTGGTATCATCAATTCTTTGAAGATCTCACGTTTTAGTATCTGTGTGACGTATAAGATAACGGATGTCCCGAAAGAATATTTAACCATTATTCCATTTGTGCTCATTTTGGGTGTTTCACATATTTTATATTATTTCATAATTAATGAACAGTTTATAAATAAATCGTATTTCCCCTGTATTCAGGTTTATTTTTGGTATGGTCTTAGAACTGGAATTGTACCAGTTTTTATTTTTGGAGGATATCACTATTTTTAAAACTCAATACAATACACGCTGCCAAGCTGCTCTCCAGAAACACTGGGCAGAAACACCTGTAAATCCAGAAATACCTGTAAATCATCTTATTTCCACGAGTGATCTACGAGAGGATGTGTCCACTACACTCTTCTTGCAGCTTTGAGTAGTACGATTATTTTAATATTTGTCTTTTTATATCAGAAGTGGTATTTCATTATCATTTTTATGTGAATTTCTCTGGTAAGTATGGCTGAACACTCTTCCCAGGTTTATAACCTTTCTGTCCTTTCTAAAAATGTTTTTGCTGTATTTTCTATTGCTGTATTAGTGTTTCCTAGTTCAGTTTGGTTCCACAACTATTTCCTTTTTTTCTCACAGATTAATCTCCTACTAATTAACTTAACATACTAGGGAAAAGCTTAAAGAAAGTAGCCAGAAAATATGTCCGGTAGTTTATCAAGCAAACCAAATACCATGAGCAGGTAGCATTCGACCCTGGAAAGCAACCAGCCTTTCCTATTGGTAATTTATTTATTGTAGTAGAGCAAATGAGAAGAAAAAAATCATCCATATATAATAGGATCATCTTATTAAATGCTAAAGATAGTGTATGAAAACAAACACTTCTGAGGAAACTAATAGGATATTTCTTTTTTGATTTTTTTATTTTATAATATCAGTATAACTAAAATCCAGTGTTCTGTTATTTTGAGGTATACAATATAGTGATTCAACAATTCTGTACATTACTCAGTGTTCATCATGGTGAGTGTACTCTTAATCCCTTCACACAGTTCACCCATGCCCCCACCTACCGCCACCCTGGCGATCATCTGTTTTCTCTAGTTAAGAGTCTGTTTTTTGGTTTGTCTCTTTTTTCCTTTCTTAATTTGCTTTGTTTCTTAAATTCCACATATGAGTGAAACGATACAGTTTTTGTCTTTTTGTGACTTATTTCATTAGCATGATACCCTCTGAATCCATCCATGCCATTGCAAATGGCAAGATTTCACTCTTCTTTGTGGCTGAATAATATTCCATTGTGTATATATACTCCACATCTTCTTTATCCATTCATCTGTGATGGACACTTGAGTTGTTTCCATAATTTGACTGTTGTTAATAATGCTGCAGTGAACACAGGGGTGCATATTTCTTTTCTAATTAGTGTTTTTGTGATTCCACAACCGTTTCTTGAGTAATTAATCTGATTCACGATACCAGGCACAAGAGTAAACTGAAGAGCCAACATCCTTGTCCTTATATTACTTACATTCAGAAAAACATTCAATAATTAAATTCTTTTTGTTGTTGTTTGTTTATTTTTGAGAGAGAGAGAGTGAGTGAGCATGAGCAAGGGAGGGGCAGAGAGAGAGAGAGAGAACAGAGGATCCAAGCGGGCTCTGTGCTCATAGCAGTGAGCCCAATGCAGGGCTTGAACTCATGAACCGTGAGATCATGACCTGAGCTGAAGTCAGACGCTCAACGAACTGAGCCACCCAGGTGCCCCTCGATAGTTAAATTCTTACACGGTTTAAGTATGTGAGTTTGGTCATAAGTAAGCACAGGCACATACCCTTTTCTGAGATGTACGCCCAGAAGTGGAATTGCTTAGTAGGTAACGTGTATTATGCCAGAGTGCTTTCCGTGGGGGGCTACTATTGACTCTCTGACCAGTGGTGTATGAGAGGTTCTGTTACTTCACATGCACTTAGTTTTGTCAGTTTTGTGATAGCACCTCATTATAGTTTTAATTTGCAATTTCTTGATGACCACCGAGGATGAGCGTTTCTTCCCCCACCTCTTACGGGTTTCCGCTTTTATGAGTTTCCATTCAAATCCTTTGCCAGGTTTTCTGTTGTTTATCTTTGTGCAGATACTTGATGTGTTCTGGATTCTAGGCCTTTCTTGATGATGTGTTACACGCATCCAGTCATGGACACAGCGACAGACTTTCAGCCATAACTCTAAAACTCCTCGCAAAATGGTCAAGCAGATCGGATCAAGTTTTTGTTTCCATTCTCTTCTTGGAGACCTGCTTTCTGCCCCAGTTACACGGTGCTCTGGTTCTCCTGCCCGGTTGCAACATCTTCCTGGGAATTTCCTTCCCCTGTCTCCTTCAGCTGACTTTGGCTCCTGTGTCTTCCTCTTTCTCGGCTGACCGCGTCACGTTGGCAAGAGTGTATACTGCGTAGTAGCTTTCTGGGAAAAGGGTATACGTGAAGTATATTTCATTTTAACCTTCTATTTATAGATAAAACCAGCTTAGAGAGACTTTACCTTGCTCACAGTCACATATTCATAAAGTCATAGAGCCAGGACTCAGACCAGGCAGTTTGATGACAAAGCCCATGCCCATGTGTGAAATCACCATGCCCACCTACTGAACCCCTTGACTAAATGCTCCCACAGTTTCTTGTACACTGCCTAAAAACACCTAGTCCTATCCATAGAGATTTCACCATTTCCTTTCTCTCTCAGGATCACGTCTAATGATGTCTGATCGGTCTTTATTCCACCAGTGTTGGAACTGAGGATCCTTCTCAGTAACCAGGCAGATGACATCCTTAAAAAAATATCTCAGAAGGGCCATATTGGTTTTTGCAGAGACACACGAGAACCGTGCAGAGAGAACCATGCAGGAAACATCGTTTCCTTGGAAAGATGTAAAAACCAGAGTGAAGGTGAGGAAACAGAGGGGACCTCGCTGTGCTTCCACACGGTGCGTGACCACATGGAAATGAAGCAGCGTGTTAACTGGACATCCACCCAGCGCTCGCTCTCCTGAGCTTGAGGGGCAAAATGGTCGGCCCAAGGTCACTTAGCCAGTAGGTCTCTCAGCCAGGCCTCGAATCCAGAGACCCTCTATGCTTGCAGCATTCACTTGAATAAACCTGACGTAAGATTTCAAACGAGCAGGTTTTCCAACAACTTTTTGTTGAATACCGCCGTCCAAAATAGTGCAGGGCACAATGGAAGATCATTCAAAAAGCATTTTAAACTCTTTTACATATTTTGGAAAGAATGCCACGATAGAGATAAAAATAACATCCCTACTTTTTGTCTCTCTCAGCACTTTGCCTTCCCCTCCGCTGCCCTAAATGCCCCTGAAATTTGGCTCAAGCAAGCCGTTGCTCTATCTTTTTTCGTGGAGTTAACCTTGAAAAGTGTTGGTAGACTATGAATTGCTGTTATTTTTAGCTGACAGGCAGTTCAGAGTTGATATTTTTCATTGAGACATTCAGCAATGTTGAATATCTAAGACAGGAGAGACTAACCTTGGAGCACTTTTAACTTCCACGGAAGGAGATCGACATGTGTTTCAAGTGGCCAAATTTCTATTAGCCACTGCCACGTGTCCTTCCCATCTAACCCATAAAGTGATATGATCTGGCTGAATTAAGTAGCAGGACAATCAAATTACCGCACCAAATGAGAGAAGACGTGAAAGAAATTTCATGGCTGCATATAAGTAAGGAACAGAGGCAATGAACAGTCAAGTCGTATAGTGTGGTAAAGGCAAGAACTATTTTTATCTCTGGACAGTATAAAATTCATGTTAGATTTTGTGTATTTCCAAACCTGACCATCCTTGCTGGGCTCCAGACTAGTGCATTCTGTTGTCTACCTAACAATCCCACATAGGGGCACCTGGGTGGCTCAGTCGGTTGAGCGTCCAACTTCGGCTCAGGTCATGATCGTGATCTGTGAGCTCGAGCCCCGCGTCGGGCTCTGTGCTGACAGATCAGAGCCTGGAGCCTGTTTCAGATTCTGTGTCTCCCTCTCTCTCTGACCCTCCCCCGTTCATGCTCTGTCTCTCTCTGTCTCAAAAATAAATAAACGTTTAAAAAAATTAAAAAAAAAAACAATCCCACAAATTTTGAACAAGGTTAAATCAGAATTCTTTTGTTTTCTTCAAAAAATGAAACAGAATGGGGGCGCCTGGGTGGCGCAGTCGGTTAAGCGTCCGACTTCAGCCAGGTCACGATCTCGCGGTCCGGGAGTTCGAGCCCCGCGTCAGGCTCTGGGCTGATGGCTCAGAGCCTGGAGCCTGTTTCTGATTCTGTGTCTCCCTCTCTCTCTGCCCCTCCCCCGTTCATGCTCCGTCTCTCTCTGTCCCAAAAATAAATAAACGTTGAAAAAAAAAAATTAAAAAAAAAAAAAAAAAAAAGAAACAGAATGAATCAACTCTTTCTTCTACAGTTTTCCTGATCTCAGTAAATGACATCAATATCTACCCGATTGCTTAAGGGAAAAAAGAAAGGGAGCAAGAATGAGTGCTGGTTGGAATAAGGGTGGGAAATTGCAAACCAAAAGAGCACAGTCAGAGAAGGCTTATCCCTGAGTAGGTGCATCTGAGCTAGGACTTGAAGGAGGTAGAGAGTAAGCCAGGCAGATATCTGGGGTTAGAGTGTCCCAGGCAAAGAGAACATAGGGGTGGGATCAGGGTATGTCTGTGTCTCCCTCAGGAGCAAAAGGTAGGCCTGCTTACTGACCGTTATAAAAGGTTTGGGCTCCCTAAGCTCACGGTTCTCTTCCTATAATATAAGCTACTGCATGAGGGTGGGGAGGGGGGGTCATCCAGCTTCTTCAAACCACCTTTGTGCAAACTGGGGCTTGCAGAACCCGTGAAAAAAGGCCAGTGCTCTGGTTGCTGCTGTTGCTTGACTAATAACTGTCCTTCATCACTGACCCAAAAATCTCCATATCCTTCCAAGATCCGCAAAATGGTAACTTGCAGGTGGGGCCAAATTCTTCAGGTCTTCACGTGGGAAAGGGTATTTCAAAGGTAGACTGGTAAGTGCAAGATGTCTATTATAAACTCTAGGTCAACCACAAAAAGTGAGAAAGAGAGAACTGGTCAGCCAAAGATGGAGATGAAATAAAATCATAAGATTATATTTAATCCAAAGGCAAGTTTAAAGCAAAACAAATAATAGTAGAAGGGGTGGTGCCTGGGTGGCTCCGTCAGTTAATCGTCCCACTCGATTTCTGCTCAGGTCACGATTCTCACAGTTCACTAAATTGAGCCCTGCATCAGGCTCCGCGCTGACAGCAAGGATCCTGCTTGGGATTTGCTGTCTCCCTCTCTCTCTCTGCCCCTCCCCTGCGTGTGTGCTCACTCACGCATACACACTCTCTCTCAAAATAAACTTTTAAAAAGTCGCAATGATAATAATAGTGGCACAGTGAGAAAACAGGCAGTGCGATAAATTTAAATCCAGCCCTGTCAATAACCGCATTTAGTGCCTCAATTAAAAGAGAGTTTTCAGACTGGATAAAAGGTAGAATCTAACTCTGTGCTGTCGATAAGAAACTCACTGTAAGTAGAAAGAGCTAGACATATTAAAAGTAAAAGACTGAAAGAAGTTTGATCATGCAAGCACTAATTAAAAGAAAGCTGGAGTGACTATGTTATCAGCAAAGTGGACTTGGGAAAAAAGAACATTACCAGAGATAAAGAGGACACCGTGTAACAATAAAGAGGTCAATTTACCAAGGAGACATAACAATCCCAGATGTGGACGCACCTAACAACAGAGCTTTCAAAATACGCGAAGCAAAAACTGATAGACTTGCAAGAAAAAATAAGCACATCCATAATTATAATTAGAGAATTCAACACTTCTGTCTCAATAACTAATACAGTAAATAGAAAATTAGTAATGATACGGAAGACCCAAGCAATACTACCAACTTGATTTCACTGACAATTATAGAACATCCCACCCATCATCATCAGTGCATCTGGAACAGTCACTGAGATAGAGCACAGACAGGAAATAAAACAAACCTCAACAAATTTTAAAGCCTTGAAATCATATAGAATATGTTCTTTGACCACAAGGAAATTAAACTAGAAATCAGTAAGAAAGATATCTGGAAAATACCCCCAAATATTCAGAAAGTAACAGTACACTTATGCATCACAAAGAGGGGGTCAAAAGTAAAAAGAACCTATTTTTTTTAATTAATTAATTCATTGTTTAATTTACATGCAAGTTAGTTAGCATCTAGTGCAACAATGATTTCAGGAATAGATTCCTTAGTGCCCCTTACCCATTTAGCCCATCCCCCCTCCCACAACCCCTCCAGCAACCCTCTGTTTGTTCTCCATATTTAAGAGTCTCTTATGTTTTTGTCCCCCTCCCTGTTTTTATATTATTTTTGCTTCCCTTCCCTTACGTTCATCTGTTCTGTGTCTTAAAGTCCTCATATGAGTGAAGTCATATGAAATTTGTCTTTCTCTGACTAATTTCGCTTAGCATAATACCCTCCAGTTCCATCCACATAGTTGCAAATGGCAAGATTTTATTCTTTTTGATTGTCGAGTAACATTCCATTTTATATATATACCACATTTTCTTTATCCATTCATCCGTCAGTGGACATTTGGGCTCTTTCCATACTTTGGCTATTGTTGATAGTGCTGCTATTGGGGTGCATGTGTCCCTTCGAAACAGCATACCTGTATTCCTTGGATAAATGCCTAGTAGTGCAATTGCTGGGTCGTAGGGTAGTTCTATTTTTAATTTTTTGAGGAAACTCCAGACTATTTTCCAGAGTGGCTGCACCAGTTTGCATTCCCACCAGCAGTGCAAAAGGGTTCCTCTTTCTCCGCATCCTCGCCAACATGTCGTTGCCTGAGTTGTTCATGTTAGCCATTCTGACAGGTGTGAGGTGGTATCTCATTGTTTTGATTTGTATTTCCCTGATGATGAGTGATGTTGAGCATTTTTTCATGTGTCGACTGGCCATCTGGATGTCTTCTTCGGAGAAGTGTCTATTCATGTCTTTTGCCCATTTCTTCACTGGATTATTTGGTTTTTGGGTGTTGAGTTTGGTAAGTTCTTTATAGATTTTGGACACTAACCCTTTACCTGATATGTCATTTGCAAATATCTTCTCCCATTCCGTCGGTTGCCCTTTAGTTTTGCTGATTGCTGTGCAGAGCTTTTTATTTTGAGGAGGTCCCAGTAGTTCATTTTTGCTTTTGTTTCACTTGCCTCCGGAGACATGTTGAGTAAGAAGTTGCTGCGGCCAGGGTCAAAGAGGTTTTTGCCTGCTTTCTCCTTGAGGATTTTGATGGCTTCCTGTCTTAGGTCTTTCATCCATTTTGAGTTCATTTTTGTGTATGGTGTAAGAAAGTGGTCCAGGTTCATGTTTCTGCATGTCGCTGTCCAGTTTTCCCAGCACCATTTGCTGAAGAGACTGTCTTTATTCCGTTGGATATTCTTTCCTGCTTTGTCAAAGATTGGTTGGTCATACGTTTGTGGGTCCATTTCTGAGTTCTCTATTCTGTTCTATTGATATGAGTGTCTGTTCTTGTGCCAGGACCATACTGTCTTGATGATTACAGCTTTTTGATATTTCTTGAAGTCCAGGATTGTGATACCTCCAGCTTCAGTTTTCTTTTTCAAGATTACTTGGGGATCCGGGGACTTTTCTGGTTCCGTACAAATTTTAGGATTGTTTATTCTAGCTCTGTGAAGAATGCTGGTGTGATTTTGATAGGGATTGCATTGAATATGTAGATTGCTTTGGGTAGTATCGACATTTTAACAATATTTGTTCTTCCTATCCAGGAGCATGGAATCTTTTTCCATTTTTTTGTGTCTTCTTCAATTTCTTTCATAAGCTTTCTATAGTTTTCAATGTAGAGATTTTTCATCTCTTTGGTTAGGTTTATTCTTAAGTATTTTATGGTTTTTGGTACAGTTATCAATGGGATCAATTCCTTGATTTCTCTTTCTGCTGCTTCATTATTGATGTATAGAAATGTAACGAATTTCTGTGCATTGATTTTATATCCTGCGACTTTGCTGAATTCGTGGATTAGTTCTAGCAGTTTTTTGGTGGAATCTTTTGGGTTTTTCATATAAAGTATCGTGTCATCTGGGAAGAGTGAAAGTTTGACTTCCTCCTGGCCTATTTGGATGCGTTTTATTCCTTTGTGTTGTTTGATTGCTGAGGCTAGGACTTCCAACATTGCGTTGAATAACAGTGGCGAGAGTGGACATCCCTGTTGCGTTCCTGACCTTAGGGGGAAAGCTTTCAGTTTTTCCCCATTGAGGATGATATTAGCGTTGGGTCTTTCTTATATGGCTTTTATGATCTTGAGGTATTATCGTTTTATCCCTACTTGCTTGAGGGTTTTTATCAAGAAAGGATGCTATATTTTGTCAAATGCTTTCTCTCCTTCTGTTGAGAGGATCATGTGGTTCTTGTCCTTTCTTTTATTGATGTGATGAGTCATGTTAATTGTTTTGTGGATATTGAACAGCCCTGTATCCCAGGTATAAATCCCACTTGGTCGTGGCGAATAATTCTTTTAATGTATTGTTGGATCCGGTTGGCTAGTATCTTGTTGAGGATTTTTGGATCCATAAAAGAACCTATTTTAGAGTTAGCAAAAATGAAAATGTAATATCAGAATTTGTGGGATACAGCTAAAGGGAAATTTATGGTATTAAATACTTCTATTAGAAAAGAAGAAAGGTCTTGAATAAATTATAAGATTACACATTAAGAAGTTAAAAAGAGTAAATTAAACCCAAAACAAGAAAAAGGAAATAATAAAGATGAGAACAAAAAAATCAGTACAGTTGAAAAAGAAATAAAACAAAATTGGTGATACCATAAGAAATCTCTGCCAGTAAATTTGATGACTTAGATGAAATGGACAAATTCCTTGAAAGGCCCAAACTCTCAAAGCTCACTCATGAAGACATAGATCATCTGAATAGTTCTGTATCTTTAATAGATACTGAATTAATACTTAAAAATTTACCAACAAAGAAAACTCCAGGCCTAGAAGGCTTCACCTTGAATTAATTCTGCCAAACTTTTAAGAAAGAACTATTACTGTCTCAGTACAAACTCCTCCAGATAATACAAGGAGAGGATACTTCCCAACTCATTTTATTAAGGACATTATCACCCTAATGCCACTACTGGACAAAGATCTTACAAGAAAAGAAAAGTACACGTCAGTATCACTCATAGACACAGACATAAAAATCCTCAAAATATTAGCAAATTGAATCTAGCAATGTATCAAAAGAATAATGCAGCATGCTCAATTATCATGTAACCCAGGAGTTCAAGGCCAATGTAATTCACATTAGCAGACTAAGGAAGAGAAACCAGTCATCTCAATACATGCAAAAAAAAAAAATTTGTCAAAATTCAGCATTCTTTCATGATTTAAAAAAAAATGCAGTAAAACTTTCTCAGCGTTGTACTGTTTACATTTTCTGAAAATAATAAAATGTAAATTTCTTTGAAAGAGAAAGGTCATGCATAAATTCATCAAGTAAAAATAGAAGAGTTTTAAACTGACCCTCAGTAACGTATTAAGATGATCACGTTAGACTTCAAACAGCAGGCTTTCCTGGAATTTTCAGTAGATTGCGCTTGCCACTCCTGTCTGGTTTGGTTTATCCGTAAGTTTCACATGTATTGCAGTTGTTTCCTACATGGTAGGTAGGGCACCGTTGTCACTTTATAAATGGAGATACTCAGATACACTTAATAATAATGACGGAAACTGACACTTCATGAGCACTTACCATGTGCCAGGCGTTGCTCTTTGCACTTTGAAGATATTAACCTATTTCATTTTAACAACACCCCCATGAGGCAAGCACTGTGTTTTTCCTCATTTATAGATCAGGAAACTGAGGCATAGAGAAGTTAAATAACCTGTCTACATTTACAAGCAGAGCTAAGAACTAAGCCCAAGCATCTGACACTTGGTAGGTGCTCTAAGCTACTGTGTGATGCTGCACAGAGAGGAAGCTGAGTATCTTACAAGTCCGGTAGCTGGTAAGTATCCGAGGCAGGACCCAAACTACGCCTTCTGACTCTGAGCACTTCACAGCCCACATTACCACGAGATCTAATCTATGTAATGACACATGTTCAGTCTTCATCTTGTCCTCCAGTTACATCGCGTCTTTCTTGAAAATATCATCTATTTTCTTTGTAAATCCTCTGGAGATCTCTCCCACTGAATAGGCTGTTAACACATGTATTGATTAGAGCACAAAAACTTGAGGAAAAACTGAGAATCAGTGGGGAAATACATGTATTTTACTGTTCAAAATGTGTTTATTATGGTCTTAAGAAAAAGAAAAAAAAGCTTAGCTCTCTACTTTTACCTCTTGGAAGAATGGCCATTTAGCAAGCAAGAATGCCTCTCTAATACATACTTACTTCTTTTTTACCCCCATCTACCCCACCAGAGCTTCTCATTTCTATAAATCTGTGTTCTAGTGATCACTCACTGGTTTCATAATAAGTGGTTAAATGTGATTGTGACGTTACTCAAAGGGTGCAGCTGATTAATCAGAACGTGACCTTGGATAATTACTGTTCACAACTAATAACATAATTGAAGGTAACGTGCTGTACTTAGATTTCAGGAATTGTAGCCAAACGTGGTGGGCGGAGGAAAACTGTACACGCCCAGGGAAAAATCCCTCCCTTTGAAAAGTTGCCTTTGAGTTGCACTGACATATCATTCATTCCCATTTTCACCTTAAATATTTTATCTTCTGCAGACATTATCAGAGGGGAAATAGTTGATCATTTTTTAACAGTTTTAATGGTTGCTCTGAAAGTTGATAAAAGCCACCTAACTGTTAAAATCATCATCACTAAATTTACTGTTGTCTGCAAAATTCTAACCCAGTGGTAGGAAATACAAGCCTATATCTTTTTTTTTTTTTTTTTAAGTTTATTTGTTTTGAATGAGAGAGAAAGAGAGAGAGACAGAAAATCCCAAGCAGGATCTGCGCTGTAAGCACAGAGCCTAATGCGGGGCTTGAACCCCCGAACCGTAAGATCATGACCTGAGCCAAAATCAAGACTCAGATACTCAACCCACTGAGCCACCCAGGCGCCCCCAAGTCTATACCTTTGAGTAAATTGTTTCACATTCTTGGCTGCTGTGGCAGCCTGACTCCAAATGAAATTGGGGACGAAACAAATTACACCTTTCACCTCAAATATTTTCCATTAAGAAAAGTAAGGCTTTTGTTAGTAAGAACCGCTGGAGACAACATGATAAAGTAAGGAACAGCCAAGTACTGGTCTCCCTCCGGACACTGACCGGCTGACTTGGGACAAGCCTCTCTCTCTCTAACCCTGTTGAGTCATCCGTAGCACAGAGCTTTATCAGCTCCCTGGATTGTTGTGAGAATTAATTAACAGTAGAGCACATGGTCCATAGTAAACCTGCAGTAGATGTCTGTTCCCTTCATTTTTGATACAAAACTTATACTTCCCTTCTGGAAGTGGTAGGTTTACCATTTTTTAAGTAGCGTGAGTTTGAATGCGACAAGAGAATATCAGCTTAAAACAGACGAATGGGAGCCAGTTTGAAAAAGGGAATTTAGTTAGAAATTGAGTCTCCTTCCTACCCCGCAGCTCTCCTGGTTGAGAACGGCAGTTCCTTGAGGCCCGGAGGCAAGTCCGCACATGGTACAGAGTGAACAAGAGTGGATCACCGTTGCGTTCCTTCCCTCTGTGACCATGTGGCACATCCATGCTCTCCCTTGTGGGCTGTGGTATGTGTATCTTAGCACCACACAGTCTGCTTTGCTTTGATTCTGTACGTTTCGGTCTCCCCATCGGCAGTCTCCAAAGTAGACGGGTACCCACCGTCCATAGCAGCGTGGGAGGACTGTATCAGAGCTTTCTTTTCATCTAAAAATAAAGAGATTGAGTTTTCCCAATTCATAGCATTGCACGGACCGCCCGCCAGGCTCTCCGTGTCAGCTGCAAGACTCCGGGTCTCCCAGGGAGGAGAGGGGCGGTCTCGGCTTGGAGGGCGTGGTGGGCACTCTCACCTTTCATTCACCTATAGTTCCTAGTGATGTATGTTATTCATGGTTATATATCTGGGTTTAACTAAGTAAAGCCTCTAAGATGGAGTATTGGAAAGAGTCCTGCAAAGGAGCCATAAATCAAAGGCGGTCCAATAGAAGTACACGTGACACAAAGGAAATGGCAGAGCCGAGGTCCCCCTCAACCTGGAGCAGATGCTAAATCACAGGGTGAAAACACTAACGAACCCTTCTCATCTCGCAAGAGACGGTTGCACAAAAATTGCTAAGCAGGGTGTTTGCATTACGGGTTTGTATTTACTGTGATAAGCAGTGCTCTTACTGTGACCGATACCGTATTTGCTGTTGATAATGTGAAGCCTCGGTGACGCGGAAGATCCAGGACAGTTAATCATCCAGATTCATTCTAAGGATCATATTTTAATGAGTATAAAAAGGTGTTTTGTGTCTGTAGCTAGGTAACGTTTTAAACTAGCTTTTCTCTTTCACATATAAAATAGCCTATAAATGGAGATACTCAATTTTCTAACAAAACAAATTTTTATATTTTTACGTGCCTGACTGTAAATACTTAGGTTATTCTCTTGAATAAAAAAATGACCTATAATCTTCTTAATTTATTAACATCTTGATCTTAAAATGATTTCCTAAAAAAATACTGGCATTCTTTTAGTTTTTAGTGACCAATATTAAGGTGTGGTGTTTTTTTTTTAACATTTATTTATTATTGAGAGACAGAGAGACAGAGCACGAGTTGGGGAGGGTCAGAGAGAGAGAGAGAGAGAGAGAGAAGGAAACACAGAATCCGAAGCAGGCTCCAGGCTCTGAGCTGTCAGCACAGAGCCAGACGCGGGGCTTGAACTCACAGAGTGGAGATCCCGACCTGAGCCCAAGGTGGACACTTAACTGAGCCCCTTTAGTGACCAATATTAAAGGACAGTGTTATTTTCAGACCACCTCTGTTATTAGCATCTTGCTGCATAGTTCCAACTGTGCTGTCACACGAAACAAAAACAGTTCTAGCTTGCTGTTGATTAGCCTTGTTGATCAGGGATAAGAGTATGGTGATTACATTCCGTTAATAAATGATCCCCCATACGTCATTTTAGCTGTTAGCTTCGGATTGCTTTCTCATCGGGTCTTTTTTTTTTTTTTTTTTTTTTTTTTTTTTTTTTGAGAGTTCCCAGTCAGTAAGCCTCAAAATTGACAGATTTTAAGCTTTAGCTCTCTCTCCTCACCTTCTGATGGGTGCCACCCTCTAAATGAAATATAAATAAATGCAAGGTGAGGCTGCACACTGAAAGAGCAGAACTCCGGAGGCTTGCTTAAGCCACAGCATGGGTCATCAGCCCGGAATATTCAGACGCTGGCTCTGACTCAGCCATCAAACGCTTTCAGAGAGGACCGTGTGCAGGAGAAGTAGAGGAGTAAGGCTGGGTCGCCTTTAGGAAATGGACCTACCACGTGAGGAAGGCAGCTTGTGCATCTCCTTCTTTAAGAAATAACACTTTGCCTTCCAGGTGATCACCTTCTTCAGCTCAAGGTTGCTGCAAGCGGGAGCTGAGCTCTCCGTGGAACGGGTCCTGGAAATCATCAAGCAGGGGGCCGTCGCACTGCCCAAAGACAGGCTGAAGGTAAGACTGCTGAAAGACACGTGCACTTTTGTATCACTTGGTGTAAACGTTAGTGTCTGGGCAGGCCCTACTCAGAGTCCTACCACTTGCCAGTACTTGGCTGGAAAAGGCTCTTTACTGCCTTCTCTACTCCATACTCGAACACAGAACTGTGACGTAGAGGGATTCCAACAGTTTTTTAAAAGAAAACCGCCAAAGAAGGACTAACACCTTCATACTACGCCATGCACTGTGAATAAAGAAGCCCCTTGACTTTTTTAACCCAGTGAAATGATTCAGTCTTACAAGTGTCAAGGGCTGAAGGGAAGGCACTGCTGGTGGTGGTGACTCAGCACTGGGCCACACATAGTGCCCTGTGGCGTTCTGAGTGTCTCGTGCCGTTAACTGCTTCGATCCTCAGAACCCTTGGAGGTGGGTAGTGTTTCGCCCGAACTTTTCAGATGGAGAAACTGAGGCACAGAGAGGTTACGTGACTTACCCAAAACCACGCAGCCAGAACACTGTGGAACTGGGAGGTTCATACTCACGCAGTGTGGCTCCAAAGTCCACGCTCAGAATCCCCACGCCATTCACTGCCTGCCTGCACATAGCTCTGGAAAGAGAAGCGTCTCTTGGAAGAGGTAGGGGAAATAGGGTATCTTACGAAGGCACTTAACGTTTGCGTGTTCCACGTGTTTCCAAAGTGATCTCATGATGTGAAACTCATACCCTAAGACTAATTTTCTCCTTAAAAAAAAAAAAAAAAGGATATAAAGGGAGTATTTTGTGAACGTACAGCATTGTAACACATCTTAGCTTTAATGCTGCTTTTCAGGGTTTGCCTCATTACCTCTAATTTTTCTAGAGCGCTCGTTCCTAAATTAACAACACAGGGCATCATAGTAGATGTTTGGCCGCCTTCATCATAGTGTTTTATCACAACCAACTTCTGTTCCAGAGTTACTGTTTGGGGGGCTGTGTTTTTAACACTATCACAGAACCACTGCTTCTGAATGCTCGAAAGAGGTTGTTGTAGGATATGAAAATATTTTCAGTTATAACAACAGAGTTTGTAAAATAATAGCACATTAGTCATCATAACCACTTGCACAAGTTCCAGCGAAAGTAAACAGCAGCGAGGTTTCTGTTTATCAGCTAAAATGGCACCACCATGTGGCAATAACATAGAAACTGATTACAGGTCACCGGTCCCTCCAGCTTTGACTTGACTCTCTTCCTGACAGTTCTTTAAATGTAAGGAATTCATATCGTCTCCATTCTTACACAGAGTAAGACTTCGGAGGTTTGTTGTTTTCCGAGGGTGCGCGCGCGCACGTATGTGTGTGTGTGCGTGTGTGTGTGTGCATGCGCACGTGCTGTTTCCAGTTTACCTGAACTACACCGCGCGAACCGGTACGAAAACCCATGAAGATGGGAGTGGCTGCCTACAGGACATGGTGGACCTTGGTGTCTCAGCTAAGTCAATAGAGAAGCGGAGCCGTCAGGAGGCTGGAGGGAAAGGGTCACAGAAGTATCTGGAGGGGGATCTGAATGGGATCAAAGAGGGGGTGCAGTGGAAGTAGTGGAAATGGGGCTAAACGAAGACGGCAGAAGTGGAGCGCGTCTTGGTGACAGCGTGGTCTGGCTCTGGCCATGAGTGAGGGATTGAAGTGCTGTGCCTGCGAATGGAAGTCAGTGCGGTTGAGCCAGTTAGTGAACTGGAAGCCAGGGATGGGCTGGTCATTCGCATAAGCTTCCTAGTCCCTCAGGACGATGAGCCGTGGGCGGAGAGAAGGACTGTGAGCCAGATGCCGCGGTCAGTCAATGGCAGTAAGTGGCAGTGCACAGACGACACGAAGCTGGTACCAGCCTCCTATGGGCAGACCCTTCTGCTTAAGGGTAGAGGAATAATAGCCAGGAGACAGTAATGAAAACAAAGAGGGCACCAGCCCCACCTCCAGACCCTGAAGTCTGGAATGTGAAAGAATGAGCAGCCTCTAACTTCCAAAGGCTCCAGGGGAATCGGAGTCCCAAGGGGAGAGAGCTGAGTTTCAGTTAAAGAAGAAGTAAGGAGGGTGCCTGGGTGGCTCAGTCGGGTAAGCGTCCGACTTCAGCTCAGGTCACGATCTTGTGGTTCACGAGTTCGAACCCCACATCGGGCTCTGTGCCGACAGCTCCGAGCCTGGAGCCTGCTTCAGATTCTGTGTCTCCCTCTCTTTCTACCCTTCTCCCACTAGCACTGAGTCTCTCTCTCTCCCCAAAATAAATAAACATTTTTTAAAAAGGAGGGGGGAGTAAGGAGGCAAGAGTCCTTGCAGGGACTGAGGATGTAGTGATACTTACAACCATGAAATAGGGGCTCCCAAGAGCCCTGTGGGGGTATGGGAGCAGTGTGACCGAGTATCACATTAGTAACCCAGGCGGGGTGCAGACGCAGGTGAAGTTACAGTAGGGAACCTGTAAACCACGTAAGGTGAGGAATAGAGGATGTGTAACCTGGAGAAGAGAAGACTTCAGGAAAAGGGCACGCACGCGTGCGTATGCTTTCGGGATTCAACTGCTTTCAGGATTATTCTGTAGAAGAGGAGCTGAGCAGTTCACTGTCGGCCCTAGGACAGCGGGTAGAAACTGAACCAAGACAGGTGTTAGTTCAATGTAAGAAAATGTTTGCTGACAACTTAAGTTGTTCAGCAGTCCAGACGTGGCTCCAGGAAATCGCGAAGTACTCACAACTAAGTCTGGATGGTAAGCATAAGGGGAGTACCAGATGGCAGGGGCACTCAATCCATAACATAAGAAAAATGGCTGAAAGGATTTCTATTATAAAAAGTTACAGGTGCGCCTGGGTGGCTCAGTCGGTTAAGCGTCCAACTCTTGATTTGGGTTCAGGTCCCGATCTCACGGTTCAGGAGTTGGAGCCCCGCGTTGGGCTCTGCACTGACATCGTGGAGCCTGCTTGGGATTCTCTCTCTCTCTCTCTCTCTCTCTCTCTCTCTCTCCCCTCCTCCTCCTCCTCTGCCCCTCCCCCGCTCACACTCTTGCTTGCTCTCTCTCTCTCAAAATAAATAAATAAACTTAAAAAAAAAATGTTTTTAAGTTACAAAGGATGATCCCAAAGATTTGCAGTTAACGGTCTGGACTTCTATCTTCCAAAATTCCGTGAAGAGTTTCTGTAGAGCGGTGCCCTAGTAACATCCTCCTCCTCTTGAAAATGACTTAGAGGTGAGCACCCTGCTGCTGCCAGATAAAGTCTGGAGTCCTGGGACAGGAACCCGACACCGCGCACGTCTAGCCCCCAGCCGCTGTTCTCCATACTCCCCTTTCCCTGAGCAGTGATCCAGCCACCAGAACGATCTCTGTGCCTTTTGCGTCTTCCTTCCTGCACGTTCAGATTTGCTGACGCAGTTCTCTCTTCGCAGTGCACCGGCCCCTCACCCCTTTGCTTTTTGCTTATCCCTCCTAAGCATTTTAAGGCCTTGCTGAGTTTGTGAACTGTTGTGAAACCTTTCCTTTTACTTCTCCCCCTACATATGCTTCCGTCCTCTAAATGCCCGCAGCATTTGATGAGACTCCTGGTCTCTTCCACCCTGTACGTAGTTGTTCAAATGTTTTCTCTTTCCCACTCGACTCTAACATCCTTGAGGAGTCGTGTCTTGCTCATCTGTGTCCCCTTGATGCGTGTTTCAGTGCCTTATACGTAGTAGCTACCCAATAAATCCGATGAGAAGATGAGTGAAATTCCCACTTTACATGCTCTAAAGAGGAAACAGGGACTCGTTGGAATTCAAAGGTTCAGGAGTAACATTTTTTTATCTCCAGACCTGCTTTTCGTATTTTTATCCTACCTTCCTCTTCACAATTTTAATCCATTTAACTCTTTCTCCATGTATGTGTCAGGCACCATACTAGACTGTAGGTAGACACAGCCTTGGACAAAACAGATAAAAATGGCTGCCTTCATAGAGTTTATTTTTTGGTGGGGGAAATGGACAACCAGATAAATAAGTAAAATGTTTGCTATTCTAGGTAGCAGTAAATGGGAGGGAAAATATAGAGGAGGAGGAGAATACACAGCATTGGGAAGAAAGCAGTTTTGGATGGCATGGGCAGAATATTGTTGAATCAGTGCTGCTTTGCTGTTTTTTGTTTTACATTTTCTTTTAAAATAATTTTAGACTTACCAGAAAAGTTGCAAAAACAGTAGGTATAGTTCATATAAGCCCTTCATCCAGGTTCCCCTAATGTTAACAACACATATAACTCAAGTACGATATCAAAACCAGAAAATCGGAGCGCTAGATGGTTCAGTCGGTTAAGTGTCTGACTTTGGCTCAGGTCGTGATCCCATGTTCCATGGGTTGAAGCCCTGAACTGGGTTCTGTGCTGACAGCTCAGAGCCTGGAGCCTGCTTCAGATTCTGCGTCTCCCTCGCTCTCTGCCCCTCCCCCACTCATCCTCTGTCTCTCTCTCTCTCTCTCAAAAATAACATTTAAAAAAAATTTTTAATTAAAAAAAAAAACCACAAAATTAACATGAGTTTAATACTATTACCTGAATTACAGACCTTATGTGAATATTACTATTTTTTTTCTCCTAGTGTCTTTATGCTGCTCCCCCGTCCTATTCAGATCCCACTTTGCATTTTGCTGTCATGTTTCCTTACTCTCCTCCAGTCTGTAAGCGTTCCTCAGTCTTCCCTTACCTTTCATGACCTTGACAGTATGGATCGTGCTGCTCAGTTGTTTTGCAGACTGTCCCTCAGTCTGGGTTTTTCTCATGATTACATTGAAATTAACACATATTCTACCAACCTACGCATAGAAGTGATGTTGTGTCCTTCTCAGTGCATAGAATCAGGAGGTACCTGATGTTACCATGTCTCACTACTGATGATGGTTCTCCTTGATCATTTGGTTAATGTGGTGTCTACCAGATTTCTCCTGGAAAAAGTCACTGTTTTTCCCTTTATAACTGATGACTCTCTTAGGAGTGAGACTTTGCTAATATCCTGTTTCTCCTCACAACTTTTGTCACTGAATTTATCGTCCATCAGTGGATCTTACCTGCACAGTTATTACTGTGGTGTTTACCTAATGATAATTTTGTATTTCGTTATAGAGTATAATTCAGTACTATCACTTACTTATTTGTTGCTCAAATTGTTCTAGCTTTGGCCAGTGGGAGCTCCTCCGGGTTGGTTCCTGCATCCTCTGACATGCCCCTATCTTGTTTTGAGCACACCTTTACTTTTCTGGGGTGCAAGATACCCAAGACTCATCTCATGTTTTTCCTACACCAGTCCTGGAATCAACCACTTCTCCAATGAGCTCTGGTTCCTTTCTTTTTTTATTTTTTATTTTTTTTATTTTTAATCAATGGTATTCAGGAGGGGCACCTGGGTGGCTCATTTGGCTAACCGACCGACTTTGGCTCAGGTCATGATCTCACAGTTTGTGAGTTCGAGCCCTGCGTCGGGCTCTGTGCTGACAGCTCAGAGCCTGGAGCCTACTTCAGATTCTGTGTCTCCCCCCGCCTCTACCCCTCCCGTGCTCACGCTCTGTGTCTCTCTGTCTCTCAATAATAAATAAATGTTAAAAAAAAATTAAAATTAAAAAAAATGAATGGTATTCAGGAAACAAGACCTCAGCACTAGGCAACCTTCTTCTTAGAACTTTATGTACCCTTCTACTCGTTCTATCTTTCCCCATCTCCTTTCTGTTCTGTGGACAGCCAGTACTTCCTCACTCTGCTATCATACCGGATATTTTTCTTCTTTTATATCCCTCCCTTGCGATAAACCTTAGCTCCTTTCTTTCAGATTATTGCTCACTAATTGTGTCTTTAGTCCATTTCTTTCCTACCCATTCCAATCCCAGACTTTATTTTTTAATTCCTTTGGTGAATGCCCCTGGCCCAAGAGCCCCTCCATGGACCATGGCAGATACTGAAAGCTAATTAGTTCACTCTAGTACTGAATTTAAAGCAAAATGAATTGCAGCATACAGGCTACATGTTTGAATGTTAATATGTTGTGCATTCATTATACTGTGTTCAGAAAGAAAGTGTTCTCTATATTTGAGACAGTAACAGATAACTGAAAATATGACTCTTTGTTTTTCAGGATTATGGTTAAAGAGAGATTAATTAATCTGTAGGAGGTCCCAAGCCATTTAACTCTTATTTAGAGCAAGAGCCTATGGAGACCAAGATCATGGATAAATCCCTTAGATGCCGGTTCACTTTTTTCCGAAACATAGCAAGAAAGTGTACTCCTGACTCCAGATTTCCATCTCGCTCTGTGGTTGCAAGAGGGACAGATGAGGGAAGAGGGATGATTTAGTTTTAAAAAAAAAAAAAAAGAAAAGAAAAAAAGAAAGCAAGCCATCCCCAGTACTAGAAAAGAAACTAAAGTTATATTTATTCACAGATGGTGAGTCATCCTCAGTTGGTTTAAATGATAGCACATTATTACCACAGATGTTACCAGAAAAAAAGGCTGTTTATCTTTATAATCAAGCCTTATCTCAATTATTTTAATCATCTTTTTGGATTGAGTGTTTATAATAAAACGAATCACTTAAAACCTCTAGAGTTTAATTCATAGAACACTGCTGTATCTAGAGTTGATTGAAAATTCAAGCTGTGTGTTGAATAATATTTGTATTATACCACATGACAGCACATTATTGCCTTTTGGCTGGTTTACTACTATATACTGATAAAATAATTGTCGGGCCTGTAATAATAGCTTTGTGTGCAAGATTGATGTAAAAGAGGTTGTTTTAAATTGGAAATGCTGTTGTAATACGGTCTTTCTGAAAGTGTGGGATAGTGTGCAGTTATTGATTTGTTCTTTTCCTAAAATATAAATTAAACATCAAGAAAATTCGGAGTTCTTTCCAACGACCCTTTGGGTTGTTAAGAGGAACACAAGGCTCCTTGCTCCTGAGAAATAATCAGCTAGTGTCAGCTGAAGATGAGCCAAAAGGTTTTGAAGTTTTCCTTGCATTATAGGACTGAAGCCAAATTTGTAGAGGAGTTATTCTTCCAATTTTGGGCAAGTAAACATTAAGATCTGGAAGCCCATGGCATAGTAATTGACTTTCAACCAAATAAAATATTTTTCAATCAAATGTTATTTGACATAGCCTTCTAAAATATTTGTGTAATATCCTGTGTGGGAACATATACTCTTTGGATAAATCTGTCTATATAGTTAAACAACTTGGCTGTTCAGAGTAAATAGTATTAATGTCATTCTAAACATCCTCTTCTTACTGGTATTCCGTGAAGTCTGGGAAAGGCAATACCAGGTAATTAGTTTTTTCAGACTCTCCTGCATAAACAGAGACCTAAAGAACAGGCTCTGAAATTCTAAGTTGCTTATTTCTCCTTTAGGGGTTGGAAGGAAATAAATAAAGTTAGTGTGTCCTCCAGGAGCTGAGTTCGAAGCCACAGCTCAAAGTTCGCACTGTCTGCGTCCGCGACAGGGACTGTTCGGACTCCCAAGAGCGATCCGAGCGTCATGACAGTGGGTCAGAACGCACCCAGGCCTGTGCGGGTTCTCCTACCACTACCACACCACCTCATATTCAACTGCATAAAGCCCCCGGGTTCCCTCTTTTCTTTGATCCCGTGAATTATCTGTAATTTGAGAACTAAGATACCATATCTAGCGTTTGAAAATTAGGCCCTGATTTTCAGGGGGAATTAACCAGAAGATAGCTTCCCTTTTAGGATAAAGAGGAAGCTACGGAATGATACAAGTCACTGACAATTAACTAAACGTCTCCTCTCATTCACTTGATAAAGCATAGGATTAAAGGCGGGTAGCCAGTTGGACACTAAATTATTTTTAAAGCCTTTATTTTATATTTACTTTTTAGAATATTCTGTTAGTCATGTAAAGAGAAATCTAGTTAACTGAAATTTCAAGAATTTTTTCATAGCTTCTTAATCCTGACTTGCTTAAAAACTTCCCCCTCTCTCCTACCGGGAGTCTCTCCCCATCCCCACCCCAAGTGTCTGTCAGCTCTGTGTCCCCAGAGCTGATTCCTGAGTGCCACTCTGGCGTGCCCACCTGCTGTTGGTGGCCTGCCTCCAGGTCCCATAGAAACTCTCGTCAGCAGGTCCGCAGCCACGCTCCCCTGTGTCCTTGTGGACTTCTTCCCGTGGAAATGTGACCAGCCGACATCCTCTCTAACTCAAAAGTGCCACCAGTTCTGTGAATTCTCGTTACTTCCCAAATCTCTCCTTTCCCTCCACGTTCCCATCCCACCCACCCGCCCCCCGCCCCCCCGTAGCCAGGGAAGTCTCCTGTGCCCACTCTCCTGTGGCCCAGCACGCGGGGCCCGGCAGAGCCTCGCTCTCGACCCTGGGTCCCGTTTGCCTATGGATCCTGGGCTCCAGGCTGCTGGCCCACCTCCACGAGGTCGGCATTGTCGCGGTCTGTGCCTGCCTCCTGCTGCTCCTGCCTCCTGCCTCCTTTCCTAACGCCCCCTCCCAGCTGCGTGTCTTTCTTCGGATGCACTCCTCATGCCTCAAGTCCCAGGGCAGGCTTTCCCTTTCCCGAGCGGCCCACCCCGGTTCACCCAGGCAGCACAGTCACGGCGGAAATGAACTTTTCCACCCCGCCTCTTGATTTCCTTCTAGCTCTCCTCTCTGCCAAAATACCGATTTCTCCTTTGCTCCTTCAGCCCTCCTTATCCATGTCGCAGCATTAGAGCGAGACATCAAAAGGACTTACTCTCACCCAGTGCAAAGTGAGGGTTGTCTCCATGGCCTGCTTTAGTGAGGACCCCTCGGCCCAGGCTTTGGGGTGCAGAATGGGAAGGTGGGGGCTGTGCCTGCCCTTAGCGCTAAGCTCTCCCGGCTGATTGGTTCCCCTGCGTTTTGTGCTGTTTCCACCATCTGTGTGCCTCTGTCCCCAAATTTACATCTCAGAATTTATTCATTCACTGTTCCTTTACTAGATGTTCATCATCCTCATTTGTAGTACATACAGCATACAAATAACACATTATAATTTTTAAATGTGTTTTGACTGTTTATTCCGTCTGCAGCTAGTCCACTTTAAACACGACATGGCCAGAGCATTGGTGGGCAGATACAGGTGCAGACGACACCAACCCTGTCCTCAAAACTACGTGTCCCGTTTCAGGAGAGAAAGGCGCAGCTCGCGAAGACCGCACACAGAGCAGGGCAATCAGTGCTGCACGTCAAATGAACAGCATAGAAGTTCAGTTCTGAGGGAGGTCAGGGCAGGAAAAGGGGACATCGCTGGGAAGGTTTTAAGGAGAAACCTGGACTTGATCTTCTCTGTCTTAAAGGGGTGGTGAGGGTTCCATGGGCTGAGATGAGAAAGAAATCCAGGCAGAGGAAATGTATGGGTGAGTGAAAGCGAACACCCAAGGCAAGTTCAGCTTTGTGTCCCACTGAAAACATAAGATTTCTCATAATTCCTACGACCAGATTAATGTGGCTGGTGTTATTTAGTGACACACCAATGTCATTAGACTGGCGGCTTTCAAATTTTTTTGACTGCCACCCACAGCAAAAAATGCATCTTACACACATTTCTATACAACCGAAACAAAACTTTCATAAAAGAGAAACATTTCATTTGTCCTCAGTAAATGTGATGAGCGCTGATATTTCCTATTTCTTTCCTCTTTTTTAATTGCCAGGCAGACCCATTAAATCAACTTAATAGTCCACTATGATTTAGTAACTCAGTTTTTGAAATAAGCATTAGATCATTTTTTTTTTTAAGTTTATCTTATCTACTTAGCATGCGTGCAAGCAGGGCAGGAGCAAAGAGAGAGGGAGAGAGAGAATCCCAAGCGGGCTCTGGGCTGTCAGCACAGAGCCCGACTCAGGGCTCCATCCCATGAACCACAAGATCATGACCTGAGCCGAAGTCGAGTTCAGTGCTTAACCGACTGAACCACCCAGGCGCCCCTAGAATGTTGGTTTCCAAGGCATAGCCCTTGTGCCAGCAGCATCCGCATCCCATAGGAACTTGTTAGAAATGCACATTCTCGGGCCCCCAGAATTCCTGAAGTCGAAGCTCCGGGGCTGGGACCCAGCTGTCTGCGTTTTAACAAGCCCCAAAGGTGGTGTCTGATGTTAGTTCAAGTTTGAAAAGCACAGCAGTGGCTAATTCCCCCCAGCACACCAGCAGCTCTCCACTCTTAGGGCCTTTGTACTGGTTTCTCTTGCCTGCTTCAACTGCTGTCCCCGATGTCTGCATACCCCCTTGGTGTATTCGCTCACCCAAGCACCTGATGCCTGACTCCCTGAGGCCTACCCTGACTTCTGGTTTCAGTGTTCACACTCCCCGTCCCCCAGTTCTGTATTTTTTTTCTTCCTTCACATTATTTATCATGTAACATACTGTGTGCTTATTTATTATTCTTCTCCCAGGTAATGGAAGCTCCAGAAGGTCAGTGACCTTCACGTTTTGTTAATTTGAAGAGTCTGAAACTCTATTGGCACATCAGGGCACTTCCATATTTGCCGAATGGAAGGGAGGCAGGCAGAAAAGGGGGTCTGTTGACCACGAGGTGGTGGTCTGAGATTCTGCTTCCGATTAACATGCTTCTTTGGAGAACAGCTCTCCATAGACTTCTTGCAGGGTCCACTTTCGTGCCAAAACACCATCGCAGAACAAAGGTCAAAGCAGAAGTCCTGGTCACCTTGTTGGAATAGTTCCATTTTTTAAGCCTATAATATCATTCCACACTGTGTATTCTGAGAGCTACAAAACCCTGATCTGACCTCCACTTGAGTGCGCCCATCAACAGGATACTGCCTGTGCAGATTGACCTCCCTAAATTTTTAATAGTATCTCTTCTTGCCTCTTGGCTTGCACTGATTTCATTATCATTCAAGCAGAGGAAACTATTCAGATAAGCGACCTCATTCTATTTCTAAATCTTTCTTGGAAAGGGAAGAGCGTGATGGAGCTACTGGGCTCAAGTGAAAAATACGGAGCCAGTGTCTGCTTCCTTCTGCCTGATTTTTCTCTTCCTCGGGATGTGTAGAGCATGCACGTTCTCAGGTTCTGACAAACACCGCGAATAAGTCACTCGCGTTCGGACAGGGAAATTTGAGCTCCTGTGCCCAGCACCGTCCCACCGGCCAACAGTTAGCCTTTTCCTGAGAGTCAGTCTGCTACTAGCTTGTAACTACTTTAATTGTTCCAGTGGCTGCGTTTGACTTTTTGACTTAATTTTTTTTTTTTTTTTTGTACTTTGTTCTCTCTTCTTTTTGGAATATTACCAATCCCTTTTCACTTTTGGGTGGGTTCTAGGAAGCGCTAAGTGTAAAAGGTACAGGTCTGGGCTGGACTTCCATCCTAAAAAAAGGAGCACTGGCTACATTCCTACCGAAGTTTCCCTAAACCCAGAATGATCTCTGCAGAAGTTTAAAAGTCAGAGTGGCTCTCCCTCCTGTTCTAAGCTCCTTGATTTCCTGCCCAGTAAAGACAAGCATCAAGTCTTACTCATAAGTTACTTTTGTCTGTCATGGAACAATAAACACAAGATCATTAGTGGTTCAGGAGACCTCTGGATAATGCTGGCAGCTGATTCTTAAGACCCTTCAATCCCCGCATGAGGACCGTCTTAGGAAATACACGGTCTCAAGTGCACATGCACGCACACACTCCCCCAACACACACACGTGCAGGATGTTGTTCTAGCTTTTCAAGTCACCGGTCTGCAAATGGAAAGTCTTAGCCAAGGAGAGTCATCCCCTCAGTAGAATCCCTCAGAGCAGTTTTTCAGGGCAAGACTGTAGGAAGCACAAGAGAACTTGTGGCTGTTAGAAGCCTGTCTGTATGGGTGTTATGTAAGAACAAATCTGCCGTTGCATTGATCCGTGTGTCCGTTTTTGTGCCAGTTACCATACTGTCGTAATGATTACAGCTCCGTAATACGTCTGTCTCTCCTCCCATCAACTTGAGGGTTCCGGGAGTGCACACAGTCACATAGAGCACTGTTTCCAAATGCAGATTTCTGGGTCTCACCTCAAATTCTGACTCCGTGGTTTGGTGATGAATTTGGGAACCTGTCACTTTAAATGGTTCCCTGAGTGGTCCAGATGATTTACTAGATTGAAGAACCACTATCATATGGCCTGGTTTCCTCCAAATCCCAGCCTGCATGAAGACTAAGGCCATGATGGTGAGGGTTACCAGGTAGCCTTGGTGGGATCAGAGCAGTTTTATCTTCCTCTCCTATAAAACACTGAGGACTCTTCCATGATAAACCGTAAAATAGAAGATTTGTTTCTTCCCGATAGAAGATACCACAGTTACTTTATAAACTAGACAAACAGTCGCCAAAAATTAAGGTCCGTGTCTTTTAAAATGTTGCATATCTGTTCCTCGGTCTGACATAAATATCCCTCTTTTGGCTCTTTTTCCTTTGTTGTTTATTATCTGGTTCCGTTTATTGAGCACTTGCTCTGTGCCAGGTCCTCAGCGAGGTATTTTTGTATAAGCGTTTTTATTTAGTCTTCCTGACAACTGTAAGAAATACGAAGGTAATTTACATTTTGCAAGTGAGGAAACAGGCTAAAGAGAATCTAATGCTTTGTCCACATTCATTTCAGTTCATCTTCTCTTTGAGCCATGAATTTCCGTTCTTCTTTCTTTTAAACCTTAAATTTTTTGTCTCCTAATTCACAACCCTATTTGCCTATTAGATCAGTTTGTTTAACCTAAACCATGCATAATACACCTAGTTAAGTTCTTGGCTTCAACAGTATCTTACTCAGGTTGTAGAATGACCTTAAAATGTTTGAAATTAGACTTCTTGCTACTTTATAGAGTACTCAAACATACATGGAGTGTTTTCTCATACATAGTATTGAAATTGCACTAAACATGCAAAAACTTCATGTCATACTAACTTTTAGAATAGCCATTCTTGATCCATAGTCTAACTCATGATATTTAATGTCTTACATTATTTTTGTTTCATTAAACATATGGTAGATTTGTAAGCAGTTGATAGGATTTTTTTCCCTTCCTTGTGATGAACGAGAAAGAAATCAAACCTAGTTTTTACTCTGTGATCCCAGAGTATAAAACTTTAGTCTTTGTTTTCATTACATCTCACGTATAGTCATGAAAACTAGAACACATAATTGAAAAGTGATAAAAATCTGATTTTTCTGTAGGCAGAGAATTTTTGCCCACTTCTCTAAACCACGATTTCTAGTGACCAAGGAAGGGACACACACACGTTTGCCATGCAAGGGCAGCAGTGGAAAATGCTGATACTCTTCCACTGAAAAGGAAACGTGAATGTGTATGGTTTTATCTTTAAATCTCTGCTATCGGTCTTGATAGAATTACTTTCTTTGGTAGAGGCAGAAACGTGTGATTCACAGACTAACATTTCTTAAGGAGAGATTCGACTCTGGTGGTTAAAAAAATTGAACCAGTTATTATTGTTCATCTGTCCCAGTCTTGACTTTTCCGTTAGGTTGACCATAATTACTGAGATTGTTCCGTTGCCTTTAGAGCTACTGTTCAAGTCATTCGCTCTAATCCTTACAAAGTGTTTTGTAATGTAATTTATGACCAAAAAGAAAAGCTCCCTGATCGTTACAAAATTATTTCTTTTTATTGGATAATAAGTGAAAGAATGAATTGTTTCTGAAAAAAAGGATGACTAACGAATTATAGTAATTTGTTCTGTGGGTTCTCCTTATTAGTACTCTCAAGCCAGAGAAAAAATAGAATGTTGTTAAGTGAAAGAATAAGAACACTAAATCATTGTGTTTGGTTCTGGTGATTTCTTAAAGAGATGTTCTTACTTGAGCATACACATCCCAAAAGTTTCTGAAAATTTCAAGGTGATAAAAGACTTTTTAAAGAAAGCAAAGTCCACTAACTGTAATCCCTTACGTGTAGCAAAACTGGTTTGTTTGGAGGACCAAAACTACTTTCTTCGCGGTGGCTTTCGTTTCTGGGGCACGCTGGAAAGAGCAGTGATTGGTCCATAAGTAATCACACTGAGGACGCTGGTAAGCATCTGGCCACACTCGCTAAAGTTTCTTTGTGCCGCATCCGTTAGTTTTAGAGGGCTCAAGGCCACGAAAGCCTGGTTCTGTGAAGAACATGAATACTGTCAATGCCGATCAGCGACTGGGGATAACTAAGGAACTGATGAAACAATTTGTTTTCCTGGCAATTCCCCACATCCAGGTTCCTTACGGGATTCTCGCCTGAGAGCTCTGAGGGCAGCAGGAAGTACCTCAGGCACTGCATGATAATTGCAAGCAACTGAGTCCATTTTGAAAACTTAGAAGGTCTTCATAGCAAGCACAGCTAAATTTACGAACTTGGACAGATATTTCAGGGGGTTCCTAATCTCTGACCAATATAGTGCCGATTACTAGACTACGAAGATCACTACCAGTATGCCCCTCTTAAAAGAATCAGATATACAGAGACTCCAACATTAAAAAAAAAAAAATGATAAAATATCGGCTATTTGTGTCCAGAAAGGACCTGTGCTCATCAAAAAAATTTTTCCCGTGCTCTTTCAAACAGAAATGACCTTGTGATGTTTAAAATTGGGACACAGTTTTTAAAAAACACTTAAAGTTGGCTTTTCTTTGGTATTAAGTTAAACCTGTGTTTGCTATCAAATTATATTATTGCTCACTAGTCTTAGTGAGATTGGAAGGAACATGTTTTATACCCATTTTCAGAAGAATTTTGAGTCATAAGAATAACAACTGGTTCGTGGTCATGCCTCATGTGCAAATGTAGTCAAGGTTCCATTTCCTAATAAAGCCACCCCCCTTCTTTTTAAACTGTGAACAGCATCCTTATATAGATGACTACATAAGCTATAGATGTGTGCTATAAAAGAATAATTATAAAGTGACTATCCATGCATTCACTGTTCAGATCGAGACATGGAGCATTGCCAACAGCCCAGAAATGCCTAGAAATAAACGCTGTCCTGACTTTGGAGGTGACTGTCTGATTCTTCCTCATAATTTTACCATCCATGTGTATATGCCCAAACGACCTGGTTTTCCGTTTTTGAACTTTTCGCAGACGGAATCACGCAGTTTATTTTTCTTTGCACCTTCCTTCTTTCTCTCAGCATTGTTTATGAGAGACGTTTTTGTTGCTACATGAAGTTTGTTCCTTTCCACTGATGTATTAATATTGCATTGTGTAAATAGTCCATGGTTTATCCATTCTACCGCTGGTAGACATGCAGATGATTTCCAATTTTAAGCTACCAAAAAAAAGCTCCCGTGCTATCTTGTATACAAATATGTATATATATTTTCATCTCTCATTTCATTCTTAGTCCTTTGCCATGCTGTCTATGTTTATGTCTCCCGATGGCATCTAGCATAATACACTGCCTTGCACAGAATAGCCACTCATCAAATGTGGCTGAATGAATTAAGGTAGCTCGGTTGAAAATCAGCTTGAGAACACCTGCTTCTAGGTGTCATAGACTAAGACCCCACATGACACCCCCTACAGAAATCGCTAGAAAGCCGGGACAAATAACACAACATACAGCTGTATTTTAGGCACTAGAGAGTGAATAGAAGCAAACAGATTCCAACAGGAGTTCTCGCTTATTTAGAGGAGGGAGATTGGAAGGTAGAGAAGTTTTGTGTCCTTGGCTTTTATAGCCTGGGGCTAATAAGCACTGCCCGTGTAGTTTACTCCACGGTGGTGAGAGGTTCACATGGAAATACTTGGTTTTCCTGGCCCGAGGAACCACAGAAGTGAAGCTGGGAAAGCCTGAGTGCTGAGGAGACTAGAGGAACCCTAGAAGGGAAAGAGCCTGAGGGGCAATCCCCAAAGTGTGTCTGTCCCCATCGGTGAGTGATCCCTGAACCGTATGTGGGAAAGAGACTCCCAGCACTTCAGCCACAGACCAGAAGTCTGAGGGAAGACCAGATTTGCCACCCTGAAGAAAGAGAGGAGTGCACAGATCAGAAGACCCTGGCGGAGAGTGCTTTCACTTGGACGTTGGGGGATAACAAACTGACCTCCTTGTCCCCCTGAGGCTTTTAGCCTGGGGCTAACTGCAGTGGCAGGCACACACCTAGCAGAAACAGGGCGGGGTGTGAGGGGAGAGTTGTAACCTTTCTGGCCTAGAGAACCAGAAGAGAGAGGCAGAGAATCTATGAAGTCTGAAAATCGTGAAGGAATCCCAGGAGAAAAGGGGATCCTAAAATGTGTCTCCCCACACCTCTGAAATACGTGTGAACCACACGTCTAAGGACCACACTTTAAGCAGCTCAGCCAAAGGCAAAAGATCTGAACAAGAGACTAGAGGGCGACACCAAATCCAAGGTTCGCAGCTCAAGGCCAAACAAGAATCTGCACAACTTAATATTATTCAGGATGCAATCCAAAATACCCCAACATCCAAGGAACCAAGAAAATGGAACACATTCTCTAAACAAAAGAAAACCAATCAAATTCAACCCCAAGATGAACCAGATGTCGGAACTAGCAGATAAGGATTTTAAAGCAGTTACTATAACTCTCCTCAGTGTTTTTATTGCATAAAACATGTTTTCAATGCATGAAAATCTCAGCAGAAAAATGAAAAGTCTCAGCTGAGAAATAGAAACAATAAAAAAGAACCAAGGGGCAGGGGCACCTGGGCGGCTCAGTCGGTTGAGCATCCGATTTCGGCTCATGATCCCACAGTTGGTGTGTTCAACGTGGCCCAACCCACGTTGGGCCCGGTGCTGACAGCTCGAAGCCTGGAGGCTGCTTCGGATTCTGTGTCTCCCTCTCTCTCTGCCCCTCCCTTGCTCACGCTCAGTCTCTCTCTGTCTCAAAACTAAATAAACATTTAAAAAAAAAAGAGAACCAAGGGGGGAAAAGACAGAAATGTGCAAATGCCAGATGCTAGCACCAAGCAGAATAAACACAGAGTGCCACATCAAGGCATGCTATTGTCAGAAGTACCGAAAGCCAGTGATAAAGAACAAGAGAAAAATGTCATAGTACGTGCAGGAGCACAACAGTCCAGTTAATGTATCACTTCTTGTTAGAAACCATATCGTCTTAAAGAGAACAGAACAAGATTTCCAAAGTATGAAAGAAAAAACAATTGTCAGCCCAGAATGCTATATCCAGTGACAAGATCATTTAGGAATGGAAATGAAATAAAGACATCATCAAGTAAAAGAAAACCAACAGAACTCGCTGCCGGCACACTTGCATTATAAAAAGTGCTAACGAAGTTCTTTAGGCTGAATGGAAATGATCCCAGACGGAAACTCAGATTTGGGGGAAAGAATGAGTCTTTACCGGAAGGGGCAATATATCTGGGTAAATGCCAGTGATAGCATAAAGGTTAGGAGAGGATGGAATGGCCCTCCTGTGCGTTCTGTATTTTACATGAAGTAGTAAATTGTTGTCTGTAAGTTGACTGTGAAAAGGTAGACGTGTTTATTGTAATCTCGAGGGCAGCCACTATAAAAAAAAAAAAATACAAAAATGAATAGCCAGAAAGCCAGCAGGAAAACAGAAATGTAAAAAATATTCAAATGATTCTCCCCTCCCCCATCAGGCAGGAAAGGAAGAACAAAGGAACAAATAGAAAACGGAATACAAGGTGGCGGACCCCACACCCAGTCACATCAAAAATTATATAAAATACTCATTCGCTAAACACTCATTAAAAGGCAGGGATTGCCACAATGGAGAAAATAAGACCTAAATATATACAGTCTGCAAAGGAAGTGCTTTAACTTTAAAGATACAGATAGGCTGGGGATGGGGAGCCTGGGTGGCTCAGTTGGTTAAGCGTCCAACTTCCTCTCAGGTCATGATCTCACGGTTCACAAGTTGAAGCCCTGCATCAGGCTCTGTGCTGACAGCTCAGAGCTGGGAGCCTGCTTCAGATTCTGTATCTCCCTCTCCACCCCTCCCCCCGTGTTCTTCCTCTCTCTCTCTCTCTCTCTCTCTCTCTCTCAAAATAAATAAACATTGAAAAAAAAGATTTAAAGGTAACAGATAGGCTGAAAGCAAATGACGAAATGACAAAGAGGTACCATGCAAACAGTAAGCATAAGGTTTAAGTGCCTATGTTAATATGAGAGAATACAGATTTCACATGAAAACCTAGGACAAAAGGGAGGAATAGGTCATAATGGTCCAAAGGACAAGTCAGTAGGAGGATATAAGCAGTTGTAAATGTATAGGGACCAAAAACAGAGCATCAAAATCATGAAGCAGAAAATTGGCAGAATTAAAGGGAACATGAGACATTTCCACTATCATAGGGATTTTAACATCCCAATCTCAGTAGTTGGTAGAACAACCAGACAAAACAGAATCAACAAAGACACGGGAGATCTGGAAAATACTATCAGTCACTTTGACTTGATTGATATTCATGGAACATTTCACCTAACAGTGGCAGAATCCAGGTTCTTTTTGAATGCACATGGCACATTTAGACCAAGATTGACCATATTCTGAGCCCCAGAGCAAGCCTCAATAATTGGAAGAAGACTAGAATCATCAAAGTTAAATGTGATGATTAGAAATTAATAAAATGCCAGGGTGCCTGGGTGGCTCAGCTGGTTAAGTGTCCAACTCTTGGTTTTGGCTCAGGTCAGGATCCCATGATTTCGTGGGTTCGAGCTCCATGTCAGGCTCTGCAGTGATGGTTTGGAGCCTGTTTGGGATTCTGTCTCTCCCTCTCTGCCTCTCCCCTACTCACGCTCTGTCTCTCAAAATAAGTAAACTAAAGACAAACAAACAATTAAAATTAAAGAAATTAGCAAAATGCTTAAAAAGACAAAATTGTGACCAAAAGATCAGTGGCTGCCTTGGGCCAAAGGGAGCAGGGTAAGTGCAAAGGGGCAGGAGGGGTTTCTTAGTGTGATGGAACCAGGCAGTATCTTCATTGTGGCGATGCGTTGAGTGCATCCAAACAGCAAAACTTGGCGAATTGAACACTGAAATTACTCAATGTTATTGTATGATAATCTCAATAAACAAACAAGAAGGAAACAATCAGTTTGGTCATTTTCACCTAACAGATGCCAGAGTTCAATTCAAAAATTTAACTGAAGGGGGCACCTGGCTGGCTTGTCAGTGGAGCACCCAGCTCTTGATCCCCAGATTGTAAATTCGAGCCTCACGTTGGATGTAGAGATTATTTTAAAATAAAATCTTTTTTTTTTTGAGATTATTTATTTATTTTGAGAAAGAAAGAGACAGCAAGAGAGGGGCAGACAGAGAGAAAGAGAGAGAAGGGATCCCAAGCAGACTCTGTGCCAGCAACAAGCCCCAACGTAGGGCTTGAACTTACAAACTGAGATCATGACCCGAGCCAAAACCAAGAGTTGGGTACTTAACAGACTGAGCCACCCAGGCGCCCAAAATGAAATCTTTAAAAAAAAATTTTTTTTAACTGGAGACCAGGAAAACATTGCCAAAAGGAAAAAGAGAAAAAGTACTTTTGTGACACTCCCTTGTCGTGCAAGGCACCGTGTGTTTCACCACTGGAGAAAAGAGCTAATTAATGGTTCTATCATTTCAAGAGTTCAGATCTTAGAAAAAGGAGCTTTCCGGGCTATGGTCCTACAGGGGACTTGAGCATTCTTTCTCCGTATTCCTTCTCACACAGCCCAGGGCTTGCCCTTGTGCCAGAATAAAAGCTATTTAACACCTGCCCTCCAATACCGAGCTCCTCTAGGTGGAACGAGAGAAAGATTTTCCATCCAAGCGTATTATCTGCCAAAAAGTTATCGGGACTGGCAGCAGCGGTGTGTTCTGTGGCATCCATAGCCTGTCCGTGCCACTCCCAGGGAGATTTCTGGGAGTAACTGAAACCACGTTTGGTCACTACCTCCAGAGATTGTCTTAGAGTGGAATATACAACTCACTCCTTTCCGGGTTTCTTCAGGATGCGAACATTCTACCCTTTGTGTTATTCCTACATTCTTATATGATAAGTCTTCATAGAAAAAGTCAACGGGCCCCGCAAAAATCATTCTATGTGGCCCATAGCCCCAAAGCGTAGACAACACGGCTCATTATCACATTGGAGTGGTAAATTACTTGAACAATTACCATGTAATGTTTTACCAGAACACATGACAGTAGTTTACTTCTCTATAGCGTGGAGAGTAAACCAAAAGTAGGAAATAATTTATGGTGTCATCTAGAACGAGAAAGGCGTGGCAGCTTTTCTTAATGTCTTCCAGACTCAGAAACATCATAACACTTTTTCCACGATTACAGCTATATTCATATTTGTGTTTATACATACGCACTTGTGTGTATGTGTTTGTGTATTCATCCATCCAACTGTAGACACGCACACACACACACACACACACACACACACAGGACGATCACTCCCCAAAGAGAAAACATTTACTCACTTTGAGTAGTAAGATTAAGTGTGGGTCGGGGTTATTTGTTTGCCTGCCTGCTTATAATTCATTTGAACGTGGCCCTGCTTCTGCAGTCACAGGGTGCTGGTGCTAACACTTTACCGACACTGCTGTATCGAAAGGAAGGATAAACATCACCACAGCCTCAACATAGGAAAATATGTGTTAGCAAGCTCTTAAACGTGTGGGGTTTAAACTCTTCCCATGTTATATCAGGTCCTTACTGTAAACTAGCCAGAATGTTTCCCAGCAGAGAATAATAATTATGTCTTCCACTGGAAAGAGCACTTCATAAAACTTTTTTTTTTCCTATAAAACAGAGTAAACATTCTTTTGATCCCTCTGCTTCCCCACCTCAAAACTTAAACTACCATTCCTTCTTTCCAGGACTCAGTAGTAAATGTTTTGAATTCTCAGTGTTGGAAAAATCCTGACATTTTACAGCCATTACCCACTGCCCCTGTCGTCAAAACGTGGATGAAATTGCGCACCTATAGTTTACAGCTCATCAGACCTATTGCCAGTTTCCCAAGTAAGGATCCAGAAATGTGTATTTTCTTTGTGACCCTGTCGTCAACTCCCTGTTTCTCCTTTACTGAACCTCTCTGTGCCTACAAGTCCTCAGCTCTATGACGATCATATTTGTTCGCTTTGGCTAGACTAACATTGCTGAGTGACTCGGATCCTTGGATGAAAGTCTGAGGAGAGGCCTAAGGAATAGTGGGAGTGGGAGAGAACCCCACGTTCAAGCTGGGTCTGCCCCCGACACACTCAGCTTTCAGAGGGGAAAGTCCTATGACTCACGTGGACTGAAAAGAACCTGAAGGAAGGAAAAGCACGCTGAAAGAGGGGGTTGCCCTGGCCCCTCCTTCTCATGAGAACCTCAGATTCCTAACTGGCCAGACCCTGGGATCCTGGGTCCTCACTCATTGTCTAGCTTGTAAAAATCATGCTGGCTGTCCTTCACCAGCAAGGAGGCAAAAGTTGAAGCGAGGTTCTTGACCTCTCAGAGTTTTAGTTGGGGAGCATCTGAGGGAAATCCTGTCCCGTCTGCCCTGCTTGGCAGCAGCTTCTCCTCTCAGAACCCCGGGAGTCTGGTCACACGGCCGTCTGTCGGTACACCCCCTCTCTGGAAGCCTTCCCCCCTCCCCCCGCTCCCACCCCATCCAGCTTCTAAACCTGAGCGCGGCTCAAAGCAGCCGCATTCAGAAGAAAACAACAGAAAAACATTTTCATTCTTTTGGAACCCACTGTATAAGAAACCCATGTGCTTTGCAGAATCCCTACAAGAAACAGTTCTTCAGATTAATTAAAGGCCTCAGATGTGCTTTTGGCTTATTAAATACAGTAGTCATTCGTAGCTCCGTTCTGCAAAGCACTGGCGATTAACCTTTAAATAGCTCTGTTCATGTTAAGAACCAGACCTAACGCTCCTACCACAGGTAATGAGCCCTATTTTTGAATTAAACCTTTGAGTTTTATCAGTTTTGCTTATTTTCTGAACTTGGAAGTACCATGTACAGTTATTATATGCATAGATAATTAAAATTTGAAGTGGTTCAGAAACCCAGTACTTAGAAATTTATTTTTTGCTCTTGATTTAGAAGCCATAGAGACCAAAAGAGCCCCGGTGTTAAAGTGGCCTTCTTTTTCAGTTCACGTGACCAATGAGGGGTCACAACTTAGACAGTTTTTAAATAGCCTAGGAAACTCCCGTGCCCTTCATTCTCCCCTTTCTGTTATCAAATTATGTGACCTAGCTCAAGCCAACTTAGTACTGATTCCCTCCAAACGAATGCACAGACTTCTCTCCATAGCCTGGGCCTGGAGACGGCCCAGCTCAGTGTCACCAAGAATCTAAAATTGAAGTCAAAGGAAGAATGTATCTTGTGGTCCCAAAACCATGGAAAAAGAGAAAGAAAGAAAAAACCGATGTATTGAATGGTTAGAGAAGAAGCTAAAGGGCCCACTGGCTTTCCCTTTTTCCTCATTCTCTGCATTGCTCTCGGTGGGTGGAATCCGTGCTCCCCCTCACTGTAAAGCCCCAGCACGTGCCCTCGTCCCCATCACCACTGGCACGAGAATGCCTTTGCAAGGGTGGGGCTAATCAGCTCCAGGTTTCCCTGCCGCCGGTCCAGGCCTGCAAGCCTCTTGAAAGCTCACTAGTTTCAGATTTTGTTTGCTTTATTTTTTATAATTAAGGGCCCGGAGCCATTTTTTTTTTAGGATTTTTTCCCTTCCCCTGCCTTCAAGTGTTCATTTGACTATTTTATATAGGGTAATTTTGTGTGTTTTCTAAGCAAGGCCGAATTAGCTTTTTTAAATGTCAAGCTAACCTTTCACAAAAATTCACTTGAATCCGGCATACATATTTGAAAGTATATGCTTTGACCCCAATTCCGAATTAATGTGAAGAAATGTTCAAGATTTTAAAAATTTGTAAGTGTAAATACAGCATATAGGGTTGTATTTATGAGAATGGCCTTTGGGTTTACTTGGCCATACAGGTATTTATTTCATTTCAAGCTTAAAAGGTAAAGGGTCTTGTGATTAATTGGGCTGCTTACATTTCAGGTAAACTTGTTTCAGAACTTTGAAGTACTTACTTTCTGTCTTTCAAAACTGCCCTCCGATCGACTTTCTACACGTGGCTCTTCTTTATCTGAGCATTTGTCTGTTTTTAGACATTACGCTCCCCCAAATCTGAATCTAAGCTGGATACCGAGGATATTTTAGAGTTTGTATCGGGTGGGCTGCGGTGGGGGGGGGGGGGGGGGAGAGGGGAGGGGTTACGTTTAAGTGATGAAGACCATTAAACCCGCTGCTCTAAAATAATTTTAAAAGGCATGTGTTTCCAGACCCACAGGTTAAAAGGGCCAGGATAATGGGAGGGGGGGTGCATACGATAGCAATATCGTTTCTTAAAGGGATACCACACGTTTGTGCCGGCCTCTGCCTCGCGCTCCAGTCAGCTGGGAGTGGAGTCTGGCAGCTGCCCTGTTTGCATGGGGCCGGCTGGCTCAGCAGTGATAAGCAATAGACAGGCTGGCTCCTTCAAGGAGTCTTTCAGTAAAGGCTGAGCTCTCAACAGTTCCGAAACTCACTGGCCGACTTTCCCCTGTGGACCATTCATTTATCAGGAAATGAAATTGGTTACTGGGCTTCTCACATTGCCAAACCTCACTGACGAAATCCGATTTCTTCCAGAGTTCAGGAGGAGCTTTAACTCTTTGTTAGTGGCTCGGGCCCTGGGGCCTCCTATCAGGACGAGGGTCTGAGGAGCCCCCCAAGGGAGGGGCTGCTGGAGTGGCGGGGTGGGGGTGGGGGGCACGTACGTCTATGGAGGTATAGCCCCCGGACCGTCGAGGGGCGGGGGTGGGTAGCTACTTCCATAGACACAAAAAGATGACCTTTGGGGATGGGATCGTTATATTTTGCACGTTATCCTCGCCTTTCAAACCAAACCAAAGTGTCAGTTTCACAGGACTGATTTTTTCCATTTTCAAAAATGAAGGCCCTTACACATGACATGAGTCACCTTATTGGCAGCACAACCTGGTAACTTAGAGCAGAGACCATTGTTTAAATTTTGTGAAACTGTAAGGAACAAAAATAAAGAGAAGCATGTAGTTCTATGGCACAGAAAATGTTTGGGTAAGTGAAGGTTAAATTATCACAAAGTATATAATCTAGTTCATATGTTTAAGGAGCGGAACTAGGCTAAATTATCTGAAATATTCTGACGTACTGAATCATTCCATTTTGTGCAACGGAATCTGACCAGCAGGGCGTTCGGTTGTGGGCCAGTCTGGGGAGCGCAGTCTATGGCTGCGACCTCCTGTGTTTGGAATTAGCAGGCCAGAGGTAACACACAAAGTGCATGTGGCAGTTATTATGGCTGGGGAAGTGGCTGCTGGCTAATTGAGAGCAGTAGCAGCTAGAAACAGCCTTATTTAATTTTCAATAGTTCCTATGACAAGATGCTATAAATGAGACCCTTTGTAGTCTTACCATTATTATCCTTTCTCTCTCTGTCATTAAATATGCGATGTTTAACACATATACACTGGGTAATATTTAGGAGTAAATTCCTCAGACTCTTCCCCGCTCTTTGGAGATACTCTTCATCTTAACTTTTAGCTCCCAAGTTAGTAAAACCTTACTATCTGTGAGCACCTTTCCCCTTGACTGGCGTAGCTCCTATTTGCTAAAAATATATTTAAAGTCACAAAGCCAACCCGTGGCCTCTGATGGCTGGTGGCTGTGCTCATAATCTGAACCCCAGAGAGAGACACTGGTTTCATAAAGGGTAAACGAATGACTCGTTTTCTCTGTTCATCACTTAGAGATAAGCTTTTGTGAATCTGAGTTGCATTTAGAGCATTGTGTCCATGGTTTCCGTTGTATCCCAGAATATTACATAGTCTGAAGTGGGTGATTACATTTAGTCAAGAGTGATCTCCATTCAGTTTTGGCATGTTTATAACAAAAGACTGTATTTGAGGGAATGAAAGCAGTCTATCTTTAAAAATGTGCATTAGAGCAATTTCACCTAAGAGAACATTCAAATGGAGTGTCTGGTTCTTTCTTTGTTTCTAATGATTCCTGCCATTAAGTATCAGTCCTAACAAATTTGTGCATTCAGGGCGCCTGGGCGGCTCAGTCGGTTGTGTCCGACTCTCGATTTTGGCTTAGGTCATGATCTCACGGTTTGTGAGATCAAGCCCCCCATCAGGCTCCACACCAAGAGCATGGAGCTCGCTTGGGGTTCTCTCTCTCCCTCTCTCTCTCTCTCTCTCTCTCTCTCTCTCTCTCTCAAAATAAATAAGTAAAATGTTTTTGGTGTTTTTTTTTTTTTTTTTTAATGTGGGTATTCAGCATTTTTCCTGTTGATACAGAGATAAGAAATAATGCCAGGTAGGCACCATAAAAGATTTGCCTTCATCTCCGGCCATCTGTGTCCCAGCCCTAAGCTATAGGATCTGAAAATGAAAAATCAGTGAGTATTTTAGTTCTTTGCACATGTTCTCTCCGTTCCCTCACGTAGCCTCTCCTTGTTAACAGTCCCTATTGAAGAAAACCACCAAATCCAACATTGAGGGTTTTTCATACCAGGATACAGTGGGATACAAGGAGCCATGTGGGCTCTTGATCATTATATTTATTTATGGCTCCCACAGTCCTTGGACCTCTGAGTCCTTGAATAAATATCTCCAGCACCCAGTGGCTAGCTTTCCTCTTTTTACAAAGCTACTGTTTGCAATGAGGATTTTCTTGCCTCTCATTTGTTTGTTCACCTAGTATTGATTGAGCAGTTCCTGCCTGCACTGCACCCCGCTAGAGGGTGGCCCTTAAAGAGGCTTCCTGTATAGGAGGACACAGTTTCTAAAGCAGCATTCAAAGAAACAACTTCCTCTGTTCTGTTCCTTTGTAAATGAGGAATCGTAAGTAAATTAGGGGATGCCAATGGCAAAGGAAGGCTCCAGCCCTGCAGGATTGGGGGACACTTTGATTTCCCTGAGTATAGAAATGATAAATGGCTATGGACCGAATACAGAGCCCAAAACCAATGCCCTGGAACACATAAATGGAGAGACGGGTAGGATACTCCAGGCCTTCAGAGCAAATCCTGTTTCCGCCACCTGTGCTGTCTCGGGCAGGTCACTTAACCCTCACTGTACATCAGTTCCTCACCTGTAGGATGGGTCTATCTTAGAGCTTTGCCTACTTCCTGAAGTAGCTGGGGAAATTGAAGAGACAATAAATGCACAGTTCCTAGTAGGCGCTCAGTAATCATTTAGCCCGTGTTCTTTTCCCACTTAACCATCAGCCTCACTTCTCTAGAACAAAACCAGGAACTGGGGCTGAAGATTTAAACACCCAGAAGAGGTGGCTTCAAGTCCTTGCCGTGCTCTTTATCTCTAGGAGACAGCTGGGAGCCCCTTGCTCTTTACAGGCTCAGCTCTCTGGTTCCCAGGTTTGTAACAGATCCAAGGCCACAGCTTGCTAGGACTGCCACAGGCAAGTCTGTTTGTACCACTTATTCCGGTGCAACGAAGGAAGGAACACAAAACAACATGTGTGAATCTTACTTTTTGTGTCTTATAAGAAACTTTATGCACTGTTCATGAAAAGATATCAGGAGAGGTGGCACATCTGTGGAGGGTGTGACCCTGAAGAAAAGTCAGGGCCATCATAGGACACTGAGCTGATCCCATCTCTGTCCTTTAGAGACGTAAGGCCTGGTCTTTCCAAACAGTGAGTGAATGACCTAATCCCAAGGCTCAAGTCACTCAAAACTCATCACTTCCAGAGTAATTCTAGTTCTTTCGGTCGGTTTGATATTTTAGTTTGGAAGGAATCATAGCAAGATTCTTTTTAAATAGTAACTTTAAAATACGATTTGGTTTATAATAATATACAATTTATGCACTGTTGTTTGTGGCCACATCGGTAGCTCTGGCAGAACTAAGTTATCTCCTTTAATTCACGCATCACTCCATCTAGAAAGTTCTGTGTCATAAAGTCAGGCTGAGCCAGGTTATCTGGCCCTGAAGCTCTGGTCTTTCCATAACCAACTTCTTGTACTACTACACTTGTTTTGCTTGTGTTTCCTCAGTATACCTGCTGTTCTCAGTATACAGAGTAAGTAAAACTTGGTATTACAGATTTTTCCATGACTCCAGGATTTTCAAAGGACGCTTTATGTTATTTACAAAAAGATCTGTCAATTCCATGCAGATGTATTCACACTCATCATGAGAGTTGACCTGACTCACTGCACAAGTGTACCACTTTCCAGTCAAATAAAAGAGATGGTTTGGACTGCAGTTACTCCTGGAGAGGAGATAGGAGAAGCCACTTCCTTGTTGTAATTTCCACTCTTTTTTTTTTTTTTAATTTTTTTAATGTTTGTTTATTTTTGAGAGAGAAAAAGAGTACGCGTGAGGGGGGAAGGGGGAGAGAGAGAGGGAGACAGAGAATCTGCAGCGGGCTCTGTGCTGACAGCACAAAGCCCAACGTGGGGCTCAAACTCACGAACTTACGAGATCACGACCTGAGCCTAAGTTGGACACCCAACCAACGGAACCACCCAGGTGCCCCATAGCATCAAGCATTTAAGTCTCTGGGTTTGTGGGAAATTTTGTTGTTTAAAGAAAGATAGAGAGGAGCCAGGCATGAGCTCTCTCGTTTGTAAGGAAGTGAGCCCAAAAAAAAAAAAAAAAATCCCTTCTCTCAGCATCAGGCGCTAGAATAGAGAGATAAGAGAGATTTTAGAAAACGCTGTTTCAACCTTTCATTTTATGAACAGAGAAAATGGACAGAATCAACCCCTCGCCCCTGGTCACAAAGCTGACGGGTACGTGGAGGCCCAGATCCAGGTTTCCTGACTCCATTTGTACGACTTTGCACTTCTGCATTCAGGGGGTGCTGTAACCCCTGCTATTAGGCTAACCCATCCAGCAGTGAAGCCCCCCAAAAGTTACTATTACTATTACTAGTAATTGGCCCTTTGCTATTGTTCGTATGGATGATGTCATGAGTTTTTGCTGACTATTGACGGTGTATTTGTGTTCATTCAAATACTCTTTCCCTGTCCTGCGCCTTTATGACCAACAGAATGTGAGGGCCACTTCTGGACTCCTGTGTCAGTAATATTACAGATTTTTCTATGCCTTGGAAGGGTCACATTCTCAGTGTCCTTCCTAGTACCATCTGTATTTTTAGAACTGTATTTTGAGGTAGTATTTGAACGCACACTTGTGACTAAGCATAATGTTTTTTAAGTGGCAGACTTTTTTTTTTTTTTTTTTTTTTTTTATTGTTTTGCGTATCTTATTTGGCTGCAAGTTTCGTCTTCAGCTGGCCATTCAGGAGACAGATTCTGCCCCTGTTGCAGCTATAGGGGACACAGATCATTGTTCCAGGATAACATTCATCCTTCCCTGTCCTCTAAACATAGCATGCACGCTCCCAGCCGTGGCCTTTGCTCTTCTTGGCCCTGTGTTTCCCTCGAGGCTCAGCCAAGATCAGCTCTCCTTCCCAAGATACTCACATATCAGCCTTACCCCTTCGTCTTCTCTACTTCTGCAGCATTCGTGATCTACCCCAGTTACTAGCTGCTTGGTGCATCCTGCCTCTGGTGAGACTCCCCTTCTTTCCTGTGTGCCCCCTTTCCCAGCTCAGTTTTAACACATGATGTCAAGGTCCTGCCATCTTCCTTTTTTATATCCCTGGCCCTCAGCCTGAAACCTTACACACAGTAGGTACGTACTGCACGTTCATTTCTTCATTGTGATGGGAAGGTGCCAGGCTGACCAAAGTACAGGAGGCCACATGGGCCAACATGCGAGTGTGATGGCCACCAAGTAGGCTTTAACAGTTTCCAGTGAGGGCTTGACAGAAGGGCAGGATCAGGGATAAGAAAAGCAACAGACCAGGGGTGGTGTGTTTGTTGGAGGTCCTTTTAAAAAAAAAAAATCCAAGTTGTACAAACAGTAGAAAAGTTTGGCCTGTCTGCTAAAGTTGAACATGCACACGTAACACGAGCGCATGGCCTTGTGTGCCAGGAAGTACATACAGGGATGTCCATAGGATCATTGTTCATGACAGTGAAACCCTGGACAGAACCCAGTCCAGCAGCAGAATTAGTTAATTAATAAGTTGTGGTATATTCAGACAAGAGAGTCCTGTGTAACCATGCAGATAAGTGAACCCCCAATATGTATGAAACCCACAGGTACAATGCTAAAGGGAAGAATCCAGGTGCTGTATAAGATTGTGTAATTCCATTAATATGAAATCCAAGGAAAGTAGAACTCAACTGTAGTGTTAAGAAATTCAAATGTAGTTGGTAAAAACTATAAGAAAGAGCAAGGTTTTACTTTTACTGTAAAAGTCAGGATAGCGGTATCTGGGGATACGAAGTGTTCTTGTAGACCCCGTGGTGGTAATGGCAATGCTCGCCTTCCACTGATTTCGTTGTCGTGTATTTGTCTTTGTGAGCTTTTCTGTGTGTGTGTTGTCCTTCACAAAAGAAAAGTCTAAAAAAGTGAGGGAGTCCGTGAAGACCCCTTTATTTAAACAATGAATGAAGTATATGTAATTAGTGATGGAAATGTTAAAGAGATTTCAATGAAGGTAAAAATGTTTTTATTAGTATGTAAGATTCATCTCCGTTTCTATCTGCACAGGAAAATCAAATTATTTTATCCATTTTTCCTCTTTAAAATGTGATCTGTGCCCCCCCAAAAGGAATATATTATCAAAATATACTAGAGGAATGTATTACCAAAATTGTTTAATAGTCATTATTTGCATTGTGGAACTCATGATAATTTTTAAATCCCTGTTATAAAATTTTTCTCCAGTGAATAGTAGTAGATTTTATTTAATATGAGGTACATAATAGAATTTTTTTTTTTACTTTTAATTAAAACACACCCCTTGTCATTGCGACTATTTTTTAGAAAGTGTTGGTGAGAATGTGAAGAAATGGGAACCCTCGTGCGCTGTCGGTAGGATTGTAAAATGGTCCGACCACTATGGAAAACAGTTTAGAGGCTCCTCAAAAAATTAAAAATAGAACTGCCCTATCCATGATCTAGCAGTCCCACCTGTGTGGATATATCCAAAAGAACTAGAATCTGGGGTCTTAAAGAGATCTTTGCACCCTCATGCCTGGCAGCACTATTCATGGAAACCAAAAGGTGGATGGATAGATGGATGGATGGATGGATGGATGGATGGATGGATGGATGAACAGAATGTGGTACATACATGCAGTGGAATATAAGTCCGCCTTAAAAAGGAAGGAAATCCTGTCACATGTTACAACATAGATGAACTTTGAGGTCCTCGTGCACAGTGAAATAAGCCAGTGCCCAAAATGATTTCATTTATGCGAGATACCTGAAGTAGTCAGATTCGAAGAAATACAGAATGGTAGTTGCCAAGGGTGAAGGGAAGGGGGAAAAGGGAAGACTTTAAATGGTACCGAGTTCCAGTTTGGCAACACGGAAGGAGTTCTTCAGATCTTTCCCAACAATGTGAATATCTGAAACACTGCTGCATTGTACATTTACAATTGGAGAGGATGGTAAGTTTTAAGTTTTTTATGACTCTTATAAAGAAGGGAAAGAAAGACGATCAAGGCAGTATGAGGTAGAGGAGGTTATGCTGATGAATGTGTGGACTTCGGGGTTAACAGAGGTAATGGTTTTAATGCAAATGGGAAGGGGAAAATGGATTATAGTCCTGCTTACTCTCAAATAAAGGCTCAAGCCGCCTCTGAGATATTTTAGCGACGATGCTGTGCAAAGAACCTGAGCCAGGGCTTTGAGATTTGAGTGAGCGCTTTCAGAGAGTTTATACTCTTGAGTTATTCTCTCAGCTCTGGCGATGGATTTGCTAAACGAGTAGTTTTAAGCACACCTTAAATAGTTCAGTACTTTCAGAAATAAGAATGTAGCTAATTTAAATTCTACAAGTGAGTAAAAATTTTGAGAAAATAAGGTGTTTATAGCTTAGCAACCCATAGGGATTGGGCATCTGTGCTGTTAAGAGTCAATATTTAGTTATGACTACAGATTAATACTAGATGTATAATAACCAAGGAATTGAATTGCAAAGCAGCCCTTGAAAGTAAAGAAACTACAACTTTGAACATGGGAAAAATTAAAACTAGATTTATCTCAATTATAGATTTAGACGTCTAAAAAGGAAAACTGTATATTTGGAACACAGTATCCCAGAAGATTTATTGATAGAACTTAATACACTCTTGCTGGAGATCTCAAATTCACGTTAGCTTCTCTGTGCACAGGTACAAAGGCCAAAAATTCCCTTGTATCAGTCTGGTGGAGTTTTGCGTTATTTTTAATTTTCAAGTAGGATTTAATCAAATAGATCATAGCTGAAAATTCAGAATGGCCTTCAGGAAGTGACGGTAAAATTTCTTACCGTTAACAGTTTCTTTAGAGAGTGTGAAATAGAGTTTGCTCTGGAGAGCTTCACAGAAGCTCATCTATTTTAAGAGTGATGTATTTAATATAAATGTTTGCACGTTTATTTTCAAAAGCATTTTCTTTATAAGTGACAAGTGACTTTTGGGAGACTGAAATTTAAAAAAGAGTAGTTTAAAACAACTGAAATCTTAGAAATTAATTTTTACTGACCAGTGAATAAGTTTATGAAACCCCTTATTTTGACATCAGAGAATTTGTATTTCCAAGCCAGAGTCTACCTCAAAATGATGCTTTTCTAGGCATTACGTTTGTTCTGATAGACATTTTTGTGCTGTATATGGTTTTTTGATAAAGTTCTCCATAGGCTTGTAAATTATAAACTGCCAGTTTGTAAGAAGTAAAACATTAAAACATCTAGTCCTTTGGGGAGTGACTAGTTTTACTCTCCTATTTTTTTTTTTCATTTTATTTATTTTAGAGAGTGAGCAAGCAGGGGAGAGGGGCAGAAAGAGAGAGAGAGAGAGAGAGAAAGAGAGAATCTTAACCAGGCTCCATGCTCAGTGCAGAGCCCGACACAGGGCTCTACCCCCAACCCTGGGATCATGACCTGAGCCGAAACCAAGAGTCAGATGCTCAACCGACTGAGCCACTCAGGCGCGCCTTTACTGTCTCCCTTCTAAAAGATGAAGTCATCACTGTTTATGCATGCGTGACTCCGTTCATATGTTTTCCCGGTGTTTCGGGTGCTCCCTCCCTACCCAAACTGCCCCCTTCTCTCAGGATTTGGAAATTGTCACCGCTTCAGCACCGCCTTCCCTCCCGCTTTGTCAGCCCGGCCCTGAGAGCAGTTCACACGTTGAATGACCAGCGTGTCCCGCAGCCAGCGCTGTCCCCTAGCCAGGAAGCCCCTCCGGGTCAGGACCGCCCTAAACCGCATTCAACCCCCTAGCTCTAGGATACAGTGTCTTTCACTTACATATTTCTTTAGCTCTGGCTGTATAGGCATTTGCTGACAAACTACAATTTCAATATAACTTGCTCCTCGAGTTTCTTATGGTAAGAGAGAAATTCTTTAGGCATAGGTGAGGAACATGATAACATGATGCTTTTTTTTATTTCTTGCGAATGATTCACAATTCTGCTGGGTTTCCATTAGCCTTCTCCTGTGAGTTCTCCTAGTCCAGGCCCTTGCCAGGTGTGGAAAACCACGCAGAGCGCACACGAATCTCCGTGGGAGGGTTCCTTGGAAGTCTGTTGTATGTTTCTTCACTTACTGAATATGTGTTTGGTCTCTTATTTGTCCCCTTGTTCTAAAAATAAAGTGTGCTCTAGTGAAAGTTCCAGTTAGTCGGGTTCTAGTTAAATCAAGTCTTTGCCACACCGGAGAAGAGGAAGTTGAGAAATGAATTTAAAAAAAAAGGGTGATGACAGACTATTCCAGATGCAGAAAGCTCCCGCTTGGGAATACTGTTGCCGTCTACCCTTAGATGAAGTCAGGTTACCTAAGTGGCTTTCCGATACCGTTATGATCTCCTCCTTCCCATTACCCACTCCGTCCCCATCCCTGATTTCCAGAAGTGAAACCGGGAAGAAAATGGGGAAGAATCCTGGGAATGAAGTTTACAAGCACATTTCTGAAAAGGAGTCAAGTTTTCTAAGCTGGAACCCTTACCCTGATGTGTCCCACAGGCTCCTGTTTCCTCTCCGGCTAATTCAGGAGTTGAGTCGTAGGGAAGCCCCTTGGCAAACAGCAGGACCATTCGGGCATGCTCCGTGCATGAGAGACGGGAAGGGCCCCGTGAGGCACCTGGAGTCCAGTCCGTTTTAACTTTTCTTCCTGGAATCCTTAAGGTCCTGCTGTTTTTCCACAAACATGTGGGAAGCAGCTTCCTGGCTTAGGAGGACTATCCATCCGTCTCTGTGGATTTGCAGGCCTTGGAGATCCCAGAGTCAAGGCCTGGGGACTGACCAGGGCGTTCGTCAACAGGTCCTGAACTTAAGCTGGAGAAGGGTGCACTTCCTGGTCTCCAGTGGGAAAGTCCGTTGAGGACGACCAGTCTGCCCTTGTTCCTCGCCATTGTCACTGCTCTCTGATCAAGAGGGACATGGACAAAATTGAGCAGAACATTTCTCTTCGGAAATAGGCATTGGGACCTTCTCCCAGGCTGTCTTTCCCCCTTTTCTAACTTCTATTTTTTTATTACTATTTTTTTTAATGTTTATTTATTTTTGAGACAGAGAGAGACAGAGCATGAAGGGGGGAGGGTCAGAGAGGGAGACACAGAATCTGAAACAGGCTCCAGGCTCTGAGCTGTCAGCACAGAGCCTGACGCGGGGCTCGAACTCATGGATCACAAGATCATGACCTGAGCCGAAGTCGGATGCTTAATTGACTGAGCCACCCAGGCGCCCCCCCCCCACCCCGCCGCCCCTTTTCTAACTTTTAAAGCAGAGGCAGACGCGGCAGAGTTTTGATGGCCCTTCCAGACAGTTCGTTTAACCTGGGCCACGAGGCTGTCAGGACGGGGCCTTGTGTAGCAGCTGCTGCTGAGCTAAACACAAAATCATGGTGAGGTCCACTGCCGAGGCCCTTTCCCAGAGGCAGATAGGCTCAAAGAAACCATATCACAAGATAAAGACTCATTAGTATGGAGCCAGACAGGATGCAGACCGAGTTTTGTCTGCTCCTTTGTTTCCAGTGAAATAAGTAACAAAAGTCATTGGACTCATAACATAGAACCATCAACAGAGGAGACCCTTGGGCTTATTTCTGGACCTGTCACTCGCGAGCCCTGATTTCCCTTTCTGGGGAGAGGCCTCTGTGACAAGCTGCCCCCTCCCTCCCACTCTGGTGGCATGGCCACCACCGCTCGGTTCCCACTCCGGGGCCTGTCGCCTGGATCCCTGCCCTCATCCTCTAGCTCCTCTGCTTCTAGGGCCTGCTTCCCCACCCCACCCCTGACTCCAGATGGAACCTCGGGAGTTCGCTTTGAGGGTTTGTGTGAAAGAGAGGAGGCAGGAAGCTAGGAGGTCATGTGGATCTGTTTGTGTACATCGCAGGCTCGGTCTGAATCAGAGCCGGCAATTAGTACGTTGCGTCTTCTGACAACAGGTTACGTTGAAGAATTGCTTTTTAGTGATTCTTTTTTCCATTTGCATTTATCTTAGCTCTCTAAGTAATTACGATTACTTTAAGGGCAGGGACCATATTTCATATTTTGAAAAAATAACGTTTATGATACAAAATATCACTCTATAACTTAGTCTCTTCTCCTATCATGTATCTTAAAAGAAGAGCAAAAACATCTTACCTGTTTCACAACACGTAGGTCAATATTTAAGGGATGAAATTCTGTGTCTGGGCTCAGTACTGAAATAATTCAGAGGGGGGAAGTTTGAGGGCAATGAAACAGGAGTGACCTTGAGTCGGTAACTTGTAGCTGATTGATGGGCACACTGTTGTCTCTGCTTTTGTGTCGTGGGCTCTTGTCCCCGATAAAACATGAGGGGAGTGGTGAGCCTTCGGTGGTCCTGAGTAAGCCTCCAACTTGGGCTCCCCGCCTGCCGCCTTCACACTGCAGCACCGTGTGGCAGCCACCTGTGCCTCCCACAGCGTTGCCACGGCCCTGACCACCGGAACAGCCAGGAAAGCAGCCAAGAGTCAGCCAGGGGTCCTGGGATAGTCACAGCAAATGATGCAAAACTCATCAGCCAGATGGCCAAGAAGACCATTATTTTGTATCCACCATTGTGTTAAAATACCATAATTGTTGAAGCATCAGTGGCTATAATTCAAATGTAAGTATTAGGGCTCCTTGGTGGCTCAGTTGGTTAAGCGTCCGACTTCAGCTCAGGTCTGCTCTCACCGTTCATGGGTTTGGGCCCCATGTGGGCTCTGTGCTGACATCTCAGAGACTGGAGCCCGCTTTGGATTCTGTGTTCTCCCCCTCTCTCTCTGACCCTCCCTCGCTCGTTCTCTCTCTCTCTCTCTCTCTCAAACTTAAGCATTAAAATTTTTTTAAGTATTAAAACAAAGTAAGGGAGGATGCATGGATGAGTAGGTCACCTTGCAAGAGGGGTTTTAATCAGAAGTTTTATCTCAACCCATCTTCCTTCATCAGAGGTGTTTGTATGTTCACTAGGATGGGGAAACCTTGGAAAGACAATTAGCAATGTCAGTTACTCTTGTAATAAGCCCAGCGTTTTCCCTTAATCTGCTGCTTTTAAAAGCAAAGCTCTACGGGTGAGTGACGGGTGGCCCAGTCACTTAAGTGTCTGACTCTTGGTTTTGGCTCAGATCATTTCATCGTTCTTGGGATCAAACCCCGTGTAGGGTTCTGCATTGACAGTGAAGCCTGCTAGGGATTCTCTCTCTCCTTCTCTTTATGTCCCTCCCCTGTTCATGCCCACTTGCACATACGTGCTCTCCCAAAATAAATAAACTTTATTTTTTTTAAAAAAGCAAAGCTCTATTTTTTTATTTATCCTGAGAGAGACAGAGACGGTGTGAGCAGGGGAGGGGTAGAGAGAGAGGGGGAGAGAGAGAATCCCAGGCAGGCTCCACACCGTCAGCTCAGAGCCCAGTGCAGGGCTTGACCTCATGAACCGTGAGATCATGACCTGAGCTGAAACCAAGAGTTGGACACTTAACTGACTGAGCCAGTCGCCCCAATAACACTCTAACATTTTAAAAACTCCAGAATTCAGAAGGTCATTGCTGAGCTCATAGTATTTCTCTGGGGAAGTTTATGGTTTTCACCTTGTTTTCCTATTTGTCCCAAATTTTGATTTTTTAAAAAAATAAAACATGTCTGTATTCTCTCTTCTAAATATACTCCAAGTATAAAAGAGCATTTTATTATTTGTTTAAAATATAATATGTTGACGATTGCTCTTAGAGCCTTTAAAACATTTTTTGAGTATTTTCCCGATAAATTCCAGCCTTATTTTCATGCTTCCAATATGTAACAAATTGAGTTATACATGGTTAGTCCCTGGACATAAATGGACAGATAAGCAATGTATCTTTCTTTATTTGAATAGGTAAATGTGGAATAATTAGAGCCTATGTTGTAAAACACAAGACTCCTTCCTGTTAAGCCACTGTCATGTTTTGGAAATGACTTTAGATCTTCAAATGCTTCACTACAGAGGTTTTACTTCCTTCTGGGGCATCGGTTTAAAAAAAAAAATGAGTAATGTTGGGGACCACAATGGAGAAGGGAGGAGTCCCTCTATTTCCCAGTGGCCATGACCTTTATCACAGGGCAGGACCCCCTCTGTGGCACGACTCGAATAAGGCAGAGCGAGGTTCTGGCCTGGCCCGGCCCGGCCTCGCCTGGCCCCCGGCCCCACATGAGTCACTTAAGTACCACAGCCCCGTCTCCAGCATCATCAGCAGTAACGCTCCACAGATGGGGTGCTAAGTGTCAGAGAGGTGACGTGATTTGCCAGAGTTTATTATTTATTAGTGTCAGAGCCAGGTCTAAAATTCAGACATCCCGAATTTCCCCTCCATTATACCAGTCAGAGCTTCGATGGCAGAGATACGCTATTAATCTTAAAAGTTTATGCTTCCTTATCACAGTGCTTATTTCCATTTCAAGTAATCGGTAAGTGTGACCATTGCCAGAGGAGCATTAAGTACCAACTGCCTGCCTCTTACAGCTTGCAGTCTGTGTCACCTAGGAAATCAGAAGGGACAGGAGGCAAAGCGCTGGCCTGGCCCAGCCTTGGCCCCAGCAGTGGCTCTCGGCCCGGCTCCCTTCCTTGATGTTTGCAGGGACACCTTCTCCGCCGGTATTTACAGCACACGGAGCAAATAGAAACAAGGATGACTCCCACACTCCTTGCCTTGCTCTTCCTGACTGCCGTGGCCCAGGTTTGTGGCCCTGCCTGACCCCGTACGTGAGCGGTGTCAGTGAGACCCGGGGCTCCAGGAGCAGGCCCCTTCACCACGTGTCCGCTCACCCTTCTGGGCCGTCCTGGCCTTGGCACTCAGTACCGCTGCTTTGCCACCTCGGAACGTACCTCTGACCCGCCTGTGGTGCTGTTGCCCGTGGATGAAGTTGTAAAGTGTTCCCTTCATTAAAAAACGATGGGGAGGGGCGCCTGGGTGGCGCAGTCGGTTAAGCGTCCGACTTCAGCCAGGTCACGATCTCGCGGTCCGTGAGTTCAAGCCCCGCGTCGGGCTCTGGGCTGATGGCTCAGAGCCTGGAGCCTGTTTCCGATTCTGTGTCTCCCTCTCTCTCTGCCCCTTCCCCGTTCATGCTCTGTCTCTCTCTGTCCCAAAAATAAATAAACGTTGAAAAAAAAAAAATTTAAAAAACGATGGGGAGAAAATTGAAGTCACGTGAACTTCTGTCAGTGCAGTTGGGTTTCTGACCTGCCCCGGGACCAGTACAGGACTCCAATTTAGATGGGGTAGGCTGATTTTTAAACCTCTGACACACTAAGGGATGAAACAAAACCTGTGCCTTTTTGTACAGGAAAGGGTACCCGCGGGATTCATGAATGGCAAAGAATGGACTTTCATAAATGGAAGATTTGATCTTTGTTTCCGCTTACAAGTATTACTATCTTCACCTTCATTAGCTTTCCATGAGTATCTTCTCGGTGCCATGCGGTCCGAGATCCACAAGTCATATTCGATCTGTGATCAAATCACCTGCCTCTTATCACCCTGTCTCTGTGCTGGCTTTGGAAAGCTGAGAGCCTGGAGTATTTTTTCTTTCCTGCCGTAATATTGACAATAAAAATGCTCTCTCTCCAGTCGTTCTGGTTAGTCGTGGTGCTAAGATAAAGAAGGACTCCGAGATGTTCTGTGGCTCTCAAGTCTCTCTGAATTGTCGTAAACGGCCTGCCTGTCTCAGGAAAGCAGGAACAGGGTGATGGCGGAGGAAGTGGGAACATGACCAGAATGACTTAAAAAATGCTAAAGTCTACTTTGGCCTTGTTCCTCCCTCCCCATCACTCACGCCCTGGCCGGTCTGGGGGGTGGGGACCGGGGTGAGGGGTGGCTGCGTACTTGCCTGTAGCAGGGCCAGCACCGGCACGACCCCTGGCCTGGCACCGGGGCCACTGTTAACCAGAGTCGTCTGCCGCCCGTGGCCGCTTTGTTCATTTTGTGTGTGCCCTCGCAGGGTATTTCTTGGAACCCTGGAAGGAACCCTTTCTTCATTCAGCCTTTCTGTTCTTCAGCTCATCATACCCTGCCTTCCCATTCTCACTGCAGGGACACCTTTGTCCAAGGAGGGGAATTAAAATTATGCACACTTTGGGGGTGGGGGGGCTGTGCATCTTGGCCCTGAGCTGTTAAGAGGCTAGCTGTGAGCAGGATCCTGCACGCACAATCTGTTTGGAACATCAAACCAAGAAGAGTGTGGATTGGCCAGAGCTGCAGACACTTAGTATTCCGAATCTGTGCCCCATTAACATGGTCCTCTTTGCAGATAAACAGCAATAGCATAAAAGCAGTTAAATATTCGTGAAATGATTGCATGCTAGTGAAGCTAGGCAGCTCCTAGCGAAATTTAGACCCACTGGATTGTCTTGAAGCACCATTTTACACCAGCCTCTCCCATATTTTTTATTGCCAGTCGCCTTCCCTTTGTTCTCAGGCTCCATGCCATTGGTTCCAAGCCTCTGTGTCTGGGGCCCAGCCTAGCCAGTGCCCCCAAATACTGATTTCTTGTTAGATCTCTGCCACATTTTAGCCCTGAGGATCACTGTTGCTGTAAGGCCTCAGTTTCCCCGTGTTCTGAATGAAGGAGCTGTGTGGACGGTGTCTACATCTTTCCAACTCCAGCACTCAGGGGCGCATGAGCAGTCCGTGGTCTCAGTCCCCCCAGGTCCTGAGACCCTGTACGCCCACATACTGCTCCTCCTCCCAAACTGAAATTCTCGTAGCTCCGGGCACTCTTTCCCTTCGGCCTCCCTGAATCACGAATCACGGAATATTTGGCGCCCAAGAATTTGCATTTGAACAGGTGCCTACCCAGGTGGGACTGGTGCTGCTGCTCTGTGGCTCTCATTTCCCGAACGGGACTTCTGGCGGGGGACACGGGCTGGGTCCCTGTAGTTCGTTGGGAGAACGTTACACACACGTACACACCACCATCATCACTGCCGCCCCTACCAGTCATCTTAATGAACTTCACTGTGTCTCTTACCTCCGTCACCAGCCCTCCCCAGTGCCTGAAGAATCCAGGAAAAATAACATACGATTCAGACTCCGACCCTGTCCACCGTTAGCGCCCCGCCCCCCGCCACCTACCCCCATGCTTCTTTGCCCCCCCCCCCCAGCCTCTGAACCCACTCTTCATTACTGCCCTGCTCGTCCCTGCCTCCGGCGGCCTCCTCGCCTCTTCTCCACGTGTTCTCGCAGCCGAGGTCTCACCGCCTCCATGAAGACTGTCCCACACGTGACAGGCTTAACTGACCTCTCCCTGCTGGAAACTCTTCAGTAGCTCACTTTCCGTATCATTCTTCTTGGTATTTAGCGACGAAGTGCTGTTTCAGTGCTCGGTTTGTGCGTTTATACTTCGTCCCCTTACTAGGTTTCCGGGCCCTCCAGAACAGGAACTCTGCTTTATACTCGCCATGCCTCACAGGGTTTCCCACGGAAGAGGCTGCTTAGTTGATGAGGATGCAGGGAGGACGAGGGGAGGAAGGAGTGTGGTGGCTCCCAGAGCCACGGCGTCCTTCGCACAACGCAGCACGTGGCGGAAATACGGGCTTTGGTTCTTTCACGTGCTGGTGTATCGTTTGAAATCTTTACACCTGAAATTTTCAAAATTCAAACTCTTGAAAGCTTGACACTCAACCACGTTGTTGAACTATAACATAAGATGTATCCTATGTTCCCTGGATATTTTGTACAGGCCTTTGGGTTAGTTCTCCTGTGATGATAACGTAACAGGTATAAATTCTAAATTATATGCATCGGTGATGGTCCAGATTGGAGGGAGAGCTGTTACACCATTCAGTTCTCTCAGCTGTACAGTTGAGTATAGGGTAGGGTAGGTTCCGCCTTTATTTTTCTCTTCTTGGTTCCCAGTTCTCAATCACAGCTCTAGCTAGGGTTCTTCTTATTCCCCCTTCCTCCCTGACCTGCCCGACTTCCCACTTTGCTCTGTCTTTGCTTCTTCCCATTCAGGCTTCCCTAGAGAAAAGTTAATGAACGGCTTTGATTAGTTCTTTTTTTTTAGTAAGATTTTTTTTTTTTTAATGTTTGTTGATTTTTGAGAGAGAGAGAGAGAGAGACAGAGAGCATGAGCGGGGGAGGGGCAGAGAGAGAGGGAGACAGAATCCGAAGCAGGCTCCAGGCTCTCGAGCTGTCGGCACAGAGCCCGATGCGGGGCTCGAACTCATGGACCTTGAAACCATGACCTGAGCCAAAGTCAGACGTTTAACAGACGGAGCCACCCAGGCGCCCCTTGATTAGTTCTTTCTGAAGCATTCATTGCTTATCTCCTGTCCTGAGGTGTTCAACCAATTGAACATTCACAACTGATAGCCATTTTACAAATGGGAAGGACACACTAAGATGATATCTTACAGTGTGATACATAACACCAAATCAGGTTTTTGGCTCACTTAATAGTATGTTTACTGACTTCAAGGGGATAAAAACACAACTAATTTATCAGTAGCTTTTTTTTTTAATTTTGGGGAAGTATCAGCTGCTTTCCCAAAGAGAAGCCTGAGTTTGAAGGCATTTGGGGCTGAAGTGATGTTATTAGTATATTAGGTTTATTAGATCAATCCAGTAGCCACTTAATGTGAATTCCAGTTGACTTGGCGTACCTTACGACTATTAAGGATTTCTGTTGTTTTATTTGTACCTTCTTTTCAGAAGGGTAGGAGAAGGGTGCCTGGGTGGCTCCTTGGTTAAGCATCGGACTTCAGTTCCAGTCATGATCTCACGGTTCGTGAGTTCGAGCCCTCATCGGGCTCTGTGCTGACAGCGTGGAGCCTGGAGCCTACTTGAGTTCTGTGTCTCTCCTTCTCTCTCTGCCCCTCCCCTGCTCCTGCTCACACTCTGTCTCTCTCTCTCTCTCTCTCAAAAGAAAATAAACATTTAAAAATTTTATAAAAGGGTAAGAGTATGTGGGAGGGGGGTGTTCAGTCCCTTCTGGTGGTGACATTCCACGATTCCATGAGTTCTTAGCATTAAGGCTCAGGAATGTAATATGGATCTTTCTAACTGACCTAGACCTGTTTTTTTTTTTTAAGCTAGGGGACCCCCCCCCCCATCTTCTAGATAGCTTTACCTCACATTTACCTGATTTTGGAACTTCACAGACATAATGGTCCTTGAATGAAATCTAAGACTCAACTTCATCCCAAATTCTGCTTTTTGGCACATAGTAGTATTAGGAATCGTTTACAGCTCTCTGCTTCTGTTTCCTTTCCTCTAGATTTCCTGATACCCTTTGTTAGTCCTAATGACTGTGCAGAAGTAAACAAGTCTCGTTTTGTGTTTTTCATTCACTCCCAGCACATGTTGGAATAACCGTGGGGCCAGGACCGTTGACAGGAAGTCACAGGTGTGGCTCACCCACCCAAGGATCACGCTTGGGTCACTGGGCAGTACGGCCATAAGAAGGACTGAAACTGAACTTTAGGTTCTAAAATGCTTGCCATTAGAACCATGGCTTTTAAGTAGGGTTTTCTCCAACCGGACTGAGGAAAACATCATTGGTTTAGCAACCACAGGCTTCTCACATAACACTTGGAATAGATTGTTCTTTCCATAAGCAGAGGGGGAAAATCCTCCTACCTATAATGGGTACATGGGAATGTAGATTATCAGAGGCTGGTTTTAACTTCTTGCTAAAGAATAATGAAGGCGTGGCTTTTGTAAATGTTTTATTTATTTTTGAGAGAGAGAGAGAGAGAGAGCGTGAGGGAGAATGTGAGCAGGGGAGGGGCAGTGAGAGAGTGGAACAGAGGATCCAAAACGGGCTCTGTGCTAAGAGCAGACAGCCCGATGCGGGACTCAAACTCACGAACCAGGAGATCATGACTTGAGCCAAAGTCAGACGCTTAACCGACTGAGCCACCCAAGCACCCCAAAGGCATGACTTTTCTAAGAATGGGCGATGTCCCTTACAGTCTTGGAAAACTAGCACATTTGCTTATAACTTCAATCCTAAGAATGTTCGAAGAAATTAACTCTTAAGAAATTAGAGATAACTCTTCCAAGGTGTCTCAGATGGAATTGTCTTTCCAGATAGTTCTTTGACATATCGTAGCAAAGTCTGTGTTCTCACCTGACGTGATCGCCCGCACTCCCCCTCACCAGTGGCACACCAATCTGGGCTGAAGTGTGCCAGGGAAGCCTCCTGCCTGCCTTTGTCCCGTGTATTCCACGTGTCATCCACGCGTAACTCCCAGCGTGGACCTTTCAGACTCTACGAGGATTCTCGTTTTGCCAGAATTTGTCTAAACATGATTCAGAATCTTTCTCCAGATCTGTATCTCTCACTCCCCTAGTTCACATATTAATCTCAAAAAAAAAGAAAACAGTGTAAAGAAAGGTTATCACTGATATAGCACTTAGGGCTTAAGTGTTAATTTGAGGGCATCTGGCCATACCATAATCTGGACAAGAGTAAACAGTAAAGGACTGATTAAAAGTAGAATTTGTCTCCATTTACATATTATGCACCAGTCTAGTCCATGACTATAACTGATATACAAAGAGTTCCCCATTTTCCATAATTAGATAGATTCTGAAATATAAAATAGGGCATTAATCGTGTATGTCAACAGTATCCATTATCCACGAGCTGGATTTTTCTACCGGCAAGAATCGGACGCGGCAGAATGGTGGCAGACAAGGAGTGTGGCAATCTGAGAAGTAAATGAATCTGTTAGCTTTGAAGTATTGCCCCCCAGACCCCAGTGAGTCAGCTCATTGGCTTCTCAAAGTGACATGGGCTTAATTTGGCTCACTTTGCTCCCAATAAATTGAGACACTTATTCCACTAACTCACCTAGTGTGCCATACTCAATCTTCTAAACTCTCCCCCGCCCCCGCTCCCCAACTAAGAACTCTGGGTTTTTCTGCAAACAGCAGTTTGTACACATTTGTTCACTTATTCCTTCCTTCATTTATTCAGCAAACAGCCCTGGCAGTATTCTCAGCACTGGGGGACGCATCAGTGGAAAAATAAGAATCTCTGCCCTCCTGGAGCTCGTATTCTACTTAAAATTGCATCTAATGGTGGCATATTTATTTTCTGGGATCTCACTCTCCTGGCCAGCTAGCCGGGCCCTATCCAAACTGAGAAGCCCCTGCAGGGGGATAATTCCTGCCACCACCCACTCGCCCAAAAGCCTGCTTCCAACAAAAGGAGTTCTGCCAGTAAATGCTCCACTTTGGCCCTCTGTCGCCCACCCTGGAATCAAAACGTCCTCCTCCTCCCAGCCTCCTGAATTGGAATTGATTTGCCTTAGAAACAGGTGCCCTGACTCAATAATGCAGGTCAGTCTTCTTGACTAGTTTATACATTTAGCAATCCAGACTGCTGCCTCAAAGCTAATGGCCGTTAAATTACAAATATCAGTCCCCAACCTGTTCTCTCACCAAATGAATGGACTCGTCATCCCGGCCCTCAAGGCCAGCCTCCCTGTCTCCACCCCCCCCCCACCTCCACCACCCCCCCCATCTTCCCAACACCATGGCGGCTGGCCTCAGGGCCCGTGCGCTGGCCCCACGCTCCTTGCCAGGCCCAGGGGTGTGCTCTTGGCTCATGAGGGTCTCTGCACGTGCAGTGCCGGTTCCCTGTCCCCGGCCCTGTCCCTGCAGGTTAGAATCCATCTGTCGGGGTCTTTCTCCAACTTTTGCAACAACAGGAGAGCCTGTCCATCCATCCTTCTCCTTTGTGCCACTGCACTAGCCCTCAGAGAGGGAGAAATTCAAAACTAAAGATACCTTTCTTTCTGTGATCCCCTTAACCTGGGTCTGTAAGAGAAGAGTCTAACTAGGGATATTTGCTCAGGCTTCGCACTCAAGCGAGTTTCAGATTCTGGCCGATGACGTGATGGTAAATTTATGGGGAGCTCATCACCAGGTTGGGTTCAACTTTCTACTCTCTCCATCTATGTTTCCTAAAGTTTTTTGACCACTCATTGGTCACAGGAACTGTGTCACTTGCACAGGTAACAAGACATTGTCCTGAGCGAGGGGTGGCTGGTCACCCCGCCCAAGCTGCCAGGACAGGTGCCTACTCACCCATAACCCTCTTCCTGGGTCCTGACTTAACTTCCCAGAGAGTCCCCCCTCCTGGCCAGCCAGACTGCTCCCACCTATGCAATGTATTGTGACTGTCTTCTGAGCCACCCTCATCATGGACTTCTTAATTTCAGCTTTGTATTTCATAATTTCTAACTTTTAAGAAGTAGCCCTTTATAATTTTCTATATTTTGAATTCAGTTTTTCATCGATTTTGCAATTCACACAAGCTGGAACTCCATGTTCAGCGTTGCTGTCATTCGTAGACCAGTGCCCGTCTTCTTTTTGTCAGTTAAGTAACAATACTGGTTGATAACGTTTGTAACTCATTCTACTACACATAGAAGAGACTGCAGTCCAGGCTTGTGCAGATGGTAATTTAGCTGAATACAGATGCTTCAAGTGTCTGTTCCTTATTTCTCCTGGAGTTTGCTTTCTGAGCCCATCTAACATCTTCCGACCCCAGTGTTAGCCAGATGGACCAAGAAGGGAACGCTCCTGGGGCACTGTCCTTCCATATTCCGTGCTGCCCTCTGTTCTTCTCCCTCTCGAATTATACCCCCTGTTAGCGGAACATCCATTATTTCTCTTTCCTTCCTCGACAGCCTCAAGCACAGCACATTGTATGCAGCTGGTGCTTAACCAGCATTTAACTTAAGGCCCCATCGCTGAAGGTGGCAATGTTGCACAGCCATAGCATATGAGGGTAAGAAGGGGAGGGAAGCTGGATAACCCTTCCCAAATGCACCCCCAGACAAAAACGTTGTCTGTGAATGCTTTTACCTTGCTGTCTTGCAACAGGATCTTGAAACCAGTTTGCTTTTCATGTGCACAGAACCTGCCCACCGCAGACGCTTACGTGTGGCGCTAACGGGAACCCACCTCCTCCCTCCTAACCCCCACCCCCCCCGCCAGCAGTGATGGGTGCCTTGCGACTGACCATCACCTTTCACTCGTCTCTTCAGAGGCTAAATGTGGGCTTTTAAAGAACTCTCTTTAACGTGCTGTGTAGCTATTTGAGTTTAAGCTGTACTAAATTTCTGGAGCCGTGCCAGGTGCTTGCTAGAGTTTCTGGTGCTATCTATATAATCTGTAGGGGGAAGGGGGAAAACTCCATTGAACTTTCGTGGTAATAAAAATTATTGTAGTTGAGCCCTGTGTCTGCTCACTGAACTTCCTGTGGGTTTTCACCAAATCACATGACTGACAGCAGAAAGGCTTTTGGTCTTTAAAGCTTTTGGTCTGCTTGTTATACGCAAGTCTCAATCACCAAATCAGACCTTTGCTTTGTCTCTGGGCTGGGCGTCCGGATGTCCCACTGTGGTGGGTTGATTCACTGGAGCTGATAAAAACATTCCAGCCAAACTTGAGAGTCTAGCATTACCTCTGGCTCCAAAAATCAAAACAACCGGATTGTTGTAAGTAGCTTTGGATTGAGACCAAGCTCCAAGCCTTTTGAGAGACGGGTTTTCTCTCCTTATTGAGCTGAATCACAGGACAACTGTCTCAGAAAGAACGGGGCAAGAGCCTAGGCCCAAGGTGAGCAGCACCCTGCCCTCTGCTAGCCTGTTCCAGAAGATTCTTGCCATGACTATCAAGTCAAAGCCCCCGTGTCCCCAGAATGCCTCCTGTGCTTTCCCAGAGTTTTAGCAGTCCTCAGGCACATCCACCCGGCAGCCTCTGGCTAGAGCCCGGCGGGGGGCCTGAGAAGTCCAAGAGGAGATGCGGTTAGAGAGCGTGTGGACAGACGTCAGAGCTGGGAAGGCCTGGCAGGGCCCAAGAAGCCCAGTCAGAATGAAGACACTCGAGTGAGGAAGTTGGACTTCCCTCAGCCATCACAGGATGGCATTATTGTTCTCCCCAGGCTTGAAAAGGAACATAAAGAATGATTTTTTTCTAGGTTGTTGATCTGACATTCAGACTATGACGTTTCTTGGACCGCATCCTGACAAAATGTGTCCCCAGTGTCATTAGTGCTAAATAAAACCTTTTGTCTTTCTTTTCCTTAGCTCTCAAGACTTCTAAGACACACTAGAGGAGCACATATTTTTGAGAATGTCTATTTAAATCTCCAACCATGTTGGCTGTCTGTAGCGAGACAGGTAAATTTGAGAGGGGATCAAATTAAATGCAGCTTGCGCACGGCTTGTTACACAGAGGCTGCATTCACATTCAATCAGGTTGACTGAATAGTGTTTCCAAAACTCTGTTATAATTTCTGTCTATTATTTCACCCCTTTAAAATGTTCCCAGTACACGGCCTTAAAAACAACTCGTTGCAAAAAAAAAAAAAAAAAAATGGTAGCTCTTTACCTTGTGCTTTCAAATGTGTGTAGCCAGTTTTAGGGAACATGCTCTCTTTTTTTTTTTTTTCCTGCTATTATGACTTATCCTCCGTTCTGAACCTTTTTTAAAAAGTGCCGGGGAAAAGTTCTGAGCAAAGAACCCCCAAAATAGCACCTCACGGCCCACGTGTCCGTTTGAGGAGAGAGGAGCCCGTAGTGTCCGTTCGGGGGCGAGCGTGGGTGCTGCCCACGGTGTTCAGGGTCTGCCGGAAATAGAAGTGCGTTCATGCTGTTCCGTCCGTGCTTGCTTTTCACCTCTCCTGTGTCCAGTGGCACACCCTCGGGCGACGATGACTTAGGCGTCCGGCCCGTGGCCTTCACGAGCCAGCACAGGCAGGGGCTGTGCCCGAACCTCCACCCGCTGAGCCACAAGCTCTGAAGCCACAAGAGCAGCTCGGCCACAGCCTCGTGCTTGTCTTTGTGTTAAGCATTTGGGAGGCTTAGCCTTTAAAGCCCTCTATTGTCAACCCACAGAACAGCCCGGGACCGTTAGATATTTAGCCCGTCCCCAAGACCGCCACCAGCTCATCAGATTTGTCCCAGCCCTGTGAGGGGAGACGAGGTGGTCGAAATCAAAATCTCACGGTAAACTTTTATGTTGTAAGAGTCTGGGTGAGGATGTGAGATCTGTCCCAGGTCACCCAGCTACTGCGGCTGGACTTTGAGCTCTGAGTTGCCAGGATTATGCACGTCTTGCTCAGCTAGACTTTTAGTACTGTGCTCATGACGCAGTAGGCTCTCAGTACATATTTGCCGAATGAAAGAATCTGTGCCTTTCGGGTGCTTTTTCTGGGTACTTCCAAGATTTAGTGAGTGGCTCAATGTGAAGCGTTAGAATGGGCCCGCCCTACAGTAGGTGATCAGTTATGTTCGCCATAGCCTCAGAGTTGATGATGCTTTTACGGAGAACTTCTATAGAAATAACCATTGGTCAGCTCGAAGAAAAACTTCGTAATAAAATACATGCCTGGTATTGACAGATAAACTTGACGCCATTTTATATACTGTCTTCCGTATGTTATTATGTACTATATATCAGATGTTCTTACCACTCTGGGTATCCTCCCTTGTTGAGACTCTGTGTACTCCATCTACTCCAGAACGAGATGGGTTGTTGTTTTGACATAAACTTGAGCCACAGTGAAAACCAGGCATTTTCAGCTCTGTTTGATCAGGTGGTGGGAAGGATAGTCGCGGGCTGCCGTGTGATCGAAGGACAGGCTTGGACTCATCGCTGTTTCTACCTGAAGAGTCATCGGAATCCCCCAAAATCACGAGGGCAGGTGAACCTAGTGCCAGCCACTCAGCGACTCTTGCCTAAGTGTCTTTAATTAAGCTGGAAGGAGTTCTTACAAAAGCATTTGGTTTTCTGGTTTTCTTTCCCATTTTACCCTCAGAGATGCAGAGAGCAGCCTCACGCAAATGGCCTCACATCCTTTCCTGACGCCTTCATAGGAAAAACCCCAATAGGTCCCCGGATGGAGAAAAGGTTTCACATCTTTTAGTCACTTCTGTTTCTAACAACAAGTGCATCGTATTGGTGACCTTACTACTTAGAAATGTAGGATGTTGTTATTTCCATCGGAAAGAGGGAATGTGGGGGCTCTGAGCTTTCCAGACCACCACCCTGTACCCGCCCCTCCCCGGCCCCTCGCTTCTCTCCGGGTCAGTGGGAGAGGTTTTCTCAAGTTTGAGGCCATTCTGAGAACTAGGATTTTCATCCTTATTATTAGGGGGTAAATTTCCTCTTCAAACACAACCCCTCATTCTTTCTTGATTAGGACATCACTGTGGTTTGGTGATTTTCGAAGGACCATTAGTGTGCCGGGTTCTGTTCCATGCAGCGAAAGAGCACGGAACTACCCCTGAGGGGTTCTGCGGAGCCTCGGAGAGTTGAATTCCGGGACAAAGCACTAGGGTGGCCTCAACCCTGTGTCCGTTTTCACACAGACTTTCCCACCCAGTCAGACCTACACCGCCCCACGGGCCGGGTGACTCAGAACCGGCGTAGCCTCCAGGCCCCACTTGGTCTTCCATTAGTGGGGTTGTCTGGATCAGCTCCGTCAAGACCTCGTGGTGACCACAGCATGCGCTCGGTCGCACAAATGCAGGTTTTTCACAAGAAAGAACAGCACTGTGTTGCAGCCTATAAGACACCTGCTTCCGTGACAGAGACTTATTGCCACCTCCGAGAACTCTGTTCCCTCCTACCTGAGAACCCCGGGCCAGGCCAGAAGCAGCACAGAGCATGTGAGGAGCTTCAGCAAGGGTGCCAAGGGCCCAGGCCCCCCAGCTGCTGAGCGGTTTTGGTGCACCCAGAGAATGCGGGCCCAGGGTGGGAGAGGCTCAGGGGGACTTCGGGAGCAGCCAGCAAGGGGATGGCAAACCAGGGGGCCCCGCTGAATGCCAGTCACCTCAGGAAGTGCTGGCATCCATCCACATCCCTTAGCTGACCAGACTTCGTCAGCCAGACTGCCCGGGGGAGCCAGGGTGGGGGGAGGAACTGTCGCCTACGGCGTCACCGTCACCAGCATGGCCGTCGGCACACTCCGAGACTTCCAGCCTCCACTGATGGTAACGAAGAACTGATTCGAAACACTCCCAGTCTGAAAAGGCTGGGGTTCTCATTAAACCACAGTAGTTCTGCAAAGGCCTCTAAAGTATGGGGTACGTCGAGCATGAGGGAGGCTGTAGGGGTAGGTATGCTGGTGCTGGAGTTCGGGCCACTGATAAATCCCATTCGTGTATATTCTGTATTTACATAACGCCTTTGGAGCCGTGGAGTAGAGTTGGTTTTCATTAAAGCTGTAACAGATGGGACCGGGCTCTGTGTGGTATGTTGAAGTAACATCCGTGACCAGGGTGACCCCCTTTCAGGAATTCCTATACACGTTTTCAAGATTTAACTCAGAACTCACCTTGCCAGAAGCATTTCCTGCTTACGCTGCCCTTCTCTCATCTTGCTGGAACGCCGAGGATCCGGCACTTAGGTGTTGAGTCTCAATTATTGCAAATGCTGCTTTCAAATCCCTACAACTCGGTAGGTGGATGGGTGGGTGCCTGGGTGGTTTTCCTGCCCGCCCCCCCTCCTCCATCTTAGTTTAGGCCTGTTTGCCTATCCCCCCCCCCGCCCCCCCCCGGCCCCGGGCCAGGCCTATCTCCGCCTCTGGCAGGTGCCCTCCATTCTCCACACAGTGATCGGAGGCATCCCTGCACAGAGGCCTTCTCACCAAGCCCCCTTCTCAGACCCATCAGAGGCTTCCAGGACGCCCGGGGGCCTCGAGACCAGCAGCCCCATGAGAACCACTTCCTCTGCCCTGGCACAGGTAGAATTAGAGAACCTAAAGGCCAAATCGTGGTGAGGCGCTACAGGCCCAGTGCTTGCTTACCAGCCGGGTCCCCTGGCTACGTGCACAGAGTCAGACCTGGGCGATTCCGGAGCCTCAGCGAGGAATCCCCCAGCCTCCCTCCATGAGGCTGCAGCCCTCACCATGGCCCCCAGGAGAAGGCCAAGGCCAAGCTGTTCGGAGCAGCTGCCGCCCCGGAACCGGCCCGGCCTTCCACTGTGGACACGAGCCTGCCCCCGCGGGTCAGGGCTCAGCAGTCACGAGGGAGAGCGCCCATCTCCAAGGCGACTCAGCCCTGAAAGCAAAGTCCCTCAAGAAGAGCCAGCCCTCAGCCTGTGCGGCAGCTGGTCTCTCCTCGAGCCCTCTGTCAGCCCAGTCTGACTTTTGTCCTCCCGCCTCTCCCCCCGTTCGGGTCCCTGCTCCGCTCGGCAGACTGACATTAGCAGACAGGTACTGACAGGGTGACGTGTCTTTCCTGTGGGTAATTCACATCTTCTCAGGAGTCATCTGGAAACTGGCCCATAAAGCCCCTAGAGCTCTCGGGGCCCATGACCAGTTAGGGAGGTGGGCTCCCTGCATAGCACACAGTACCACTGAGACATTGCCGCTGCTTTTGCACGGAACTGGAACATTATAAAATCGTCTCGTTTTTGTTGCAGAAATTTCCAGAACTGAAATTCAAATATGTGGAAGAGGAGCAGCCCGAGGAGTTTTTTATCCCCTATGTCTGGTCTCTGGTCTACAACTCAGCGGTAGGCCTCTATTGGAACCCACAGGACATCCAGCTCTTCACCATGGACTCCGACTGAGGGCAGGATGCCACGTCCCACCCTCGCCTCCCTCCAGCCAAGCAGCCCTTCTAACTATTTTCTTTCTGGGGAACGGAAGTAGACAGATTGCCTGGTGTATCTTCCGTCAGAGAGGATCACCCGAGCATGTTTCCCTTTCACACTTGGATTTGGAGAATTGGTGCCCGGTTGGCAATAGATCGCTCAGCTTAGATTGTAGTGCAAAAAAATGGGGAGGGGGGTACCCGACAATAATAAATGCAAAAACCTGCTATTCCACACGCAATTTTATTTCTAAACCAAAAATCTAGAGCTCTTCCAGGAACCTGATGCCTTAGGCATATAACACTTCACCAGTGTATACTGTGGGTTTTCTGTTTTGGGTTTGTTTTTTTTTGTTTTGTTTTTTTTCGCATGTTCAAGATTTTTGTTTTGGGGTGTGTGTGCTTGCGTGTGTGGGTGCGCGCACGTGCGTGCTTCTTTCAACATTAAGAAATACCTGAAAAGATGACAAGACGGGAATTAATGAGGACATGAAGTCACATGTGTGAGGGGTTGCCTTTCAGAGGGCCCGTGATTTAATAAACACTATGGCCGGGCAGTTGGATAGAAGCCTTTAGATCAGATCCCCTGCATCTTTCTCAAAGAAAGAAATGGCTCCTTCTCATGAAGTTCAGATTAGCTTTTCTGTGGATTTGGCCTCTGAGCTGTAGCTGAATTAAATTGGAGTCTAGCACAAATTAAGTTAATCTACTCTGTATTAATCATTGGGAAAAGAAAAGTTTCATTTTGAAAGCAATCTTTTTTCTTCAACCAGACTAATAGGAGAAAAGGAGACCAATTTGATTAATACAGTACTCTACATGAGATGAAAAACATGTTTTTCTCTTCATTTCTGACTTTGCTTAAACCCTTTTGGACCCTGAGTTGGAGGAAGAAGCTTCTAGCCGCAGGCACTGAGGGCAGAGTGGGATGGTCCTTGTGAGGCCCGGTCTGAGCCCACGACCACCCTCTCACAGAGCGTGGCAGTTCCGTGAGGCGGAAATTTCAGTTCTGGAATGAGGAGCCTCATTTCCATTCTCAGAGACACGAAAAGAATTTGCTTTTCTCCATAGAAAGCACACGGTCCCAGATGAGACCAAGCACCCAGTTTCAATCTGCTGTTGCCTAGTCTGTATGAGGAACGAGATCCTCTCCTGTCCCTCTGTTCCCCGGGCTGGAGGCCAGAGTCATTTTGGTCCGTCCCGATGTGAGAGGGTCTGAGAGGAGCCATCTCCAGTCACACGAAGCTCTGGAAAGGTCAGAAACACACCAGCACCTCAGTGCACACCTGTGTGGCTTCCACCCGTGAGAAGCTTGGGCTGCTCCCTCCCTTCAGGGGCTTTGCGGCCCACCAGGCCGTTTCCTTGTCGTCAGGACGATGCTGGAGCCGCAGCTCCCTGAGGCTGACTGAGTGACGAAGGGCCGTCACTGGGGGCTAGACCCAGGAGGCAGGTGCAGTTTGCCCGTTGTCTCCTCAGGCCTTGCTCCGTTCAGGCCTCTTAACTGTCTCCACAAATGGCAGGAGACCCTCGTGGATCTCACTTACCATCCCGCGGACAGGGCCTCAGCCCAGCAGATGAGGCACGTTAACAGCTCCTGCTCAGTCCAGCCCAGTGGGAGAGGTGGTTTGAAGGTGGAAGGATCAACCCTCCCATTCTGAACAATTATCATTTTAGGTAGCAACATTTTTTCCCCCCACAGGGAAGTGAGACCCAGCTGGAATTTGTTTCCAAAGCATGTAGATTTGCCTCCTTTTCCTTTAAACCAAAACACAGAATTTTAAAAGGGTCCCGGGGAGCAAGTGAACCTCTGGTGGGACCGTGGACCTGCCCTTGGAGGCCGAGGGCCGGGCAGTGCCGTGGGGTTGTCACCAGGCTGCGGGACCGTGCGTTCTTGTGGCAGGAGGAAATAGGGCCCCCCAAAAGTCAGTCAGGGAGCCCTTGATTGAGGGGATCCTGCAGTGCCCCCTCCTGAGGGCCACCTGGCTCACCGAGGTGCCTCCAAAGCCCCATTCTCAGCAGGTTCCTCTCCCCCACCCCCGCTTAGTTAACCAAACAGTGGGAGCGCTCACTGGCCTCAAAACCCGGCCGTGGCTATGGCCTCACGCCGTACATGAGCACATGCTCCCAGACACCAGTGCAGCCCTGCCTCAGCTCTGGAAACCCACCAGGAGTCTCTTCCTGATTTTTGTGAAAGATTTACTACGACAATAAATTTAACTGATAACCTTGAGTTAACGCTTGCATTAATTTGCTTAGAAATCTGTTTTCCACAAAGTAAAACTGTGTAGAATGAGGCAGCAGAGGACCGTCGCGTGTTTGGATGAGAGTTAGCCTCTGATTTTACCCAAGATGCGGGACTGTTACTACACTGCGTCATAAACCAAGAGTTCTGCCACAGTGCTTCTTCTGGAAAGCACGGGACCCTCTCAATATCACCTTCCCTCTCAAGAGCTGAGGGCCATGTGCAAAAAAGCTTCAAAATGGTGCCTCTTCCCATAGTCACCCATCCAGCCTGGTGCTGGCAGATCTGTGAACAACAGCCTTGTAGTGTTGGCCCCACAGGGCGGCCATCATTCAACTGCAGACAGGAGCAGGGGTGTGAAAGATCTCAAGGACAAAGACCAAGAAAGGAAAGGCTGAGAAGGTCCCCGAGGTGAAGCATAGAAAGGACACTGCTCTGGAAGGAAATCACAGGAGCTGGGGAGGAGGAAGGTGGAGAGAGGAAAGAACATAGGACCAGCATCAGTCAGGACACTCGGCAACTTCCTGAAGCTTGCGGAGGTAAAGAGAGAGAAGTTCAGTGGAGTGGGGGATACTTCCACTGAATTTCTGAATCTCTTTAGGCAACATACTGGCCCTTAGGTTCTGGCGAGCCAGGGTTTTGCCTTAGGCATTAAATCTCTCTGTGTAACTGAGTCACTCTGTGCTCCTTTCCAGAGTCATAGAGTAGAATTGTGCTACTTGTTCATACTTTATAGGCTTGGGTTTGTAAGGTCAACCCTTTGGGTCTCTTAATTCCCTCCCAGGCACTCTGCCTGCAATTTCAGTAGTTGCCAGCTGATATTAGGGACTGATCCTTGAGCTTTCTGATGGCCAAATTCAGGGTTATTCCAGTGTCCTACGTTGCCTTCACGAGTTAAGGAGATCAGGGTTTCTAGTCTCTGATGAAGCTCCAAGCCTCATATGGATATGAAAAGCTGAGGAATGGATTATAGCACACAATTCATAGCAAATAATACATGTTTTATCTTTTAAGAACTTTAATACAGCATACAATTTAATTGCATTAGGGTGTGTCCATTGGGGGATATCCCCTATATGGGGACAAAGCAAGGGAGATTCATGAGGACCTGCCCCACCCCCTCCCCTTGGTCAGGTCATATATGGCAACCATGACTCTCCTGACTTTACAAGGCTATTTTTTTTTTTTTTGTATTTTTAAATTTTTTTAAATGTTTGTTTATATTTGAGAGACAGCCCAAGCGGGGGAGGGTTACAGAGAGAGGGAGAGAGAATCCAGAACAGGCTCCAGGCTCCAAGCTGTCAGCACAGAGCCCAACACAAGCAGAGAGAGAGGGAGAAAGAAAGAATCCCAAGCAGACTCCACGCTATCAGTGCAGAGCCCGACGCGGGACTGAACCCATGCACCGTGAGATTATGACCTGAGCCAAGATCAGGAGTCGAATGCTTAACTGACTGAGCCATCCAGGTGCCCCTACAAGGGTATTGAAAGTGCCAGCTACTCAGACAACAGCCTCTGGAATTAGCAAAGACACCCCACCCCCACCCCAGAGGAAAAACAGTCCCATATGACTGACCAGGTAATACCTCACCATCCTGTTGGCTCTCACGTACCTTCAAGCAAAATTTTAAATTTGTGGCCAGATTTCCAAGTTCTTAGATGGAGGGTTGGTTTAGATTACCTAGTCCTCCATTCCTATCAGTAGACTGTCCTTCAAGGATACTCTGACCCAGCTTCTAAATCACCTCAGTCCTGGGGCATAAATAACTAAAACAGACAATCCACACCTGGACACATCATAGTAAAACTGCCGAAAACCAGAGAAAAAGAAATGCTAAAGCCACCAGTAGTGGTAGTGGTGGGATTACCTCTCAGCAGAAACAGCAGAAGACAGTGAAATCATGCCTTTAAGGTGCCAAGAGAGAATGACTGCCAACCTAGACGCTTCTAGTTGGCAAAATATCCTACAAGAATGAAGAAGAAGAAACGACACTTTTAGACAAACAACTGGAAGAATTCATCAGCACACATATCCAAACGATATGTGTGCTGATGAATTCCTCTTAAAGGAAATGAATTTCCTCTTAAAGGAAAATTAAGAGTGTTTTAAGGGCAGAAAAGAAAATGATACCAATTATAAGGACAGTTTCAGGAAGGATTGAAGAGCACTGAAAATGAGAAAAGTACAGGTCAACGTAAGTACCGATGATGTAAAACAGTAATGGTGTTGTGGAGTTCCAAATATATATCAAATTAAAATGCATGAAAGCAAAGGTATATAAATGGAGAGGGCTTACATACAGTTTAAGTGTTCTAAGCCCCCTGCATCATCCAAGAAGAGGGTTAAGAAAAATCCCATTTAATATTACACTTTGATAAATCAAGAATGCATGTCATAAAAAGTATTAGTAAAAGAGTGTGTGACTTTGAAACTAATTGGAGAAGATGGAATAACCAATTTAGTGGCAGGTTGAAGAGATACAAAAGGGGATAAGAAAGAAGAAAAACAGTGGAACAAATAGAAAGCAAGTTGCAAGATATATGTGATAAATCCATTATTACATTAAATGTAAATGGGCCAATGCTCCATTGTTGACAAAGATTGTCAGGCTAGCTTTAAAAATAACAATCATAGGGGTGCCTGGCTGGCTCGGTTAGTAAAGCATGCAACTCTTGATCTCAGGACCTTGAATTCAAACCCCATGTATGGCATGGAGTTTACTTTAAAAATAAATTTAAACAATAAAAATCATATGCTGTTTTACAAGAGACACTTTTTAAAACAAATTCTGAAATTTTGAAAGAAAAGAATGGAGAAACATACACCCAGCAAACAGTAGCCATAGGAAACTGGCGTAGATATATTAATATTGAAGTAAACTTTAAGGCAAAAAAAAAAAAAAAAAAAGCATTATTAGAAATAAAAAGAGTCAATTCAATTAGCAGAAAGAGGTAACAATTCAGCAGAGAGAGGGAGAGAGAGAATCCCAAGCAAGCTCCATGCTGTCAGCACAGAGCCCAACTCAGGGCTCAATCTCACAAACCGTGAGATCATGACCTGAGCCAAAATCCAGAATTGGAAGCTTAACCGACTGAGCCACCCAGGAGCGCCTAAAATATTTTGAACTGAGTAATAAAATTACTATATATCAAAACCTATGGACAGGGACACCCGGATGGTTCAGTCGGTTAAGGGGCCGATTTCGGCACAGTCATGATCTCATGGTTCGTGAGTTCAAGCCCCACAATGGGCTCTCTGCTGTCAGCACAGAGCCCACTTTGGATCCTCTGTCCTCTCTCTACCCCTCCCCTGCTCACTCTCTCTGTCAAATATACATTAAAAATACTTTAAAAAATTGGGGCGCCAGGGTGACTCAGTTAGTTAAGCATCCAACTTTGGCTCAGGTCATGATCTCGCGGCTCGTGCTGACAGCTCGGAGCCTGGAGCCTGCTTCAATTCTGTGTCTCCCTCTCTCTCTGCCCCTCCCCTGCTTGTGCTCTCTGTCTCTCATAAATAAATAAATGTTAAAAAAAAATTTTTTAAATACTTAAAAAGCCTACTAACAAACTTGAGTTGCAACTAGAACTGTGCTTATAAATTTATATCTTTAAATGCATATGTTAGAAAATAAGGCTGAAAAACAATGACCTCAAAATTAAAAAAAAAAAGTGAAACCCCAAAACAAAAGCCAAAATATAGAACACAAATATGCAATAAGGGAATAAAGGGAATCAAGAAAAGTAAAAATTGGCTTTCTAAAAGGACTAAGAGTTTGGTAACTGTGTAACGAGACTGGTCAAGAAGGAAGGAGAAAGGGTGGGAGGGAGGGAGGGGGGCCAGAGGAATAGTCAGTATCAGAGTGAAGATGGGCAAATTACTTCAAATCATACAGATGTTAAAAATATTTAAGAGGATGTTATGAATACTAATAATTTTTAAATTTAAATTGAACAATCTTTTTTTAAAAGTAATCTCTATACCTAATGTGGGGCTTGAACCCACAACCCCGAGAGATCAGGAGTCTCATGCTCCACCAACCGAGCCATCTAGGCACCCCATAGATGGTACAGTCTTGATTGTAGTGATGTTTCAGGAGTATACACATATGTAAAACTAATCAAACTGTCCACTTTACCCACGTGCTGTTTTCATAATGTCAATTATACATTTTAATTATACAATTAAGACATTTTTAAACTTTGGGTAAAATGAACAATTTTTTTTAAAGGTGGTTTTTCAAAACTGACATCAGAAAATCTTGAAAATTGGAATCATCCTACATTTGAATCCATAATTTAAAAATCTCACAAGGCAATCTATAGGCCCAGATAGGATTGCCTGTGAATTTTCTAGAGAAAAATAATGCCAATCTTACACAGACTCTTCTAGGTGATAGGAAACCTTCCAACTTCATCTTAAGAGACCAGTATATCCTTATATATCAAAAATTTGACAAGAACAGTATAGAAAATGAAAATTGCATGCCAGCTTCTCTCATCATTGTAGATGCAAAAGGTCTAAACAAAATGTTAGCAAACAGAAACCAGCAAGGGATAAAAAGCAATGTGTAAAAATACATCATGATTAAATTGGATTATCACTAAAAAATCAGAGCCATTCACATTAATAGAATGAAGGGGGAGAAGTCAATGATAACAGATGCGGACAGCACTTTTTATGAAATTCAACAATCATTGGGTGATATAAATGTTAATAAACTAGAAAGATAAGGAAATGTCAGTCTGATAAAGATATCCACAAAAAACGTAGAGTGAACACATCCTACTTAAAATATCAAAAACTTTCCTCCTAAGACTGGGAGCAAGAAAAAGAGGTCCCTGAACATATCTTCTATTCAAAATGATACTGGGTGACAATAGGCAGGGCATAGTATTTAGGGGGAGTACTGATTCCTCAAACCACTTTGAAATGCATCACACACACACACACCACCACCACCACCAACAACAACAACAACAACAACAAAACAGAAAAAGGATGAAGAAAAAGGATGAATGGATGGATGGATGGATGGTAGAATAAGTTTGGTAAACTTGGTAAAATCTAGAATGGTAGAATCTAGATAGTGTGTGGGTGTCCACTGTAAAATTCTTTCAGCTTCTTTGTATGTTGGAGAAAAACAGTACCTAAGGTCTCAACCCAGTGCGACAATGTTTTCAAAAAGGGGGTGGGGGGGGCACCTGGGTGGCTCAGTTGGTTAAGCGTCCGACTTTGGCTCAGGTCGTGATCTCATGGCTCATGATTTGAGCCCCGCATCAAGCTCTGTGCTAACAGCTCAGAGCATGAAACCTGCTGTGGATTCTGTGTCTCCCTCTCTCTCTGCCCCTCCCCTGCTTGCACTCTGTCTCTCAAAAATGAATAAACATTAGAAATATATATATATATATATATATATATATATATATATATATATATAAGATTGGATTGGGTGGGAAGAAAATAAACTGTTATTATTTGCAGAAGACATGATTAAGTATGTAGATAATCTAAAAGAATCCACCAATGAACTAGTAGAATTAGCAAGGTTTCTGGATACCAGATCATGTAACAAAAATCACTTGCATTTCCAGATCCCAACAACAAACGGTTAATGTACCATCTCCAATAGCATTCTGAAAATCCATTAGAAAAAAAATAAAAGTTAAACAACAAAAATCCATTAGGCACTCAGAGACCAATCTAAAAAAGGTGGGGGAGGGGCGCCTGGGTGGCGCGGTCGGTTGGGCGTCCGACTTCAGCCAGGTCACGATCTCGCGGTCCGTGAGTTCGAGCCCCGCGTCGGGCTCTGGGCTGATGGCTCAGAGCCTGGAGCCTGTTTCCGATTCTGTGTCTCCCTCTCTCTCTGCCCCTCCCCCGTTCATGCTCTGTCTCTCTCTGTCCCAAAAATAAATAAAAACGTTGAAAAAAATTTTTTTTAAAAAGGTGGGGGGTGAAATTAAAAATCTGAATAAGCAGAGGGTATTAAATTCATGGATTGGAAGGCTGAACAGTGCTACGGCAGCTGCGACATAGGTGATACAGGTGAAGGAGGATTCCGCCTAATTCCTCCCTTTACCCATCCAACACCCACAGAATCTTTTTCCCCACACAAAGAGCACCACCCACCCTCCCCAAAGAAGATAAGCCCAAAGCCCCATCCTGTTCCTGCGCTCGGCCTGACACCTGACCGTGGGCTTCCTTCTGAAGCACGGGAGGAACCAATTTTGACCTCGTATTTTCCCACTGCGTTCAAATGAGGGACTCTGGTTTCTCAGCCGCCGCAGGTGGATTCTCGCCATCGGCCACCCAGCCACCTCCTCAAAGTCAGTGGCACGTTTCGCATCATGTGATTTGCAGCAATCCTATGTGTAATCTGCTTGAGCTAATTTGGGAAGAAAAGGACTTGTTTCTGGGTATGAGGTAGCCACCAAATTCTGGGGTGCACCGTGGGAACTAAGCTTCGATACTGTACGACCAGGAGAAATCTCCAACTGCTGCTGCCCAGGATAAGGCAGCTTAGCCACTGCCCCACCTAGCACCCTTGCACACAGCTGGGGACCAGTCACTAACTTTGCCCACGGCTGCCCCAGAGGAAGCCAGCGCCACCACCTTGCCCTCCTGCCCATGCACCTGCCACCCCCCTCCATGCTCACTCCCACCCATCAGTCCATTGATTGGCTCTGCCTCGGGAAAGCCAGCTGCACGCGCAACCCCAGCCGCAGGGGAACCGAGACAGCGAAGCCTGTAGCTTTCCACGTGGGCTGGAGTGCATTGCATGAGCCAAACCGTGGCTTCTGTCATCTTACCTCGTGCTATTGTTTGAGTCGTAAGTGAGATAATACTTAGAAAATTAATATAAATGCAAAGCATGGAGAATGTAAATTCTCTAAAGACAGGGATTTAGGTCTGATTTCTGTGTGTCTGCATCCCACACCTAAACCAGTACCTGTCCTGAAGAAATATTTGTTGAATAATGCCAGCATTTAGCACAGTTTCTAAAACATGGTAAGCACTAATAAATAATAGCTAGTATTAGTTCAACATGATAGGAAGTCCCAGAGAAAGCTAATGCAGCAGCCCAACCCATCTTAAGGACACCAACTCTGCCTATCTGCAGCTCTGGCACCCTGTGGCTGGCTCCCCTCATAGTCACAAAAGAGCTGCCCAGTTCCTGATGTTGCATCAAGGCATGATCTCCTCTAGGGCACAGCTTGGGAGTGGGGCTCCTCTCCCAGAAGTCCCCTAACATTTCCATGCCCAGGCCTGCTTCCCATACCCATTCCTAAACCATGGTTGGCAAGGAGAGGGATCCACCATCAGAGAAAACTAATCAGGCTCCGGAGCCAAGTTGGGCCAGCTGTGTGGAGAGAGTGAATAAAAATCAGCCTCCTTTAGGAAGTAGGAAGTGGGAGGCAGGATAGACAAGTAACAGACACTGTAAGCCATGAACAGGGTGGTGGGGAAGGCCAGAGTCAGGTTTCTCCCGAGAACCCCCGGCCAGGGCTCCTGAGTCTCAGCTCTCAGACCCTACAGACGGATGAGGCTGCTCAAGGGCCCAGGGACCATGCCCAGGACAAGGGCCTGTGGAAGAACAGGTGTGCCGGCTGGATGCGCCCACGGCATCCACAGCCCCATCCTCCTCGAGGTTCCCACTCGCAAGCTGCGTGAACGAATGGCGGCTTCCCCATCTCCCAGAGTCCGCTTAATAGGAAACAGGACTTGGTGGGGAACAAACAATGTATGACAACCCCAGCCCTCAAACTGGAAACATCTGTCTTTGCCGCGGCACCCCCTCCCCAGCCCAGCCCAGCCCGGCTCCCGAGGGGGCCCGCCGGGCCTGACTGGGGAACTCAAGAACCTTCTAGGGAATAAATAACATAAAGGAGCCCAGAGCCTGGGAGGGTCTCCAGGCTCCCAGCTTGGCCCCCAGAGCCTCACGGGCTCCTAGCTTCATCCTGCTGGCCTTGGCACTGCACCCACCCCAGGCCATGGGGGGATCTAGGGCTGATGGTCCCACAGGAGCCCTGGGCTACACTTGGCTTTGTTTCCATGGGGGGCCAGGGCCTCACAGGGAGATGCCCCTCAGATGGCCGAAGCTTCAGTCCCCAGGGCCGTCCCTTACCCATCGCCTTGTCTCTGCCCCCACTCTCTGCCCGGACTACCCTTCCCCTCCTTGTCTCCCTGCCAGGTCCTGTCCCCCTTCGAGGCCAGGCTCAGAAGTAGTTTGGGCCAGGCAGCCCGGCCCCAGCTGGTTAGATGACACGGGTCTCCCCTGGTGCCCCCAGAGTCGCTGTCGGGGCCACGCTAGCATCCGTACGGCCCCGGTGAACACGGGGCAGCAGAAGGGATTCATTGTACCTGGGACCAAGGGTGCCCGGCAGAGACTGGGGCACGCGGGTTCCACAGGCAGCGGCTGACACCCACACACACAGCTCCCACGAGGGCCGCTGTTTCTGAGGCAGAGATCAGTGCCGTCCCCTGGCTGTTCTAGAGAGAATCCGGCCTCACAGAGGCCCGCCTGGCTACCTAGTGTGCATCCCTGCAGCATGGGCCCGTCTCCAGATCTCCCCGGCCTCGGTCCCCGGTCTGGATTGGGATGGGATGACAAGCCCCTGGGGAGCAGGGTGGCAGGAACATCGTCTGCAACCTCTGCTGCCCCACAGAGAGTGGGGAGAACTGGCCTCGGGAGGGGGCCGCCGGGGAGGGGGTTGCTGGCGAGGGCTATTGGGCAAGGGAGAAGCCTGGAGAAGCCTGGGCCTGGAGAAGCCTGGGGGGCTGCTCTCCGCTGGGAAAGGTGTTTCTTTGCCAAAGCCAGCCAACCAGCAGTGCTCCTGAGTACCCGGGGGTGGAGGACAGCCTGGAAGGAGAGTCCCACGCAGGGACATTTCCACCCAGCCCCTGGCTGCCCCCAACCCTGTCCCCCCGCTAGGCCCCTCCCAGGCCTGGACCAAGGACCACGCGCACCCCCCGGCCGCATGCCGGTGCAAGCCCCCAGCCGGAACAGGTGCTGGCAGAGCGAGGGGCGGCCAGGTGGGTGCAAACGTCTTTAGACCAGCCCAACCCCCCGCCAGAGAGCGGGAAGCCCAGACTCAGCCTCCCCCCTCGTCCAGAGGCCAGGAGACCAGATGTCAGCTGAGGCGGCCATTCCAAAACGCACACATCTTCAAAGCAGGGCTATTTTCCACGTCCTTTGGGCAATTTTTAAACAAGTTTGTAAAACTGGAATTTTAATAGGTGACATATTGGCGTGTATGTGTGCGTGTATGTGTGCGTGCGCACGCGTGTCTGGGCCCCTTTGGCGGCTATTGCCGCCACAGTGTCCTGGGAGATGGGTGGGGTGGGGGGAGTTTCCTAAAGGGCCACCCGGTTCACTTCCAGGTTCACGGTGTGTTGCAAAAGAGCTGAGCCTTTAAGAATTGGGGGGAGGGGGGCAGTGCTTCAGAGCAAGCTAAGAAAGGGCACCACAGCCCCGGAGGCCTCCCCACCTAGGGTAGGGGAGGGGAGCACAGCCTGATGGGAAATCACTGCCATGCAGCCCCCAACACTTCCGTGTGCCCCTTCTCCTGTCTCAGCGTTGAACCCAGACGTATCATTGGTCTGCTCGGGCTTCCGTAATAAATACCACAGACAAGGGGGGCTTAAACCACAGACGTTTTGGGGCGCCTGGGTGGCGCAGTCGGTTAAGCGTCCGACTTCAGCCAGGTCACGATCTCGCGGTCCGTGAGTTCGAGCCCCGCGTCGGGCTCTGGGCTGATGGCTCAGAGCCTGGAGCCTGTTTCCGATTCTGTGTCTCCCTCTCTCTCTGCCCCTCCCCCGTTCATGCTCTGTCTCTCTCTGTCCCAAAAATAAATAAACGTTGAAAAAAAAAAAAAAATTTAAACCACAGACGTTTAGGTTTCTCACGGTTCTGGAGGCTGGAAGTGCGAGATCAAGGTGTTCACAGGTCTGGCTTCTCCTGAGGCCTCTCTCCTTGGCTTGCAAACGGCCGCCTTCTTGCCCTGTCCTCACACGGTCTTCCCCGTGTGCTCATGTTTATGTCCTAAGCTCTTCTTACAAGGATACCAATCATATTGGCTTGGGGCCCACCCTCATTTTACCCCAGTTACCTCTTCAAAGACCCTATCTCCAAATACAGTGGACCCTGGAACAGCACAGTTTTGGGCCTCCCAGGTTTATACACTGATTTTTGCAGTGTGCTACTATAAATGTATTTCCTCTTCCTCGTGATTTCCTTAACATTTTCTTTCCTCCAGCTTATTCCATTGTTAGAATACAGTATATAATACATATATAAGGGCATCTGGGTGGCTCAGTGGGTTCAGCATCCGACTCTTGACTTCTGCTTAGTCATGATCTCACAGTACGTGGGTTCAGTCGTGCATCGGGCTCTGCCCTGACAGCATGGAATCTGCTTGGGATTCTCTCTCTCCCTCCGTCTCTGACCCTCCCCTCCTCATGAGCCCATGCTCTGTCTCAGTCTCTCAAAATAAACATTTGAATACAGTAAAGATATATATAACATACAAACTATGTATTAGTCAATTTAGGTTATCAGCAAGGCTTCTAGTCAACAGTAGGCTATAAAGTAGTTAAGTCTTGAAGGAGTCCAAAGTTACAGGCAGATCTGCGACTGCATGGGGGTCAGTGCTCTTAACCCCTGCGTTGTTCAAGGGTCAGCGTAGTCAGTCTGGGGCGCTGGGGGTTAGGGCCTTCACATACGGATTTTGGAGAGACAGAACTCAGCCTGGAACACCAGACGCCATCTGTGAGTTTGCTCCCGGCGTGGTCCCACTTCAACCCTTCCATTTCTTTGTTTTTTAATGTTTATTTATTTTTGAGACGGAGAGAGACAGAGCATGAACGGGGGAGGGGCAGAGAGAGAGGGAGACACAGAATGTGAGGCAGGCTCCAGGCTCTGAGCTGTCAGCCCAGAGCCCGACCCGGGGTTCGAACTCACGGACCGCGAGATCGTGACCTGAGCCGAAGTCAGACGCTTAACCGACCAAGCCACCCAGGCGCCCCTCATCCCTTCCATTTTTAACTCCAACTCCTTGCTTCCCTCCTCTGCTGGGCATCCCAGGCAACGCCCCCGCTCCCGCCCACACGCACACACGCTTGCACCAACACTCACATGGACACGCTCCCACCCGGGACAGAGCCCTACCATCCTTCAGCTCTGGCCTGAGAAACTGGACCCCTCTTTCCCTGGAACCACCCTCGGACACAGCGCCAGCCACAGTCACTGCCAACGTCACTCCCGGGCTGCCAACGTCACTCCCCACGTCAGGTCCCCTGCCGGGTCTGTTCTCTCCCCCTGGTCCTCGGACGGCCACCTCCCCCCTGGCCCTCAGCCTCTAAGGGGTCCACAGTCCCTGCCCGAAGAGGTCCCCCCAACCGGACCCTCCTGTTAGTTCCTCATCCGCCTTATTTCCTTAACACCCTCGTTCTATCCCTTGTCCATCCAATGGGGTGCTCTGTGGGGGCAGCACCAGACCCCAGGGACGTGCTCGAGGACGCTTCCACCCTCTGCTGCGGAATGGCTAACAGCCGCTGTCCACACACTCAGAGTCAGCTAATGCAGGTGAGGGGGGGGAGAGTAACAGGGAACCGGGGCTCCGTGTTTACATTTTAGGGGAAGGAGCTGGGGAAAGAGCGAGACTGTAGTCTCAGGTGAGGTCGAGGGGAATGGCTGGCGTGAGACCTTTCAAGGCCCAGGGAAGTCACCACACGCAAGGTCACATTCTAGCTGTGCCTCAGAGTCTGGGTGGGGGACCCCGTGAGGAAGGGCCCTGCCAGCACAAAAGCAAGAGACAAGTCCTGGGAAGGGAAAGCAGCTTCTGGGCCAAAGGAGGGCCGCGGCCCCAGGCCTGGCCCCGGTCGGTCCCAGTCATGGGGGTGATGGTAATTTTGACTCTGGGACCATGGAGCAGGGCAAGGAAAGCAGTTTCAGAAGAAGGGCGATTCAGTTCTTCCATTCTAAACCTATTCCTCCAGTGGAGCCCATGCCACAATCGCACCTTTACCATGCTGCTGCCATCTTTAAACAGGGCAGAGTGCACGTAAGGACACTGATGTGAAGTCACTTTCCAGATGCCATGTGAATGAAGCACGCGCGCGCGCGCGTGTGTGTGTGTGTGTGTGTGTGTGTGAAAAAGAGAGAGGATGTAGCCATCACCTCGCACTTGCCTACCATCACGTCAAAGTCTATGTGGGGGGCGCCCTCTGGAGTTAAGCAGTGCACGACCCATGCAAACTTCCTTGCCTGCCCTGCCCTGAGTCTCCCCGCTAGGGAAAGCCCTAGAGGCCCAGGCCCTGCTCCCCACCCTCTGCCTTCCCGGCTGCTCCCTAGACTCCCCAGCCTGCAGGATGAGTCAGGTAGGAGCTTGTGGCTTTCAACTCCCTGGTCTCCCAAACCACCCAAATTCCCCTCTGGGCCCCTCATGGCTTCCCCACTTGGTCTCCCTGACTAAGCCGGGGAGGCTGCTCCCCTGGCCAGGTGGGGAAAGCAGTGCCCTCTGGTCCTGTTACGTACCTCCTGTAGACACAACAGGGATAGTAGGGTGGCAGGGCGTGTGACCTTGGCTCTGAGACTTTGGCAAGGCCCCACCCCTCTTACCTGAGTCATGGAATTCTCCAGAGGTGGGCAGGGCTGCTGCCTGGAGCCAGAAGAGGTGAGGTCATGGGTCGTGTCCACCACAGTCCCCGCCCCTCCCTGTGCTGGGGCAGCTGAGCTCATGTTTCCGGGAGCTTACTCGCCTTGACCCGGAGCCTGGAGCAGGTGGGAGGGGCCCTGTAGATACCGGGTCTCCTGCTGGGCTTCACGTCCCTTTCATCTTTCTGTCCCTTCCACTCGAAAGAGAAGCCAGGAGCCTGGAGGGACGCCCCGGGAGGGGCTGGGGAGGATGTAGCCAGAGGGGGACTCTGTGCGTCAGGACAGAGACAGGGAAGGTCAAGGGCTGTCTTCCCCCAACCCCGGGGCGTGGGGGTGTCTTGGGGAAACTCTGGGGTGGGGTGGAAGGAAGTCAGGGTCTGACTGGCGGTGGCCCTAGACTGGTACAGGGGATAAATCCACCCTTGAGGGATCTGAGCAGAGGCGTGTTTGGGCGCAGGTGAGGGCGTGTGGCCTTTCCCCAGGGTTGCGGGGGCCCTCGTGAAGGCAGGTACAGCTGGGCACTGACAGCCACCAGGGCTCCACCAAGAACGCAGAGCAGGGATGGGCGGAGCTCCGCTCACCGTCTCTGTAGGAGTCCTGTATCTTCCCCCAGTGCTGACACAGACCAGCAGGCTCCAGTCTCCAGATGGGCAAGCCAAGGCTTCGAGAGGGTCACAGGGGGGCCGCAGGGGCTTGATCCAGCCCCCCCCCCCAACCCCAGAGCTGTGCCCCTTCCTTCAGAAATGGTGGGACTCGGCCCCACGTGGCTGGACCAGGACAGGAGCAGCCGACAGTGAGGGCGGCGGGCTGTTGGGGGTGAGCAGAGACGATTGGAGGGACTGTTTTCAGACCTGGGAGTGGGGAAGGAGCATCCGTGCACATGTGGAGAAACTACTGGAAGGTGTGGAGTAGGGACAGGCCAGGATCAGGGCTTCCGAAGCCATCTCCCCAGAGGCAGGAAGGATGACCCCAAACCAGCGAGGCCCTCAGGTATTCAGAGGATTCGGAAGCAGAGCTACCCAGGACCTAGGGTGGGGTGGGTGAGGTGTCATCCTGGGGGCCTGCGCGTTGTCAAACTTCAAGCCAAACCCCCAGAGACGCTGTGTTTGGAGCTGGGACAACCTATGTCTATGGATGAGGGCAGAGGAGGCACAGGGTGTGAGGGGAGGCTTTCCGGTGATCCTCTGTGAGGCCCCAACCCTGATGGCTGGTCTGGTGGGGGGGGGGGGGGGTGGGGAAGATGCTCGAGGGGCTGGGGGTGAAGATTTAGAGCCAGAGAGCGGCTTCGGGGGCCCTGCCAGCCTGCTGTCTGACGTGCCTCCTCATATGGGGGGCACAGCATGTTGGTCCCGCCCTCGTGCTGCCTGGGGACCAGCTCTGTCACCCTTAGCAATTACAGGAAGGGCACAGTGGTTGGTTTGGGGACTCCTGGGGACAGCTGTCTTTACTCACTCTCAAGCTCACTCCCAAGCTACACACCCACATACACACGCTCTCTGTCTCTCATACACGTCACACGTGTTCGCACGCACGCACACACACACACACACACACACACCTGCAGCCAAGATGTAGGCTCATGTCATAGGGCCTGGGGACGTCCCCAGGAGGCTGAGTCGGGGGAACCCTGGCCGGGTGAACTCAAGGGAAGTTCATACTTTGCAGATGTGGCCCTGAGAGGGAAGGGCTTGTCCAAGGTCACCCAGCCTGTCAGGGCCCACGATGGCTAAGCAGCAGACGCCTCCAGCCTCTGCCCGGGACTCCCAGCTCGCTTCCCCTGTTGTGCCCTGCGTGTCTGCTCCCCTGCAGGCCGGTGCCTGATGCCCGGTGCGGTACCGTGTGCCCTGCAGTGGTCCCTTCCCAAGGACCCCACCCCAGGGGCCGGCTTCTCCAATTTGCACCCAGAGCACCAGCTCCTGGGCAGGTAGGGTTTCCTTCCCACTTAGCCCCCACTTACCATGGCCAGAGCTGTGCCCCATCCCTATGACCTGAAGAGTAAAGAGAAGAATCAGATGATGGGGCCACAAAAGCGGCCATGCCAGCTTCCCCTCAGCTGGGCCAGGATGCGCAGGGGCGAGGGAGGGAGCCGGCGGAGTCCTGGGACACAGCAAGCACGTACTGAGGGAGCAGTTTCCTGCTCTGTCATTTCCAGGTCTGTGACCTTGGGCAAGGACGTGCCCTCCCTAGATCTCACTCTCCCATCCGTGACGCGGCATCCACCTCAGAAGGCTTCTGTGGGGGGGGGGGGGGGGGGGGGGGAGCAGGGGGTAATTGTGATAAAGCGTGTAGAGCACAGCGGGGGCTCAGCAGATCGAAAATCATTCCTCCGGGGTCCAGGCAGCACCAGCCAGCCCAAAGAGGCAGCCGGCTGAGCTCAGTGGGGGAGCGAGGATGGGCCAGGTCAGGGTCCCAAGGAGGGAGAGGCCTCACTGCCCGAGAGCCAGCCCAGCCTGCAGGTACCCCGGGACCTGAGCTGCTGATCTGTGCAGGGTGTGAGGGGCGGGGTCTGCCTGGGGCTCAGAGGCCCAGAGAGAGGCCGGGGAGATGGGGGGGCTTCCCGGGGGCTACCAGCCCCCGACTGCAAAGCCACCCAGAGCTGCGTGGATGGTGGCCCTGGACGTGAAGATCGAATGCCTGCCCCTCCTTCAAAGCCCCAGATCAACGCCCCTCAGGGCTTCAGCTCAATGGCTCTCACTAGCCCAGTGCACAACCCACCCACCCTGTCCCCTCTCTGGGCTCCCTGAGGATGAGGGCAAAGCCTTGGCCTTAGTTTCCTCCATGATGCACAGCAGTGGCTTCACCCCGAGAGGCCGCCCTGGATGTGTCTGAAGATGGGGACCGACGTGTGGGCGGGGGAAGGTGGAGACCAGATGTACCCAGATTCGTACCAGGAGTGGATAGGCCGATCGGGGCCTTCGTGTTCTCACTGCCCTGATCTCTGTGGGTTTGGTGAAGGGGGAGGAGGGAGGCTTCTGGTTCCAGAAACCCACTGGCCCTCAGGGCAGCATCTTCAGGCGAACCCTCTCCCTCCTGGGCCTCAGTTTCCTCCTCCTGCGAGTCCATACCTGCCTGGTGCACCCGAGGCCGTTCCCGTGAGCACTGAGGTCATGACTGGGAAGCCGTGAGGTTCCTCCAGGAAGACGCACCATAAATACCTCTTTGGTCTCATTATCTTCATTAGGGCCCGGGAGCCCAGGCGTGACAGCTGAGTGGGCGGGGAGCATGAGTCGCCCCAGAAGAATGGGGCCTCTGCTGGGGAGCAGGGAAGCGGGAGAACGGGGTTTCAGCTTGTGTCCAATCACAGGGAAGGAGGAGGAGGGCCCTGTCCTGGCCCAGAGCCTCAGAGCCGGGATGTTTCCTGTTTGGGTAGGTGGGGCCTCCCATCCTGAGAGCTGAGTAGGGATCTGAGGACCCAGAGTGCTCCCCTCGGTGGGGGGGCGGGGGGGGGGGGTGGCTGGAGAGGAGGCAAAGGATGAGGCAGGGAGCACTGAGTTTTGGCCAACAAACCCAAGCAGGAGGTGGTTCTCTTGCCGTTTCTTGAACATTCTTATCCTACTGTATCTGAAAACCTCGTACGATAAAAACACTCAACGAACAAGAAAATAGAGGGGAACTTCCTCAACCTGATAAAAGATTCCTATGAAAAACCCACGATGGACAGCTTGCTTTCTGGTGAAAGATTGAAGGCTCTCCCACTAAGATCAGGAACAAGACAGGGATCTCGGCCGCCACGACTTCCTTTCTTGTGCTGGAGGCTCCAGCCAGGGTGACCAGGCAAGAAGAGACGTGGAAGGAAGGCATACAACTGCCTCTGTCTGCAGAAGACAGGATCTCGTACGTAGAAAATCCTGGGGCGCCTGGGTGGCTCAGCCAGTTGAGTGTCCGGCTTCAGCTCAGGTCGTGATCTCATGGTTCGTGGGTTCAAGTCCCACATTGCACTGTCAGTGCAGAGCCTGCTTGGGATTCTCTCTGTCTCCCTCTCTGTGTGCCCCTCCCCCACTCATGCATGTGCTCTCTCCCTCTCTCTCTCTCTCTCTCAAAAATAAATATTTAAAAAAATGCTTATATTTGGGGCGCCTGGGTGGCGCAGTCGGTTAAGCGTCCGACTTCAGCCAGGTCACGATCTCGCGGTCTGTGAGTTCGAGCCCCGCATTGGGCTCTGGGCTGATGGCTCGGAGCCTGGAGCCTGTTTCCGATTCTGTGTCTCCCTCTCTCTCTGCCCCTCCCCCGTTCATGCTCTGTCTCTCTCTGTCCCCCCAAAAAAATAAATAAACGTTGAAAAAAAAAAATAAAATAAAAAAAAATAAATAAATATTTAAAAAAATGCTTATATTTGGGGCGCCTGGGTGGCGCAGTCGGTTAAGCGTCCGACTTCAGCCAGGTCACGATCTCGCGGTCCGTGAGTTCGAGCCCCGCGTCGGGCTCTGGGCTGATGGCTCAGAGCCTGGAGCCTGTTTCCGATTCTGTGTCTCCCTCTCTCTCTGCCCCTCCCCCGTTCATGCTCTGTCTCTCTCTGTCCCCAAAATAAATAAACGTTGAAAAAAAAAATTTTTTTTTTTAAAAATAAAATAAAAAAATGCTTATATTTAAAAAAAGAGAGAAAGGAAATCCTGAAGAACCCACTAAAAAGCTATTCGAACTAGTAAACAATTCAGCACATTTGCAGGGTACAAAATCAATACCCCCAAATCCACTTTGTTTCTGTATACTGGCAACGAGCAATCCAAAATGAAATTAAGAAAACGATTCCGTCTACACTAGCATCAAAAAGAATAGAAGACTCAGAAGTAAAGTTAAGAGAACAAATGTTAGGTCTTACACTCTGAAAACTACAAAATATTGTTGAAAGAAATTTTAAAAGATGGGAACAAATGCAGAGACATCCCAGGGGCATTTGGGTGGCTCAGTTGGTTGAGCGTCCAACTCTTGGTTTTGGTGTAGGTCGTGATCCCAGGGTTGTGGGATCAAGCCCTGCATCAGGCTCTGTGCTCAGCATGGAGTCGGCTTTGGATTTTTTCTCTCTCTCCCTCTGCCCTCTCCCCCGCTCAAGCTTTCTCTCTCTCTCTAAAATAAAATAAAAAAAAAAGAAAGAAAAGAGAAGACATCTCATGCTCATGGATTGAAAGGCTTGGCGTGCCTGGCTGGCTCAGTCAGTAGAGTGAGTGACTCTTAATCTCAGGGTTATAAGTTTGAGCCCCACATAAGGTGTAGAGATTACTTAAAAATAAAAAATTTTTTAAAAAAGAAAAGCTTAATATTGTTAAGATGACAGTCATCCCCAAATTGACCTAGAGAATCAGTGTAATCCCTATATCTTAAGTCTCTGAAATGTCTATTTCTGTGAATCAGGGATGGGACCTTCTAGTAGGGGTCTTACCTTAGTCATTCCCTCAGGACCATCCACAGCTGACCCCAGAAGACTGCCCACTTTAAGGCAAAAAGTTAGTTGTAGAAAGAAAGCCCAGACTTAAGCCAGATAGGTCTGGAATGAATCCCAATGCTGTGTAACCTTAGACAAGTTACTTAACCTCTCTGAGCCTCTTTCACACAAGATAGAGGTTAATACCACCTATCTCACAAGGTTGTGAAAAACAAATAAAACAAATGTTTGCAAAGCACCCTCCCCATGGTCCAGCACACAAGGTGCTCGACCAAGGTTAGCTTCCTGCATATGTCCTCTCTCCTCTCTTTATGCCCCTGGGACAGGTGGGTGCACCTGCCTGGGAGAGGCCCAGGCCTAGGGAAGGCTTGGGACACAGAGTGATGTGCACTCAGGGATGTGGCCCAGTGCCTGACCTCCTGGCAGAGCTAGGATTCACTTCCAAAGCCGTCGGGATCCTTGGTCAATGCTGCTGCATGGGCTAGAAGCAGTGTTGGGTGGAGCCTCCCTCCCCGATTTGACTCTCAGCTCCATCACTTCCCAACTCCATGACCTTGGGCAAAATCCCTCAACTCTGTGAGCCTCAAATTGCTCATCTATAAAACAGAGCTATAATCTACTTCTGGTTAATGCGAGAATGACAGATCACATGTGGAAAGAGCTTGCATGGGGTAATTGCCCAACGTGTGACAGGGATGTGATTTGCCGTTCGGAACGTAGGAGTCCAGTGCGAGAAACGGATGTCGGAGGAACAAGTCACCGGACAGAGGGTGTCATAAACACTGAGGCCTTTGCACCAGACCGTGACCGGGAAGGAATGAAAAAGCACACCAAGAGCTGGGAATAGGAGTAGCCAAGTCGGGGAGGTGGGAAGTTCTGAGAATAAAAGCCAGCATCTGTGTCCTGCTTACTAAGTGCCAGAAACTGGGCCAAATGCTTGCCGGGCACCAACACCTCAGTCCTCCCGACAACTCACTTTATAGGAAAGACACCGGGGAGGAGCACAGAAGGAATTCCCACCATGAGGTGAACCATGAGCCCGGAAGCCAGGGAGCTCTGCCCGTGGGGTGAAGTGTGGGCAGAGCAACTTGGGAGGGGAAGAAGAGGGTGGGGACAGGGGGTCTGGGCCAGGGCCCGGGAGACCATTTTTGGAAACACAGGGCAATTGACCTTGCCCGATCAATTCCTTGACCCAGGGAATAAAAGAGAGGTGCAAACAGGCAAAACCAAACTGCAGTGGCCCAGATGCCAACAAAATCAAGGAAGCCATCACTGTGAAGTCAGGATGGCAGCCATCTTGGAGGGGGGGCGGGGTACCAGAAAGAGGCTGAGATTAGGAGGGACCCTGGGATGGGGGGCAGCTTCTGGGTGCCGGAAACATTCCCAGAGTCCGTGCGGTGGTTGTGGGTGGTTCCTTCATAACCCTTCATTCAGCTGTACGTTTGTCTTAAACACACTTGTCTCTACGCCTATTTCATGATAAGAAAGGCTTTTGGGGGGTCGCCTGCGCGGCTCAGTCAGTTGAGCCTCCGACTCAGTCTCGGTTGTGGGATGGACCCCCGAGTCGGTCTCCGCACTGACAGCCTGGAACCTGCTTGGGATTCTCTCTCTCTCCCTCTCTCTCTGCCCCTCCCCTGCTTGTTCACTCTCTCTCTCTCCCTCTCTCTCTCTCTCTCCCCCCCCTCAAAATAATTAAATAAACTTGAAAAAATAGAGGGGGGTGGAAAAAACCCACAACGATAGGACCAGGGAAAGGGATCCTGACCAGAGATAAGCATGAGACTTTTAGGTTGTCAGGAAGTGATATACGTCATGGCACGCCATAACATCTGAAAATCGAGATCATGTGGACGATGCTCTTTTGGAATTGCTGGGGAAGAGCCTCAGGAAATGCTAGAAACTCTGAGTAGCTCTGGACAGACTCGAGGCCTGGGGTGGGCTCCAAACAGCCGGCAGGGACTTCCCAAGCAGTTCACTTCTGCGAGGGTTGCAATTTTTGTACACGGGGTATGGTACGCTAATGGTTTATGTATAATAGGTTTATCCGGAAAAGAACCCAAACATTTAGCAAAGAAAGGGCTGTGGTCACTACCACTGAGGGGCTGGCCTCAAGGTGGGGAGGCTGTGCTCCAGAGACCAACGCTGCTGACCCATTTTCCGGAGGCGCCCCCCAGAGGCCCAGGACATCACCCAGGTGTCTCTGCTGGACTTGTGCTGTGGTCGGTTGGTCTGTCCACTGGAGCCAGAGCCCTATCCCTTCCAGAAAAGTCCTTTAACAAATCTCTCCTCTCTGAGTGCCTCGGAGCCAGCACTGCGCTGCTCTCTCTTTTCCAGAAGGATCTCCATTGGAGGGTGCAGGGCAATCCTGTCCCAAGGCCCCTGCTTTCCCGGGGCGGTGACGGGCCATGGAGTCCAGGGTCCATCCGCAATCTTGGGGAAGGCTTCTGAAGGCAGGAGGGGCTGTGCCCAGGGGCAGCCAGAGGCCTGGGGACCCAGCGCTCTCGCTTGACATAATGCCTCTGTCACGGTAAGCCTCTTCAGGCCGGGCTCTCGTGCCAACAAGGTCCGAGTCCCCGTCAATTTTACTCTGAGGGGCACGATTTAAGGAGGCGAGGGACACCGGGAAAGCAGAAAGGAACACTCTGGATGCTTAGAAAATGAAAGAGAGGGAAAAAGAGGTCATAAACACAGTTCAAAGACAAATGACACGGCAGGGGAAAGTATATATTTGCGTCGTAAGTGAAACATAAAGGATTTGTATCCTGAATCTGTAAACGAGGAAGAAAGAGAACCCAATAGAAATAGAAGCAAACGATGGGGAGAAGAAATCCCCCACCCCCCGAAATAAAATGGTCCATAAACCCATGAAAATGGAAGTACAAATCCACACCAATGAGAGAGTAGTTTTCCTCGATTCGTTGGGGAGGAAGAAGATTGCCGCCATACTGTGCTGGGAGGGGTGTAGAAAACAGCACGCGCCGTGGGTTTGAAAGGAAATCGGGGCCACTTCGTGCAGTGTTAATTTTGCAACAGCTATGCAGTGCCGCCACGCACCCGACTTCCAACCCGACGAGCGAGTCCGGGAGCAGGGCGCCCGCTAGCACTCGCACAAGCCCACAAGGGTGCTTTGGGGAGAGGTCTGTGCAGCTTTATCTGGATTAGCAAAAAAGTAGCGACAACCTGAGCGCCCGTCCATGCCGGGGGGGGGCTCCAGTTAATCGTGGTGTCTGACACGGTGAATCTCAGGCATTCCGCTCGCTTCAAGGAATTTCCACGATTTTGTGCTCAGGGTGAAAAAGCAAGTCATAGCGAAATATATGTAAGGGGAGTCCGAATTCGTGGACATGGGACAAAGCAAAGCTGAACAATAATAAAGAATAAAACACCGTAGGGGCGCCTGGGTGGCGCAGTTGGTTAAGCGTCCGACTTCAGCCAGGTCACGATCTCGCGGTCCGTGAGTTCGAGCCCCGCGTCAGGCTCTGGGCTGATGGCTCAGAGCCTGGAGCCTGTTTCTGATTCTGTGTCTCCCTCTCTCTCTGCCCCTCCCCCGTTCATGCTCTGTCTCTCTCTGTCCCAAAAATAAATAAACGTTGAAAAAAAAAAATTTTTTTTTAAATAAAAAAAAAGAATAAAACACCGTGAGAGAGAAAGGGAGGGAGGCAGAGAGAGAGAGAAAGTATTAGCTTCTGGGAAATGGAATTGAAAAAAGAGGCAGCTGGAGATGGGGTGTGTATTCATTTCGTATTTAGATACTTTTGTGTTGCTTTAATATTTTTCAGCAAAAAGGTGTTCTTTGATATTCTAAACATTCACAGAGAAAAACTAAAAAGAAAAAGACACGATCATGAGAGAGCCAGCGAAGCGGTCAACTGTGGGTAATTTTGTTGGTGTCTGGGAGGAAGGGCGGGAAGCCTAGCGAAGGTGGAGGACAGCTGGCAGCAATGAGGCAGTGCCTCGATCTTGCTGTCCCCGCGGAGCCACTTCTGGCCCCTTGTGCGGGGGAGTGACACAGTCCTTTCCCTGGGGAGTGGTCTTCCTGGGGAAGCAGCCGCCTGCCAGGCCGCATCGTTCTGAAATGCAGAGTCCTCAGGGCCCCTGCCTCCCGTCGGGACCCTGAGTGGGGTCCTGGCTCTTCAGTCCTGACTCTCTCCAGCCCTCCTTTCCTGCCCAGCCTGAGCTTCCTGCTAAAACCCACTGGCCACCAGGACCCGCAGCCCCCACCTCTACTGCAGGAGCGCGAGGGGCACCTAACTCTCCCTGCAGAGCAACCAACGCTGACCTCCCCCAAGGAGCCTCCCCACAAGAGACCAATTCCCCTCCTTGCTCCCCTGCTCCAGCAGTTCCCAATTTTCTTAAAATTTGTTGCCTTCAAAAAAAAAAAAAAAAATCACAAACATACTTGTTATTTTGAGCCCCGCATCGGGCTCTGTGCTGACAGCTCAGAGCCCGGAGCCGGCTTCGGATTCTGTGTCTCCCTCTCTCTCTGCCTCTCCCCTGCCCACAATTTGTCTTTCTCTCAAAAATAAATAAACATTAAACAAAGAACATAGCATGTTTGTGCCACATCAAGGAATTTAAAAACATTAAAATGAAATAAAAATTAATAAAATTTTTAAAAATAAGATAAATAAAACTCAAACAATGGGAAGTAAATAAAGTAAAAGCTGAAAGACCCTCACTCTTCCTCCAACTCTTTAGCGATGACCCCTCTTAACATTTCAGAGTGAATCCTTCCAGACTTCTCCCCTGGAGGGATTGTAAAGAAAAGCAGTTTAAAAAAAAAAAAAAAAAAAGATTTTTTTTTTTTTTTTTACATTTATTTATTTTTGAAAGAGTGCGACAGAGTGTGAGCAGGGGAGGGGTGGAGAGAGAAGGAGACGCAGAATCGGGCCCCAGGCTCTGAGCAAGCTGTCAGCGCAGAGCCTGGTGCGGGGCTTGAACCCATGAACCACGAGATCGTGACCTGAGCGGAAGTCAGACGCTTAACCGACCGAGCCACCCAGGTGCCCCAAGGGAAGCAGTTTGCATACGCGTACCCGTCGTAACCAAAATCCTTCCCACTTTCTCCTGCGTCCAAAGTCAGCGCTCCTGCCTGGGGTCTGGGATCCTGAGTGGTGGGTCTTGCCTGGCACCTTCTTTTCTTCGCTCAACAACTACCTACGGAGCGTCTGCCGTGGGCAGGCAGTGAGAGGACGGACAACCAGACAGACTGCCGTCCCAGGGATCCTGAGCTCTGGTGGGGGAGATGCCAAGTAAGAGAAGATGTGCTTGGATGTGGCTGTTTCAGCCTCCAGCGGGACGCGCGCTGGCTGTCTCTGCCCCTGGCCCTCTGACTTTGCAAACCCGCCTCATCCTGTAAGCCGGCTCTCCCGAATTACCCCGGCCCATCCAGATCTGTCTTCTCTTCCAGATTTCTTTTGCTACTAAGCTGCGCTCTGTATGTTGCCGTTCCCTGTGAAGCCACATTTGTCCAACGAAGAAGCCAAGCACCTCCGCGAACCCCCACAGTGTGCCGGCTTCCGTCCCACAGAGTAAGGCCCATTGGTCAAAGGGCAGGTAATGATCGAAACCCTGCAGAGTAGTTTTGGCCGTTTTACGTATGATAAACTGAGGCACAGAGAGGTCAAATGAGTGGCTCGAGGTCATACTGCCTGACCCCTAAGCAAACCCCACTACGGGAATTGCATATTGGGTCCCACAGCTACAAATGTCCTGGGTTTCCCAAGGCAGCCCTGATTTCAACCCTTCTGGAAACGTGATGCCCATCCTCTGAGCCCTGTGACAGCTAAGTGGTGCGGTTTATACAAGAGATGGGGTGTGATACGGCCCGGGGACGCCTGGCTGGCTCAGTTGGTAGAGCACGCGACTCTTGATCTCAGGTTCGTGAGTTTGAGCCCTGTGTTGGGCATAGAGATTCCTTAAACAGAAACATAAATAAACTTTAAAAAAAGAGAGAGAGAGAGAGAGAGAGAGAGAGAGAGAGATGGGATGTGGATTTGTTGGTGCCCCCTCCCCTTTGCAACTAGTGGGTCTGTGAGCAGAAGAAATGCCAGGCTAAGAGCGAGTGGGAAGGAGAGGGCTGACGACGGGCTGGCCTTCGGGCTCTGCCTGAACCAAGGATCCTCCAAGTGTGTTTTGACACGTCGAGCTCAGGGGAGGGTGTAATTATTTTCCGTAAGGGTTTCCTAACGTATCATTAATGGATCGTTTCCCGCCCGCTGCAGAAGGCGGTTGCTTAGAGACTGGGTGAAGGGGCACATTCTCTGTAGGGGTGCATGAGAATCTAGAGAAAGCTGGAAGGCCACAGACTGCCACTCCAGCCCGCCGCGCTCCCCAGCCCCCTCCTGCGCCATCGGCCGACTCGGGGTGGGAGTGGGGGGCCGGGCTCTCCCTTCTTGGTGCTCTTACGCACAGATCCCATGGTGGGGGGACCTGTGCTACCTTTTCCATACCCATGCCGCAGCATCCTGAGCCTGGGGGCTGCCGTGGCCTTTGGGGAGGATGGGTCAGGGGCAGTTGGGAGAAGCTTCCTCAGTATCAGGGAAATAACAGAGCCTTCAAAATCAGAAAGACACCGAGATCCAACCCCTCTAGCTGGGCGACTTTTTGCAAAATGCTTAACCACTCTGAGTTCTCCATAAAATGGAGATTGTGTTGCACGCCTACAGGGAGTTTGAGAGAATTAGAACCAATGTCTGAAAAAAAGGTCAGAACACAGTATATCCTCAATAAATGAGAGTTTCTTGTTTTTCGGGGTTATGGGGACATTCATTCATTCACTCATTCATTCATTCATTCATTCGTTCATGAAGCTTCTTGCTGTTGGCTAACTTCTCCCACTAGAATGCCAACTTCACTCAGGCAGAGGCTTGCCTCTTGTGTTCTGATGATCCTGAGTGCCATAAATGTGCTGGGCCCGGCATGTCTTTGTTGAATGAATGTATCCATAAGTAAGTAAACTGTATGAAGCACAAGGAGGTCATCAGAGCCATAATGAAAAACAGAGTGGACTTTTTCTTTTTAATTTTTAAAAAAAAATTTTTTTTTCAATGTTTATTTATTTTTGGGACAGAGACAGACAGAGCATGAACGGGGAGGGGCAGAGAGAGAGGGAGACACAGAATCAGAAACAGGCTACAGGCTCCGAGCCATCAGCCCAGAGCCTGACGCGGGGCTCGAACTCACGGACCGTGAGATCGTGACCTGGCTGAAGTCGGACGCTTAACCGACTGCGCCACCCAGGCGCCCCAACGTTTATTTATTTTTGAGACAGAGAGAGAGACGGAGCATGAACAGGGGAGGGTCAGAGAGAGAGGGAGACCCAGAATCCGAAACAGGCTCCAGGCTCTGAGCCGTCAGCCCAGAGCCCAACGCGGGGCTCAAATCTACGGACCGCGAGATCATGACCTGAGCTGAAGTCGGACACTTAACCGACTGAGCCGCCCAGGCGCCCCCAGAGTGGACGTTTTAAATAAGGTGGGAAGGGAGGACCCGGCTGAGAAAATGACATTGAGCCAAGACTTGATGGGGGTGAGAGAGTGAGCAGACGAGACAGCCAGGACAAAGGCCCTGGGGCTAGGGGGTGTCTGCAGTGTTTGGGGGTCAACAAGGAGGCCTGTTTGGCCGGAATGGAATCATTGATGGGGGCAGAGAGGCAATGAGGTCGGGTAGGCAGGGTAGGCAGTGGGGCCAGGTGGAGCAGGTCAGCAGTAGACCAGTAGGTCTCAAACTTGAGTGTGCATCCAAATCACCAGGAGGGGTTTATGAATAGACTGTTGCTCCTCTGCCGTCAAAGTCTGGGGCTCAGTGGGTCTGGGACAGGACCCGAGAATGTGCATTTCTAATAGGTCCCCAGGTGTGGATACAGCTGGTCCGATGACACTCCTTTGACAATCACCATAACAGGTGACTGACTGTCAAGTCTTTGGGTTTTCCACCCGGTGCGATGAAGAGCCATTGGAGGGTTTCGGGTTTGGGGCCCAGGCATGATATGGCTTGCACTTGAAAACGACCGTCTGGCTACTCTGAGAGCTTAGACTGCAGGGGGACAAGGACGGGCACAGGGACACAAGTGGGTAATGGAAACTTTCAGATGTGATTACCGCGGTGAGAAGTGGTAGGATTCTGGCTAATACTCCGAAGGCAGAGTCAGTGGGATTTCCTGGCCGATTAGACATGAGGGAAATGAGGTCAAGGATGACAGCAAGGGTTTTAGCTGTCATCTAAAATTGCCATTGACCAAGATAGGGAACGCTCACAGGGGGGCAGTCTGGCGGGGAGTTCAGGAGTTGAGGTTTGTCCTGCTGAGTTTGATAAGGTTGCCGGACGCCCTTGAAGAGGTCAAAGAAGCTGGTGGGTGTGGGAGCCTGGAGCGCAGGGGAGAAGGCAGGGCTGGACGATGACATGGGAGTCCTCTACGGACAGCAGAGATTGACAAGCCCACCGGGATCTCCCTCCTGTAGCCAGAGGGTAGAGCCCAGGAAGAGGTCTGGGCATCTGACCAAAATGGGCAGAGAAGAGATAGGGGCAGCTGGGCAGGAGGAAGGGGAGGAGGAGGAAGAGGAGATGGGGGGGCAAGGAGCCAGAGTGCTGTGACTGGCGAGTCAAGGGGAGGGGGCTGACCCTCCTCGAATGCTGCTAATAGATCGAGCAAGGTGAGGGCCGGGAGCAGACCATGAGGCCCAGTAACATGGAGGTTGCTTTGCTTAATACTCTCCTTTCAGGCTCATAACTGACCCAGGCACGCATTCATTCGGGCACGTGTTGAGCACCAGCCCTGGGCTCGGCTGTGTAGCTGGTGCCTGGCAGGGCCACGGAGAAACGACAGCCCTCTTCCTCCCTTGAGGCAGATTTGGGGGTGCCCCACGTCATAGAAAGCTCTTAGCCACTGCAAGGTGCTTCTGCAGAAACTCTCCATTCTCGTTCTTCACAAAGGCACGTTGGAGGAAGAGGAAATTAGCTCCGTTCTATAGCCCAGAGCCCTGTCACTCACATGTCACTAATGGAACTTATTGACTAACCCCCTATGATAGACTTGTTTCCTGTGCTTCATACATGCTGGCTGCAGGGCGTATGGAGCCAGGAGTGCCCTGGGTGGGGGCATGTGGGTTCTTCCCCTGACCTCTCCCCACACGGCCTGACTGACCCCCCTCCCTTCTCCTTCCCTGCCTTTCTCTCAGGCCCACCTCCAGGCCACCCACCCTGCCAGGGAGCAGCTGCTCCAGAAGCCAGGATGGGAGTCAGGCCTCGGGTCCCAACTGGGGCAGGCTCCAATTCAAGTAAAACACACACATTTCAAGCCCTTGGGGAGAAACAGCCAAGTTCATCTCCACCCTGGGGCCTAGGTCTTGAGAAAGCCGTGCCCTGAGCCTGTTCCTTCCCACACCGGTGGCCTGACAGCCCGTGTCCTGGGTCTGGCCAAAGGGCATCTTGCCATTGGGCTTGTCACAGGAGTCAAAACCTGTGGGTGCAAGGGAGAAGAACTCCAGGCTGGACCCTGGATCTGGGGGCTCTGGAGACTACGAAGGGCCTCGACCACAGGTACCCCTGCTCCACAAGCCCCGCCACCCCCGCCCTGCCCCTTTGCTACTGGACCTAGGCGGGACAGGAGATCTAATTATTTGTGACAACAGCCCTTACATGAACCAGAATTGCACGGAAAGGACCAAATACCTCCCTCCTGCCCCCACTTCCCTTCCCTTCCCTTCCCCCATCCCAGGATCCCTCGTTGCCTGAGCTTTGCCTTTCTAGGGTCCTTTTCAAACAAAGACTGGAAGAATAAGTTGTGGTCCTTGCAAGCTCTGGACTGACGCTTCGTCATTGGGAAGCACAAGGAGACCGCTGTGAACGGCCCCAGAAAGCCCTCCAAGATACCGTATCATGCTAGGAAGGAAAGTCACAGAACAGACTAAAGAAACAGCAACAAAACAGATACGCACGAACAGGATGTGGGTGCGACAGTGCCCGCAGACGCGAGGAAGGGGTGCTTGCTGCCAGCCCAGGAAAGGGGACAAGAGGGCACACGACAGTGGAAGTTTTTATGGTCAGCATTTATCATGCAGTATGTGAGTAATTTTCTAATAGACCAAAGGGGGATGCTCGGGTGGCTCAGTCGGTTGAGCGTCTGACTTCAGCTCAGGTCATGATCTCACAGTTCGTGAGTTCGAGTCCCGCGTCGGGCTCTGTGCTGACGGCGCAGAGCCTGGAGCCTGCTTTGGACCCTCTGTCTCCCTCTCTCTCTCTCTCTCTCTCTCTCTCTCTGCCCCTCCCCCACTCATTCTCTCTCTCAAAAATTAAAAAAAGAAAAAAACGTTAAAAAAAGTAGACCAAAGAACTGTTCACATCTAAGTGGTGAGTGAGATGAAATGAACGTCATCGCTCCCACTTTGTAGATGAGGAAAACTGAGGCCCAAGGGAGTTGATGAAGAAAGGTGATCAGTGGGACAGAGGGCTGGCTCAGTCGGTGGAGCATCTGACTCTTGATCTCAGGTAGTGAGTTCAAGCCCCACTTTGGGTGTGGAGCCTATAAGAAAGAAAGAGGAAGGAAGGAAGGAAGGAAGGAAGGGGGAGGGAAGGAGGAGGGAGAGAGGAAGGAAAGAAGTTGATCAAGTTAATGATCAAGAAAGCACTAGGCCTAGGATTCCAGGCCCCCTTCCCAGAACACCTTTCTTGGACGCCGCTGGGAGAGGCACCTTAGGAACATGCCTGGGGCTTGGCTCATCGGAGCCTTGAATGTGACGACCACAGGACCATTTGTGAGCTGAGTGTTGGCTGAGTGCCGGCCCAGGGCTTGGTTCCCTGTCACCGGCAGCATCTGGCACAGGGCCCCGTGGCTGCCTTTGGCACCTGGCAGGGCCGAGAACTCACTCCCATTCTACAGAAGAAGAAGCAGGCCCAGAGGGGTTACGTGACTTGCCGGGGTCTCACACTGTCTGCCTGGCGCTCATACCTTCCCATTTCCACTGGGAGACATGGGCGGCCCCTGCCATCGTTATGATTGAAGCTGGCCCAGTTGACTGGGCCTGCACGGGCTCAGGGAGATGTGAGGCAAAGGGGAGAGGGGACCAGGAGAGCCGGGGAGGATCTCAGGCAGGTTTAAGTCTCCCAGTGTGACTTCCGGCAGGCTGAGGACTCGGGGGCCTGGCACAGGTGAGGCAAAGAAGGTTCCGGGGCAGAGGCCTGAGGAGGGGCAGAGAGAGTGAGGTGTCTATGTTCGCCCAGCGCCCCTAGGGGAGCCCGTGTGCCCTGAAGGCAGAGGGGCTGCCGTGAACGCTCTCCCCTCCCCTGTATTAGTGCTCTCTAGAGATACAGGGCTGATGGTATGAGTCCAAAGGCCCAGGAATCAGGGTTCCGAGTCCGAAGTCCTGGGAGGCAGGCACGCCATGGCCAAGGGCCGAAGCTGGACGTCTCAGCTCAAGCAAAGACAGCATCACCCTTCCCCACACCTTTTTGTTCTCTTCAGACTCTCAGTGGATTGGATGGTGCCCACTCACATCGGGGAGGGCCTCTTTTTTACTCGGTCTCCAGAATCAAATGCCAGGCTCTTCCAGAAACATTCTTACAGATATGCCCAGATATAATGTTTTACCAGCTCTCTGGGCACCCTTTAGCCAAGTCCACAAGTAAAATTAGCCATCACTCCACTTCAACTTTGAGCGGTGGGCCAGGCTCCCCCAGGGCCCTGGGCCCTCTGCTGCTACCCATGTGGTTGCAGATGCCGGGTGGTTAGCTGTAACAAGCACTTTCCTCCTCCCAGGACCCAAGATCTAGATCCTTCCTCCCTGAGGGACAGACCCTCAGCCAGGGGCATACTTCTCTGGATGGCAGGGCGTACAAATTAAGTACCAATTTCTTGTGTACTTGTTGCTAGAATGAATAGGTAGGTGTGATGTTGATTTGATTTTTACCTCGGTTTTGACATCTGAACTGTATTTCAGGAAATGTAATCGATTATTTTATGCTCTTAAATTATTTGGCCGGCTCAATATTATACTTCAAAACTGACCAGTCGGGGTGCCTGTCTGGCTCAATTGGTAGAGCGTGCAACTCTCGATCTCGGGGATGTGAGTTCCAACCCCACACTGGGTGTAGAGCTTACTTTAAAAAAAATCTTGGAGGGGCGCCTGGGTGGCGCAGTCGGTTGAGCGTCCGACTTCAGCCAGGTCACGATCTCGCGGTCCGTGAGTTCGAGCCCCGCGTCAGGCTCTGGGCTGATGGCTCGGAGCCTGGAGCCTGTTTCCGATTCTGTGTCTCCCTCTCTCTCTGCCCCTCCCCCGTTCATGCTCTGTCTCTCTCTGTCCCAAAAATAAATAAACGTTGAAAAAAAAAATTAAAAAAAAAAAAATCTTGGAGTGTCTGGGTGGCTCAGCCTGTTAAGCAGCCAACTTTGGCTCAGAGCATGATCTCATGGTTCGTGAGTCCAAGCCCTTCATGGGGCTCTGTGCTGACAGCTGGGAGCCTGAAGCCTGCCTCGGATTCTATGTCTCCCTCTCTCTCTGCCCCTCCCCCGCTTACGCTCTCTGTCAAATAAATAAACGTTAAAAGAAAAAAATCTTAAAAAGAAAACAAAAAAATTGATCAATGTTCTGTACATTAAAGGGAACAATCAGTACAGTGAGAAGGAACAATCAATAAAATGAAAAAAATATTTGCAAATCACATATCAGATAAAGGGTTAATATCCTGAATATATAAAGAACGCCTCCGACTCAACAACAGAAAACCAAGTAACCCGATTTTTAAACATGAGAGAAGGACCTTACTAGACATCTGTCGGAAGAAGATATATGAATGTCCAACAAGCATATGAAAAGATGCTCAATCATTACAGAAATGTAAGTCAAAACCGCATTGAGGTATCACCTCACACCTGTCAGGATGGCCACAATAGAAAGAAAGAAAGAAAGAAAGAAAGAAAGAAAGAAAGAAAGAAAGAAAGAAGGAAAAGAAAGAAAGAAAAGAAAAAAGTGTTGGTGAGGATGCGGAGAAATGGGAACCCTTGTACCATCTTGGTGGGAATGTGAAATGGTGCAGCCACTGTGGAAAAACAGCACGGAAATGCCTCCAAAAACTAAAAATAGAACTATCATCTGATCCAGCAACCCCACGTCTGGTCATACGTCCAAAAAAGCTGAAAGCAGGGTCTTGAGTTACGTGCACATGCACGGTCATTGCAGCCTTATTCACAATAGGCAAGAGGCAGAAATAACCCAAATGTCCACTGACAGATGAATGAATGAAGACAATAGGGAATATTATTCAGCCTTAAAAAAAAGGAAATCATGTCACATATGCCAACAACATGGATAAACCTCGGGGACATTTGGCTGAGCGAAACGAGCTTGTCCCCCAAGGACAGGTAGTGTATGATTCCACTTCCATGAAATAGCTAGAGTGGTCAACCTCATGGAAACAGAGAAGGGTGGTCACAGGGCAGGGCAAAGGGGCAGATGCTGTCCCAGAGGCAGAGAGCTTCGGTCCTGCAAGACGAAAACGTTCCGGGGACCTGAGACACAGCAACGCGAATAGAGGTGACGCGACCGCACCATTCACTTACACGTGGCTGAGAGGGTACGTTTTATGGGCTGTATACCACACGGAAAAATCAACGCATAAACCGACCAATGAACAGATTCTACGGTTTTCTTTTAGCGGGCAGCCTCTGCTTCCTCGTTGGTGAGCTCAACGCTTCGCTGTTACCGATACGCACACCGCCGCGATTCTGTTCTCCAAACCCAGCAGCCAGCACCCCGAGAAGGCCCCGCCTCCTGCCACCCCAGTCCGGACCTAGCACCCTAGAGGGCCGGGTGCACCCACACAGGGGAGCCTGGCCCCAAACAGGCACACGGTATGCCGGCAGCTGAGCCCCCGTGCCTGGCTGACAGCCCGGGAGCCTAAGGAATGTGGGCTTCAGACGGGACGGGCAGGTCTACCCCTGGCAGACGAGGGCTCCGGCATGGCAGAACCCAGGGGCGCCCAGGCCCCAGACACACTTGCCCGAGGGGAAGGGCCCAGCAGCTGGTCAGAGAGGTGATGCCAGTCAAGAGCCACTGGCTCTCAACCTAGGCTGCACACTGGAATTTCGGCATTACGTCAGATCTACGTCGTTTAAAGCTCCCCAGGTGATTCCGGCGTGGGGCCGAGGTGGAGGACCGCTGCTCTCGAGAATGGACAGACGTGTATTCCCGTGGCACCAAGGCCTGAGCCTGTCTGCGGTGGGAGCTCCTACCCAGTCCCCACGAGGCTCAAGAGGCCAGCTCTTAGCTGCACCTGACCTTGGTCAAGAACTGGCAGGCAGGCACCAAGGGTCCTGCCTAGGATTCCGAGGCTGTCACACGTTCCCCACCATCCTGCGTAGGAGCCAAGGGTGTTACATCATGTTCAGAGCCATGAGTCACTGCGAGTGTCTCTGGCAATGGGCACAGAGAGGCGAGTGCCCAGGGGGAGGGAGGGAGCCACCGCACAGCCAGGCTCCCACGTCCCCTCTCACACAGAGGCCCCACAAACAGGACCAAGCTATTTTAGGGCAATAAGATCAAATGTGGGTATCAGTTCCCCCAGCTACTTTTGACTCGGTGCTCCAGGTTATTTCTGTGAGGGCGCAGGCTGGTGACATCCCGTGTCACTGAGCGCTCTGGGTCTGAAATTAAATGTGCGTCTGCCTGGAAGAACGAGTGTGAATTCCTATAGGATAGACAGTTGCCTGGCAACCGCAATGTCAAGGCCAAAACATGGGCCAGGACAGGATGGGCGCGGGAGACGCTCAGGTTTGCAAAGTGCCAAGGGTCTCCAATATTCCAGACCCCGACGGTTGGCCAGAATTAACAGTGAGCCTTTAACGGCACACAGAGAAGATAGTCCGTGGAGCTAAGAAGCTTGGGCCTCAGGGCACCTCCTAGGCTGAGCCCCTGCCAGGGCCCCGCACCTAATTTGGACTGGTAGTTCTGTATTACTTTTCTTAAGGAGACGCCCTCACAAACTGCATAAGCTTCAGGGCCCCCCAGAATCTGGAGCAACCTGTGACCATACCGTAAGAACGACAACAACAAAGTTTACTTCCGCGTACCCAGGTCAAATTCATTTACAATAAACATCACTGCAGCGAAAGTTCCATCGAAAAAATGGCTTCCCAGTTAAAAATCAATTCTGGGTATGTAATGGGAACAGGTAAGGACCCTACAAACCACCTGGCTCAGCCCACTTTTAAGATGGGCAAACTGAGGCTCTGAGAGGTAAGGCAGCTCGCCCCAAGCCCCTCAGAGAGCTGCCACAAAGCCCCTCCCCCCCCCCCGTATGTCAGGGGGCAACCTTTCCCTGCTTGCACCCCAGGGCCCTGGAACTGGTAATAAGGGGAATAGATCTGTGATTATTTGCAGAACGTGCCTCAGAGGTGAAAGACACCGGGTGCAAAGTGGCGATTTTATTATTCTTGTGATGTCATCACTTGGAGAAGCTTATCCGTACACACATCTCCCCACCCCAACAACAAAGTCAGCTTCAAAAAAGAAAGCCCTGAAGCAAACTGTTTGTTTCATGAGTTGCTTAGCAAGGAGAAGCATCTGCTCTCCAGATTCTAAAACCGTAGGTGTCGTGGGCAGCGAGGGCTCCCAGGTCTCGCTGGCCCGGGCTGGGCCACGGCCGTGTCTGGGGGCCTGGGGGGCAGGGTGGTGCCTGGGAGGAGGGCTGCAGCCAAGACGAACTGGGGAGGCAGAGGAAGGCTCAGAGCCTTCTCTTCAACCCTTGCCCAACCTCAGTGGTTTCCAGAACCCTTGGCCCCGGCCTGCCCACCCTTGCTCACCGCCTACCCCCTCCCTCATGCCGGTTCACCCATGCTCCCGGTGGTGAGTCCAATGGCTTTTCCGATGAGATCTCAAGGCTCTGGCATGCTGGGAGCCTGTGGGCCACGTGCTTCTCGGGCACCCGCTTTGTTTCTCGAGACCGCCACTCTTCTCTCCTTAAAAACCACCGCTCTGGGGGCGCCTGGGTGGCGCAGTCGGTTAAGCGTCCGACTTCAGCCAGGTCACGATCTCGCGGTCCGTGAGTTCGAGCCCCGCATCAGGCTCTGGGCTGATGGCTCAGGGCCTGGAGCCTGTTTCCAATTCTGTGTCTCCCTCTCTCTCTGCCCCTCCCCCGTTCATGCTCTGTCTCTCTCTGTCCCAAAAAAATAAATAAATGTTAAAAAAAAAAAAAAAAAAAAAAAAACCACCGCTCTGACTTCTTTTCCTTGGGAGATGTGCTACACCCCGTGGTTTTCAGAGTGTGGTCCCTAGACCAACAGCATCAGCATCACATGGGAACCTTCTAGACAAGCAAATTCTCAGGTCCCACCCGAGACACCTACTAAATCTGAAACTCTGGAGCTGGGGCCCAACCTTCTGTATCTCAGCCGCCTCCCAAGGTGATGCTGAGGCACCCCACATTTGCTAGACTGCAAGCCCGTGAAAGCAGCGATCCCTCTGCTTTGTTCACGGACACTTGAGGGGAGCTCCCAGGATAGAGGAGACGTGAGGAGGCCCTCCCTTCTCGTGCCGGCACGATTCACCCGACCTCTTTTACCGAAACGGTCCTCGGTTTTAGGGGAAGCAAGGCCCGTGAAAGAACAGGAAGGGAAAGGTGGATCATCACAAACCGGGAACTAGCTCAGGACTCGGGGGTGCCTCGTCAACAGGTTTTGGAAACAGAAGAGCCGATGGTGAACGTGTCATTTACTCCTCGTCTGGCCCACAGTCCAGCTCTGGGCCTGTGTCTCTGCCTGCCTTGTGCTCTATCTTTCTGGCCGGTCTCCGTGCGTGCCCACAGAAAGGGGGTTTCCAGAAAGGGCCCTCGGTCAACAGCAAACATCTCCGGGGCTCCCGCGCTGTGCCGTGTGAAGGCAACACGTACGTGCGGCCCCACCTACGCCATGCTGGTCCCCACCCTGTGTACCGGGTGATGTGGGGACACTGACTCAAAGACAGCGCATAGCAGCCACACAAAGCTGTCTGAAAAGCATGCGCTGAAAAGGCGGTGGGGCCTCCCAGGGCTGCCCCAGTACAGAGGGGTCAACTCAAGGACTGGCTGGTGGAAACGTCGAGAAGGGATGGGTGAGGGGGGTGGTGGCAGGAAGTTCCCCACGAAGGCAGGGCTGACGCGGCGGTGTCGGGCAGGGGGGGTGTCTGTGGTGTGGTGGCACTGAGCGGTGAGCAGGACTCGTGAAAAGCAGAGCGGGGCAGCTGCGGCGGGTGAGGTGAGACAGGTCACTTTTGGGGAGGTGTCACCATCGTATCTGCTACCTGGATGCTTCCAGGCTCATCAGGAATAGCACCCAAGACAATACCATTCCCCCCAAAGCCCCCCCCCCCCAGACCGCCGCCATCTCTGAGCCCAGCACATCTCTGAGGGTTTGTCAGAGCAGGACTTTCCCCGAATGTTCTGGAAGGTCACTGTGTGGAGGGTGGGGGTGGAAGGGGAGAGAAGCGGGTCGGGAGAAGAGAGGGAAGTGCCTTGGGAATATTTCTACATAAATAACTTACTATTTTAGTCTCCCTACTAGACTAAAAGCCACATATCAATTAATTTGGGGGGGGGGGTGGAGAAAGAAATAGATGTATTAATCCCCCCTTCATCCCTTCGTGGGCACGTCTGCCCTCTGCTCTTTGTGAGGCTGTGCGTGGGTGTGAATGACCGTGTGTGTGCACGAGAAGTGTTTTACAGCATGCGTACCGAACACGCACCTTGCGGGATACATATTCACATCCAGCTAATACGTGCCTTTCAAAAATGATAAAGCTGTTTCATGAATCCAACCCCGGAAATGACTGGATTCGGCATTTTTACGGGATGGGACGGCGGGGCGCGTCCCCTTCACGTGCCATATCCCACGAGGACAGAAAAGAACATCATACTTTATTTTATGACCGACAGGTCATTCGTCTATATCTGCTCTTTAAAGCCACTGAGGACATTTTGCCAATCACTAGGAGAAACTAAATAAACAGAACCAAACAGTGTCAGCTCTCCACGGCTGAGTAATTATGAAGAATTCCTCTTTAAATAGAAGTTTAGGTAAATATAGAAAGATCACTTTACAGAAGGCAGCACAGGAGGAGATGGGGGAATCGGCAAGTGTGAGACCCCTTCTAGGTCAAGGGGGGAGGTGAAGATGAGGCTCTGGAGAAATGGGAACCGGGAGAGGGGGCTTCAACTGTCCGTACCTCTCCAGCTGGAGGGCCAGTAAGCCACGCTTCGACCTTGCTTCTGTCTTCGCGTTGGCGGGTTTCAATTTCAGACGCTTCATTCATAAAAATGGCTCCTGTTCTGGACCTGGGACCAAAACCCTGGCCCCAAAGGTTGGCTCTCTCTGTCAACCAGCTCCCCGGGGTGCCTGTCCCTCTTGGTCACTCTGCCAAGCCCCGGGGAGGGATAGGGGTGTGGATAACAGGTAGAGCTTGGGAGATCGGTGGGACGCACAGAAAGAAGTCACCGGAAGTGCTTGGTAATTAATTAATACCGTTTGGTGCTAGGCGGGCAGAAAAGGCCAGTGGTGATGCACCAGTCAAAGGAAAGTCGCTGCCCTGGCCTGGGAGCCAGAGGGCAGTGGAGGCTGGTGCCGGTTCAGATAGGCGGGGGAGGGGGAGAAGGTATTCCAGGCTGGGGTCACCTGGGGAGCAAAGGCCCAGAGGCTGAAAAAGGTCGGGTGGAGGTAGGGGGACGAGACTAGAGCTGAGCGGCCAGGGCAGATGAGCCCGTTGGAAGCGGGAATAATACCAGAGAGGCAGGGAAACTCTGGAGCCCTCAGAGCCCCAGACTGGGTCGCTCCCTCCTGACACAAGACTCAGGGATCCTGAGGTCCAACCACACCCCATAGTCACTAGCGAAGTGATTTTAAGCTGTCTCTACTGGCAACTGTTGGGGGCTGGTGTCACCTTCAGCTCCAAGCACCGTCAGAGCACCCAGGCCGGCCAAACTGACGGTGACAAGAAATAGCCCAGAACACTCCCTCACCCGGCAAACAGTTCTGAGCTCCCACCGCATGCCGGGCATCGGAGCAAGTGCTGGGGGATGCGAAGGAAAACCAGCGGTGGCCCCTGCCCCAGGGGGTGCACCTGCAGGGGGCAGGTGACACTGAGAATCCTGCTGGGTTACCGGCCAACCCTGAGCAGAAAGGAGTCACTACAACAGAGCCTTCCGCCGGGACTGGGGGAGCATGGAGGCAATGCTTACCTGGTCTTGATTGCAATGGCAGGAGAGTCCTCCCAGCTCTCCTCCCTGGGAGTTTGTGAGGAGGAGGGAGGGATTTGTTGGAAGTGGCAGGGCACCTACTCGGCGATAAAGCATATCCGGTTTATGTAGTCCGTGTAAATAAAAACTATACATCCGATAGTCTCTGGCCCCTCAGACAGGGGCTGCAGTGATTCCCGCCGGAAGCCTGGGCTGCATCTTTCAGGAGCGGGAAGGAGTGCTCCTCCAGCCCCACACCATCTGCGGCCCTGGACCTCTGCTTTTTCTGTCCAGCATCTTTTTTTTTTTTTTTTTTTTTAAGATTTTTTAAATGTCTATTCATTTTTGAGAGAGACAGAGAGAGAGAGAGAGAGAGAGAACAAGCGGGGGAGGGGCAGAGGGAGACACAAAATCAGAAGCAAGTTCCAGGCTCTGAGCTGTCAGCACAGAGCCTGACACAGGGCTGGAACTCACGGACCACAAGATCGTGACTTGAGCTGAAGCCGGCCACTTAATCGATGGAGCTACCCAGGAGCCCCAACGCCCAACATCTTATTTTAAAACTTGTTTTAGAGGGCGTCTGGGTGGTTCCGTCGGTTGAGCATCCGACTCAGGTCATGATCTCACAGTTCGTGAGTTCGAGCCCCACATCGGACTTCGTGCTGACTGCTTGAAGGCTGCTTCGGATTCTGTATCTCCCTCTCTCTCTGCCCCTCCCCTGCTCGCACACAGTCTTTCTCTCCCTCAAAATAAATAAACACTTAAAAAAATTTTTTTAAATAATAATAAATAAGTAAAACCTGTTTTAGAACTTCCAACCTACAGCAACGTTAAAAGAATTTTCCGGAGAATACGTGCTTATCCACCACCTGGGCTCTACTGTGAACGTACTAGTGTGCTTGCTTTCTCATCTGCCCATCAACCTCTCTCTCTTCATCCGGCACACTTTCAGGACACATTTCAAAATAAATCGCAGACTTCGGTTCATCGCCCCCCTAGACGCTTCAGTGAGCATGCCATGCCCCAGAATTCCATATTTATTTACGGTGTTTTTTCTTTCGATATAAAGTATACATACAATGAGGGGCGCCTGGGTGGCGCAGTCGGTTAAGCGTCCGACTTCAGCCAGGTCACGATCTCGCGGTCCGTGAGTTCGAGCCCCGCGTCAGGCTCTGGGCTGATGGCTCAGAGCCTGGAGCCTGTTTCCGATTCTGTGTCTCCCTCTCTCTCTGCCCCTCCCCCGTTCATGCTCTGTCTCTCTCTGTCCCAAAAATAAATAAACGTTGAAAAAAAAATTAAAAAAAATAAAATAAAATAAAATAAAATAAAATAAAGTATACATACAATGAGATGCAGAAGTCTGAAGTGTGTATTTGTTGGATTTCAACAAATGAATACACCGGGTAAGGCAAACGCCAGCAGGATACAGAACACGGACATCATCCCCAGACAGCTCCCTCGTGGTGGGCCTCTGCTTCTTACTTGAGAAGTCTCCTTACAAAGTTGTCACCTGACACACGTAGGCAAGGCTCACGTCGCGGACTCTGCCAGCTGCATCCTGCGAAAAACTAATAAGCCCCCCCCGCCCCCGACCCCGTACGAAGCTGTGTGACGATCTCTGAACGCTCTGTGGTTCCCTCGCGGGGCTCCAAATTCTCCATGGATCATGGCAACGGGAAGAGTGCCACCTTGAGAGCCAGAGTATTGGATGTGCTTCACAACGTAAAACACCACATCACAGCCCGAGGCATTCCTGTCCACGGACTGGGAGGTCCTGGACGGCTGCTGAGGGGAAGTGGCACTTGAGTGGGGTTTTGAGGAATGAAGAGGAGTGTGCCGGACACAGGGAGAAAGGGCATTCCGGAACAGGTGTGATGTCTCAGGGGTGTCAACGACAGTACTTTGGGGAACTCCAAGGAGGCAGAATGGCCGGAATGTGGGTGGATGCGTGGGAGCAGAGGGTTGGGAGGAGGAAAGGAGGGCAGACAGGGGCTGGGATGAAGGAAGGTCCAAGCTCCTTAGAGAGGACCTTGTCCTACAAGCCGTGACGAGCCCTGGGGAGGTGTCAGGGAGAGAAGTGGCCTGTCTCGGCCCCCATGTTTCAAACTTCCCAGTGGTTGCCATGTGGGGGAAGGTTGGAAGGGCGAACCAGAAGGGAAGCGGGAAATTCAGTTAAGAGAGTCCCAGGACGAGGTGAAGACAGTTCGCTAGACAGAACCAGCTTTTGAGACAGGTTGGACGTGTCTGTAGGGCACCAAGGGGAGATCCGGGAAGCGGCTGGATGCGGGGGTCTGCAACTTTGAAGAGAGGTCCGGGTTGGAGATGAATCGGAGCACACATAGCATTTGAGCCCTTGGTTTAGAATGAGTCACTCCTGGGAGAGCTGAAGTGAGGACAGGGCTGACGACAGGCCCCAGGGGACCCTGTACGAGGGGGCAAGAGGCAGGGGAGACTGAGGCCTCCCTCCAGAGGACAATCGGTGCAGGGGGCGTTCTCGAAGCCGAGGCCGGAGCCAGAGGAGAAGACGGTCCGTGGCATCCTCATCACCGAGAATTCCCCGATGGCGCACCCGAGAAATGGGAACTGCATGACGACAAGGTGTGACTGGAGACCACAGAGAGGCTGGGCAGTGGGGACGCGGACACCCCAGGCCGGCCAGGCCTGCAGCTGTAACTCACCACCACCCACACTGCCTTCTGCCAAGGAGGTGGTTGTCTGCATAGTGGAGGGTGCGGGGCGCAAAATCCACTCAAGCCTCTCCCTCCCCTTGCCAGTAGGGAGGCCTCTAGGCAACCCTTGAGCTTCTAGAAAACCCCCCTGTTTGGGCTTCTGTGAGGGCCAAAGTCACCACCTTGGCTGGCCCACCAAAGCTCTCTCCAGCATCAGGAAGGTAGAGGACATCTGAAGGCTCCTTAGCCTACACTTGTCCTTGGATGAAATCAGAGCATAGTTACGGGCCAGCCCACTGGGGTCACTGAGTTCAGAGCCGGGCTCTGCACCAAGTAGGAGGCCAACAGGCTGGGCAGGTGAGGACTCAGGGGAAAGTGAGGATGGTCTAAGTGGACGTGCTGGCCCTCCCTCCTGGAGGAGAGATTTAGGAAGTCAGGGAAGACATTCATCTGCTGGGAATCAGGAAACTGCAGGCAGGACCAGGATCCTGTCTAGCCTTAGGGCAGGGTGGCCCTAGCACCCCTCCCAAGAGGAACTTGGGAACAACTTGACCCCACTGTGACTTGTGACCTCTTCCTGGCCTCATTCCTAGCAGGTTCTGCAGAGATCGGCTAATCTAATCTTCTCCCAGAGGAGGAAATGAGAACATTACAGAGAGGTTAGGTGACTTTCCCAAGATCCCACAGCACAAGGCAGTAGAATCAGTTCTAGAGTCCAGGGCTCCTGATGGCTGCCAGCAGGGAATTTTAAATGGACCCCATGGATCATTTCACTGTCAGATAAATACCCAGCATCAGTTCTGTGCCTGCCCCCCTCTTAGAAGCTCACTTAAGGGAGGGACTGTGTGTGTGTGTGTGTGTATCCCAGAAGCCAGCAGCGGAATGGTCCCAGGAGCCAGCAGCTGAATGGTCCCAGGAGCCAGCAGCTGAATGGTGGAGACCCCTCTTCTACACACAAAAACAATCAAATGCCTTGAGGCAGGCCCAAATGTGGCACCCAGGGGTGCTTGAATGAGCTCACAGGGGTTGGAGGTGGGGTGGGGGAGCACCTTTGCAAATTTAGCAGTGTTTCTGCTCTGACTAGCCTTGGAGAAAGGCAGGTAGGGTCTGGGTGAGCAGCTGGCGGGCAGAAGGTGTAGAAGGGGGAGCTAGGGGCACCAGCCACGGGGATGGATGGGCAGGGAGGAGGCCAGTCCTGAGCAAGGGCAGCTGTTGAGACGGTGCTGGAGGGAGCCAGGAAAGGAACAAGGACCCAGAGCAAGCGGGGCCTCTGGGGCTGTGTCCGGCCCTGGCTTCCCTGCCCCTTTCTCCTTCCTGCCCATTGCTATGTGAGCACCCAGCACTTCCCCTCTTGTGGAATTGTCTTTAGGGTTGTGACTCTAGAGAGTAGTAGAGGCCTGGAAGCGGGGAGAGCAGCAGAAGGCTCTGCAGAATGGCCCCCTAGGATTCCCAACTCAAGTCACTTCCAAAGGGGGGCTCCTCCCGTGCCCTGGCCTGGCCCCTTCCTGGGGTTTTCCAGCTCCAAGCCCCCAAGGACTGGCTCTGCCTTTGGGAAGTACAAACCGCTTGTCTTATCCGCTGGGCTCTGAGGAATTTGGCAGGGAGGGAGGAAGGGGCTCCAGGGACCCGGCTGGCTGGCCGCGATCTCCCCCCACCCTGGAGCAGGAGAGTGCTCAATATTAATAGCCACACAACAGACTCCAGTGATAAGCCCCCTCCACCTCCCACGACACGGATAGCCCTCAAGTTTGGAACGAGGAACCAGATGAACAAACCGCCAGACCCAGCATGGCTGGGCTTTGTCCACGTAACAGTTCCCGTGGCCTGTGCCCAAGAGGGCTCCATTCGTTGGTCCCCCCAACGTGCCAGGAGTGTCTCTTAGTTCGGCAGAGGCAGTGTTCATCCCACCCCGCTTCTTCCTCCAGAGGTCTGCCCCTCTCCCTGCCAACCCAAAGCTAAGTCCAGGCCAGCCGGCCGGCCAGACCCCATCCCAGCCCCCTGTGAGGGTCTCTGTGCCCCACAGGCTGTCTTCTCGCAGAGGCAGAGGCATGCCTTTGGGTGGCGGTCTAATTCTTTCCCCTGGTGTCTCCCGTCCCCCAGGGGAGCAGCGGCCAGGCCACTCCCCTCTGAGGCCCCCAAACACCATCTTCTTAGAGCTGTTTTATGTATTTGCAGTTGTTCCTCGAGTACATAAATGAATGAGTGAGTCACAGAAATGAGCCCCCCTGGTTGCTGGATGGGGCCTTCAGAGAAATCACACCGCAGCCAAGTTTGTGAAAGCCGAGCAAATGGCCAGGGGCACAGCCAGGAGCTAGGATGCCTCTTGCCCTGGCACCTCAGTGGCTCCTTCGGGACCCGGCATCCTCCCAGCAGGGTGACAGCAGTTCCTAGATAGAACTCACCCTCTCATAGCCCCCGGGTGGCCCCGGCTGGCCACCAGAGGCCTCCTCGGGACACCGGACCAGAGCCTTCAGGGCACAGCCACAGAGCATGTTTTCGGTGCCAGCTCATGAGCCTCAAAAAGCACTCAGCAGCCTACTTCCCAGGGCCCAACAGGGACTCCCAGACCCCTGGCTGGGGAGCTCAGTTCTGCCTGATTCTGATCTTGGCCCTGCCGGGCCTATGACCACAGGAGAGTCTGCTGCCCGCGGGGCCTTCAGCGTGTCCCCTTAGCTGTCACCTCCGCGAGGCTACGTTTGCTGTAACTGAGGCTTGCTGGGGCCTGGGGTCGGCTCCAAGCTCTGAGCTATCGGGAAAGGCCTAGGCGTGACCCCGCTGGCCCCCTGGTGGGCCTCAATGGCATAGGCCACAGGGAGGCCAGGCCTTCCTGGAGACCCTTCTCCCGGAGCTCGGCTCAGAGAGGGCAGGAACCGCTTTAACCAATGCCAACCACAGGTCCCGGGGAGCCACGCTGGGCTTCTCAGAAAAACATGACTCTCTTCCTCAGTACAAGCACATTTTGGAAAACTTTTAAACAAAGAAACCACGTGGGGAGAGTGGAAAAGGGGGGAAGAAGGGAAGGGCAGGAGAGGGCAGGAGAGGGCAACTTTTTTTTTTTCTTTCTGGAGAACACTTACTTCTCTCTGAGTAGCCAAGCAAGGCCTAATCCCAGCAGTTTTGGGGCCAGATTCAATAAAAACTCTGTCTGCAGAGGCCTGAGCAAAGCCACAGAAAATAAATACTTCGTGGCTTGTCCGGTGTCCTGCCGCCTGGAGCCCGGAGGGCTGTTGTATTGACTCTCGGCCCAGTGGGATATGGACCGAGTGTGGAATTTTCTCCGCAGCCACTCAACTTCCTCTCCCCAGTTAGGACCATTTAAAAATCATAAGTAGAGTTTCCGGTGTGGAGGGGGGAAAACAGAAGAGAGCGTAATTTGGTCGAAGGAAGGAAAAAAAGAACAGCAGAAAAGCCAGTTTATTTTCAGTCCGAGCCAGAAGCCGTTGGACTGTCTTGTTTGTGTAAAATCGCATTTGGGGTTAGGGCCTTCCCTGAGCCGTCACACTTTCACCTCCTGTCTCCTTAAACAAATTCTCGTGTCTGCGGAAGGAAAGCCTGGTTCTCTCAGAACGCCCCTGTGGTGGGCTCTCTGGGTGCCTCCTGCCCTGGGGACTCTGCTTCGCGGCTGACCGGGCCCAGCTCCGTGGCGACTGGGAAACTCAAGATAGAAAAACATTCAGGGCCACAGACGGTGAAGAGCCGAACTGGGCCTCACCGGTCAAAATGGAACAGACTTTTATCAACAGGGAAAGTACAGAATTTGATGCTGTGCGGCAGGGGGCTTTTCCAGGAACAACAGGCAGGAAAGGAAAAGGAAGGTGCTTTCAGGACTCGGGGGACAGTCTTTGAGATGTTAGTCTGCTGTCTTCCCGGCGGGGGCCTCAGGGAAATACATTCCTTTCTTGTTTCACTTCCACTCATTCCTCTGCCTTTAGATTTGGTCAGTTGGCCAGTGGCCAAACCTGGTCTGTTTGGGACCCCCGGAGCCAGGTCCCTTGCACCCCTGTGCCCCAGCTACAGTAGGTGGGCGGGTGGTCCAATAGAAACAGAATGAGGGCAGGAGAGCACCGCTAAACGCCCCAGGGGCCTGGAGACCAAAACTCCCCAACTTTTTACGAGGTTACAGGTCAAAACATTTGGACGGCCATCTTGGGGTATGAAAAGTCCTAACTAATCCCAGCGATAGGCTGCAAGAATGTGACCTCTTTCCTACTCGGTGTCGTCGAGATCCTCCCTCCGAGGGATGCCTGGTGGGCTCCAGAGGGTGGGTCTGGTGGTGGGGAGTGAACCTACGCTCTTCCCCCTCACTCCCTCCACGCCACGTCTAGGAAGAAAACAACGGGGCTGCTCTGGTCTTCCAAGGCAATGACAAAACAGAAGGCTGGAGGGCTCTGGGCCTGGGCTCTGGGGCAACCTGAGCCCGCAGAGCCGTGTCCTCCGCTTTCAGCCACTGCCACTTCTGAGGGCCTGGTGGGGCTGCCGGGGGCCACAGACTCGGCCTATAAATACATTCCCCGGACGTGACATTCCGCCCGCAGAGAGTGACTCTTGTAAGTTCAACACTGTTCTCCCCCGAGTTCTTATTTGAAAATGCAAATACTCTTGAGAGGGCTGATTCTGAGAATGCAGAATGCGCACCACTGACGAAACTCAGGAACTGATGGATGGGAGTACCCTGACCTGACCCCAGAGGGTGTGGGTTAGCTGTTCCCTCGGTTCCCTCTTCTGGCAGAACCAACTGCTCCCCGAAGCTCTCCCCGTGGCCTCAATGTCAGGATGTGGTGGCTCCTTTGCGTAAACAAGCCCCAAGTCCAGTGTTTTGGAAGGAAAAAGAAGAAAAGGATGACTAGAGTGTTCAAGACCGTCTTAGGTCTTGTCCCCACCGTCAAACACCCGAGTAGTCACGGGGAGCTTAAAACAAGCTTCGGGGGCAGGAGCGACTTAATCTTTTGGTACAGTAATTGTACTTATAACGAGTCGTGGCATGTCAACTAGTCAAAAATCCAAGTTCTAAATTATTCCCACAGGAGCAGGATTGAAACAGAAAAGACTTCTTAGCAGCCAGAAAAGATGTCAAAAACCCATGCTTTGAAAGACAAGCTCTTTATTTGTTGGTGAAACGGTTAGTCGAAACCTTTGAACTGGGGCGCCTGGGTGGCTCAGTCGGTTAAGCTTCTGATTCTTGATTTTGGCTCAGGTCATGATCTCACAGTCCGTGGGTTCGAGCCCCGCTTCGGACTCTGTGCTGACAGCTCAGAGCCTGGAGCCTGCTTCCGATTCTGTGTCTCTGTCCCTCTCTGCCCCTCTCCTGCTCATGCTCTGTCTCTCTCTCTCTCTCAAAAATAAATAAACACTAAAAAAAAAAAAAAAAAAAAAAACCCTCGAACTCATACTTTATATACAATTAGCTGTCTGCATGAGCTGATACCTCAATCCAAGGTGGAAGGAATGGAGAAAGGAGGGGAAAGCACCGTTAAAAGGGGGTGGGGGAGAGCGGATCCAAACTCGGCTGACTGGTCAGTTTGGAACGTGATGAGGGGCCCACCTTCAGAGCGCTCTGAGGTCACGGCCCAAGGAAAACACAAGCGTCACATCGGGGACCACAAGTCACCAAGAAAGCATTCAGTTCTTCTCCGGGGAGTGTGTGACAGATTTAAGAAAGATTCCTACTGAAAACTGAACAATGAACAGGGCTCTATCTTTTTTTTTTTTTTTTTTTAATTTTTTTTTTTTTTCAACGTTTATTTATTTTTGGGACAGAGAGAGACAGAGCATGAACGGGGGAGGGGCAGAGAGAGAGGGAGACACAGAATCGGAAACAGGCTCCAGGCTCTGAGCCGTCAGCCCAGAGCCCGACGCGGGGCTCGAACTCACGGACCGCGAGATCGTGACCTGGCTGAAGTCGGACGCTTAACCGACTGCGCCACCCAGGCACCCCCTAGGGCTCTATCTTTTAATGGGATAAATACTCACGTATCAGAGAGCATCGAGTTTCTTCTCCAGCCGAGCAGGGAGTAGAGGTTTCACTGCAGGAAGTTCTGGTTCCAGCAAGCTCTTCGGTTCCCCCGAAGCACAGCTAGAGGCAAGAAGAGAACCGGGCCCTGGCACCTGCATCAGTGAGCCACCCCGGATTGTGACCCATCAGCACTCAGACTCTGGAGCTCCTGAGTCCTCCAAAGGTAGCTCCCACACCCGAGGAAGGTAGCCTCTAGTTTAAATAGCCACAAGTGGCTAGTGGCTGCCATTTCTGGACAGCACAGTGACCCTTGAGGGGTTCCACAGGGTCCTCTCAGGCCGCACGGAGGAGCTGCTTACTGCCCCGTTGGCCTGGACAGGCATTCATTCACTGTATATGTGACAATTATTAAGCACCTACTGTGTACCCCTCAGAAAAGGATCGTCATGTAAAGTAGTCTGGTGAGTTATCAGTCCCTCTCTTTTTCTCTGCCTTTCCCTGCTTTCATGAGCAAATCTTGACGCATGTGCAACCAAGGGCTGGGTCCTGCCTGGTGGCTGTTCTCAAACCATGGGAGCAGTGGAACCACGGAGGACACTCCTTGAGTATGCAGAACTCCCCTCCCTACCCATTAGATCTGCTGAATCAGAATCTCCTGCATCCTGGGTCCTGCATCTGAGGCTTGCCACAAAGAATCCGAAGCCAATAGTGGGTTCTTTTCCACCAAGAGTTTATCATTTGGAAGACGTGTTTGAAAAAAACCAGGCCCATAAGTAGTGAGCTCATTTTAACAAACAGCTACTCCCCAAGAACTGTCTGCGAATCCCCCAGAGAGAACCAATACCGTGAGCCTTTTTACAGTGACATCTTAAGGGAATTCGTTGGCCAGATGTTTTTCCTACCACGGAGACGAATGGCTACAGGGAAAGATCTAGCCTCCAGTCCTGCCTTCGTGGCCTTCACAGAGGCCTTCCCCTCTCCCATTCTGGCCCCCATCTGTAAAACAGGGATAATCGTCCTTAACTTCAGTGTCACCAAGCTTCCAGGAGAGGTGACAACCTTGAGGTTCTAGGGACCCTCAGGGCTAGCTGGGGTTTCAACCTGCAAGAGGGGGCGACGAAGGGAGACACCCAAATCAAAGGACCCGCAGGCCTTCCTTCACGCTGGGAAATTTTCAGCTTGGAAAACATTATGTTCTAATTGTCTTCCCGTTCAACCCGAATGCACTTAGAAAAGGCATAGATTTGATTTCAACTCAAACTGGTCCACTGAGTACTTTTTGAGTTAAAAAAAAAATGAATCGAAGCCGTGCGTTAGCAAAATTAAAATCTGAATTCAGGGTTGAGCCCTTCAGGTGGAAGGTTTTGATCGTTGGTTCACTTCAAGTCCCTGTGGTTCAAAGGAACTCAATGGAGCATTCACTTAGCACCTAGTTTGCTCCAGGAATGGGTATGGGACAGTTTCAAGGACATTCTTCCGCTCATCTGGGGAAGGAGACAACTAAACAACCTTACTCCCCAGGAGTAACACGCCCAGGAACGATGACAGAGACCACCAAGTTCCTGGTGAGCCTGGCCTTGGAGGGGTGATGTGTGGGTTGGGCACAATCCATTCACCGAACAGTGAATGAGGAGGGGATTCCTAGGCAGGGGATGAGGAGAAAGGCAAACTGGAGGATGAGAGAAGCTGGGAGGTACACAGAGCCGTAGAAAGAAGGGAAGGGGGTAGTTTGGCTGAAGGGTACTCATGGGCTTGGGGAGGTATTCGGAGGCCACAAGAGGACCCAAGGCGGGGCCTCTGTACCCAAGACTATCCGCACACACCGTGTGGATCTCCATCAGTACAAAACATTCCCTGAGCAGAAGGAAAGGCCTTGTATGTATGAACATATCTGTTTGCCTAATAGCTTTATTGAATATAACTTACTGTCACACCATTCATTCATTCAAAGTATACAACTGAATGGTTTAGAGAGTATTCGCAGGCATGTGCAGACATCCCCACCGTCAATTTTGGAACATCTTCCTCACCTCGAGAAGAAATTCCATACCCCTTAGCTAACACTCTCCTCTCCACCCGCCACCACCAAGACTCCTACTCACACACCAACCCTACTTTCTATTGCTGTGGATTTCCTTATTCTGGACATTCCAAGTAAATGAAATCAGACACCATGTGGCTCTCTGCATCTGGCTTCTTCACTTAATATAACGTTTTCCGGGCCCGTCGTGTTCTAGCATGTACCGACACTTCATCCCTTTTTATGGCCAAATAATATTCCACTGTATGGATATGCTACTTTTTGCTTATCCATTTGTCCGTTGATGGACACTTGGCTTGTTTCTACTCTGTGACTCTTGTGCTGTGCCGTGAACTTCCCTACTAAATCATCCCTGTTATGACTCCCATGTTACATACGTAACTAGGATATGTACCTAGGACTAGAATTGCTGGATCATAGGGTAAGTCTAACTGTTTGCGGAACGGCCAGACTGTTTGGTATTTAGATGTTTATTCTGAGAAGACGGAAATGAATGACGAGATGGCATAATGATGGAAATTGGCTCGAGGCCAAGGTGAGCCCGTGTTCAGGGAAGAGAGAGGTTAGGAAAGCAATCAGATGACCACGAGTGGCACTGCCACGTTCCCAGTCACAGTGCCAGCTTGGAGGAGACGGGTTCAGAGCCAGCCTCTGTGGCCACCCACCTAGTGACCGATGGCACTTCCTTGTCACCGCGGTCCCACTCCACAAACAAGGGCCCAGGCTGGCCGTGAGTCTCAAGGGAGCACAGCAAACACATCTGTGCCCCTGCCTGGCATCGGATGAGGACACAGAATCAGGGATGAGTTTGCTTTCCCAAGGTTGAATAGCTCATAGTGATGAGGCTGGGATTCCAAAGCAGCCTGTCTGGTCCCAGCGCCCACCTCTCTACGTCACCTCGATCTTTCTTTCACAAGGACAAAACTGACATTCTCATTTCAGAGCCAAGGACACTGGGGCTGAGTCAGATTCCCTTTCCCAAGGCCAGAGACTCGGGACTGGTCTCTGGCCGACACCAAGGCCTCCCTGTATGATGACAGAAGACAGAGCTAACACGCAGTGACTTACCGCAGTTGGAGGTGGAGGTGTGCACCTTCCTGCAGTGCTGCCTCTCCCAGGAAGTTTTTTCTGACTGCACCCCCAGTGGGGCTACAGGTCCCCGATCTGGGCTCCAGCAGCTTCGAGAGATGCTCCTTCCATGGCTTCATTCACTATGTGTGACCACTGGCGTGTAGATGGCCGGTGCGCACTGACCATGAGCTTGACCTCATCCCCTGTGCATCTATCTCAAGCACTCAGCCCAGGGCCTGGCCCAAGCAGGTCCAAGCAGGCATGTGGGGGGACAAGTGGGTGAACTGTTAACAGTGAGGTCCAGGTAGTAAGTGACAGAAGGGCTTGGGGACGGAAGGGCTAAGCTACCAGAGCAGGAGAGGGGTAAGGGGACCCCACGTGGGACGGGGACGTCCAGTGGGGAGGGCTGGGGCTGGCCTTGGGGTCCTGAGGTCTAACAGTCCAGAGAGGCCCGAGGGTGGGGGACTCTCCTGTGTTGTGGCCAGAGCCACGGCGAGCAGAGCCGGGGCCTTTGTGTGAAGGAGAAGATGCCCTTCCCCCCCGAGGGTCACGGGTCCTGGCCGGGACTCGTGAGCTGCCACACACCCCCTCCGCCGGGCCCGTGGGTAGGACACAACCTGCGCACCGCGCGTGAGATTTTCTGGGGCGTGGGGGCGTGTGTGTGCATATGTGGGGTGCACACGGGGGATGGGGGTGTGTGGTGTGTGTATATGACTAGTGTGTTTTGTGCTGCAGTTTCCGAGTCCCCCGGCCGCTTGGCCTCTGAGCAACGAGGGCTAGGAAGCAGAGGCATGAGGGTCCCAAGTCCCAGAACTAGAAACAGGGTGTCTTCCCGAGGAGGTGACAGGGTTCTCGCCCTGCCACCTGGGAACGGGGCTGATGGGAGGCCCGCCACATGCCACGAACGAGCTGATGGTCCCCAGTTGGGGAGGCCACACGCTGGCCTTCTGCTCAGGCAAGGCCCTCCTCCCTCAGGGGACTGCTTAGCTGGGGAGGGGAAGGGTGTGGGCAGACTGGAAAGAGGAATCTGGGAAGGCAAATGGCCCCAGGCGGCTGGGGGTGCCCGGTCACAGAAGCCCGTGGCTCAGCCAGACACCCAGGAGGGCCTCTGGCCGTGACCGCAGGAGGGGCTGCCCTTGCAGAGGCCTGATTCGTCAGGGCAGGGGCTGCACAGGACCACCGAGGGAAGACTCGGCTGCCGTTCCAGAATGTTCTGCGGTCCCGGTCAATCAGACCCAGCCACCTGGGCAGCGGGCTTCCTCCCATGAGTCGCACTCCCCGTCCCCACCCCCCCGCTTGCCCAGTCAGCTGCTAGGATGGGAACATCGTGGAAACTGCAGTCTCAGAGAGGACTCTGGAGGACTTGTGTCTTCACCTCTCCCAGTGATGCTAAGACTGGGCCACAGGGACAGGGAAGCTGTGCTTCCAGGTTTCTGACCCTCACCTTGAGACACAGCTGGGCTCGTGGGGTCCGTCCGGGAGACCATCTGTGGCTCTCGATGCCTGACGTGAGCAGGGGTCCCTACCTGACCCTTGCTGGGGAGAAGACGCCCCCCAGGAGAGCTGTGCTAAAACCAGAATCGGGTCTGGAGGGGACAGACGGCTTGCTCGGCTTTCCCTGCTGAAGCTGCCCCAGGGATATCGGGCTCCCCTTTGGGAACTCAATGTCGTGAGGCCCCTGGCCAAGGATGGTCAGCAGGCCGGGAAGGTGAGGGGAGCAGGTGCTCCGTGAGCAAGGAGAGGCTGCAGGAGCTCCGGGTGCTGCCTGAGAACGTGCGGCAGTGGGAGGAGGGGGGACGCACCTGTCCTCACAGCTCTGATGCGCCATCTCGGGGGAGAAGGCATGGGGGGCTGGACACCGAGAGGGGACAGCAGACACCCTGATTCAAGGACGGTATGGGGTCCAGCCGGTGGTGCGGCAGGGAATGGCTGGGGGCCCACACGCAGGAACGAGCCCCCGCACGAAGGTTCCCACGGAGCCGCGGCCTACCCCCCCCCCCCAGTAGTACAGAAGGAACCCCTCCTCTGCGCCACAGAGCACACTGAGGCCCTGAGGGGGAAAGGTCACAATGGTAGCAGCTAACAGGCATCCGACTGGGCCCTCGCTGACTGGGCCCTCGCAGACTGGCCCTCGCCAGCTTCCCACCAGACCTGGGAGGTGCAAGCCGCACTTCACAGACACTGGGGGAGGCTAACTGGCCCCAGCTCACACCTCTAGGCAGAGGACTCTAACAGGGTCCCCTCTGCCTCCAAGCCCTTGCTGGTGACTCCAAACCCCGAACCTCAGCGTCCCCCACTGAGAACTGCAGTCTCTTCCAAAAGCGTGTAGTGAGGCTGACAAGTCATTTTATCTGAGTTTGTTTCCTTCACTGTTAAGTGGGGATGATAATAGTAACAGTAATATTCAGGGCTTGTAGGGTTTCGGGATTTCGGTAAATAACGCAAGTGAAGGCTTCTTTTTGGAGCCCTGATTATTCCTTCCTCAATCCCTTTCCCTCCCCAAAGCGACACAGGTATAATATTTTCGGTTATTTCTCTCAAAGCATTCTTAAATGCTAAGGGTGATGCAAACGCTGATTAGCCATATGACCTTAACTAAGTTTCCACACTTCTGAGACTAGCGTCCTCAATTTATTGAGGTACGACGTGTGTACAATAAAATGCACCCCTCTCAGAGGATGGTGAGTTTTGACAACTGTATACACCCACATAGCCACTTCAATCAAGACATGGGACATTTCCGTCCTCCCAAAGAGTTCCTTGTCTCATGCCCCTCACCTCCCCTGGCCCTTCTCCCAGGCAACCAATGATGGGCTTTCTGTGGATTATAGATTTGCCTTTTCCAGGGTTTTCACAAGGGAGTCCTACGGTACGTATTCTTTTGTGTCTGGCTTAGATTCACCCGCTGTTGCTTGTATCAGTCATTAGATTCTCCACAAGGACTTAACAGGTAGTGTGGCTCTTGTGACAGCCTGGGCCCAGGAACTGACCGGTCTCTTGCTCCGCCGCCGGATCTTCAGTGCTAACCACACAGGGCCTGGCCCGTAGTAGGCGCTCAAGTTTGTAAGCGACTAAATTGATTAACCATGCAATATTTGCGAAAGGCAAAAACCACCAGATCAGGTGGTGAGTCATTTCATTGCTTTTTAAGCAGCCCCACCAGAGTGGAGAGGAAGGGGGTAAAACTTAAATAGGATGAACTGGGAAAGACGGTTTAAAATAATCTAAGCCGGCTCGGGAATAGTCCCCGCGTTCACGATGCAGCCCAGCCGGCCTTCCCCGCCCCCGCCCCCATCAGGGATAATTAAAAGCTCGACGCCTCGGTCCCTTCCCCGGGGAGGCGGCGGTGCTCCCGGAGTGAATGGGCTCAGAGGAATGAATAACGACACAGTGGCCTCATTGTTCGGCGGCCGGGGAAACTGAGGCCAGAGGGCGGGAGGGAGGCCGCCGGGTGACTGGAGGCTGGGTCACCGCGTGAGTCAGCGGCGCAGACGGGCGAGATCGCTGTCATTAAGGTTTACAGGTCGGCCGCCGCCACCGCGGCTGTGCGGCCCGCGCCCCGCCCGGGTCCCCGCGCCCCGCTCGGCCACCACGCCTCGGCGCCCGGCGGGGGCGCCCCCACCGGCTCCCGCTGAGCCGGCGGAGGGCCGGGGGCGGGGTCGGCCGGGGCCGGGCCCGCGCCGCAGCTCCGCCTCCTCGGCCCGCCCGCTGGCGGCGCGCAGCTTCGGGCCGGGCCAGCGGCTGGAACCTGAGCCCTGGGGTGGCCCCCGCCCCCGCCCGAGCTTCTACCTGCGCCACCCGCGCGGCGCCCCGGGAGGCGGCGCGGGCACTGGTAGCGCGGCGCCGGGCAGACGGCGCACGGCCGGGCCCGGTCTCCGCCCGGCGCCGCCGCGCGCGCTCCCGCCAACCCCCCCACCCCCACCCCGCGGCGCCCCCTGAGCCGGCCCGGGCGCGCGCACAGCCCTTCACCGCGGGCGACCGGGCACCAACGCCCCCGGCCTCGGACCCCCGCGGCCCGGAAGCGGGCGGAGCCGGGCCGTTCCCGGCGGCTTTCGGAGGAGCAGCGAGCACCCGGGTCCCCCGCCCCTCAGTCCTCCGCGAGCGTCCCCACCCCCCACCCCTTCGCCCTTTCTGCACCCCGAGCGGAGTAATGCTTTCCCCCCCTTACCCCCCCCCCCCGCCCCCGCTTCCCCTCTCCCTCTGGCCTCCTAGCCCGGCCCCTGGCCACCCCCGGCAGCGGCGGGACCCCAGGGCCCGGTCCCTCTGCCCCTCCCCCGATGCCTGGCCCCCTCGCCGCCGAGTGGGATTGGGCGGGGGAGAGGGAGAAGGATCCAGTTACGGAGGGGACCCGGGCCTAGGCCGCGGCCCCGCCTAGCACCCTGTGTCGTGGGGGTGCGGGCAGCGGAGGTGGGTGGTGGGGCCGGGGTCACCCGGAGGGGACGCGTCGGAGAGGGGCCAGGCGGAACCCGCGCCCCGCCTAACCTGAGGGGTGGAAGGGGGGGTCCAGCACTGCTGGACTTGATGTGGACCTGAATGCGTCCTGAAATTTTTAAAAATAGTCTCGCTGTATAGACAAGAACACTGGAACCTTTAAGTCCTCATCCTCTCGCCTGAGTCCGGAGTGAGACTCCAAACATACTTCTTAAGAAACTGTTGCTTTATTTTGACTCGTTGACATAAATTTTCCACCTTGGGGGGGATGGTGGTGGGCTTGTGGAATCCCTAAAATAACTTTTAATGGAGCGAAGCCTTCCATTATGGGAAGAGCCTAGACGCGAGAGGCGTCTGGAGGCCTAGGTTCCCGTCACAGCCCTGCCACCAACTGGCTGAGCCACTGAGGCACGTCGCCGCCCCTCCCGGGCCCGTGTGAGGAAAGGGGACGCCCCCCACCCAGAAAGGAGAGACCAGGGAGCTGGCTGAACCATTCAGAGACTGGGTTTTCCTTCCTGAAAATGTTCTGACACTACAAGAGAGGCAACGTGGAAAAGAGATTAAAAAGAAAAGAGGTGAAAACAGTTTGCCCATCTGAACGTGTCCTCTCTGCCTGACTCCAATTATATTTATGCTCAGTCAAGGTCAAGGTAACCTTCACTGATCTGTGCAGTTCCATTAATTATATGTTATCCTATCACCGTGGGGAAACATCCACTTTATTTTCGATATCACTTCAGAACCTTCAGACCTTTGTACAATCCTCCTGCAAAAGGACACGTAGGGAGGGGTGCTACGCGCCTGACAGGAGGGACTTTTGATAGAGGGAGAGAATAAAGGTGGACAGGTGATGTCAACTTGATGTGTCACATTTCAGGGAGCCATAACAGGTTTATGGCCCTGACCCCGGGGAGGCCCTGTCCACCCTACCACCAATGCTGGGAGAGGCTGAGTAATGTGGACACCTGGGTGAAGCAGCCATGAAGCTTTACCTGGTTGGTGACTTGTCCGGCCCCTGGCCTCCTCCCCTCTGCTCTGCAGGTGGAGTGGGACAGAGCCCACGGGGATTCTGGGGTTAAGTAAGTGTCAGGGTCCCCTTCCATGGCTCCCCCAGCCGCAAACATGGAGAGCATTTCTGTGACGGGCCAGAGGTGGGAGAGAAGCAAAGGGTTTCATTTCAAATGTTAAAATGGTGGAATGGTGGGAAGAATGAAGGGAAGGTGATGAGTGCCCAAGTTTGAAAGAAGGCAGGGGAACAATTACTTTAAAAGGTTTTAATTGGTCATGTTCTGAAGAACTCACTCCTCCTGTGCTAAAACCCCAGGCCAGCTCAGACCTGTAGTTCTGGATTGCCCAAGTGCCTCCCTGTTTTTCCCCTTTGAACACTAGCTCTCACAGCAAGTGCCTCTGTTGCCCTCCCTCTGGTGCCTTCTCCCTTTTGGTGTGTGTGTGTGTGTGTGTGTGTGTGTGTGTGTGTGTGTAGCTAGCTGACTACTTATCTATCTTTATACAGCAGTTTTCCAGGCTGGCAGGTCAGAAGCCTTGCCAGAGGAGGACCTCTCTAATTTATTCTCCCAGCTCCGCAGCCTGACTCACTTGGGGCGGGTCTACATCACAGTCCAAGTACAGTGAATGAGGAAAGTGGCTTCAAGCAAACTGAAAACCATTTGGGAGAAGGAACAGTAGGCATGCAGGGAGACACATAGCTACTCAAACCATGGGAACAAATCAAAATCGGGGGGAGCCCCCACGAGACACCAAACTACATTTAAAGTTGTTTCCAAGTGGCTGGTTTGCACCGGATAATAAGGCTAGGCTATTTCCCACCATGGGGACTGCTTGCATCCTGAGAGGAAAAGATGGGTGAAACCCCGCCAATCTGCCCTTTGAACAAATGGCTGATTCTAGGGCTGAGACAGGACATATTCAAGATGAGCGGAGAGCATCTTCTAGGGCTAGAAAGTAAGGCAGGGCTGAAAGATCAAAAGGATGGGGGGGTATATTAAAGGGACCAACCTGGAACAGCTCCTGATAGCCAAGGCTGGATCAATTTGAGCAAAAACTTAATACATAATGTCATATTGGATTTTAATCCAAAGCATAAAATAAATATCCATGAAGGAATTCAGACTGATGTGAAGAAATAACTGATGCGTCAATAAATAAATGGGAGAGAAGAGTCAAATCTCCCACAGAGGAAGTGCCAAATAATCTATGTAGATATTCTCCCCTCAAGGAAGTGGAGCTCAATCCCTCCTCTCCTTGAGTGTGGTCTGCACTTAAGGACCTGCTTCCAAAGGGTACAGTATAGAAAGGGTGGCAGGAGAGAACAACTTTGCAGCGGAGAAGCCTGGCGAGCGCTAGCTCAGCTGGGTGATCAACATCATTAGTGGTAAGTCACGTTACTAGCACGCATCCCTGATGTGACCTGATGAGAACAGCACTGTACCTCGTCTCCAAACCCTAGCCTCACCATGAGGACAACATCAGACAGACCCAACTGAGGGACATCCTCTAAAAGACCTGGCCAGTACTTCTCAAAACTGTCAAGATCATTAAAAACAAGGAAAATCTTGAGAAGCTATCACAGCCCAGAGGAGCCCAAGGAGACACAAGGAGCAAATCAAAGCCGGGATCCTGGAAGAGAAAAGGATGTTAGGGAAAACTGGGGGAATCAGAATGAAGTATGGAGGGGTGCCTGGGTGGCTCAACCAATTAAGCATCCAACTCTTCGTTTTGACTCAGGTCATGATCTCACAGTTTGAGAGTTCAAGCCCCACATTGGACTATGTGCTGACAGTGCAGAGCCTGCCTGGGATTCTCTCTTACTCTCTGTTTCTCTCTCTCTCTCTCTCTGTCTTTCAAAATAAATAAATAAACACTAAACAAATTTCTGTTAAGGGGCGCCTGGGTGGCTCAGTCGGTTAGGGTTCCACTTGGGCTCAGGTCATGATCACATGGTTTGTGAGTTTGAGCCCAGCGTCAGGCTCTGTGCTGACAGCTCAGAGCCTGGAGCCTGTTTTGGATTCTGTGCCTCCCTCGCTCTCTGCCCCTCCCCCGCTCATGCTCTGTCTGTCTGTCTGTCTCTCTCAAAAATAAACATTAAGGGGCGCCTGGGTGGCGCAGTCGGTTAAGCGTCCGACTTCAGCCAGGTCACGATCTCGCGGTCCGTGAGTTCGAGCCCCGCGTCAGGCTCTGGGCTAATGGCTCGGAGCCTGGAGCCTGTTTCCGATTCTGTGTCTCCCTCTCTCTCTGCCCCTCCCCCGTTCATGCTCTGTCTCTCTCTGTCCCAAAAAAAATAAATGTTGAAAAAAAAAAATTTTTTTTTAAATAAATAAATAAACATTAAAAAAACAGTTTTTTAATTTTCTGTTAAAAAGAAAAAAAGAATGAGGTATGGAGTTAATAGTATACCAATGCAGTTTCTGGGTTGTGACAAACGGCACCATAGTAACAGATGTTAACAATAGAGAAAAATTAGTATTGAGCGTAGGGTATATGGGAACTATCTTCACTCTCTCTGCAACATTTTTGTAAATCTAAAACTGTTCTAAAGAAAAGGCTGAAAAAAAACAAACTGATCTGGCTTGGGTTTTAATATTACACGATTTAGGTGTCCTAAAGGGAAGGGGACCCACTAACAAATGGAGCCCAGGGACCCTAAGACAGACTGCTGAGACTCAGTTGGTGAGTTGATCAGGCAGAGTAAAGTAAGTTGGTTTTTAAATTGTTTCATGGTCTATACAGGGTGGTTTTAATTTTTTTTTTTTTCAACGTTTATTTATTTTTGGGACAGAGAGAGACAGAGCATGAACGGGGGAGGGGCAGAGAGAGAGGGAGACACAGAATCCGAAACAGGCTCCAGGCTCTGAGCCATCAGCCCAGAGCCCGACGCGGGGCTCGAACTCACGGACCGCGAGATCGTGACCTGGCTGAAGTCGGACGCTTAACCGACTGCGCCACCCAGGCGCCCCTATACAGGGTGGTTTTAAAGCAGCTTGCTGCCTGATGCCCAAACCAAAAACATTGCCGTCTTGAAATTCCTCTACATGTAAATTTAAATTTTTAATTGCTTAAAAAGAAAGACCATTTAGCGGTGCCTGAGTGGCTCAGTCGGTTGAGTGTCCGATTCTTAATTTCGGCTGAGATCATGATCCCAGGGTCGTGGGATCAAGTCCCACCCTGGACTCTGTGCTGAGCATTGAGCCTGCTTAAGATTCTCTCTCTTCCTCTGTCTCTCTTCCCTGCTCATGAGCGCTCTCTCTCTCTCAAATAAAAAAAATTTTTAAAGAAAAAACATTTAAAACTAACGTGGTGGGGTATCTGGCTGGCCTCGTCAGAAGAGTGAGTGACTCTTGATCTCAGGGTTGTGAGTTCAAGCTCCACGTTGGATGTAGAGATTACTTAAAAATAAAATCTTAAAGAAAAAAATGTGGTGATCCCATTTATATAAAGTTCAAAAGCAGGCAGAAGTAATATCAGGTGTGAGGAGTCAAAAAAGTCGTTATCAGTGTTGGGGGGTGGCTGGGAGGAAATGAATGAGGGAGCTTTGAGGCACTACTGATGTTCTGGGTTTTGACCTGGGACCTGATTATATGGATATATTCGGTTTGTGAAAATTCACCAAGGTGTATGCTTTTGATCCATGCACTTTTCTGTGTGTAAGTTATCCACCAATAAAATGTCTATACATGATCAATTTATTTCAAACATTAAACTTTAGATCTTGGAAAGACCACTATGCCTCTCTCTTCCCCCCAGGAGGCAAAATCTAGAGTGGCCCAATAGTTGAGCCCATCCCTGCATAACCAGGGTTTTCCACTGGACAGCTCTATGGAACAGTTAAGAACTCTTTAATCAACTGACAGATATGGGTACAGACACATCTTTGAGGAGGGAACCACAGGGAAGGGCAGTACCAGCACCAACCCGGGGTGACCTTACACCAAACTTTTATTCATCTGTGCCTCAGTTTACTCACTGTTAAAGAGGATCTTCAACCGCTATACTGTGTCTGTAGATCACCAAAAATGTCACTCTGTCATTAGTCTGGCTAGTCCTGGTCTGTCAGATTCTTCAGATTCTATTGTGTGCTTAGATCCCTGAGGTTTTATGCCTGGAAAATCGAAGGTGGGGGTGATGTTGGTGACTATAAAGGCTGCTGGAATGACAGAGTCTTCCTGTAGCTCTGTCTCAAACTCTGACCTCCAAGACCATCAGAGGACTGACCTGTGGTCCAGTGAAGGGGATGCTGAGCCCCATGGGGATAAAGCAATTTACCCAGGATCACCAGGCTAATACTTCCTAAAGGTTCTTATGTCAATAATGTCCTCCAACAGTCTGGCTAACCAGGCTGCCACCGTGACCTTGAGTTTTATTGTTTCCTTCAATGTTTTTTGCTTTCATAATTTCTTTTATTGAGTAAAATCTAGAAAATATAGAAAAGTGGAAAGCATAACCACCAGAATTTACTTGTCATTCCAGCATTCAAAGATGCAACTGTCTGAAAGTCTTTGCAGTGTGAAAGAACACCTATCATGGCATCACATCTTTGTATTTTTTAAATATGTAACCTTTGTGGCTAAGTTAAGCAGGAGAATGGGAATTCTTGGTTTGCCATTGTTGGGAGTTGAATAGGTCTCTGGAGATTTCTCCGGAGGTCTGGAGATGGGTGGAGTAGAGTCGTGCTCAGAGGCGAGGAACAGGGCACAATGGCCAAATTGCCCTGTACCCAGGACATCCCATGGAGGCTTCTCGAGGGGTTTCTCTCTTCAAGAATTATACCATCAAACTCACAAATGAGACCTTTGAGAACTGAATTCAGCTTTTAGGTTGGGTTGTCTTTTATTTTCTTTAAGTATGTTTATTTATTTATTTATTTATCTTTAAATTTGTTATTTATTTTGAGAGAGAGAGCAAGTGAGCAGGGGAGGGGCAGAGAGAGAATCCCAAGCAGGCTTCTGGCTGTCAGCACGGAGCGTGATGCGAGGCTCAAACAAACTTCGAGATCACGACCTGAGCCAAAACCAAGCGTCAAACGCTTAATGGACTGAGCCAGCCAGGTATCCCTATTTATTTAAGTAAATTTTACCCCAGCATAGGGCTTGAATTTATCACCCCAAGATCAAGAGTCGCATGCTCCACTGACTGAGCCAGCCAGGTGCCCCAAGGTCGGGTTATGATGTTTTTTGACTATTGTTTTTCAGTTGTGCAAAACACTATGGAGCGATCCTGGAGACGCTTCAGTCAGTTTCCCTCAATGAGAACATCCTGCATTAAGACTGTGTTTTGGAGGTTCCCGACTGGCCCAGTTGGTAGAGCAGCGGCTCTTGATCTCAGGGTTGTGAGTTCAAACCCTACGTAGGGTGTAGAATTTACTTAAAAACAAAATCTTTTAGGGGCGCCTGGGTGGCTCAGTTGGTTAAGCGGCCGACTTCGGCTCAGGTCATGATCTCGCAGACCGTGAGTTCGAGCCCTGTGTCGGGTTCCGTGCTGACAGCTCAGAGCCTGGAGCCTGTTTCAGATTCTGTGTCTCCCTCTCTCTGACCCTCCCCTGTTCATGCTCTATCTCTGTCTCAAAAAAATAAATAAACGTTAAAAAATTTTTTTTCAAAAAAAACCAAACAAAACCTTTTAAAAAAAAAGACTTTTTGCATGATCTGATGGACTTAAGAAATGTAGTTAAAGATCATCAAGATAAATCCTCTTCTTGACAAGAAAACTGAGCCCTGGGGCACCTGGGTGGCTCAGTTGGTTAAGTGAATGACTCTTGATTTCAGCTCAGGTCATGATCTCACAGTTCATGAGATCGAGCCCACCCAATGTCAGGCTCTGTGCTGTCAGCCTGGAGCCTGCTTGGGATTCTCTTTCCCTCTCTCTCTGCCCCTCCCCTGCTTGTGATTCCCGCTCTCCTCAAAATAAATAAACTTTATTTTAAAAAGAGAGGGGCGCCTGGGTGGCGCAGTCGGTTAAGCGTCCGACTTCAGCTCAGGTCACCATCTCACAGTCCGTGAGTTTGAGCCCCGCGTCAGGCTCTGGGCTGATGGCTCAGAGCCTGGAGCCTGCTTCCAGTTCTGTGTCTCCCTCTCTCTCTGCCCCTCCCCCGTTCATGGTCTGTCTCTCTCTGTCTCAAAAATAAATAAATAAACGTTAATAATAAATAAATAAATAAATAAGAGAGAGAGAGAGAGAGAGAGAGAGAGAGAGAGAGAAAGGCAAATGGAGGCCTGGGTAGGTAAGTGACTTTCCCAGGCTCACGTCTGGGAATGGGAGGCTCCAGACCTTCTCCAGCTGGGTTCCGTGGCTTGTGTACATGGGGTTTCATTTTGTGTTCTGCAAAATGCCTGGGATCAGGCTCGTTTGGCAGGTGGAAGTAGATGCCCCCTTGGGTTTTATTCTTCCCCAGTGGAAAAGCAACAAAGGTTTTTCACCTGTATTCCATGTCCTTCACGGGTTGGTTGGGGGAGGGGAGCTCTTCATGGTTCCGTCTGAGAGAGGTTTCACCTCCGTGGGAAAATGGTGGGAAAATGGGAACATGGTGATGGGACCCTGTTCTTCCACTTGCATTTTACTCTCAAGATATGTGGCTACACCCACTTCAAGGGAGCAAGGAAGCGGGTTTCAATCTTTGCCTGTGAATGGAACCAGAAATATTTGTTGAGTAGCTCCAATGAATGTCTCTCAGGAGAGACAGGCTTTTTGAGTTGGTCACTGGCGAGCTTCTTTCTTTGCGTGATTAGACTGCTCCCCTTCTGATTTTGCATTTCTTTGTTGCTGTGCTGCCTTCTTTGGCAGTCTCCCAGAGGGGTGGGCATCTGTCAGTGGGTCCTACAGCCTTCTCTCCCCAGGGAGAGAGAGGCTGGGGAGGCACGCCTACATCCCCAAGCCAATGATCCGGAAGCTTCTCGTGAAAATGTTAATATAATCTGAGGCTGTGGTAATACAAGGGAGATGATACTTCTGGTATATTATGTTGCTAATTGGACTACTCTGTTCATTCATTCATTCACCATTCATGCCTAGGATATTCTAGCCCCAAACTACTGTGACCCAGGTACCATACCCAGCAGGAGTACTAACCAACTGAGGATCCCCAGAGCAGGGTGATCATGATGGTGAAGGATCTGGAAATCTTGTCCTGGGACAATTGCCTGCCCGGACAGGGCATGTTTGGTTCATAAGGAGAGGAGGTGAAGGAGGACGTCGTAGAAGTGTTCGAGAGCCGGCAGGCGGACGTAGGTTGTCTGCTAGGTGGCTGCTGAAGGCAGAGGTAGATGAATGGATGGAAGTTATAAGCAGGCAAACATCACTTTGGGGGCAGCCTTTTAACTAGAGAGTCCGCCAAGAGCACAGTCTTCCTTGAAAGCAGGGAATTCACAGTCCCTGAAAGTCCCCAAACAGGCTGGATGACCTCTCTTATTGATTATTTCTGAAGCTCTGCCCAATTCTTAGTCCATGATGCCCAAGGAAAAAAATTTCCATCATCTCTTATTTCAGGATCTAAAGTTTCATCTTTAACTACAAATGAAGTCATCTACCTCTTAGCATAAGAGTTGGTCTTCTTCAAATACAGTTCAATTTAAATAACAACAAAATAGGGGCGCCTGGATGGTTCAGTCAGTTATGCGACAGACTCTTGGTTTAGGCTCGGGTCATGATCTCGCGGTTTGTGGGTTCAAGCCCCGCGTTGGTCTCTGCACTGGCAGCAAGGAGCCTCCCCTGCTTGCTCTCTCTTTCTCAAAATAAATAAAGAAATACACTTAAAAAAAAAAAACTAAAAAAAACCCCCAAAACTGAAATAGATGATTGTTACCCTACAGCTAACACTCACAGAGGCACTTACTATGTGTCAGGTAGTTTCCTAAATGCTTAACATATATTTAATTAAAACAAATGTTTTTAATGTTTATCTTTGAAAGAGAGAGAGAGAAAGACAGAGTGTGAGTTGGGGGGAGGAGCAGAGAGGGAGACGCAGAATCAGAAGCAGGCTCCGAGCTCTGAGCTGTCGGCACAGAGCCGACGTGGGGCTCGAACTCATGAACCATGAGACCATGACCTGAGCCAAAGTCAGATGCTTAATCGACTGAGCCACCCAGGCACCCCTATGAATGTGCAACTCTTGATGTCTGTCTGAGTTGTGAGCTCCAGCTCCATGTTGGGTGTAGAGATTACTAATAAGAAAAATTAATAAACATAAAAAATTATTTTTTTAATTAAATAAAATAACCCGTGGGTCAAAGGGAAAGGAGAAAAACAATTTTTTTTGGAAAGTATAAAATATTTTTAACGACGTTATGATGAAAACATAATCTGTCAAAACTTGTGGGCTGTAGCTAAAATCATACCTCGAGACACGCATAGTCTTATGCATATATTATAAAAGAACAAAGCTAAAACTCAATGATCAAAGTGTCTATTTCAATTAGTGAGGGAAAAGGAGCATGTTAAGTGCAAAGAAGAAAGAAAGAAAATGACTTAAAAAACAGTGGAAATGAACAAAATAGAAAATAAACATATAACATAAAAAAGTACCAAAACCATAAGTGAGTTGGTTGAAAAAAAAAACTGTATAATATGTTTTTCAAAAATTTTATCGAGAAATAATTGACAAAAACCATATATTTATAAACTAATTTCTGGCCTCTCAATTCTGTTCCATGATCTCTCGATGCAGGTGTCAGTAACACACTCCTTTAATTACTAAAGCTTTATAGTGTTTTTTAACACTTGGTTGGCCTTGGCCTTGTCTCTCACTCTGCATTTTCAATTTTTACCTGGCATTTGCTTTTCATTTAAACGTGAGGCTTAGTCTATCCACCTTGTCAGTTCCCCTGCATATCCCTTGCTTAAATCCTACTGGCATTTCTATTAGGATCAAGTTAAATTATACATTAATTTGAGAAGGATTCACAACTTTGTAACGCTGAGTCTGCCTATCCAAGAACACGGTATGTCTTTTCATTTATTCGGGTCTACTTTCGTGTTTGAAAATTGTCTTCAGATAGATTGTGCATATATTTGGAAGGCTTTCCCTGAGTATTTTATCTTTTGGATTGCCATTGAAAATGGGAGGTTTTCTTCAAATATATTTTGTAGCTTCAGTTGGTCAATTTCCAATACCTCTGTTTACCATGTAAGGAAGACTGTGTTTTAGACATTTTAGCTAAACTCATATGAATCATACTTGTCAATCACATCCTCTTTAAGCATGAAATACACATCCGACCTTATGTTTCTTTCCTACTTCTGGCAAATAATCTTCAGGCAACCGCTGATATAAGTATCCCAAAGGTTTCAACAAAATGCCTGCAGATGCCCCAAAGCAGTATAAAGCGTGTGGGGCCACAGTTACCTAATCACAAATGTTTATCTCAAATATCCGCATTGTGCCCTGGTACTTTGCAGGCAGACCATGTACATTGCAGGTCTGATGCATCCGCAGGAGAACTCGTTGGAATCATACGTTATGCCTGTGCGAACCACTTCCTGACCATTCCCAGATCCAGCAGAGATCCAGAGACACTCCTGCAGGCTCTAAAGTCTTTTTCATATTCATTTATCATTTTCCCCATAAAAAGTAATTAATACATACTCATCATAGAGTATTAGGAAACATATAAGGACGAATATAAAGGGGCACCTGGGTGGCTCAGTCGGTTAAGCATCTGACTTTGGCTCAGGTCATGATCTCATGGTTTACGGGTTCGAGCCCCTCATTGGGCTCTGTGCTGACAGCTCAGAGCCTGGAGCCTGCTTCGGATTCTGTGTCCCCTTCTCTCCCTGCCCTCCCTGGCTTGCACTCTCCCTCTCTCTATCAAAAATAAATAAACTTAAAAATAAATAAATAAAGATGAACATAAAAATGCATCTATAAACCCTACCACCCAGAGATAACCACCGGTTTATTTCCTTACGACCTTCTTTCCTTCCAATTATACTCGTAAACATATTCCAAAATTGAGATCACCCTGGATAGATGGTTTTGAATCTTCTTTCTTATGAGTCTTTTGCCATGTCATTCTATCTTTTTCAAAAGCAGGCTTTTAAATGGCTACATGGTGTTTCCTAACAGATATTCTGTAATCTCTTTACTCATTCTACCATTATTTTCCTCCTAGGTTGTTTCCAGTTTAAAAAAAGAAACAAAAGACTTAAGTCAACGGTCTTGTACAAACATCTTTGCTGTCTTTTCTGATTATGTCCTTTGGATACATTCCTAGATGGATTACTGAGTCATAAATTAGGAGTATTTTTCTAAATTGTGGTAAAATATACATAACATAAAATTTACCATCTTGGCCATTTTTAAGCGTATTACGGTTCAGTGACATTAGGCACATTCACACTGTTGTGCAACCATCACCACGCTCGACCTCCAGAACTTTTCTTAGCTTGCAAAACTGAAACTCTGTACCCATTAAACGGGAACTCTTACACTCTTCTCTCCCGGCCCGGACACTTTGGTTCTACTTTCTGTTTATGAACTTGGCTACTCTAATACCTCAGATAAATGAAGTCACAGAGTATTTGTACTTTTGTGACTGGCTTATTTCACGGAGTAATAATGTGTTCAAGATTCATCCATGGTGTAGCCTGTGTCAGAAAATTTCCTCCCTCCATTGTGTGTACAGAGCCTTTTGTTTGTTCACAGGAGCATGTTTAAGGCTCTGGATTCAAATTATCTACCGCTGTCCAGAGAGATCAACCAATTTGCATGTCTGCCAGGATTGCATGAAATAAAAATTCTAAAGTTTGCACGCCTAACTCTGTATTATAGTAACTTGTGGCCTAATTTATTCATATCGTATCTACATAGAATTTTCTGCATTTACAGATATGTAGCACCCGGCTTCTGCAAAGGGACTTCCAAAAGGACTCCCTCCAAATGTGTGTGTGGGGAGGGTGGTGGGTGTATACATATACATATACACATATGCATATACGTATACGTACGTATAGCTGAAGATAAACATATTTAGTATTTGTCAAAGAATAAAGGAGCTCTTCCATAGTTTGGATCAGAGCCTCGGAATCTAAACTGATGCCCAGACCGGCATTTGTCAGATTTTGACCTCCCCAGGTTCCATTCTTTTAAGCCCGATTCCATTTTTGTGTCTACCAAGAAAGGCACCAAAGATTTTATTTGCGAGAAAACATCGGGAATTCGTGTAGCGTGTTAAAGTTTTCAAGAAGCATGGCTTACATGATATCACCTAGTTTCTGTAAGATCCCTAGGAGGCAGACAGGATGATACTATCAATCACGCGCGTGTAGACACAGATTCCAAGAAGGGACACTACTTCCTGGGTGTCGTATAGTTGGTGCTTCAGGACCTGAAGACTCAAGCTCCTATCTCCTGACTCCTGTGTACTGCTTCTGTCCCTTCACTGACTCCCAACTCACTTTTGCTATTGCCGGAGTGCTGCTCTTTACTTGGCATGCCAACGTCCCTGGGTTGTCCAGGAATGTTCTTTCTTGGAGAGGAAAGGAAATAGATATTTTAGCTATACACTGTGCTTGCCAGGCACCTAATAGGGACACTCAATAAATATTAATTAAAGAATGCAGCCACACTGGCTTACGGCTGGCCAGATCCTTTAAAGTGTCAAGAATATTCCATGAGAGATTGAGTGTTGGGCTGCAAGGCCGTGTGGAGGCACAGGAAACAGCGAAGTTCTGGAGTATTGGAGTGTATTCTCTTGGAAGGTGAAAATAGCCCCCCCCCCCGGGGGGGGGGCCCTATCCATCACCTGGAGAGAAGGAGGAAGAGAACACACATTTGTCGAGTGTCTTCTGGGGCCTGGATTTTCCAGCTGAGCTCGCGTACTTCTGTATTTCTCAAGCCAGTGGAGGACATTGGGAGATAGCTGGCTGGGGTTAAGAGTGAGTGTGGTTTGTTGCGGGGTGGAGGGAGGTGGGTGGGAAATGGAATGCGTGTACCCACCCTCCTCTGGCATCCTGAAGGATTTAGTACTCGTACAGTAGGTGCCTGTTAAGTGTCTCTGGCTGGACAGAGAACCAGCAGAAGTCTACATGGGTAAGCAGTTCTGGGCACACAGGCAATTGTTGGAGTCTCTCCCCTGGTCCGGCTCCACAGTGGCTCCCAGAAGACAGAACTGGTGTTCCCTGGAGCCCAGGATCATGGGAGAGAACAAAGTCACGCTGGGAGCAGAGCAGAGGGTTGAGGCAGAGGGCCTGGGCAAGGAACACTTGCACAGCCACTGGTCAGGAGGGCTGCTGTCCAGCAGACTGATGTGTCAGGAGGCGGGACCCCCCCAACCCCAGCCTGAGGAGGGCCACAAGAGGAGATGGTTATCTCAAACCCCACCCACTGCCTGAGACCATCCTCTCTTTGCATCAGGATCTAATAGATGCCAGAGCATGTGCAAGGAACCTGGGGCTCCCCTGAAAGGCCAGAACCCAGGCAACGGTTTAGGACCCTGGGGCTTTTACAAGTGAGCCTGTATCTGTGTTCCTAGGCCTCTTTAGGCAGTTTTTCTTTTGTTCGTTTCTTACAAAGTAAGATTAGTGCGTTTGCGCAATTTGAAACAAACGTCAATACCGGATCATTTTGGTGTCAGTTTCTTCACCATCATCACCATGGAATCGTACTTAATTGCTCTTGTTAGTTCAAGGAGAGAAAGAGGAAGGGACCTGAGCTGTATATTTGCATATATAGCCATGAAATAATAACAAATTTACTACGCAAACGCATCTAGCAGTGATTCCACAGACGGAGCGTTTGCTGGTCAATCAGTATTAGTGCGTTAGTGTTCAACACTATTCAATGACGGGCTCAGCAATGCCTGATTGGAGTTTCTTCTTGCTTCGTGATTCTGTAGCCCTATCTCTACGGTGTTCTTGGACATTGGTTGACTCATTTGATCTCAAGACAAATCCATGTGGGTATTATTATCCCCATTTTCTCCATGGAGAAACTGAGGTCTCAGGTGACACAGCCAACGGTGACAGGCTTGATGCTTGAACACAGCACTTCTGGTTCCAATGCTGGGGTGCTTTGCGCTTCCCCTCGAACGGTAATTGTCTCCATTATCTTGGGTTTGCCAGAACATTCCGCTTAAGAAGCATAAATGCCTGGGTGGCTCTGCATGAACTAGCCTCTCCAGATCTCTCTTTTCTGCAATCCCAGTCACTCTTCCTATGCTGTCACCCCCGCCCCCAGCCACACGGGCCTTTCAAACTGTTCCTGTAACATGTTGGCTTACCTGTCTCAGGGTCTGGGCCCAGCCCATCGCCCTGTTCTGGAAGCACCTTACCTGATCTTTACTCCCGCCCAAACACAGGTCTGAAACGGCCACGCTCGGCTCGGAAATAGCCCTGGTCCCTTGGTCGGCTTCATGTTTTCCAGAGCTCTTCTGTGTGAGATTACGTTTTCTATGTATTCATTTACTTGTCTCCCCAAGGAATGTCAACTCCCTGAGGACAGATCGTGTGCCCGGAGCAGTACTCAGCGCACGGTTGGGTTACAGAACTGGGGAGCCGTTCCTGCTCCCCTGGCCCACGGTGCAGCCAAGGCAATAGGACTCTGGGGACTGTGAAATGTAATCCTGTGAACGATGAGATACAGATCAGGAGTGCCATGAGAGTCCCCGGAAGGGAGGCCGGGGTAGCAATCACACATTCTTTCATTCACTCACAGAGCACCTACTCTGTGCAAAACAGCTAGGGTCTGCCAGCCGGGGACGGACAGGCTGGTTTCTTTTTTCCTGTTTCTTTTTACCTGTACATCTGCTGTGTTGTCTTTTAGATATATGGGACACATGGGAGTAGAGAACCTGGGGGATGAGTTGCGTTCTGGACCTCAACTTCCTTCTAACCAGCTGGGGGATCTTGGAGAGTTTGCTGTCCATCTTCCTGGGGGTCCACATGAGACAATGCACGTGAAGCCCCCAGACAGAAAAGGGAGGCATGGAGCGGAGGGCACTGATTCCGAAGTCATCGAGAGTTTTCATTCCCTCTCAACCTTGGGGCCACCTTATCCCTCAGTCAAGTATTTAAGAGCCCTCCAGGGTCTCTCCGGGTCTAAGATTCCTTCCTTGGGCTCGGGCAACAATTCATCAACTTTAAGGCTTTGAACCGAGGGACTCTTTTGACTCGATTGCCAGCATTTGATGTTGCTAAATAAATCCATAAATGAACACCGTCTATGACCAGCCGTTTCCTAAAGGATAGGGCACATTAATCCCTGATCCAGGAAGGACAGCATCTCAGATAAAATGATGGATTCCCCTGTTATTGGTCATTTATTCAGCCGGCACAGGTTGAGTTTGGATGGCTTACTCTAGAGGTACTGTTGTGCAGAGTCCCTGCCCTCACGGAGCTTACCGTTGGGGGGTAGAGGACCAGCACTAAAGGAGGGATTAGAATGGCAGGTGCTGTAAATGCTACAAAAGAGAGACGCCTGGGGCTCTGAAGGCGCAGGAAGAAGTGGCTGGGTGACCTGATCTCAAAGACTGGGAGCCTGGAAGAGACGTGGGAGAGCAGAGGAAAGCGTTTCAGGCTGAGCGACAGCAGGTGCAGAGGCCCCGGGGTGGAAAGAAGACTCTGAGGTGACGGCCAGGGGAAGGAGGGGCACCAGGTCGCTCAGGGCTCGGAGGCCAAGGAAAAGAATTTGTCTTTGTTCCAAGGGTCGTAGGATGACTGCTGAGTGATGGTGTAGTCAGGCCAGCATCGAGACACCTCAGCAGTGCATCTGAGCGAGGGAAGAGCAGAAATGAGGAAAGCTCTGTCGTCAGTCACCTGTGACGATGGCTTCCGTTGGGGCGGGTCGCGGTGGGAGGGCCTAGGGAAAAGCGGCTGGGTTGAGAGGTGCCTTTGAAGGTAAAATTGACAAGATGTTGAAGGCTGGTTTGGATGTGAAAGGGGGAAGAAAGGACAACGCCCACCACCCGGTGGAGGCGGGTGGGGGGGGCTCTCTGAGGGCAGAGCTCCGGCGGAGAAGCAGGTTCTGGAAGAAGATGCCTTGTCCGGAACAAAACCTTGAGCCCCTCTTTGAGGCACCCAAGGGGAGACGTCAGATATGCTGGTGGCCACGTGGGGCCACCCACCTGTTCAAAGCACAAGGGAGCCTTGTAATTTGACTCAGTTTCGGCACCTTTGGCTGTATTGAGGGCTGCTTCTTGAGGGGAGGGAGGCCTGTGTGGCCGGGGCGGGGGCAGAAGGAAGCCTTGCTTTTCTTTGTGCCCTTTTGTACCCTTTGAATTGTGTACCCTTATGCATATGTTATCTGTTCAAAGGTCAAAAAGGCATAAAAAGAGAACTAAAAATGTCGAATAACGAAGCACCCGAGGAAACGCACCCCACGTTGCAAACTTGATTCGGGAAGACGAGTTCCCGTGTATGACAGGTCAGGGAATGGGACCCTGAAAATCGCTGCCGACTCCGACCTCATGTCACTGCACTTTTCTTACCGTTTCTTATTGAAAGGCCAGACTTGAGCACTGCAGAGTAACAGCGTATTTACCCGACCTTGAAAGCCTTCAAAACAAATGTTTACGGGGTTTCTCGTGGGGGATCGGGACTGAACTCAGCAGGGCGGCATTCTGCCCGCTGGGTGTCTCTGTCCCCGTGAAGGTGGACCTCTTGTTACTTCCTCCTCGCCTGTCACAATCACCAACAAAGTTATTCCCAGGACACAGGAAAATATTTCTGACTCGTAGTCTTGCCAGAAAAGGACAAGAAACACTTTTTATTGTGTTCTCCCTGTGTCGTTCTTGGCAAACGATTTCCCAGGCTTGTTTGGTGGCTTGCTTTTAAACTCTGATGTTGGCCTTACTTCTTTGACAGCGTCCCGACTGGTCCTAGGGAAACCCACACAACGTCCCAGACACGAGGGAATTGGCTTCCTTCTTCAACACCCTATCCCTAGGACACTTCTCTCCTGGAAAACTTCATTTCCTACTTGGAAGGTTAAACAAAATGAGCTTACAGGGCGGCCCCGACCTCCGAATCCATGATAATCATGACAATTAGCATCTGTATGCCACTTCGTTTACATAGCGCTTGTGCTGGGGGTGTGTCCACGCCTCGTCCAGCAACCCCGGGGTGAGGGCTTTGTGCTTGCAACCTCCCAGCAGGTCTGGCACACACAAGATGTTAAGTCGGTGTTTGTCGCAGGAGGAAAGCAGACAGACTGTGGAAACAGGCTTTTCCAAGACCGCGAAGCTAGTAATGGCAGGAGAGTAGATTTCATTGTAAACCTGGGCTGAGGGTCCCTTCTGTTTCCTTAGGTCCTCCCCAGGAGAAATGCCTTTGCCATCACTCATGAGGCCTGGCTCCTTTGGTGGGTCCCAGAACGTGCCAGGACCAGTGTGTGTGGTCACCATGACTCTAAAGCTCTGCTACAGACATCATTCACCCCTTCTGCATGCTGCCGGTACTGATTCACCATTACCAGATGTCTCGTTACTTGGATCCTACCCAGCACATACTAGGCAGAACTGAGCACCGAATTCATCTCCTAATGACTTCTGGAATGGGGAAGATAAAAATGGCAGGGGGGGTAGGGAGGGAATCAGAAAACAGCTAAGGTTAATTTGGTAATCCGATTTGGATTCTTCTTCTTTTTCTTCTCCTTTTTTTTTTTTTTTTTTTTTTGGTAGGACGGGTTATCTATTTTGAGTGTGGCTTTGTTTTGTTTTGGGTTTTCGTTTTTTACATTTATTTTATTTTTGAGAGCGAGAGAGCACAAGTGGGGGAGGGGCAGAGAGAGAAGGAGACACAGAATCCAAAGCAGGGTCCAGGCTCTGAGCTGTCAGCACAGAGCCCAATGTGGGGCTCAAACTCTCAGACTGTGAGATCAGGACCTGAGCCGAAGTCAGACGCTTAACCGACTGAGCCACCCAGGTGCCCCTTGGGTGTGGCTTTGTAGCCAGGGGGCACAGAAATGCGAGAGCACCTGGCTGGGTGGGGGTGGGGGAGTCCTAAACAGATCACGTTCCATCATTGCCCACTGTCAAAATCCAAAAGCATAGAAAGGAGTGGTGATAGAAGAAAAGAATTTATTTCCGTGAAGCCAACACCTGAAGATAGCAGACTAGCTTCTTAAAGACGGGCTCCAAAGTGCTTAAAATACTTCCAGGTTTATATCAGGAAAATGTACGGCAAAGGTCGGGGAGGGGGGGCAATGAAGGTCAAGTCCATCATGGTCTGGGCCTCGAGGAGTCAATCATGGGTGGGGTCTTGCTGGCTCAGGGCGGTCCTCATTGCTTGGGGGGATGTAGTTTGGGCTCCCTTCAGGGGGAGGCTCTGCCCTCAGGGTGTGCTGCCTGAGCCTAGAGACAAGCTGGAAAGAACCCAGCTAAAAAGCTTGAGGTCACAATGGAGTCTGCTTGAGGTTCAGAATGGAGGCCCCCCGCCCGCCCCCCAGGCATGGACGGTGGGGGAAAAAGGTCAGGGTTCCCGAGGGTGTGTCTGGTTGGTTAGTTTCAACATGGATTTCCTTGCCTTGCTGTCTTTAAAATATATTTTTTTTCCTTTTCTATTTATGTACTTATTTTGTAGTGCCTGTGGCAATCCCCCAAATTGTCTGTCTGTACTGCGGTGGGGAATAATAATTTTTGTTGTTGGTATTTGAGAGGACTGTCTAAGCACTCCTGTTTCTGAACTGTCACAGGCCTACTCCACTGTTGAAGGCACTTCCCTTGCACTTGTGTTGAAACTGGCATCATTTCCTGACGTGAACCAGTCTGACACAAGTGAGGCCCGGCTGTTGATTCGAGAAGGGGAGATCATGGAAATTCCCCCAGTTATTTGAGGAGAAACTTTTTCTGTAACTATAGACCGACTAGTGTCCGTCCCGCAAATCCTCTCTACGAAGAAAACTTTATGCTGAGGGCGATGATCCCCCAAAAACCTACTGTGGAAGCTTCACGTCCATCGTGGACTTCCTGAGGCTCAGGAGTGTCTGGGGATAAAGTTAGATACTTAAAATGACAAGCATGGTGGGGGTTCTGAAGAGTTACCTCCAAGCTGACAGAAAACAACGATTTTTTTTTTCGTGTGTTTCTTCTGCGTGTGACCATTGGTACCTTGAACACCTCTCTGCCTGGTTAGTCAACTCAGCCAACTGGTGTGAAATCTTTGTTTTGAGAAACCTTTCAAGACCCCTCCCAGATAGAATAAGCTGCTTGAGTTTTCGTTCTCAAGAAAACAAGCGCCTCCATTCTTCCTGCTAGGGTGGCTTTGGTCACATTTTGCAAGGATTTATTATTTTCATATTTTATTTTTATTTTTGAAGGAGAGGGAGACAGCACGAGCCGGGGAGGGGCAGAGAGAGAGGGAGACACAGAATCCGAAGCAGGCTCCAGGCTCTGGGCTGCCAGCTCAGAGCCCAATGCGGGGCTAGAACTCACTAACCAGGATATCACGACCTGAGACGAAGTCGGACGCCTAACCGACTGAGCCACCCAGGCGCCCTGACTGTTTTCCTATTTTAACTCCCTTCTAGATGATGCGCCTCTTGAGGGCAGACACTACTTAGGATTGGCTTCACATCCCTGAGCCATCTCCCCCGGTGGTTGGCACCACATCTTGAATCGATGCTGGCTGAATGGATCGAGAATCATGTGAACACATTTCTGTTCCAAAACGCGAGGCTCTCATTTTCTCAGATCGGGCAGGCTCCTTCCCGTGTCTCTGGTCGTCGCGACATGAGTATTTATGAGGCCGGCCGGCCCGTGTTAGGACTTGCACCTGACTGATATCTAGAATGACTTTTGATTAGGACTGGCATGTTTCCTCACTGACTCCCGCCAGGGTCATGACGAGGCAGCCTCCACCCTTGCCGTCTGGGATGACACATTGGCCTCTGTTGTCATCGGCCTTCCGGTAGTAACTGCCCCACAGAGAGAGAAGCTGTCTACGGCCTCCCTTCCACGTGGGACCTTGCCAACTCGTCCTTTTCTACAAGGACATCAGAACAGCAAATTTCAGGAAATGAGAAAAGCAGGCAGAGTTTTTTGTCGCTTTCAAATCTTGAAATCTGTCTATTGTTGAATAAGTAACACATTCACATGGTGCAAAATTTGTAAAGGCACAAAAAGTTAAGTTTCCCACCCTGCTCTGGTCATCAGCCATCCAGTGGGTGTCCCTAGAGGGAACCATATCTGTATGTGATTGTATAGTTGAATGTCTCTGTTGTCCTCGATCTTGACTTTTTCTGGATGTTCCTCTCGTTCCTCCAGAACAATGTTCTTTGCATCCTGCCCCTTCCCCCAGCACCCTGTACTGAGTTGAGGGCCCTCCCTGCACAGCCACCTGGCAAATGTTACGGATCAGCTGACAGCATGTCTGTACTACAAGAATATTTGATGAGCATCTTTATTCGATTGTGAATTAGATGCATTTTCATTCACTTACGTTCCTGTTCTTCTAAGATAAGCCAAGAAGTGCTGATGGCCACATCGGCCTCACTCATGCCATCTTCCATTCATGAACCATTGCTTCCATTTGTAATGCTGCCAGCCCAGGATGGTTTAGAGCTCACTCACACATTTTTCAGGGGACGGTTGTGCAAGAAATGTCGATATTTTCCAGCACTTTTTTGGCCCCTTCAATGGTTTCTTCTTTTGGCTTCTGCAAGAGCAAATCCTCAGCCCTGCCTCACCCCTGTCCTCAGCCCTGCCTGCACACACACACCCACATGTGCTCGGGGCCTCTCTGCCCCTCTCTTCCCAGAACCATTGGAAATGAGAAAAGTACTGCAAGGAAGAAGCCTGGCTTCCTCAGGCAGGAGGGTTTTGTTTGTTTGTTTGTTTGTTTGTGTTTTTGGCTTTTGCTGAGCGTTGCTTGTAGGTGTGGCCTTTGCAGATGCTCTTTTGCTCCCTTTTTCTGTCCCCTGACAGTTGTGGGGAGTTCACCTGCTTGTCCTCTGCTTCCTCCAGGCTAGCATAGCTCCCCTTCCTCGTGTACTCTGGGGCCCTGCCTGCTGGGGAGCAACTTCCCTCCGGCTTCCTCCCTCAACTGGATGCTTCGCCCACGGTCGGTCAAGTGGCAGCCCCCGCCGTCCTCCCGGTGCCAGTGGCCAGTGATTAAGTAGCCGGGTCTTTAGCTGAGTCCATCTTTGTTTGTCATAACGCTGCTGCAAGTTATTTTGGTCTCTGTGACTGGTGGCTGCACCATGATTAGGGTTTGATTACTATCACCAAAGTGACTAAAAGATGAAAATAGAAGCCACAACAGGAAATAAACCACTGCAAATGAGATATTTTATTCCATATTCCCTGCCAGCAAATGATTAGAATCAAACTCATTCACAATAGTTGGGTGAACTCTAAACTTTTTCTTTCTTTTTTTTTTTTAAGGATCAGAATAGCTTGAAACGGGGTGCTTGTCAGTCTCGCTTGTGCCTGTGGAGACGAAAGGAACTCCCTTTCTAGGCACACCAGCCAGCCAGGAGTTCCTCCCTGGGCTGGCTTCTTTCTTGGAAAGGAAAGGGACAAGAATGCAGTGGGGCGGGGCTGGCTCTCAGGAAGGCTTGGGATGTTAACTGATTCAGGGGATGTCAGGGAGCCGTAAGGCAGCACCAATCACTGCTGCTACTTGCCCAGCATCCCAGCCATCATCTACGTCGGGTAGTAAAATGGAGGAAAGCTGTGGACAGAGGGTAAGAGAGAGGTGACGCCTGAATTAAAACACCCACAATTACACTCTATGGGAACATATCTCTGCAAGTATATGCATGCTGTACTCAGACAAGCTGTGATGTCAGATTCAGCTCCTGAAACACCCACTAAATCTACCTGCCCTGTGTGTGCTCTGGCCTCTCATCACAGACTATTAGCACCATCGGCCAGATTTCTAAAAGAGTCTTCAAGCTTCTCCATTTAGCCAAGATGCTTAATTAGAATTATGACATTTGCTTTCCCTTATTTATGTCCTTGTCACTTTGCAGCCTAGCCTAGCCTCTCTTGAAAAGCAAAGATCGTGTAGGGAGGCCCAGGGCAGAGAGAGGGAATGGGACCCTGTGAGGGGAGGAAACTTGCCCAGAAAGCTTTTTAATCCCTGCCAAGTATACGGCCGAGGCCAAACGTGAGGATAACCACTGGTGCAAGTTAGTTAACCAGTGAGGGCAGAGCCCCAGCCTGGAATCAGGTTTTCTGACGTCTAGCCTGGGATTCTTAATAAGCCTTTCTAAGGGGAGTATATTGTGTATTTCCCAGAAATCTTATTTCTGTCTCTTTTGTCTTTCCTGCCTATGATGATGGGATCACCCAGAGCCACTCATCCATTTCTTCCTGGGGCTTTCTTGCTGCTGTGTTTGCAAGTTTGCAAGGTGCTTCTTTACAAAGTTTCACACACACATACACACACACACGCACACACGCAGACGCACACGGTCTCAATGCCCTTTTCACTAGGCAACATTTTTATTTACAATAAAATTATGACCTTACATAATTGCAGCTATGTGGCCTTACAAAGTAAACGTTTAGAATGCCAGCTTCTGCCCTGTCCTACATACATTTCTACACTGCTCGGCACCCCTGTGTCTTACAAGTCAACAAGCTTCAGAGGTCTCTTGCCTGGAGCTGATGGTGTAAGCAACATTGCTGATTTTTCTCTCACATTTTTATCTCCAAAGGTGCTTTTGTTAGATCTGGGGGGAGCAGTCCAAATGCCCCCTTTGCATCCTATGTTGGTTCCTCAATGTTTACTAAGCATCTACTGCCTGTCAGGCGCCTCTTAAATTTCTGGAGGGGAGGGGGCTGAACTGTAAAGCTAAAATTAATCTGTCCCATTTCCTACTAAGAAGGTATAATTTAACTGGGATAATGAAAATAGTACATCGCACCTTTCCTGAAGATCCGTCGTTCATCTCATCCCCAATGAGGTTCACTGTTGTCCTGATATCACAATTGTAAATCCCTTAAAAAAAATCTTTTTTATTTCACTGAATAATCTGTGAGGTTAGATCACCATGCCAACTAGTGGCCTCGTCAATAGTGATGCGTATATATTTAAATCATTTCTTTTCTCAGTACCATCAGTTTTCACGAAATAAACGCATTCTGGTCGTGTGCCCTACCAAGGCCTTACCCCATTTCCTTGCCGTAATCTGCTAGCTGGGTCTCTGCTTCTCCCGAACCTGGGGTCAGGGGCTAAACTCTATGACCCTGAGCACCTTGAACGCTACGGAGCCGAGAAGGGCGCAGAAACAGGCCGTGCATGCATATGCATGCCCTAGGCAGGTCTGCTCGGAAAGGTAACCTTCCCGCGCCGGGAGGCGGGGTGCCGGAGGTCTTCCGGGCTCCGGAGGAAACCTGCCGGCGGCGGGGCCGGAGAGCCACCCCCCACCTCGCCCCCGCCCCTTCTCCCGCCTGGATGCTGCCCCTCGCAGCTCGTCAGCCGGCCAAATGCATTCCAGAGCTGTGCACAAGACACACTTCTCCAGGCAGTCCTAGAAACCCGAGCCCGGAGCGGGAGAGGGCGGGAGGGAGCGCGCGGCCGCCGCTGAGGTCACATTCGCGCCGCCTCCCCGCCCTCGGCGGCCCGGCTGTTCCCTCCAGCGCACACTTCCCAGGGCCGCGGTCCAGTCCGGTGTAAATGTCTTTTAAAACGGAGACAGCGCTCTCCTCCCCCTTCCCTCCAGCGCGGCCAGGGGATCCGCCGCCAGGGCCTTTAAAACAAAACGAATGAATGAAGCGCTAGGGCGAGCGCGCGCGGGACAGCCGCTGCGAAGCTCCCCCGGCTGCGTCTAAATCGGGCTGCCGACCGGTTCGTTCCGCTTGAAAACCCTCCGGCGAAGCCCGCTCGGTGCTTTTGGGTTTTCCCATTTCTCCTCTGATCCGGCCAGGTCTCCGTCGATTATGGGAGCTCCTCAGCTCCCCACCTTTACCCGCACCCCCACCCCCCGAGTGGTACCCCTTCTGCAGACCGGGGAGGGGGTGGCGGTGGCGGGGGTGTGTGTGTGGGGGAGAAATAGCTTTTAGAAACCCGATCTGTTGTTTGCGAAACACAATCGCTTTTTTTTTTTTTTTTAAAGCGACAGGGTGTCTAGACGGCCACGTGACGAGGCCGGAGCCGGGCGCGCCACTGCGCAGTGGAACCAGCAGAGCAGAGGGCCCGAGGGGGGGGAGCGGGGGGCGGGGAGGAGGCGGCGGCGGCGGCGGCGGCTGGGGGCGGGGGAGCGAAGGGGGAGGAAGGGGGAGGGAAGGGGGCGGGGGCGGGAGGCCTTGCGGGAGGCGGCGAGCCGCGGGCACACTCGCTCACTCGCTCGGCGCACGGAGCAGCCTGTCCCCGAGCCGCGCCAGCCGAGCCAGCCGGGCGCCGTGCTCGGTCCGCTCGCCGCGCGGGAGAGAGCTGCCGGAGACAGAGCCAGCCCGCCGGCGCCGAGCTGCCGAGAGTCCGGCCCCGGAGACCCTGAGTGAGGCGCGGCGAGCCCCCGGCGGCGGCAGAAGGACCCGAGCGCCAGGAGAGGGCGGACGGGGGACAAGGAGGCTCCCGGGCGCGACGAGGAGAGTCTCGGTGGAGGAGGCGGCGTGAGGACACCCGGGCCTCCTTGCCGCCGCAGCCGGGTCGGGGCGAGCAGCTCCTACGGGGAGTCCAGGCGGCCAGCCGCGGCCAGGGGAGGGGGCGCCGGCGGCCCCCGCATTAGTGAGCAGCTTGCGCCCAGGAGGGCGAGAGCGCGCGACCCGCCAGGGGCCCGCCGCCGCCGCCGCCGCCGCCGCCGCCGCGCCGCCCTCCCCCGCGCTGTCAGCCCCGCCGGGCGCAGCCGCCGCCGCAGCATCTTCTGCCCCTGCGCCCCCGCCAGCCCCGAGGAAGTCCCCGCCGAGGACCGGGGCCCCCGGGAGCGCAGGAGGAAAGACCAGACTCCCCCCAAACACGCAGATGCCGAGGATTGAAGCAGCCTAGCCAGAGCTTTCTGTGGATTAAAAAAATATACGATTTTTTTTTTTTCCCTTGGCAGAAGAAAAGGAAAGGAAGACCAGCGGGGCTCTGCAAGGAAAAAAGGGGATGTAACTCGTGGATACGTTTTTTTTTTTTCCACCCCTCAAACGTCTTGTTCTACTTTGTAAACATTTTCTTTTTTTAAACCCCAGCTCCAGCCGGACGCCCCCAGACCTCCGGGGGTGCGAGGAGGTGGTGTTTTTCATTTTGGGCTTTGCATATTTGGTTCTTAGATTTTTTTGAGAGCCTTCTCATTTCGCCAGACATCTCATGTGGGGTGAAGTCCACTCGGCCCCCTCCTCCGAGTCTTCGTGTGCACGGAATTCGAGGAGATCCGGTTACTAAGGATATAGAGGAAAAAAATAAATCGCGTGCCTGCTTTTTTTTTTTTTTTAATTGCCTGTTTCTCCCCACCCCCAAATTAAGTTGCTTAGCAAGGGGGAGAGAGGCTTTTTCCTCCCTCCAGCAGCCCAGCCGAAAGCCTTTTCGTTTTTTGCCCCCGCGGATCTTCCATGTAGGAAGCCGAGGCTGGCGAGCCCGACACTCGGGAGCCGCTGCGGGGGGGCCTCTTTTTTGGGAGGCGCCGACCGGGGCAGGCTTCGCCGCCCCCAGGGAAGCGGCGGCCGCGTTCCTCCGGGGTGCGCCGGGGCCCGAGAGCCGCGCTCGGCGCGGGCCGCGCGGGGTGGGGCAGCCAGAGCGCAGGCCCCCGAGCCCCGGCGGGCGCCCCCGGGCCCCCGCGCGCGCCCCGGCCTCCGGGAGACTGGCGCATGCCACGGAGCGCCCCTCGGGCCGCCGCCGCTCCTGCCCGGGCCCCTGCTGCTGCTGCTGTCGCCTGCGCCTGCTGCCCCAACTCGGCGCCCGACTTCTTCATGGTGTGCGGAGGTCATGTTCGCTCCTTAGCCGGCAAACGACTTTTCTCCTCGCCTCCTCGCCCCGCATGTTCAGGACCAAACGATCTGCGCTCGTCCGGCGTCTCTGGAGGAGCCGTGCGCCCGGCGGCGAGGACGAGGAGGAGGGCGCGGGGGGAGGCGGAGGAGGAGGCGAGCTGCGGGGAGAAGGGGCGACGGACGGCCGGGCGCATGGGGCCGGTGGCGGCGGCGCGGGCAGGGCTGGCTGCTGCCTGGGCAAGGCGGTCAGAGGTGCCAAAGGTCACCACCATCCCCACCCCCCAGCCACGGGCGCCGGCGCGGCCGGGGGCGCCGAGGCGGATCTGAAGGCGCTCACGCACTCGGTGCTCAAGAAACTGAAGGAACGGCAGTTGGAGCTGCTGCTCCAGGCCGTGGAGTCCCGCGGCGGTACGCGCACCGCGTGCCTCCTGCTGCCCGGTCGCCTGGACTGCAGGCTGGGCCTGGGGGCGCCCGCCGGCTCGCAGCCCGCGCAGCCGCCCTCGTCCTACTCGCTCCCCCTCCTGCTGTGCAAAGTGTTCAGGTGGCCGGATCTCAGGCATTCCTCGGAAGTCAAGAGGCTGTGTTGCTGTGAATCTTACGGGAAGATCAACCCCGAGCTGGTGTGCTGCAACCCCCATCACCTTAGCCGACTCTGCGAACTAGGTAAGAAGTTATTCTGCGCCCACCCTCTTGCCTCCTCCCCCTGGCGCGCAAGTGGTAGAAGAACCCCCACTCTGCCGGGCTGTGTGTGTATGTGTGTGCAGCCGCCACCTCTCCGGAGGGGGGGGGGGTGTACATCCCCTCCTGGGAAGAGCCTTTAGGGACAAAAGTAGAGAAAGGACAAGGGGAATCTGCAAGGGCATTCCCTGGGGGTTCCCTTCCAGTTTTTTCTCCTCTGCTGCCCCGAGGTGGGCTGTGGGCACAGCTTGTGCACGCACTCCACAGACACGCGGCTCAAAATTTAAATGCCTTCATTTCCACAGCAGCTAGGCGGTGCAGAGAGAAGTGGGGGTCACGCCTCCCCTGCACCCGGAAAAGCACTGAGGTGTGTGGCCGAGTTGGATTCGGGCCAGGCCCGCCGAGGAAGGTTGGGAGAAGCGAGTTGTAGAGGCTGGAAAGTCTCTGCTCCTTTAGTAAATAAGGACAGTCAGGTCGGGATACTCCCCGGCCCCGCAGCTCTGGGGTCTTGGGGCAAAGAAGGTTAGGATGGGAGGCAGGACTGGATACCCGCTCTCAAGCCAGCCAGCCAGAATGGAAAAGAACAAGCGATCAGAAGTTGGGTGTCCCCAACTTTTTCCTTTCTTTCAGTAAAGCACACAGTGGACTGTAGGATGGTCTGCCCCCAGCGCCTCTGTGCCTTTGCTGCCCTTTTATTGCGCCAGGGCCTGGGCTTCGCCTCTGAGACCCCAGCCTCCCTATTTTTCCTCCCAGCCTCCTCTGTTGCTTCCCGTTTCTCCACGTCTCTGTGCACAGCGGGAGATGTACCTCGGGCGCCCACAGATCCTCCCAAGTTCACCAGCGCACTTGGGGCGCGTCTCCCGGGTGGGCTGGGAATGGGGATCCCCGAGTTTCTGCGCGGGCGTGCAGCGGTGCGGCGGGAGGGGGGCGGGCGGGGTGAATTGCGCCCCTGGGGGGCGGGGGCGGGGGCGGGGAGGGGGCTTTGTCGCTCCCCGCCCCGTGAACTGTGAAGTGCGCGGCCCGAGCCGGTGGTTTCCAGCCGGGCCGGCGGAGCGCGGCGGCGGCGGCGGCGGCTGCAGACGTGGAGGAGCTGAGCGCCGAGGCTGGCGCCAGGCGGCCTCTTTTGTTTATCTGACAGCTAAATATCAAGGCAATCACCGCCTCGCGGCCCTGCCTCCAACCCCCACAGCTAAGACAAACAGTTGGGCTAAAAGAATGTCTCTGTTATCATAAGTTTCTATCTCTCTTTCTCATGGCTCGGCCTTTATTTTCTCTTACTTTTTTAATTCCAGAGTCTCCCCCTCCTCCTTACTCCAGATACCCGATGGATTTTCTCAAACCAACTGGTGAGTAGATGATTTTAAAAATACCCTTCCTATCTCAAGTTAGAAATGGAGCCTCTAGAACGCGGATTTTTATGTCTAGGCAGCGGCTTTGGGGAGGCGCTGGGCTTGCCCCGAGGTGGTTCTGGGTTTCCTCTGTTGGAAATTTGGTGGATTTTTCTGTTTTTGTTGTGGCTGGAGAGGGGGTGTGTGTGTGTGTGTGTGTGTGTGTGTGTAGATCTATCTATCTACTATGATTTTCTTTTTTGCAAAGATGTTTTTGTTCCTTTTTTGTGTATTTTCACTCTGTAACCAAATTGGCTCAGCTTTAACATGTGGAATTTGATCCACGAAGAAGTGTCTTGAGAGCCAAATAGGACAGGTTGATGGGAGAATTCGGAGAGTTTTGTGAGTGCCAGAAGAATCAGTGAGAAGAGTGGATAATTTGATGACAGAGGGAAGCCCCTTTCAAAGGTGCAGAGCAGGTCTTGGTTTGAAGTAAGAGCTTAGAAAATCTGAGAAGTAAAGGCAACAGCGTCCTGCTGAGTGTTCTGTGCTTCTGACACCTGCTAGTCAGCTCTGGCCCGCGTTTTCTCAGAATTCGAGCTCGGGACCATGCAGGTTTTTAGCATAACTCTGCCTGCCTGTTGCTTTGTCCCTAGATGGCCCAGGGCCAGAGCAAAAGCCCATTTGAGACTGGCACCAGCCCTGTTGCGGTTGTCTGTATTCAGCTTCTAGCTGGCAGTGCAGGGGCTCATCCTGTGGAGGTAACAGTGCCACGGGGCACAGGGGTCAGCAGAACGGGGCTTTGGGAGTGCCTCCAGGGATGGGCCCCACTGTCCCAGAGCGCCTTCTTAAAGCAGCGGGAGATGCCCTAGCTGAGGAGTACGGATTGTTAACCTCGGTCTTCAGGCCTGTATACTGATGCCTGAAAAATGCAACCCTTGTGACATCTTTCTTTTGCCAAGGTTCTGGGAGAAGGAGAAGTGAAGGGTTGGGCCCCATTTCTGTCTTGGAATTCACAAGTCCTTCCGCCTCATGAGTTTTGGCTGTTGGGCCTTTCCCCCCACTAATTAAAAGTTTTGCTGGGGCGTTGTCATAAATTAAATACTTTAATGAACGGTGTAACCAAAGCCCGTGTTCTGCAGCCAGCCCCCCCGGGACTCCGCCGCTCCCTGAAGTCGGGAGGCGTTGCTGCCTGCCCGGTGCCTGTCTAATAAGTGGCCTGCAAAGCATGTGATATTTTGCTTTCGATTTACAAAACACCAGATAAATGGTCATTAATGAGGAGATAACCGGCTCTCTGTATTTGTAACAAACGCTAACTGAAATTCCCAAGCTCTGTTTTCTCAAAGAATGTAACTTGACTGGGCTTTTGGCATCAGGACCCAGAATTCTTTCATGAGGTTTGCTCTGTAAGGGGCCATCCCCGCCTGCCCCGTTTTTGTTTCTCCTTCTGTAGCCTTCCAATCTGGAGGGATTCCTTGCAAGAGAGAAAGACCAGTCACCTTGGCCCCAGGAGTAAAGATTGCTAGGGGTGAATAAATGCTCCCAGAAACCTCCTAAAACCGTGGAACAGAAGGGCCACAATTCTCCCGGGTTTCCTGCAGAGATATCAGGATAAATCTGTTCGCAGGATTCAGGCGGTCCTTCTGCCAGGCCAGGACCTCATTTGCAGTGAGTGGAGTGATATATTTATTCATTAGCAAGTGTTGACATTAGGTAGCAAAATGTGTGTAAACAGAGAAGCCACAAAGACAGGAATGTGCCATTTCCAAGGGGGAGAAAAAGTTTTCCAGATCAGCCAATAGGAAGTGATTAACCTGCCAATCGGAAACTCAAACAGCTGGTTACTCACCCAAAACGTTTTGTTTAAAACAAAACAAGAAAGGGAATGAAAAAAGGCCCTGTCGTGGAAGGGCGTGAGGTGGTACAGGCCATGCCCCTGTGGAAGGAACTGTCCCGACTTGCTGGAGGGCAGCCAGGTCTGGGAACCGTGGGGCTAGGGACAGGTCTGGGGCCGGTTTTGCCGGCTGCTGTGGCCAGGGCCAGGGCCGTTGAGGTCACACACACAGATGGGATGCTGCCCCCGCTTTTCGTCTTCACCTTGTACATGGGAGGAGAGTACTTGTCTGGGAAATTCAGATCAGCTGCTTGCTTTCTTGAGTGTGTGAGCCCCAGGTTGAAGTTTTGGTCTGGGGTGACTAGGTGAGAACCAGGAGCCAGGTTTTATAATGGACGGCTGTTAAAATCTTAACTGGTTACACAACGAAGGGAATCCCTTCTGTGAAGTCTCCAGCTTGGGAAGAGGTGGTGGGAAGGGACCTGGGTGCTAGGCGGTCCCAAACCAGTAGGATCTTCCGGGAAGGGTTAGACATACCTGAACCAAAGGGCAAGGTGGCTGTGACTTGTGACTATCTGAAGTCAAGAAGGCTCCTTCCTCTCCCGCAAGGGATAGGAACATGCTGTTCGAAAGTAGAACTTCTGTTGTGGAGGGCGGGGGGTATGCTGAGGGGTTGCTATGTGGGCCCTGCTCCCTGTGTCCTCTGCATCTGATGGTGTGCAAGACTCCCCAGAATGGCTGGAGTTGAGGATGTTGCTGGGGACACTATTTGCTTAGGCCAGGGTCCCAGGTGACCAGCACCCATTTGGTAGATCAAGCCTCCAAAGGGTAGTTGAGAAGTCTGGGATCTAGGCCTGCTTTTACCTCTTAACTCACCGTCTCCTAATTTTTCTGGGCCTCTGTAAATCTAGTTGATCAAAGAGTTAAGAGTTAGATGATTCATTCATTTGCTCATTTATTGGTTCGTTCATTCATTCTACAGGCCTAATGATGTGCCTGCCTGAAAATGTGGATGATTCCCATGCAGTGGATTGTGCTCTAACCAGGGTTCATGGGAGCTGTGGATTGGGGCAGAGCTGGGACATTGAGCGTGTGGTTGGGGGAGCGGGGCTGGGGCTCCTTGGGCCCCGGTGGCTCTTGGGAAGCTCAGAACTATGTTGACGAGAATATCTGAGCTCTCCTGGAACCATTCTCTCGGTGAGAGGAATAGAATCCCCAGCCCCTTCACCTTGTGCTCCTTGTACAGCTCATTCCTTGGCTGGTCCCCAGGCTTGCGTCTTCAAGGACTGTCTTTTTCTCCCAGAGAACCCAGCACTTACTGGGTGCTTGGTGATGTTTAACGGTGGATAAGAGCCAGGAATGGCCTAGAGCCTAGAGTGTGTGCATCCTGGGCCTTGGAGAGCTGGGGACACAGGCAGAGGCTGAGACACTGGCTTTGGACCTCTGTCTCTGGGTGAGGGCTGGGGGTGTGGCCTCTTGGACCTTTATGAGCCCTGCAGTAGCTTGAGGAGGCCAGTCTAGATGCTGAGGCCGTCTGGGCCTAACTACCTGCAGGGAAGAGTGAGGACTTGGGCCCCTGGGGAGGGAGAGCTGTGGGATGGGCTGGATGAGCGCTCAACTCTTGCTCACGGCCCAGCTCACTGGGTGGCCCCCTGGGCTAGTCAGTGACGCCTCAGTTTACCAAGGTGCGGGTCCAACAGGTATACTTTAATACTTCACAGAGGTGGCGGGGAGGCCTAATTAATGTTTGTAAATCCCTCTTGAGATCAAAGGCTCTGCAGAAGGGCAGAGCACCATTTCATAAAAACGCTTGTGGTTGCCGGAGCTGGCTTACCTTTGATCTGAGACAGGCTGACACCTTGAATGTGGTCCCAGCTCTGCCCTGAGATGCCAGGCTCTTCCTTTGAAACCCACTTTGCCCCTGGGATTCAGCCAGCCAAAGCCGGAGGAAGGCAGGGGGCAGTGGCCGTGGATACGTCCTCCTGTTTAATGTGGGGGGGGGTGTCTTCCGTTTGTGGGTAGGTAAAACCTATCTCTCGAACATGGTGAAGGCCATCCAAGTAGTTTAAAAAGTGCAGGGTATACACCATTTAACAAGCAGCTTCCATTTTCTGCTCCCCTATTGTTTTCCATTTGATTAAGTGTCTCCTGTAAAACTGTATATTCCTGTTAGGAATTACACTTTATCCTGATAGAATGAGATTACGCACACAGTCTTTTCTCTCTTGCTCTGCATATGGCCCCCACCCCTCCCCTCTGCTCCCCCCCCCCCCCGCCCCCCATGCCCCTGTTGAGAATTCTTGAAAAGTTGTTCTTCCAGCCTGAGAGAGAATGCGGGAGACGGAAGGTTCTGGGATTAGAGAGAGAATCTCAGAGTTGGAGGGGTAGGCAGCAGAAATCCAGACGTGGTTTGGGGGCCCTGGGTAGGCCATGCTCAGTCCCTCCCCCCCCTTTTATTGGGGAATGAAGGCTGCTGCTGGGCTACTAAATAAAGGACTCCAAATGGGCTTACTTGCCTCCGGGCTTCTCTTTCCATTGGCTTCCTGTTTGCCAGCGTGGCCAAGTGGTTCCAATGGGAAACTGGTAGAACACACCCCAGGTTCATCCTGCTGGTGACCTGGGGTGGTTGGGGGACGGGAATTGAACCATCTAACCCAGTGTGCTTGCGGTGGAGCCGCGAAGCCCCTTTCCGGAGCCGGCCTCTCACTATGGCCCTCAGTTTGGCCTTGGCAGTGATGCATGAGGAGCTTTCAGGGTCTTGTGTACTTTTGTTTCATGGGGCTAATTAGTTGTGTTTCGTGGGCATTAGGTTTTGGTTTAATTGCTCGGAGGGAGGTTGTGGAGTCTGTTTCTCAGCTAGAATTGTCATTAGCCTCGTTAGCGTTTAGGTCACCGTGCTAAGCACCTGAGGGTGACAGAGACGTTGAAGAGAAGCTTATAGGCTGGTTAGGGCTTACAGGATCTGAAGGTAAAAGATGAGCAAAGTCGGCAGAAGGGAATTCCAAGTGCTGGATGCCAGAAACATTTTATAGGAACCAAGGGCAAGGGAGCCTTGCAGGTCTGGGGCTGCCCGGGAAGGTTTCCAGAGAGGAGTTTGGACCAGGCCTAGAAGGAGGTAGAACGTTTCCCCTTCAGCTGGGAGCCTTGTTCTCGGTCCTGATGTGCCGGTGGCTTTATACAGATGTGCACATGAGTAAGATTCGTTGGGTTCTTTTTATTTTATTTTAATTCAAAAAATTTTTTCATGTGTATTTATTTTGAGAGGGAGACAGAGCACCAGCAGGGAAGGGGCAGAGAGAGGGGGAGAGAGAGAGAGAGAGAGACAGACAGACAGACAGAGACAGAGAGAGAGAATCCCAAGCAGGCTCTGTGCTGACAGGGCAGAGCCCGACACCGGGATCGATCCCATCAACCTCGAGATCACGACCTGAGCCGAGATCTAGTGCCGGACGCTTAACCGGCCGGCCGAGTCACCCAGGCGCCCACCATGGGGTTGTCCTTGAGATTTGTATGCCTCATTATACTTCTGATACATTAGTTAAAAGAGAAAAAAGTCCCTTCAGCCCAAGGGCAGTCTTGAGAAAGTCCTGAAGAACTGGGAAGTCTAACAAGATGAGGGAGACACTGGTCTATGGGAGTGGCAGAGAGGCCCCTGGATCTACAGGAAGGCTTCACCTTGGGGGTTGAGAGCAGAGCCCAGCCTTCCTTTGACCTTGGGAACTACCTGGTTTCCTCAATGGGGGACTTGCAATAAAAGAGAAATTCCAGCCAGTCTGCGATCGAGCCTGACTTGACTAATGATTAACTGGCTGCCCAGAGCCCAGACCGGTGACAAGGTGCTGTGGTCTGTCTTCTGATGGGCAGCGAAGCCTGAGCAGACCATTAATAATCAGCATCGCGGTGGGGAGTCAGCTGTTTGGAATGTGTGGTTTCTCTTTAATGCTGTTTAGAATGTGCTTAAAAATTAATCTTGGTGTTTTTATTTATTTGTTTGTGTATTTATTTCTCTCCTTTTCACATCCACAGCAGACTGTCCAGATGCTGTGCCTTCCTCCGCTGAAACAGGGGGAACGAATTATCTGGCCCCTGGGGGGCTTTCAGGTGAGACATTTTCTCTTATTTCCCTGACAGTTTCAAGACCTCTTGAAATGACTGGAGACGAGAGGAATCGGGGTGGCCTTCTGCCACCCCAGCTGGTCTGGAATTAATTCTCACTTTTATGTGCTTGAACTGGATGCATCCGTGGCGACTCTGGCCCTTGAGCTCGCCATTCTGCAGTCCCTTACGCATCAGGACCCTGGGCCTGCTCTGTTGAGGAAGTGGGGGCCAGCCGGGGACTGGCATGATGCTGTGTTTCATGGTTATTGTTAAAGCAGCTACTGGCTCTGGGGGCTTCCGCTCGGTGACTTTGGCATTAGTTCATGGGTTTAAGCTTAAGCTCTTTCTTGCACTTGCCCTTAGTGCATGGAGTGCCTTGAAAGGGGATCGATCCACCTTTTGGGAACCCGTTGAAGACCGATCCCAGGCGTAGGGTGGGAGTTCAACGCAGATGTCCTTGATGCTTCTGTGCAGGTTTTAATTCCCAGTCTAGCTTTAGTGCAGGATTCTGTAGCGCGTATCCGGAGACGGGAGCCACAGGATGGAGGCACTGAGGACAGTAGAGACTTGGCAGTGCTACCCGGGAGGGAAGGTCTGGAATGCCAGTGCTGGAGGGTTATGGGAATGAGGGAGGTAGCCTGAGCATCACTGCCCCTGAGGGGCATGAGAAGAGAGTCATAAACTTGTAGGAGCTCATTAGCAACGTAAGTAGGAAGCATTTTCCTCTTTTTCTAAAGACATCCTATTTCTACCTGATTTTCCCACCCAGTGTGCCGTCTCTGGATTTTCCAAGAGCCAGCTAAAGCAAGAGGGAGAGTCACCTGGTGGGGGGGGCGGGTAGGGGGTAGGGGAGAAATTCCAGGGTTCTGTGCATTTGTCGTTGCTTGCCTCTGGGACGTTGGCAGAGGAGCATGGCGGCTCAGATGGAACCGTCTGGGGGGGCTGCTGTGGTGTGCCCTCTTTTGTGAAGTGACCTCTTATTGGCTGGATGCTGCCTCTAGGCCATGGTCATGCTCATCCTGGCCAGCCCCTCCCAGGCTCTCCTGTCCAGGAACGGAGCTTGCTGAGGACGCCTTTAGGAAGACCCTTGTTTGTTTTTATTTCAGGGCAATATATACTCTTGACTTATCTGCCGCAGAGGGTATTGTTTACACAAAGCTCCTAATGAGAAGTGGGCAGGAAGAAGAGGGAGGGGCGGGGGCATCATGTGTGGGGAGGGGCGGGGGGACCGCGGCGGTGGAGGAGGGAGAACATGCTGGAACGGGTGAACTGCGTCTTTTCTGCTTTCTAAGGCTGAGAAAGTTCCTGAAAGAAAGAAGGCCAAGAAGAGGAGAGGGTCTGGGCAAAATAACACACTCAGGATGTTGTTCGATGGGTTTATTTTTTAAATCCTGAATGTGCAGGGAGGAGCCCCAGCCCTTTTGAACCACATGAAATAAGCAAGGGAAGTGGTAGCTTTTGAAAGGGGGCTTTTCGGAAGGGTTGTCTTATTGATAACATCTTGTCTGTCTTGTCTGCTGGAGGAAATGACGACACCAAGCCGAGCATCTCCTTCCTCGGCCCCGTGCAGCCCTGTCTGAGTTAGGTGGGCTTTCTGTTCCCAAAGCCATTCCAGTCCTAGAAAGAAACCGGGACCGGGGTGGGGGGGGGGGTGAGGTGAGTAAAACAATTATTAACTGCTCTCCCCGCCCCCCCAAGGTAATTGCAACCATTTAGATTACTGAGGCGCTGCTTGGGAGGAGGAGTGGTTGTCTCTGAGGGGATCGAATGGTTTAACAAAACTGCAAAAAAGAAAAAGACCAGGGGGCCTCCACATGAAAGAGCATTTGTTTTGAATTTTAGCTCTTAATTTACTAATTCCCAAGGCTTCAAAGTTTGAGCTCTTTCTTCTTTCCGTTCGGAGTTGGAACAGCTTATTAATAATGTGCTGTGGGGGGAAATTGAAGGAACTTGAGTTTTGGGTTGGCGCCCAGTGGTTTGGGGGGTGTCAGGGGAGGCGATGGGCACAGAGAAACCCAGGGCTACACGCTTTGTGGAGAGAGTGCCCCCGAAAAGATGGTTTAATGGCCCGGGTCCAGGACGAGGGTTTTGCAGATGGAGAGAGCCCAGACCTCGTCCTTCCCAAGTTGATCTTTCCATGGGGGGGGGGGGGGGGGGTTGGCTTGGGTGTGTCCACCTTGGAGGGTGAGGCTGGTGGGGGCTGTGGAGACATAGCCGAGTGGGACAGGGCTGCGTGGGGGAAGGGGTTAGCAGAGGCTGGAAGGTGGGAGCCTGCTTCAGGAAGGGGGGGGCACTGGGCATCAAGGTGGGGAGCGGTGAACGCGCCCACAAGGATTTGCCCCCTCCTCCCCCTTGAAATAACCTCTCTGAGTGTCTCTTTCACAGGCCCTGTGTGCTGTTTTCCTTCCTGTCCTGCCCTGGCTGAGAGCGGGCTTAATGAATGGGGCTCAGTTTAGGGTGGGAGGAAGGTCGGGAGCGGGAGCCAGGGCTTGATTCTCTTGGCAAGGGAAGAAGGGAAAGAAAAAACAGCCAAATGTGAAAATGTGGTGCCTCGGAGGTGGGGGTGGGGGTGTGCTCAAAGGCATTCCCCTCCTGAACTGCCGGGGTGACTCCAAGGCTGGCCCTTCCCTCTCGTGCGAGGAAGGGGAGTGGGCGGGTGGGAGCCCTGGGAGCAGGCCCGCTGGCTGCACTTGAAGTTCCAGCCTTGCAGCTTGGGTCTGGCCGGGGAGGCGACAGGCCCAGGCCTCCGGGACTTGCAGGGAAACATACCCCACCCCTGCAAGTTTCCTCAGTCTGGGAAAAACGGCACATTTTTAGAAGGCTGTGACTCGGTTCCAGGAGATTGTACTTTCATTTCTGACAGCCGGCTCTCTGAGACAGATGGATTGCTTGGTGCATGGTTTTGTGTGTGCGTGTGTGCGCACGCGTGTGCTGCAGACGTACGGATAGCCGATCCCGTGCACAGAACACACGAGCAGGCAGGTGCCCGCAGGCAGGCTGTGGGATGGGCCAAGGGGTAGGCGGACGGCAGGGTATGCACTCTGGGGGTCGGGGGCGGAGTGTTGGTGCATTGGGTCTGAACTGGGATCTGGCAGCGCTTAGTTAAGCTCTGGACGGATAGTGCCTTTTCAAAGGCGTGCATCTCCAGAATAAGCCCTTGCTGCTGGAGTGTCTGTGTCCTGGCCCAGGAAGACCCACCTTTGGAGAGGTCTGCTGTTGAGGGGAGGCTTCTTCGTTCGGCTCAGTGGTGGTGGGAACGGGAAGGATTTGCTCCTGGAGCTTTCACTGTCTCCCTGGTGATCAAAAGCATGTGCTAGAAGCCGCCATCTTTGCAGCCTCCATCTGGAGTCCCCGGTGGGGCTCTCTCGTTTAGCTCGTCTGCTGTCCTGGTTTGGGCAGGATGGAGGAGCACCGTCTCGCCTGCAGATTCTGGGTTGTTCAGCCGTAGACCCATCCTTCAGCCTCCTCCTGTATGTATTAATGTCTGGAGCTGGCTGGGCCTCTGCCGTCAGTGCTTCCTTGGGTTGGGACACGGATTGGAGGCCAACACTTTGTACTTCTTTAAACTTCAAGAGAGACGCCACCGTGGATTTCAAGGAAGGAGCTGGGAGGCAGTGGTGACATAGGTACTGACGTGTCTCGCGGGGCTTGTTGGGGGGAGTTGAGGGAGCCCCAACTCTTGGCTGCGTAGAGTCATGCTTATTGGAGAGACGCCGTCCCACCAGCCTAAGGGAGGCCAACTCCTTTGCAGGCTCTCCTTTGTTTAGCTTCTGGTTGCCACTTCTGGGTGACGGGAGGTCAGCGGCCACTCCTGGAACTTGTCTCTTCCTTCTCTTAGGTCCCTGCAGGCGTCTTGGATTGCCTCAGAGAGACGAGAGTCTTCAAAAATATCTATCTAATCAGAAAATGTGGTTCCAGCTCCGTCCAAGTAGTAAATTTAGGCTCAAAGCGAGGAGCTTAGGAAAGTTTGCTTCATCTTGTTCATCAGATACCTGTGAACAAGTCCTTATTGTCTGGCTTGGAGTGGCGATGGGACACTGGGAATTTGGGACCCGGGTGGCTGTTGCCATGTTTTTGTGCCTCCTTCCTCTGCCTGGGAACGAGCAGCTTGTGGTTTTTGCTGAGGTCTCTAATGTTTGGGGGAGTCAGATGGACCAGCACATGTGACTGTGAGTGAGCTTCCTTACCTGCCCACTCCCTTACACCCCAGATCCAGACAGTCTGGATCTCTAGGGACTCAGCCCATATCTCCCTAAATGCCAGTGTAATGACTCGGGCCTCTGTCGGCTCACCTGCTGCCCACCTACTCCCCAGTGAAGGACCAGTCCTGGACAGCAGCTCAGGTTTTTGCAATGCTCGAGGTCATGCTCCCGGCCCTGGATCAGGGCTCACTGATGAAACCCCCTTTGTCCTGGAAAGAATGAGGTAGTCAGGCAGGGGTTAAATGCAGGGAGACAGCATTTAAAGTCTCTGGAGCAAATCTGGGCTGCTCTCCTGGCCAGACTGGACGGGCTTCCGCCTCATGCATCCTGTCACTGAGGCAGAACAGGGCCTCCCAGCAAAGGGGCAGGGGGCCAGGTAAGGGCCGGGTTCTGTCCGGAGTCGCTTCTGGGTAAAGTCCAGCACATTAAATCTCACCGTTCGCCTTGGACCTTCCCTTAGCCGGGCTGTAGCCTGGTGGCCTTCTAGACCTATAGGACTTCGCTGGCAAGCTCCGAGCCAGTAGGGCAGTGAACAAGGAAGACATGCCAAAGTCATGCTCAAGTTTGACTTCCTCTGCATCTTTATTGTTGCTGTTACTACACCAAAATATTGGTCCCGCCAGTGCTGTGATTGCCTTCGCTGCAGTGGCAACTTCAAAGCAGGTGCGAGCAACCCTGGCGAGAGAAAACAAGGCCCAGGGTGGGAGTGCCAGATAGATGTGCCTCCAACATCAGGAGACCCTGGGATCTTCTGAATCACCGTCCCCGCGGGTGGGGACCCAGGATCGGTATGTTTTGAAGCTCCCCGGGTGATGGCAGTGTGCCGACAAGTCGAGGAACCCCTCATGGAAGGGGAAGGAGGGGTCTGTGTCCCCGTGGGGGGATCTCTGGCGGCTTCTCTTGGTGGCCGGGCAGGTTTTCTGTGATTCCCTGTCTGCTCCCGTAGTGAAGAATTTGAGCGTCTGGCTCAATGAGCCTCTTCTCAAATTAGATTTTTGCTGCATTGTAAGAACTTGACAAGGTGCATTAACTTTGCACCTTCCTCCAGTTGACTTTGCTGTTGTTAATGACCTTGTAAAAGCGACCCGTGGGACATAGTTTCCTTTTGGGGTGATAACAGTGTTCTGGAACTAGATAGTGGTGATGGTTACACACAGCTCTGTGAGTGCACTCAGTGTCACTAATGGTAAATTTTATGTTATGTGTATTTTACCACAGTTTTTAAAAATAGTGACCTGTGGTGGCTTTTAAATATATTTTAGATAATCAAGAGCGGGGATTCCAGAGACTAAAAGTGGAGAGACTTGTGTTTGGTGCCTGGGATCCACCGTTGACAGACAGTCGTGTTGCCAAAGGACTTCTGAGGTCTCCTGGGTTGGGGGTGGGGGGGACCCTTTGGTGGGCTGGGAGCCTGTCTCTCTGACTCTTATTACCTGAAGAAGCGGGGAGAAGCGGGCGCATCTCTGTGTTGATTTTTTTTTTTTTTTTGACCTTCCCTTTTCCATGCGGGTTGCAGAAATGAGAGGCAGGAAAGTTCCCTGTGGTTCTTTCCGAGCCTGACCTTTCTGCAGGGGAAGTGAGTACACTTCTTCCCGCTCTGCCCCAGATGCCATTTTCCCCTGGTCTACCCAGCCCGGTTCCCTGCACCCTCGCCAGCCCAGGGATTGGAGACCGAGGGTGACGCAGGGGCTGTCCCTCAAAGTCCCGGGCCTCCTGACCCCTTGCCCCTCCCCCGCGATCCAGACCCTTTCCCCGGCTCTACTCCCAAGGCCCCTGGTCCACGTGACCTCCCCACTGAGGTTATAGGGCTGCAGAGGTGGGCAGGTGACTTCCCCCGGAGCCCTCCCTTTGCAGGAGCCTCGTGAAAGGATCCTGTGCGCCGCGGCCGCTGGGAGGTCACCACTGGTCCTACCATCTTCCTCGCTCAGTATTGAATGGCTAGCCCAGAGGCTGGCTGTGTGCCTACTGTCACAGAGAGGCTTCCTCTCTGGGCTATTTTCAGCGGGAAGATATTATTAACTGCTGAGGCACAGTTCTCAATTTAGTGGCTAACACACCAAGAAAGCAACACTCACTTTGTCAGCGGCAGCTCTACGCAAACACGCCGGGCTGCTCCCAGCCCCTGCCCCGTCTCCCCGTGGGGTGTCCTTGGGGATCTGGGGCGGGGAAGCTACCATCGGAGATCCTGTCTGCCACCAAGAGATCGAACCGTTTTAATTGAGCCAATCGTTTAAAGGTGTAGGACGTGGTAGTGTTTATATCCTGAGGTGGGGAGATTCTGTGTTGGGAATGGGGACCCCAGATGGAAAAAGGAATTTTCTGTGGAGTTGAGGACCGTCATTTAAAACAGAGTGATAACTTTCACCTTGTAAGCGAACAGGAAATACTGGGAATAAGACAGGAAATTGCATCTTTCCTTCTATAAGAACTCCAGAAAAAAGTTGTCCATGAAAGGTAGCGGCTAAGATGAGGCCAGCCTTTTTTTTTTTCCTTTTTTTTTTTTTTTTTTTTTGCGGGGGGGGGGGGGTGGGTTTCTCCCCCTTCTTCCTTTCCACTCCCACGAGAACTTTTAGGCCATTTTGTTTAAGAAAGAGGCTGTTTGAGAACTTTATGTTATTTTTATTATTTAAAAAAATATTTTACCAGAAGGGTCACCTTCAGTTGAAATGTTAACTGCAGCCTTATTTCCTGGTTCACTAAAGAATCTTTCATGATTTTTTTCAGCTTCCTTCCCCAAATGGTGAGGCCAGGCAGCTCTTGGCTGGAAGCGAATTTTGGTTTGGCTGCTCGAGGTCCTCGACACTGAGCCCCACCCAGGGTCATTAGCTCCGTTTTAACTTGCAAAAGAAAAAAAAACCTCTTTTTGGTAGGGGGTGGGTAAGAATTCGTTCGTGCCCGCAGTGTTCCACCCCAGCGTTGCCTTCCCCTAACGCGGGTGCCTGGCCTGGGGCAGATTAGAAGTCAAGGCTGCCTCGAGGCCAGTCCTGTGTCCACCCCAGCAGCGCCCAGGAATTCCTTCCCTTCTGAGACTATCTGTTTCCTGGGTGCTAGTGAGGAGTGGAGGGAAACAGGCTTCAGAGCTCTCCTGGTACAGCTCTGCTCTGCCCTGGGGGGACTGCACCCAGTCACCCAGAAGCTTCCCCCAGAAAGAGGGCTTGCCACAGCCTCATGTGGTGTGGAGAAGTAGGCGGTATATTGTCCTGGGTGTAAAAGCGGTTTCCATTTACTCAGCTCTGGGTTTCTGAGTCCCCTCTTGGACGATGTCATTCATCGTTCTGGTGACAGGGGCTAGTGCCCTGACCCATGCTGCTAAGGGGCCCTCTTTAGGCTGGAGGTCAGAAAGAGATTTGTGTGTGGCTTGCTTGCTCCCCACTCACTCCGGTCCCCCACCCCAGCTTTTTTTCCTTAGCGTGCGTTGTTTTGTTTTCATAACACAACAAGAGCCCTGGGGTGTGTAAGAGCATTGTTGAACACTCGGTGAGGGTAACTTGTCCAAACAGAGCAGGACGCCAAGGCAGAATGCTGTGGGCAGGTGGTGTGCCCACAGAGGTTGCCGGGCCGGCGCTTGGCTTGGAAACACCTCCGGATCTGCCGCAGCTGGCTGGGAAGTAGGTGAGGACAGGGGCTTCTCTCTGCCCGTCTCCCCTGGGAACTGGGATACGGCCTGGGCCTTTCTGGCTGACCCCTGCCTGGAAGGCATGCTCCCCTCCCAGCCAGGTTCCCTCGTACCTCCCTCTGGCAGGTGTCAGGCTGGGTGGACCACCTGTTCTGGGAGAAGCCAGCCTGTCTCCGGCTCATTCATATAGTGATTATTTATTGAGCACCTACTATGTGCCAGCCTCTGCAGTTTTGGGGCTGCCAGAGCCAGAACGAAGAGCAGCATGCAGTGGTTTGTCTGGAGGGCTTTTGGGGTCAGCGAGGTGGAGGCTCTTTCTTGCACGGGATATGGCTCTGTCTGGAGTACAGACAGAGGGCGGCTTCTCAGGCAGTTTCTACAGGACAGAAGGAGCTTGGGCTCGGAGCCGGGCCGTAGGTGTTGTGAGACGCGGTAGAGGTGCAGGGATGGGCCCCTGGGGTGATTGTCTGAGCACGCCGGGTTGGCAAGAGCTTTTCTGTCATCGGCTTTTGCCTCTGCTTTGGTTGTGTGGTCTGTTGAGAGTTGAGATAAAACAAAGCTTGTGGATAAACAGAGGTCTGTCTCCTCGGGCTCCATCACCCCCCCCCCCCCCCCCCCCGATTGTAAGATAACAAGCAGTAACCTTAGGAGGTACAGTTATAATCCAGACCCTGGTATAGTACCTGGGAGTGCTGTGTGGAACAGAGGTGACCAGCCTTGCACTGGCTTAGCCCCGGGGCGGGGGGGGGGGGGGGGCGGGCACCAGACACAGATGTCTGGAGAGATAGTATTTAATGTCTTGACAGCCACAGGGCAGGTGGGCTATCTTCAAAGCCCTGGAGCTTGACTTTCCCTTTAGAACTCCTGTGGGCTTTTGCAGATGCAACTCTTGCTTTTGAATTTTCAGTCTGATGGTCAAGCCCATTTCTGAGATGCTGGCCCCATGTAGGAGGCCCCTGGCGGTGGTTTTGTACAGGGTGGTCGAATATGCAGTGACCAAAGTGTTTTCATTTCCACGCTCATCCTGTCCCTGCCTGTTTCCCCCAGGCTGACCCGATGGCTCTGTTCGTGGAGGTCCCTCATTTAATTTATCTATCTAGTTTATCTACTACTGTGCTGTGGAACCCCACTGGCCAGAAACAAATCAGAGCTGGTTTGGCCTGGGGTTTGATCAGGGCAGAAAGGGAAGAACTGATCTCAACCCCAGTTTCATCTTGTCAACGTTGGGAGTTTCTGTCCGAAGACAGCTCAGTTAACTGGCCAGGGACTGTTCGTGGCCCTCGGGTTTGTTCATTCGAGAGTCGCCTTTTTACTTTTAACTTGGGGCTGGTCGCTCAACAGGAACAGAAACAGTAAGATGCCAGGCTGTGCTCTCTGTGGACTCACCTTTCTGCATTTGCCACTCGGAGGTTAAATAGTTGTCCCCATCACCCTATCCCAGCTTCCACTGCTTCCAGGCACCTAACAAGAAGCTGGAAATGTCGCCTTGCCCAGTAGGCCGAATGAACTTCTGAGGCCACCAAAGGGTCTTGAAGAGCTGCTCAGCCCAGAAAGTCCTTGGGGACCTCGCCCGCCCCAGGGCAGCCTCTTAGGCAGCACAGCCCCTCCCCCTCATTAATGAGTAACCCAGAGGGAGAAGCTGGGTGCGTTGTACAGCTCTTAGAAATAGGCCCATCTCCAGCTCAGTGGGGTCACAGTTCAAACCCCGCTGAGAGGGGTTTCCTGGGGGGAGAGGCCTGGGGTGAGGAGCATGCAAAGATTCAGAAGCAACCCCCACCCCCAACTCCGGTCTCCGAGTCCTGGGAGGGCACCTGGAGAATGACAGTGGGAGGGAGAGCCCCCTCCAGGTGCCTGTCCCTAGAGGCTGGCCTGCTTCCGTGGTTGAAGGTGGGGATTTCAGCCTCCAGGGCCACGCCTGTCCTGGGGCCTCCGTTGTTTTTTTTTTTTTTTTTTTTTTCCCCCCCTCATGTGCAAAGTAAGAGATTGGACCTGGTCTCTCCGAGTCCCCATGCCAGAATCTTACAAGACCTCCCGTGATCTGTGTGGTCTCTGGTTCTTGGATTTGAGGGTTTGTGGGAATGAGACCCCCTGTTGCTGAGGTGGTGGGTAGCTAATGGCCTCTTGCCTACTGAATAAAAAGATTATAGTTCTTCACATTTTTGGCTTGCAAACCTCCGGAGAATGAGTGAAAGTTGAGGAATCTTTCTTTCCCTGTAAAAATGCGTCTGCATATCAGCATTTGCATACATTTCCAGGGGGCCTTTATCCTTGTGATGGGCGGAAGCCCACCAGTGAATCCCCGGTACTTAAGGCAGGCCGGTACTTAAGGCAGGCAGGTTAACGGGGGAGCACGAGAAAGCATTAGAAGAGGCAGGGCCTTCTTCTCTTCCCTTTCCCTTCCCCTTCCCTTTCTCCTTCCCCTTCCCTTCTTTTTGGGCAAAATATACCCAACATTTGCCATCCTGACCATTTTTTTTTTAAGTTTATTTTGAGATTGCGTGAGCAGGGGAGGGGAAGAGAGAGAGAATCCCAAGCAGGCTGTGCCATGGCAGAGCCCAACGGAGGGCCCCGAGCTCACGAAACCGAGATCATGACCTGAGCTGAGATCAAGAGTCTGAAGACACTTCACCGACTGAGCCACCCAGGAGCTCCATCCATCCTGACCATTTCTGAGTGCACAGCTCGGTGGTGTTAAGTCTGTCACATACATCCCCGTGCACCCACCGTCCATCTCCAGAACCTTTTCACTTGCCCAGACTGAGACTCTGTCTCCACTAAACACTAGCCGCCCCCCTCCCCCCCCCCCCCCCCCCAATCTGTCTCTCCCCTGGCAGCCGCCGTTCTGCTTTCAGTCTGTGTGAACTTGACTCCTTTGGGTACCACATATGAGTGGAATCACACCATATTTGACCTTTTGCCTCTGGCTTATTTCACTCAGCATACTGTCTTCAAGGTTCATCCGGGTTGTAACCTGTGTCAGAATTGCCTTTCTTTTTTAGTGTGTGTGTGTGTGTGTGTCTATGTCTTTATTGTGTGTGTGTGTGAGTGTGTGTGTGTGTGTGTCTATGTCTTTATTCATTCATCCTTCAGTGGACACACTTGGGTTGCTCCCACTCTTTGGCTGTTGTGAATAATGCTGCTATGACCATGGGTGTGTGCATAATCTCTTCAAAACTTTTCTGGACATACACCCAGAAATGGAGTTTCTGGGTCATGTGGTGACTCCATGTTTAGTTTTTGAGGCACCGTCATAGGGCAGGGCCATCGTGACTTGTGTCTCTGTGTGGATCGATCGCGTGGGGTGGGCAAGTCAGACCAGCCGTCACTCCTGGATGCAGCTGGGTGGGTTTCTGGGTGAGCCCTGGTGCAGGGGGAGTGAGAGAAGGGTAGGGGTGGCAGTGGGGGTGCTGAGTGTCCTTGCGTGGGAGTGGGGGGGCAGCCTGGCTCTCTGCAAAGGAATACAAGCCACATTGGAACCCAAAAAGAGTGTCTGGCCCGGAGTCCTCTGAAATATGGGGCACACAGCGCAGAGCAGCCACAGCGGTTTATGGTGGGCCCCAGGGGGCCTTGCCGTGGCAAGTCCAGGCTGGGGGAGGCTTCATCCCTCTTTCACGGGGAGGGCCTGGGGCAGGCCCCAGGCCTAGGAGGCCCTGGTGCTTTGGGGGTGAAAGGGCTGGGATGGCTGAACAGTGAGTGTGTCAAAGCCAGAGAGATTAGATTACAGAGGCAGACAGAAGTAATGATTAACTTTTCCAGTCTGCCTACTGTTGTTTTTCCCTGTGAGCACAGTGCGGGCCTGGCCTGGCCAGGCCCTGGTGTTGGGTTGTAAAGAAAGAAGGAATGACGGCTCTAGCGAGCTGGGTGGGGGGAGCCAGGAGCTGGCCGGAGAAGGGAGCCTTTTCCATCAGATCCCGCGTTGGAATTTATTGGCCGGAATGCAGTAAATGTTCAAAATGCCATCCCATCCAACAGTTTTCATAATTGTTATGGAACAAGGGGAGCTGGGGGAGGGGAGGGATGAAAAGGACTTTTGTTCCTCCCTGTGTTTTTCCACGTCTTCGATGGTTTTTCTACCCCCTAGAAAAGCTGGAGCTGTGTGGGGGGGATGGGAGGGGCAGGGCAGGGCCTGCGACTGGGTCCTGTAACACTGTACTGCCTTTTGGGGCCCCGGAGGTCAGTGTGCATGGGGCTTTATTAAAATGAGGCCCACAGCAAAGGCAGGCCAGAACCGTTCTGTACCTCTGGGGGTGTGTCCTTTAAAACAGTTGACATATGCATCCATTTTTATCAAGATCCTCACTGGGCTTTAGTGTGTATCCCATGTACTTAGAAGGGGTCAACACAAAGAAGAAAATGCGGGACTTTTTGGTGGTTTAAGAGAAGATCCTTTTGTTGGATTCATGTACGCATTCCCACTTGGGAATCCACATGTGGAATTTGTTGGGGGGGCCTGGGGGGAGGGCTAGCTCTGGACTCTCTCCAGGAGGGAGGCGGGTGGGTCAGCTTAGAGATTTGACTTGGACATCTTGTGTCTTCCTGGGACTGGCTGGGGGTCATACCCCGTGGACAGGCAGGTGAACAGATAATGCCATGCCGGTCGGGGGGGGGGGCGCTGTATGTGTGAACCCCCTTTCTGAAAAGAGTGGCTTAGTTATTTAGGGGGGGAATGGTGGGAGCTTTGTGGTACATGAGGGAGGGGAAGAGTCTTGAAATTCAAACTCGAGAAAGGATGAGGCTGGGTGCATACCAACAACAGCCAGAGAGGCCCATTTACTGTAAATATTATGAATGGAGTTGGCCAGGCTGGGAGTCCCCACCCTTCCTCTGAGTCCTCTCGGAGCCGGGCAGAGCTGGCCTCCTCAGAAGGCAGGCAGCCGGGTACACGCTATAATTTGCATGGCTGAAGACTGGAGCACAGGAAGCCGTGTCAGCCCGGCTGGCGAGACAGACGAGAGCTTTTGATTTGTGTGGCTTCCCTCCCCTGCCCGGCACTACCCTCAATTATATTCTCCGCTGGCCAAATAACTTCTCTTAGGAGGGACCCCCAGGATGGGGGCTTTAGACTTGAACGTTTGAGGGGCCTTGGGAGACGGGGCTGGGGCCAGTTGGGGGAGCAGGGGGAGGGGAGTACGTTGTAGCTTTAGTAACTGATTACTCATCATCATTAGTCTGTAAGGCAGAGTCACGAATCAGTCTTCCAGACGAGCAGGATCTGCCAAATTTGTAAGCTTGAGAGACCTCTCAGGAGGAGGAGGGTGATGATGGGTGAGGAACTTAAGGGCACCAAGCCTGGGCAGACCCTCCTCCCCTGGGGATCCACCTTTTCCCGAGGGCCACGAAAGACAAGACAGAAGGGACACAAGTTTGTAACTTGAAGTTCTTAAAGAAAAATTGGTTTACAGGTGGACACAGCAAAGTCTGCCTCATATTTCCTTTTCCTTTTGATTTTGTTTTTATCATTGCAAATTGAATGCAAAAATGTGCCCTGCTCCCCAAAGTGATTTTCTTATTCTCCTGAACATAATAAAAATAAATGGAAGGAGCGTTCATAGGGATGGGGCATTTCTGTGATTCAGAGTGTAGCCAGGGGACTGTCAGAGCCCCAAGGTGGCCTGCTGTGCCCCCGCCTCCTTCACATGAGTTGTGGATGGGTGGGTCAGACTGAGACTCTTCGAGGGCAAGCCATTTGGCCAGGATCGAAGAGCAGCATGCTGGCAAAGAAACCGGTTCATTCCCTGCTTGGTACGAGGGAGCTGGACCCCACACTCAGCCCTAAAGTAGGAATCTCGTTTCCAGAATGTGTTTTGGAAGGACGCGTCTTTTTCCCCCTCTAGCATTTGGAGAGCTCCGGTGGCCTTAGAGGTCTGGGGTGGCTGCCCACTTGCCTGTTTGGCAAGTGACCTGTGTCTCATTTCCCCCTTCTTTAACATAAGGACAGTAATAGGATGCGACCTCACAGGGTTGTCACCAGCCCCTTCCAACAGGGCCTGTACATTATTAGGGGCCGGCATGGCCCAGAACTGTTCTGTCCCCTGGGGAGGGGTGGGGGGTGGGTGGGTAGCATTTTCTAAGCGGTTGGAGAACCCAAGACAAGAGGTCTGAGAGATGAGACCAGCATGTGTAGCCGCAAGCTAGTTCCTGGCCGCTGGCCACTTTGTATCAGATTGTCACAACAGCCCTATGAGGCTGGCACTGGGAGCTGTTTTAGGGGAAGAGCTTAAGTCACCGCCAAGGTCCCATGGGAAGTAGGTGTCAGCAGGGTGTCTGACTCTGTAACTGGGGGGTGGGAGGATACTGCACAACACTGGAGTTTCCTGGGGGGGGGGGCAGGAGCTGGCTGGGCACAGGGACCTGAGCAAGCACCCTGGCCTTTGAAGGAGACCCCATGGTACCCGCTGCCCACCATGGTACCCAGTCCAGCCACCTCAGTGGAGATAGCTTGTTGCAGAGTGCTGAAAACAACCCAGCCTTTTCTCAGTCTTGCCGTCTACCAGCCAGAGTCCAGATCTCTTTGGCGGAGGAGCTTGGGGTTAGTGGTGATGGGTTGAGTCTGAGCGTTTTCTGGGTAACTGAGGGTGAACCTGAAATGTTTCAAGTTTGTTTCACTCCCTTTGGGTAACTTGTTCCAAACCCCGGGGTTGTCCCTGCTGTCTTAGGAATCTGAGGGTGCCCTGGCAGAATCTGTCAGGATCTGGATGAGGTTGTACATATGGCCGATCAGAGCTCACTCTGGAACTCAACGGTGAGCCCAGACACCTCAGCACGCGTCTGCTTTGGTTTCTGGTCATTTGCCTCTCAGACAAGAGACCAGCAAGGTTCCTCGTGAATTGAGAGTGTTTGGGTTGAGGACAGATGGGGCGGATTGGCCCCGCGTCCCCATTATCTCAGCCCTTGTCCCTGAAGTGGGCTGGTTTGTTCTCAGAACAGCCAGTTTCCTGACCGGGGTGGGGAGCAGGGCTGACAGGTGCTGTTAACCTTTGAGATGTCTGAGGTGGGGGAAGGACAGGATGAGGCAACCCTTGGTGGCGCCTGAGTCCCGAGGAGGGAGGACCCTGGACCTACAGCAGGCGAGGCGTGGCGGTGTTTGCGTTCCAGGATCGCCAGGTTTAACTTCTGTCTCCCTTTGTGCCCTTTGCTTGCCCTCACCCACCTGTGTCAGGCAGCCACTTCTGCCCTGTCTCCCCTGGCTTCTCCATCTTCAGCCTTCTGGCCCTGCGGGACCACTGGGGAGGGGGCACACAGGCCTTTGCCCACGGTAGGATTTTGGCAGAGAGATGTCCTCGAAAAACATTTTTTTAAATGTTTACTTACTTTTGAAAGAGACAGAGCATGAGCGGGGGAGGGGCAGAGAGCGAGGGAGACCCAGAATCCAAAGCAGGCTCCGGGCTCTGAGCTATCAGCACAGAGCCCCACGCGGGGCTTGAACCCACGAACCGCAAGATCATGACCTGAGCTGAAGCCAGACGCTCAACCGACTGAGCCACCCAGACGCCCCTAGAGAGATCTTCTTAAAAAAATTTTCTGTTTTTAATTTTTTAAAGTTTATTTTTAAAAAAGATTTTCCTTTTGATTTATTATTTTTATAAGTTTTATGTTTTTATTTTGAGAGAAAGAGCGTGAGCAGGGGAGTGGCAGAGAGAGAGAGAGGGAGAGAGAAAATCCCAAGCAGTTTCCGAACTATCAGTGCAGAGCCCAATGCGGGGCTCAAACTCATCAACCATGAGATCGTGACCTGAACTGAAATCAAGAGTCGGGCCCTTGGGGCACCTGCGGGGCTCAGTTGGTTAAGGATCCAACTTCAGCTCAGGTCATGATCTCACAGCTCGTGTGTTCGAGCCCCTCATCGGGCTCTGTGCAGATGGCTCAGAGCCTGGAGCCTGCTTCGGATTCTGTGTCTCCCTCTCTCTCTGCCCCTCCCCCGCCCATGCTCTCAAAAATAAACATAAGTTGTTTTGTTTTTTTTTTTTTAATTTAAAATCCTGAGCTCTGGTCACCCTGTGCCATTGAGAACCTTGGGCGTGAGAGTCATTCATGAGCCTCCAGTCTTCTAGAAGGGTCAGGTCTGTTCATTCATGACCAGGGTAATTAAATAACTCTTTGTAAGAGGCAGGGAGCTCCTTGTTAAGTGGTCTTCCCTAATGCAAGTGCAAACACAAGCAAAATCCTTTCCCTTCTCAACACCCACCCACCCCCTTCCCTTTCAAGGGTAGATTTTATGCTTTAAGGGAAATGAGGAAGGGGAGGGGGGGGAAAAACAACCTTAAAGGAATTTTAGGCGGATTCAGCATTTTTCTGGGGTTGCTCCAAAAATTCCCTAAACTGTAATAAAAAAAAATTGTGAGCAGGCATCTGATTAGTTGGCTTTTTACAACACAGCTTTTCTTTTTGGATGCTTTAAAAATGCACAAATACAGTTTTAAAACAAGCCCCTGTATAGTTTTCTGAGGAGGGAGAGAAGTTGCTGAAAATACCGGAAAAGGGTTGTAAAGCTGAGGGAAGTTAACAAGGGCCTGCGAGTCTTGCTTTTGGAGGTTAAGTATCAGCGACCGTGAGGAGAAGCCAAGTTGGGCTTCTGAGACTCTTCCTTAGTCCTTGGGAATGAGGGGGACTCCTCTATGTGAGAGCCTCCCAGCCCCTCGCCGTGAGGCCTGGGAAGCCCCTCTGGGGGCGAAGCGTCTGCACAGACCTTTGTGGGGAGACGCTTGTGGGCTGTGGGCCCAATTCAGGGGAACATGCTTCTCTGAAGAGGATGCTGAATGTTTCCCAGAAATGGGCCCACATGGTGCAGATCTTGGGGGCAGGTCTCTGAGTTGGCAACATGGGCTGTTGTCACGGGCCCCCAGAAGTACGATGTGTTACAAGGGGCCTTCGCGGGGGTGACGGTTTCGCTGGAGAGCGTGTTTTTGTGCCCAGAGATAGCCCAAGAGCAGTGAGGAGAAAAGGGGCATCAGGGTGCTGGGAGGCTGGGGGGTGACAGCGGGGCAGGCTGGAGGGTCAGGGCAGGGGAGGAGCCGGCGAGGGTCCTAGTGGGCTTTCAGGGGCCTTGTTCACACACAGGGACACCCATTCCCCTCTGTTTATCTGGGCTGGGCCATTAACCTCAACAGAAAAAGGCTTTTTCCAGGGATGTCTGGCGGCAAATTGCTGGGTGGACTGGCGGGCTGTACAGATGAAAGAGAAACCCGCCAGAACACTTCCCCCCTCCCCCTCTCCTCCCCCTACCCCCCACCCCCAGGGCTCTGGGCCAGTCCAGCCCAGTCCAGCCCGGCTTCCCCCGGGCAGACAGGGCCCCCCACCCTTTACTGGTGGGCCTGGCATAGGCAACTTGATCCCAGGCCCCCACCCCACCCCACCCTGCACCTCCTCCCCCTGCCCCTCTCTTTTCCCTGCTAGCCGGTGCCAGGTTTCAGGGGGGGCCAAGGTCCATGAAACAAAGTATCGGGAGGCTCCCGGAGGGTCTCCTGCACCTCCCTCCCAGTGACTCCCCCAGTCTTCTTCCCAGACCACATTTGTCGTCCTGAGTTGGGATATAATAATAAGCGAGAGCTTCCTACATTTCAAAACTCCCTCCTCCCCAAAACAGTTCGCCCCGTGCCTTCCAGAAGAGGGCTTTCTCCTTCCCAGCAAACTTGCACGCCAGAGTATTCTTATTTACATGGATATTATGGGTCTTTGGTGTAGCCTTTAGAGCTGAACTCCCTCAACAAGAAAGTTCAAAGATTGCCAGCACTCACGAATTTATTAGCAGTTGATGGATACTTTGCAGAAACAAGTTAATGCCTGATGAGTCACCTCTGCTTGGAGCCCTTGTCCCTCTCTTGTTTTTCCATATGTTCCAGCGTGTATGCACGCAAGCACACGCATGCTCACATAACACTCGCACATGTGTTCACACTCATGGACACCCAATGTCTCTCACATGCACTTGTGCTTTATAGATGCATGCGTTTTGGGGGGCAGGCCAGTTTTCTGGGGCTGATTTTCAGGGGGGTGGGGGTTGAGGGAGAGGAGTGAGCCCTCAGCTTCCCCATTTTGTGTGGCTGTCTGGGTAGGCATTTGGGAAGGTCGGTTGGGGTGTCCGGAGGAGACAGCCACTCAGGATGTGTGTTCGTGGCTGCCTCCGTGGGTCACGGTGCGCATTTGCACGGACTGATTCACAGAACACCTCCATGCAAGACTGCTGCTTTAAAATAAAAAAATAAATAAATAAAATAATGGAGCCGACTGGTTCCCAGGTCCTAACATGCCTGTAAAGGTTGGAAGCAGTTATGTGTTGAGCTGCCTTGGGTTAGTTGTATATCCAGCCTGCTGGGGCAGCAGGACATGGGTCCCTGAGCTCTCCTCCACCCCTAGCTGCCATGCTGTAGACTCCATCAGCCCTGGCCCTCCGTTGTTCCAAAGTCAAAAAGGCCCAAACAAACCAAAAAATCGTCTCACAGCCAACCCCCGCCTTCAGGCCCCAAACCCCCAGTGAGTGAGCAGTAAGGGCTACAGGGGAAGGCAGGAGGAGGTCTCTGCTGCCTGCCTTTCCCCATTTTTGTTAACAAATACAAGACTTCCGGTCTCCGCCCTGCCCCACAAACCACAGCGTTCCTGCAGCCCGGCCCGGCTGGGGAGATTTATGGTTCCCAGTCTGAGGCCTGCCCCGCTGGCTCCAGCTTAAGGAGGAGTTGGAATGCCAGCCGCTGGGGCCCCCTTTCCCTCCCTGTGATCCCCCCTTTAAAGACCTCCTAGCGCCTGTTCAGGAAAGTCACCTTCCCAGGATCTCCCCCCCCCCCCCCTGGCTGCCTGTGGGAAGAACCAAGTCTAGGAAAGTTGGGGTGGGGCCTCTGGGGGAGGGGAAGGGGGCTGGGGCAAGGTGTCTGCATGCTTCTAGGGAGGGAGGGGAGAGAGGGGGTACAGGCAGAGAAGGGCACTTCAAGGAAGGTCAACCCATTTCAGACACATAATCTTCTGTCTGGGCTGAAGGCAGCTTCGTCAAGGTAGTCTGGGTTAACACCAGTTGGTGTGTTGTGATTTGACATTTTGACCAAATTCACCCTTTGTGTACAGAGCTGCTGCTGACACACACACTGAGAGATGGTTTTCTGTTAGGAAGGTGTTTCGGCCCCAAAGCAACTCTACTTTCCATTTTTATCAGACGGCGCTCCTTTATGACTTGAGGCACTGACCTAAGCGCTGGGCGACACAGAGACCACATAGCACGTGACCCTGGAGTCTGGAGATCTGGGTTCTAGGTCTGGCTGTGTCGTCCGTGGGGCCCAAGCCAGCAAGCTTTCTGGGTCCTGGTTTTTCTCCTGAGGATGACCAGGGGCTGGAGCAGCTAGCCTTCTGGGGTCCGTCCAGTTTAACGAACTGCAACTCTAGGCCATCTGGAAGCCCTTTTCTTGCCCTAAAACAGGACCAGTGAAGTTCCTAAGGGTTCCCTAGCTTCTGGGCTCGGCAGGGATGGGGCTTCCATTGGCCCCACGGGACAACGTGATGGCATCCTGGGTTGGGGGAGTGGAGGAAGGAGGTGCCCCAGAGAGCCCCGTGTTTAAAGGTGGGTACTTGCACCACTGGGTCAAGGTTTCTGAGCCACAGTAGGACTGCAGAGCCGGCAGCCTATCCAAGCACCAGCACCGCCTCTGTCTTAGGAGAGCTCGAGGGTGGTAACGAACTGCGGGTGTGTGCCTCGATCCTTGAGGAGGAAAACGCCAATCCCCATCACCACCAACCGCGTCTGCCATTTTGTTTTGCAGATTCCCAACTTCTTCTGGAGCCTGGGGATCGGTCACACTGGTGCGTGGTGGCATACTGGGAGGAGAAGACGAGAGTGGGGAGGCTCTACTGTGTCCAGGAGCCCTCCCTGGACATCTTCTATGATCTACCTCAGGGGAATGGCTTTTGCCTCGGACAGCTCAATTCGGACAACAAGAGTCAGCTGGTGCAGAAAGTGCGGAGCAAAATCGGCTGTGGCATCCAGCTCACGCGGGAAGTGGATGGCGTGTGGGTGTACAACCGCAGCAGTTACCCCATCTTCATCAAGTCAGCCACACTGGACAACCCGGACTCCAGGACGCTGTTGGTGCACAAAGTGTTCCCCGGTTTCTCCATCAAGGCTTTTGACTACGAGAAAGCGTACAGCCTGCAGCGGCCCAACGACCACGAATTCATGCAGCAGCCGTGGACTGGCTTCACTGTGCAGATTAGCTTTGTGAAGGGCTGGGGCCAGTGCTACACCCGCCAGTTCATCAGCAGCTGCCCGTGCTGGCTGGAGGTCATTTTCAACAGCCGGTAGCCGCGTGGGGAGAGGACGGAGCGGGAGCCGAGCGGGCCCAGTCCAAACTACTTTGCTGCTAATACTTCCCTCCCGAGTGCTTGCTTTTCACGCAGACTCTTTCGTCGTTGTGTGTCCCCGGCCCCCGCCCCCCACCGTTCTGGTCCTCGTTTCTGTTCTGTTTTGTTTTGTTCTTTGAGAAATAGCTTATGAAAAGAGTTGTTGGGGTTTTGGGGGGGAGGGCGGGGTATGGCTGGCCGAGCACACCCCAGGATGAAAAGGGGAAGCAACAGTGAGCACCCAGCAAAACACAGTGGAAGAATGGGGAGCAGGCCCTGACTTTGGGGTCCTCGTTTTCCCTCGTCAGGGCGCATGTGTGAGTGAGTGTGCGTCCGTGCGCGCGCGTGTCTTACGGTGACTGCTGAGAGGCCTGCGCCCCCAAGCTGTGTGTCGCCTGCCCTTTGGACATATGCTCAGTGGGGCAGAGGCCGTACCTGGGCAAGCTGGCAGCTGGGGTTTGGACAGCTGCCAGAAGCCAGGCTCTGCCCCTCCTCCCCGTCCCCAGGGAAGCCTCCCTGCCCCACCTCTCCCCTCCTAGGACACGGGCCTGTCTGCAGGCTTCTTAGAAGCAACCCTGCAAAGAGGCTGAACCAGAAACCAGTTGTTTCCTGCTTGTCCTAACTCCCCTCCAGCCACCCTGCTGTCCTTGTCACCTCTTTCTTTTTTGGCCATCTGCTCCTGGATATCTCTTGAGACGGGCTTCCCGAGGGCTGCCGGGGGCCACCCTGGCACAGTATTGCCCACCCAGCATCCTCCCAAACCCCTCAGCCTCTGCCCTGCCCTGGTCATATCAGGTGCGCCCACCCCCCATCCCCACCTCCAACTCCGAAAACCAGCTCAGCACTTTCCTCCCCTCTGCCGCCTGGGTGTTGAGCTCTGCTGTTAGACCAGCGAGGGGAGCCGCCCTGGGAGGGAGACTTCTCAGCAGCCCCCCTTCCCACCAAGAAGGATTCGGTCCATCATAACCCAAGGTACCACCCTGGGCTGTCACCTAACTCTTTCATTTCTTCTACAAACTCATACACTCGTATGATACGTTGACACTGCTCTTAGCTCAATGAGCATGTTTAGACTTTAACATAAGCTATTTTTCTAACTACAAAGGTTTAAATGAACAAGAGAAGCATTCTCATTGGAAATTTAGCATTGTAGTGCTTTGAGAGAGAAAGGACTCCTGGAAAAAAAAAAAAAAACCTGAGATTTATTAAAGAAAAAATGTATTTTATGTTATATATAAATATATTATTACTTGTAAATATAAAGACGTTTTATAAGCATCATTATTTATGTATTGTGCAATGTGTATAAACAAGAAAAATAAAGAAAAGATGCACTTTGCTTTAATATAAATGCAAATAACAAATGCCAAATTAAAAAAAGATAAACACGAGATTGGTGTTTTTTTCTATGGGTGTTATCACCTGGCTGAATGTTTTTCTAAAGGAGTTTATGTTCCATTAAACAATTTTTAAAATGTATACTTGATTCCATGTCCTCTAGCTCCTTTTTCTTCTGCTGGGAGGGGAGTAGGGAGGGGCATCCTTTGGAATCAGGACATGGGATCTCTTCGGCCCAGTGCTTGATTGGGGACGGGGAGGTGAGTCACCAAAGTGGATCTGCAGGACACCTCTTCCGGCATCTGTTACAAGGACCCCTCTTCCTGTTGGTATGCAGTGACTTTAGGGTGTAGCTGGCCAGGCATCCTGAATTTGTCACCCTCGGGGAGCCCCGAGTTGCAAAGGTGGGTGGATTTCTGCTGTTTGATCTAAACCACGGTTTGGACTCAAAGGCCTCTTGAGAAATGCTAATACATGTTCATTTATGCTCGAGCGTTAGTGCCAAATGGTCATCTGGGCCAGCTTATTCACGTGAGCTGACGGGGAGCTCACTACCTCTCAAAGCAGCGTTTTGCTTTTATCAGCTGAAGTGAAACCTGCCCCCATTCTAGTTCTGCAACCCAGAATAAGTGTAAAATCCCGTGTCTGGAAAACACCCAAGGAGGGTTTTAATTAACTCCTGGGGTGGTAGTGTGGAGGAGGGGTGGGATTGGGAGGTGTTACATTAGGGAGCCGGCAAAGCCATTTTGGTTTGCTCTAACTTGCATCAACCCGCAGGAAGCACTTTACTAATAATAATAGCTGTCATTTATTGGATGCGTAACCAGGTGCCGGGCACGATGCTAAGCATTCAAGGGAATTAATGCTCACTGGGACCTTCTGCAAAAATGCAGGCTTTGAGAGGTTAAGAGACTTGCCCAAGGTCGCTTAGGGAGGAAGTGCTTAGATCAGGAGGATCTGACTCCACGGTTGAGTGGGCTTAGTCCTTGGTCCCTGCTGAGATGTTTATTTGATAGAATCCTGTATGGTGACAGCCCCGAAACTCACAATCAGAAGGTGGGCCACCACACTGTGGCCTGGCCCCGCTGTTTGGGCAGGACCTCGGCTGCCGGAGGCAGGAGCTGCTGTGGCAGCAGCACCTGTGTGCCCTCCTGTGTTACCTGGACTTGACTTTCAGCCCCAGGAGGCTGGAATTGGGGTGGGGGCGTGTGGACCCCAGCAGCCTGGCCTTCTGTGGGCAGGCAGAGAAAGAGGGGTGCATAGGGGAAGCCAGGTTTTCCTGGTAGCCCACCTGCCTCCCCTGGCCAGAGTGGTCATCACCCACAGGCCTTCCAAGTGCCACTGGAGGACCACACGCCAACCCACAGGCGAGCCCAGCCCCGGGCTCCCAGAGGCGGGGCTCCCAGACCAGCTGGGGTTTGGATTAGTGGAGGGAAGTGGGGTGTCCCTGCCTGGTTCTACTCTCTTTTGTCTCAGTTCACCCCTCAAGTTTTGGGGTGTCTTACAGGGTACTGCCCCCTCCCTGGGCAGCTCAGGTGGCCTTATCCCTCTCATCTGTAGATATCTCAGCCCCCACCAGGAACCTGGGTTTTCTCATCTCCCTAGCCCTGTCTGCCATCATGCAATAAAACAACCAAATCCTGTCCTCCCTGCCTCATTCAATCTGTAATTATAAAATGCAAATCTCTCTCCTACTTTTCCCTTCTCGGACTCCACTTAGTATGATTCCTTTCGGGGCCTTGTAGTGCCTCTCACCTTTTAACCTCCTCACCCCAGACCCTTGGCCCCATGCATTTGTAGTTCCTCAAACACACCTTGCTTCTGGGCTTCCAAGCAAGTGCTTTCCATCCTCTTCGAGTGGCTCTCTTCTTATCCTTCAGGATGTAACTCAGGCCACACCTCCTCCAGGAAGCCTCTTCCCCCCCCTTTAAAAATATCTGCCCTGAAGAGACATCGGTGGTGTAGGATTCTGTCTCCCCTACTGAATCATAAGCTGTTGGTGCTCCGAAGCATCAGCTGCAGCCCCACTTAGGATCTGCTATCCTAACATTTCCTAGCACAGTGCTCAGACAGGACTTGTCCCCTGAACTAGGAAGAGAGAGACAGAATTGCGGGCTTAGTTTGGCCTGGGAATAAAAACAGGCAGCGTTGCTCGTGACCTGTGCGCTAGGCAGTGTTCCAAGCATTCCAAGCACACTGGGATTATCCCATATAATCCTTACAAACCGCCCTAAAAATAGATGCCATCATTAGCCCCATTCTACAGATGAAGAAACCGAGGTTCAAAGAGTTGCCCAAGTCCCCCAGCTGGTAAGCAGCAGTGTCAGATTTCATCATCTCTCTGCTGTCTAATCTCTAGGGGCACGCCTGTGTCAGGGGGTGACCGTGTTGGGCACGTTTTTTTCCCCTAAAACAAGTTCTGGTTTGAAAGGACCAAGCTGATCCGACGGCCAAACAACAGAAGCGACACCTGACGTCTGTGCCCGGTTGTAGGCACCAAGGCCTCGCCAGCGTCGTGCCCCCCGTGGCCCCGCGCCGCAGCAGCGAGGCAGGCGGGCCTTAGCTAGGCCGTGGGAGCCAGCGCTCCAGTGGGTGAGGGAGGCTGGTGGGGCACCCGACGCCAGCACGCGCAGACCTCCTGGCAGGCCAGCGAGGCCCCACACTCAGCCTGCTTTCTGTCCAGTGTGCTTGTTGGCCGGGGCAACGGCTCGAAGCACAGCTCATGAATGAGTGAGTGCGGGGGCAGGTGGGACGGGGATCTGACATAAAAGAGGATGTGACTCACGGTCCTGGGTTTTGGAGTCACATCGACCGGGGTTTGAGTACTTACTTGGGCAAGTCACTTAACCTCTCTGAACCTCAATTTCTGAAACAAAATGGACATTATACCTGCCTCATGGGGCCAAGAGGGGGATTAGTGAGAAAATACATCTGAAGAGCTGGCCGTATGGTAATTAGGCTGAACCACGTGGGACTGCTAATATCTGACCGTCGTGACCTACGAAGATGGCAATTTCCTATCGCTTCATCTGCTAGATGAAGCAGATCGCTTCATCTGCTCGATTCAAGGCAGCGGCGGTTAGGGGTCCCCAACCTTCTTTTGGCCGTGGAGCTGCCGGCAGGGGCTGACGGTGACCTCCGTGTGCTGTAGTGCAAGCTGCCTGGCTGCACAACTAAGGCCATCGGCAGTGGGGGATGGTCAATACTGGGGTGACCCCTTCCTGCTCAGAACGGCCAGCAAACCGCTGAGCCCAGGTGAGAGCAGGAGGTGAATGCCGGCAGGAGGCAGCCAGGAGGGCTGGGGTGCCCTGGCCTTGGGGAAGGGGCGTGGGCCCCCCAGCGGTGCCCGCTGAGCCACGAGCAGCCTGCACAGCCCCGGGTTTCCTGGTGCTTCAGCAGCAGGCCTGAGCTGCCAGCTCAGCAGTTTTCCCCAACCAGAAGTGCCCCCCTCTCTTTCTGAAAGTAATGATTTTCTAAAAATGGATTCCCTCCCCTCCCCCCGCTGCAATTAATCTACCGAACACAAAGTGGCCGCTGGAGGCGGCCCCTGGTGGGTTCGGACCAGTGCAAGCACTTTGATTAATTCAGGGACGATTTACTGGCTAGTGGGGGTGGGGAGGTGGGAGACCCGGGATGAAGGCTGGGTGAGAGCTGGGGGCGGGCCGGGGTGGACTCACCGTTTGGTGCCCGTCGGAGCCACAGAGACTAGGAGAGCTGGGAGCCTCTTTCTAGAGAGTCTATGTGATGAAGATTTAAGAGCCACAGGATCTCAACCCCAGCCCTGAGGTGGTCCCATGGACACGTGTGCCCTGGGCCAGGCTAAGCTGGTAAATAAACCCCGGGGCACCTTCCTGGTGCTGCCATTTTAGTAGGATCTTCGGGGGGAAAAAAAGACTAGAATTGTTCTGATCCTAAGACAAGCCCCTGTCTGTGACGTAGTAGTTTGCAAACGTGACATGAATTGTTGGGAAAAAAGACAAAAACAAAAACAAAACCAAGATGCTTTGCTCCTGGTGCTGCTCTCAGTGTGGTCCCAGGCCAGCGTGGGCACTTTGGTGGAAAGGTATGAGATGGAGTCTGCGCCTTGGATATACAGGCCCTGGAGGTAGAAATGGGACGTATCTCTTGGGGCTGCACTGAACCCGAAAGAAAATACCGGCTAATTCGTAGATAATGATATCATGGTAGTTCTCAGCAGTGCGGAGAGCCCTTGCACACGCATTCTGCTCCTGATGCGGGATGGCGGCTTCCGCAGAGCCCGAAGACCTGAAACACTGCTCCGGGAAGCCGGCTGCGTGTAAATGTCACTTTTTGTGTGTCACCGGGCTGAGATGGGGCACTTTGCCCGTCCAGATGAATCGGTGGCCTGCTCCACGCACGCAGGTGCTCACCCAGTCTGTCGTGCCTTCTTCGTCTTTGTGAAGATTGGTCTCGTACCTGCAGTGTGACTGGGGCTCCTTGAGGTCAGGCACCCGCTCTCGTACTGTTTCCAGTCTTTCAGAGCATGAACCCAGCTCTGGGCTTATAGTAGGTGCACAGTTAATGCCCGCTATAGTTGACATGAATCGAGCTCCAGCGTGCTTTCTGAGGATGGCTGGGGTGCCCTCTGAGGGCACGGTGTCCCCGCTACTCATCAAAGTGCCCCCTGGCCTGCTCCTCACCTCCTACAAGCTGCTCGCAGCCCCTCCCGTCTCCACAGGAGCAAGCTACCCACAGCGGTCCAGCCTAGGTTGCTGCCAGCTTAGACCCAGCCGAGACCAGTGCCCTCCTGGGCTTCTTCACTCAGCCAAGGAGAGAGAGAGAGTTCCAGAGCAGAGCCCAGGCTCAACTGAACACAGTGATTTGAATCCTCAGGTAGCATTCCCAGGATATCCTCTTGTTTTATTTTTTTATTATTATTATTTTTAATGTGTATTCATTTTCGAGAGACAGAGAGAGACAGAGCATAAGCGGGGGAGGTGCAGAGAGAGAGGGAGACACAGAATCCGAAGCGGGTTCCAGGCTCTGAGCTGTCAGCACAGAGCCTGATGCGGGGCTCGAACCCACAGACTGTGAGATCACGGCCTGAGCTGGAGTCGGATGCTTAAGCGACTGAGCCACCCAGGACCACCCCCCCACACCCCTTATCCTCTTATCCTGCTTTATCTTTCTTCACAGCACTGTTTGACATCGTATGTATTGTATTACATGCATGTTTAACACTTCACGATATATCTGTTTATTGGTTTGGCTATTGGCTGACTTTTCGAGCAGAGACAAAGCTTCAAGACAGCAGGAACTTGGCTTTGGCCGCTGCCGCATCCCCCGATATCTAGAACAGTGCCCAGCACACCGTGGGCACGCGACAAATATTCCTTGGTTGAATCAGTGTTGCATGACTACTTCACTTTCAACTCAAATAACGCAATTCAAGTTCCAGGCGAAACCAGTTTTCCCCAAGAAAAGCGCTTGCTTTATATTTGTGAAAAGAAAGGGTGCATTCTCGTCTTTATCCCCACTCCCCCCAAGGTAAATGCAGTTTCTGAAGGCTAAGTTTGTGCCAGGCTCTCTCTGCCAGGGACTTGGTGTTGTCTCTAAGGTAAGGGTTGTTATTATCCCATTTTACAGGTGAGGAAGTGGAGGCCCAGGGAGTAGCAGAGCAGGAGCAGGTCTGCCTAATTCTACACCCCTTGAGTTGAGCCCTGAGCCCCCATAGGAGGCCGCTGTTTTGAAAGTGCAGTTTTCACCGTTTCTTTCCTCCAAGCGAAGATATGTCCCACTGAGGCAGCTTGAGACTCTAGGGGTATCCCTGCCAGGAGGCTGGCTCCGTGGCCAGGCTGTCCTGTGCCATCAGGGTCTGGAATCTTTGCTGCATCTGGGCTTTGCGTCATCAGCACCAGATCTTTTAATGACACACTGCAGCCAGGGAAATTACAGTGCTCGGGAGACTTGTCCCAGAGGCCCAGCCCAGGGTAATTCCAGAGCAGGAGAGGATGCTGGGAATAACAAGAAAGACAGGGTCAGGCTGCCAGCCTTAGGTAATGGAATGGTGTGTGCCAGTAATGGGGAATGTGGGATGGGTAATTTTACTTGATTTATGCAGACTTTTGTTTCCAGATTTTAAAAACACTGAAAACCCCAAAATGAAAAGTCAAAACCACCCTCGATGTCATCATTTGAAGCTACGCCTTCCAGGGGCGCCTGCGTGGCTCAGTTGGTCAAGGGTCCAACTTCGGCTCAGGTCACGATCTCACAGTTTGTGAGTTCGAGCCCCACGTCGGGCTCTCTGCAATCAGCACAGAGCCCTCTTTGGATCCTCTGTCTCCTCTCTTCCCCTCCCTCCCTCCCTCCCTCTCTCTCTCAGAAAATAAATAAACATTAAAAAAATATAAAGTTATGCTTTCAGAGCCACTCCTGGAGGCTATGGAGGCTTTAATGCATCCCCTTTCTAAACTTGGCCTCTGATTCTACATACACACATAAACAATTTTCATGAATGAAGCCATGTTACGCATTTTGGCTTGCTACCTGTCTGTGTCACTTAATAATACATCCCACATATTTCTGTAGGCCATTCATTTTCACGTCTAGTATTGGAGCTGAGTTTAAAAGATGCTGGTATTCACTGAAAAGATACACCACTTGATACTGAATGGGAGTGACGGTGTGGGACAACTGGAACCCTCTTGTGAGGACGGTGCGGGTATAAAATGGTTTAGCACTTTCTGAAAACTGGCCGTATCCACTAGAGCTAAAGATAGCCATGCCTGTATCAGAAATGCACACATACATTCACTAAAAGTTGTGTTCAAGAACAGGCACAATAGCACTCTCTTCAAGTAGCCAAAACAATGGAAACATTGTCCATCAGAAGCAGAATGGACTTTTTTTTTTTTTTTTTTTAATGTGGTAGGGCACCTGGGTGGCTTAGTTGGTTGAGCATCTGACTCTTGGTTTCGGCTCGGGTCGTGGTCTCACGGCTTGTGGGTTCGAGCCCCGCATTGGGCTCTGTGCTGACAGTGTGGAGTCTGCTTGGGATCCTCTCTCTCTGCCCCTCCCCTGCTCGCTTGCTCTCTCTCAAAATAAATAAATAAACTTCAAAAAATGTTTCTTTAAAAATTAAAAAAATTTTTAAAGAAAAAAATTAAAAATTTTAAATTATTTAATTAAATGATTTAATTTTTTAATTAAAATTAAAAATTTTTTTAATTTTTAAAAATTAAAAAAAAAAACCCACATGGTTAATTTCTACAGCGGACATCACACAGCAGTGGGAACAATGACCTGAGCCGAAGTCGGATGCTCAACTGACTGAGCCCCCCAGGCACCCCGTAGGTGTTTTTTTGTATCCTGTGTGCATCCTGGAGGCTCACATACATACAGTAAGCACCCTGCCTATCATATCCTGCCAGCTTTTGCTTAATTTTGATTGTTCAGTTTGTACATTTGAGGACCCACTACATGCTAGACCCTGTTGGGCGCTGAGGTAGAACAAAGGAGTAACATACAATCTCTGTCCAAGCAGGTTCATAATTGGGTGCTTATCCCAACCAATATTCATTGTTTATATATTTTATTTTGGGGGTGCTCAAAATAGGTAAATGTATAAATACAATAGTGTTTGTTTTGCTCTTTACTTTGATCTCTCTCTTTTTTTAACTAATTAATTAATTAATTGAGAGAGAGAGAGAGAGCACGAGCAAGCAAGGGAGGGGGCAGGGAGAGAGGGAGAGAGAGAGAATCCCAAGCAGGCTCCATGCTGACAGCAGAGAACCTGATGCAGGGCTCGAACTCATGAAACACGAGATCACGACCTGAGCTGAAACCAAGAGTTGGACGGTAAACCAACTGAGCCACCCAGGCACCCTTATTTTGATCTCTTTAGCAACCTAAGTTCACGATTTTAAAATCAGAGACTAGGGGCGCCTGGGTGGCGCAGTCGGTTAGGCGTCCGACTTCAGCCAGGTCACGATCTCGCGGTCCGTGAGTTCGAGCCCCGCGTCGGGCTCTGGGCTGATGGCTCAGAGCCTGGAGCCTGTTTCCGATTCTGTGTCTCCCTCTCTCTGCCCCTCCCCCGTTCATGCTCTCTCTCTGTCCCAAAAAAAATGAATAAACGTTGAAAAAAAAATTTAAAAAAAAAAAAAAATAAAATAAAATCAGAGACTAAATAAATAAGAAGGAAAAAGAATTTTTTAAAAAAATCACATCTGGTCCCACAATCGCAGAGCACCTGCTAACATTAGAGCACAACCCTTTAAGATTTCTAAAAAATACATTCTTAAAAAAAAAAAATTTGTTTTAATGTTTATTTATTTTTGAGAGAAAGAGAGAGAGCTGAAGTCAGATGCTTAACCGACTGAGCCACCCGGGCACCCCTAAAAAGTACATTCTAATGTGCCCACCGTGTAGGAGATGCTCAAAGAAAATTTGTTAAATTCTTCTAAAATCACATTATCATATTGTTTTGTACACCGCACCACCCAGCCCTCTTGTGCTCCCATGAGTGTATGTTCCAGTCCAGGAACGCTTGGCCGCTTCCGACATTTTCTTTCATCATTGAGAGGGGAGACGGTGTGAATTTTTTTTCACGTGTCTGAGGGACATTTGCATTTTTTCCATGAATTTTTGATGTATATCCTTGGCCTATTTTTTTCCTTTGGCTTCTTATTCTTTATGGTCATTTCTTTTTCAATTAATTTTTTTCAAAGTAATTCACGCACAAAATTTAAAGTCAAAGACTATTGAACGCCTTATGATGAAATCCAGCACGGTTCACTGTCCTTTCTTTTCTCCTTTAAGTTTACCCGAAATAACCCTTTCGACTCTGCCAGTTGTTTCTTTTGGTATTTATCGCCGCATTTCTTCTTTTTTTTTCGGTACTTAAACATTTTTTAAAAAAAAAATTTTTTTTTTTTTCAACGTTTATTTATTTTGGGGACAGAGAGAGACAGAGCATGAACGGGGGAGGGGCAGAGAGAGAGGGAGACACAGAATCGGAAACAGGCTCCAGGCTCTGAGCTATCAGCCCAGAGCCCGACGCGGGGCTCGAACTCACGGACCGCGAGATCGTGACCTGGCTGAAGTCGGACGCTTAACCGACTGCGCCACCCAGGCGCCCCATTAAACATTTTTTAATTGGTTTAAAATGTTGCAAAAAGATCTGTTCATCATCAAATATTCACAGGTGCAGAGGTGTGTTAAGAAAAATTTAAAGCCCTTCTCAGTGTCTTCAGGGCTACTTTCAGAGGTAATTTATATTAGAACTCGGATTATATTACCATGTTTCTTTCTTTTTTAAAAATAAATTCTTTTTTAAGCTTATTCAGTTATTTTTTTAGTGATCTCTGCAAGTTTTTTTAGTAATCTCTGCATTCAACGTGGGGCTTGAACCCACGGCCCTGAGATCAACGTCAATCACATGCTCCTTTGACCGACCCAGCTGGGTGCCATATTTCTAAATAATATTCCTTTTCTAGTATTTCTTAATACACCAAGTTTAGATTTTTTTTTTTTTTTTTTTTGAAGTAGGCTCCACTCCCAGAGTGGAGCCCAACGCGGGGCTCAAACTCACGACCCTGAAATCCAGACCTGAGCTGAGATCAAGAGTTGGATGCTTAGGGGCGCCTGAGTGGCTCAGTCGGTTGAATGTCCAACTTTGGCTCAGGTCGTGATCTTGCGGTTCGTGGGTTCGAGCCTCGCGTCCGGCTCTGTGCTGACAGCTCGGAGCCTGGATCCTGCTTCGGATAATGTCTCTCTCTCTCTCTCTCTCTCTGCCCCTCTCCTGCTCACGCTCTGTCTCTGTCTCTCAAAAAAAAAAACATTAAAAAAAAAAAAAGAGTTGGATGCTTTACTGACTGAGCCACCCGACCATCCCCAATTTTGTATTTTATCTATTAAATCTCTAGTCACTTTCTAGCCTGGGGTTGGCTCTCTTGAATCGTCACACCATGTCCTTTCTCATCAATACTCCATACTCCCATCGGACTACTGGTGTTCGCTTTGAGCTGGGGCGTGTACTGTGACTGCCTGTATTTTCGTACCCAATTCCTTGATGGTCCTGGAGACAGGACTTCCCAGCAGGTCCTTTCAGTGTTCTTGGAGTTCACTGTACTTTTTGCCCTTGCTTTTCACGCTCTTCAGATCCTTCTTAACACAGTTGGGCTCAAGGTCCGACTGGCCAGACGTTTGGTCAGTTCAGCGTTTTTTTCTCTCCCGAACCCTCAGTCCTTCTGCTCTAGTCTGGACAGGCTGGCTTGCTGGCCTGCTGCACAGCATCCCTCCACCTCTCTGTTGTTGTGAGTCTGCTGTTCCCTAGATCCCATGAGTTCCCCTTTCTTGGTTCAGGCTGTCATCGTGGTGCCAATCATCGTTAAATACTGCTCGTACCATGTTTTCCTTTCTCCCTCCCCCCCTTCTTCCTCCTCGCTCCACCCCCTACCCCTTAACCTGCTGAGGACTGCATGGCAGAAGGAAAGAAAAGGACCCATTGGTAGCCTCAGCCTCTGCTCTGTCATGTCTGGCAATTCCATTCCAGCCCTGGACTCACAGGAAATAAGAGCCCTGTTGGTAACTACAACCGACCTCCCACCGCCCGTCGGAAGCCTATTCAGGGGTCCTCCGTTGTTTCCAGAGCTTCCCCTCTGGGAGTCACTCCCTACCCCCCCCCCCCCCACAACTTACCACTCACACCTAAACCACGTGGAGAGCCCTCTGCAGAGAAATGCCCTCTCTCTCTCTCTCTCTCTCTCTCTCTCTCTCTCCCCCCTGTTGTCTTCCCAGTGATTTCTGGTGCCCATGATATAAAGGGGCCCTGGACACGGGATCCAGCACCTCGAACCCATCTGCCCCAAAAGCTGAGTCACCTTCCTCCTTTTCCCTTCTGCTCCTCATCCCCGCCCCCCCCCCCCCCCAACCCCGGTGCCTTTCTCTAACTCTGGACTAGAAGTTTCTGACTGTCCACTTTTTTTTTCCCCCAGCCACTGCCTCAGCTTAGACACTCTTGGCCTCCACCCTGAGCAGTTCAGAGGCCCCCTGACCCCTCTCCCGGTACCCTTGCCATCACCCCGCTGATCCATACTCCGGGTGATGGCAGAGGGCTTTTTGTACAACGCAGCTCTGAGTTGTTTTGTTTGCAAAAGCTGTGCACTTGCACACCCTCAACACCTTTGCACAGTCCCCTTGACCTGGATCACACTCCCCCGCCCCCCTGCCCCATCTGGTGAAGTTCATTTCTTCTTTCAAGGCTCAGCCAAGTATCCAATTCTCTAAGAAGCCTTCCAGTCTCGCCTGTTGGCATGAAACGTGTTCTGCATCGCTTTGTATGACACTTTCTTATAACCTCCGTCCTCATCTGCTGTGGGAGCACAGAACGAGGGGGTCACATAGCCCGGACCAGATCCTGTCACCAGCTAGCTGAGCCACAGGTCACCTTCCCTCTGTGCATCGATCTGTTATGCGCCCTTTATGGAGAAGAACCTGGCTTGGTTCAACACCGGTTATGTGGCCTATGCTAAGAGTTTTCCTTACAAAATATAATTATGTGCGGAACCCCAAAGCCCGTCAGTAACATCCTTCTGTGCATATACGTTCATTTTTGATAGTGTGGGCGGGGGACGGGATAAACAAGGACTTGGAGGTGGCCCAATGCAATCGGGAGGATGTCTGTTAGTGCTGATTTGCTCTGTGTCACCCGGGCTCTCAAGCCGACTTGGGGAATTCTTTTTACTTGAGTTTGTCGGGCAGCCAAGGGGCGAGATACCTGTTTTCCCAGCTTCCCGAGCGGCCGAATGTAGCCACGTGACCTGGGATTGGCCAATCAGATGCCCCCGCCCCGGTCTTGGCGTCAGGATCTGGGAACAGAGAAGCGGGGACGAGGCAGAGTCATCCTAGGGGTGGGAAGTAGCCACATCCTGTTTCTGGGGAACAGCAGTGTCTGCAGGGCCAACAGCGCGGTCCAGTGTTTGGTGTCCAGTGCTGATGTTAGTGGGGAGAGAAGGGTCATCTGGTGCTCCGTGGCGGGGCCAGTGGGTTCTCAAGAGGCCAGCTTTATGGTGTGGTTTTGGCAGCCGCCCCTGCTATGGAGAAGTTCTCCCGCCTGCTGTTGATTCTGTGACCTACCCAGGATCCTGTCATGACTTCTCTTTTGTGTTTAACTCAGCCTGAATAATCTGCTGTTTGCAGCTATGGAGACTGCCCGTGGCTAGAAGCTGGGCGAGGCCTCGGGCATGGCTGGCCGCCGTCCTCCCACTGGGACAGGAGGGCTGGGAATCTTCGCGGTGACAATGGCCATGGTGTCCTTCCCACCTGATGGTCACTTGGGTCCTAAGCAGGCAGGGGCAGAGTTGTAAAGTTACAGAATCCCTTGGGAATGCTCTTAGGAGGACCCAGCCTTGAAATAGACACGTCCTAGGCCGTGTCCCTCCCTCATAGGAACCCTGCAGTTTTAAATTAAAAAAAATTTTTTTTTTTTTTTTAATTTTAGAGAGCAGGAGAGAGTGCGTGAGTTGGGGAGAGGGGCAGAGGGAGAGAGAGAAAATCCACGCTCAGCGCGGAGCCTGACAGCTTGACACGGGGCTCTATCCCTCAACCCTGGGATCATGACCTGAGCCGAAATCAAGAGTCAGACGCTCAACTGACTGAGCCAACCAGGGGCCCCTGAGAGCTATGCAGTTTTAAAACCAAGGCCATCCTACAGAGCAGCAGGGGGCTGCCCCCCCCCCCCCGACTCCCCCGCCGCCCCTGCTCAGGTGGCTTGGGTTCTTAGCTTGCTGCAATTAACTTCCTGTGTGGCTTGGGAAAGTCACTCTTTTTGTCTGGGCCTCAATGTCCTCACTTAGAACTCTGGGGTATGGGCAGATAAACTGGGAGGCCTCTTCAAGTACTCGTGCAGTCAGTAGGGGCATCCAGAGCCTCTGGGGCCTCCTCCCCCCTCCTGCCCCCTACTCAACCCCTGAACTTCTGTGACATCCCTAACAGCACATAGTAGGTGCTCAGAAAGTGTGATTTGTCAGTCCTAGGCTATGGCAGGCTCTGTTAAGGGGTGTGGGTGGCTGGCAGCCTCCTGGGCCATGACAGAGGATGTTTTTCTGGGAACTCACGATCTCTCTGTCCTTGGTCTCTACAGAAGAGGAGAAGGTGAAGCGGAGCGGGAGAATGGGAAGAGGGGACAACAGGCTGGGCACTGGCCCTGAAGCAGCCACAGCAGGCACTTTCTGGGAAGCCGCCCCCAGAACCTAACCCAGTGTAGGCTGAGGAGGCCCCGTCTCCAGCCCGTTTCCCTTGAACTGGAGCCAGGCGGTCCTCACGCATTACTCACTGGCGGGGCGGCCCTGGCCCGGGGCCAAGGCAAACAGGCCTCCAGCCTGCCTGGGGCTGGTCGGCCCCGGCTTGGGAGGGGAGGGAGGCGCCCACGCCTGGCCCCTGCTGTGGCCAGCATGCCTGCGTCCCCCTGCCAGCCCAGCCCCAGCCTGGCTGAGGGGTCAGGTTTGGACCCAGCTTCCACCAGGCTTCGGCCTGGCAGTCCCTGTGGAGCTGGTGGTGTGGAGGGCCTTCCTCCTCCTGGTGCCTGGGTCCTCTCCCTCCACCAAGGGGGAAGCCATGACTTCTACCCATGTGGCCAGTGCAATGGCTTCACCTGGCACCTGCCACTGACATGCCCCTGGGACAGCAGAGGAGGAGGGAGCCATGGCTCATGCTCTCCCCAAGCTCCAGATCTGAATCGCAGAACAGGATCATCTACAGGAAGTAACTCGTGATGCCCATCAAATATTGTACATTAGAAGGAGTGCAGAGAAGGGACAGACCACACGGGCTAGGTAGACTTCCCTACAGGAAGTGGGCCCTGGTAGGGCCTTGAAGGATAGGGAACGTTTGAACAGCCTTCACGGAGGAAGAGAGGGGAGTCTGTGCACTGGGCGGGGTTGGCGTGGGGGTCTGAGGATGTGATGGGCCTGAAGATTGGGGCAGGGGAAGGAGAGGAAAGGTAGCTAGGTGAAGTGGATGAGGCCTGGACAGGCCCAGTCACCCTCGTCCAGAACCTACCTCCCCATGCTTCCGGATAACCATCTACCCATCCACCTGTTCATGCATTCACCTACCCACCCATCCATCCATCCATCTACCCACCCATCCATCCATCCATCTACCCACCCATCCATCCATCCATCTACCCACCCATCCATCCATCCATCTACCCACCCATCCATCCATCCATCTACCCACCCATCCATCCATCCATCTACCCACCCACCCATCCATCCATCTACCCACCCATCCATCCATCCATCCATCCACCCACCCATCCATCCATCCACCCACCCATCCATCCATCCATCCACCCACCCATCCATCCATCCATCTACCCATCCATCCATCCATCCATCCATCCATCTACCCACCCATCTACCCATCCATCCATCCATCCATCCATCCATCCATCTACCCACCCATCCATCCATCCATCTACCCACCCATCCATCCATCCATCTACCCACCCATCCATCCATCCATCTACCCACCCATCCATCCATCCATCTGTCTACCCACCCATCCATCCATCCTTCTACCCATCCATCCATCCATCCATCCATCCACCTACCCATCCAGCCACCAATCCATCCATCCATTCAACCTACAAATATCTATTCAGTATCTGCTATAAGCTAGAATCTGTACTAGATATTTTCACAGATTCTTATAACACCTCGAAGCCTGGCTTCCAGTAGGCTCAAAAAATGTTTGCTTAAATAGTTGGAACACTAGTGATTGGAAGAGCCCTGTCTCTGCCCTCAAGAAGCTTATTGTCTTGTGGAACCAAAAATATCAAATTACAAATTGTGACAAGTGTTATGCAAGACCAGGGTACCAGGGGAGACAAGAAGAGGGTAAAGACAATGGGCCCTTAGACTGCTCTATGATTCTGGGCAACTTGACCTCTCCATGTCTCAGTTTCTGCATCTGTAAAATGGGAATAATGATAGTGCCTACTTGACAGAGTTGTCCCTTAATTTTGTTTCAATCATCAAAATCAGAAAGTTTTAATATTGACACAATTTTCTAATCTACAGTCTGTGTTTAGTTTCGGTCATCTCAATAGTGTCTTTTTCTTTTTTTTTTTAATGTTTATTTATTTATTTATTTTCAGAGAGGGAGGGAGAGGCAGAGAGAGAGGGAGACAGAGAACCCAAGCAGGCTCAGAGATGTCATGGTAGAGCCTAACATGCACTTGAACTTACGAACCGTGAGATCATGACCTGAGCCGAAGTCGGACGCTTAACCAACTGAGCCACCCAGGTGCCCCTGAAGGTATGTTTTTATTTCTCTTGGGTCTATCCTTAGGAGTGGAATTGCAGGGTCATGTGATAACTCTATGTTTAATATTTTGAGGATCTTCCAGACTATTTTCCAAAGTGGCTGCACCATTTTACATTCTCACCTGCAGTGTATGAGGGTTCTGATTTCTCTACATCTTCATCATTATCGGACTTTTTGAATCTAGACATCCAAGAAGGTATGCAGTGGTATCTCATTGCGGTTTTGATCTGCGTTTCTCTGATGACTAATGATGTTGAGCATCATTTCATGTACTTTTGGCCATTTTTACATCTTCTTGGAAAAATATCTATTCATCTCCTTGGCCCATTTTAAAATTGGGTTATTTGTCCTTTTATCATTGAGTTGTAAGAGTTCTATATATATTCTGGATGCAAGTCCCTTATTAGATATATGGTTTGCAAATATTTTCTCTGATTCTGTGGGTTGTTCTTTAACTTTCTTGATGATGTCCTTCGAAACACAGAAGTTTTAAATTCTGTTGAAGTCCAATATATCTATTTTTTTCTTCTGTTGTTCATGCTTTTGGCGGCATATTTAATAATCCTTTGACAAACTCAAGGTCATGAAGTTTTACCCTTATGTTTCTCCTCAGGTGTTTTTACAATTTTATCTCTTATATTTAGGTCTTTTATCCATTTTGACTTCATTTTTATATATGGTGTGAGGTAATGGTCGAACTTCATTCTTTTGTGTGTGGATGTCCAGGTGGTCCAGAGCCATTTGTTGACAACCTGTTCTTTCCCATTGGACGGTCTTGGCACCCTTGTCAAGAAATCAGTTGACTATTGGGGCGCCTGGGTGGCTCAGTCGGTTAAGCGTCCGACTTTGGCTCAGGTCATGATCTCACGGTCTGTGAGTTCAAGCCCTGCGTCGGGCTCTGTGCTGACAGCTCGGAGCCTGGAGCCCGTTTCAGATTCTGTGTCTCCTTGTCTCTCTGCCCTTCCCCTGTTCATGCTCTGTCTCTCTCTCTCTGTCTCAAAAATAAACAAACTTAAAAAAAAAGAAAAGAAATCAGTTGACTATAGATGTATGAGTTTATGTCTGGACTCCCAGTTCTGTCCCACGAATCTATGTGTCTATTCTTTTTTTTTTTTTTAATTTTTTTTTTTCAACGTTTATTTATTTTTGGGACAGAGAGAGACAGAGCATGAACGGGGGAGGGGCAGAGAGAGAGGGAGACACAGAATCGGAAACAGGCTCCAGGCTCCGAGCCATCAGCCCAGAGCCCGATGCGGGGCTCGAACTCACGGACCGCGAGATCGTGACCTGGCTGAAGTCGGGCGCTTAACCGACTGCGCCACCCAGGCGCCCCTCTATGTGTCTATTCTTGTGCCAGGACCACATTGTCTTGATTACTGTTTGGTAGTAAGGTTCGAAATCAGAAAGTGTGGGTCCTCCTACTTTGTTCTTTTTCAGGATGTTTTTGGCTATTCTGGGTCCCTTGCGATTCCATCTGAATTTTAGAATCAGTTTGCCAATCTCTACAAGGAGCTCAGCTGGAATTCTGACAGGGATCGCAATGAATCTGTAGGTCAGTTTGGTGAGTATTGCCACCTTAACATTGTTAAGTCTCCCGATCTGTAAGCATGGGGTATTCTTCCAATTATCTAGATCTTTTAACATTCCTTTCAAAGTTTTGTAGTTTTCAGAGTATAAGTGTTGCCCTTATTTTGCTAAATCCGTTTCTAAGCATTTCATACTTTTTGAGGCTATTGGAAATAGAATTGTTTAGGGCGCCTGGCTGGCTCGGTCGGAAGAGCGTGCAACTCTTGATCTCAGAGTCATGAGTTTGAGCCCCACGTTGGGTATAGAGATTGCTTAACTAAATAACAAACTTAAAAAAAAAAGGAAATAGAATTGTTTTCTTAATTTCATTTTTGGGTTGCCCAGTGACGCGCAGACAAATGCTTATTGTGTTCAGCACTGTGAGAGGTGCTGGGGATTTAGCAGCAAGCATGTTATGAGGATGAATGAGATAATATATTAAAGCGTAATAATGTGCTTTGTGCCGTGGCTTTTCCTGCCTCTCCCCTTTTCTTTAAGCGTGTCACATGAAGGCTTCTTGCAGAGGCAGGAAGGAGCTCTTTAACTACACGAAGAGAAGACTTGTGAGTTGGTGATGTATCTCGAAGCAGCCAGAGGACCTGAGCATTTACGAGGGAGGCAGACATGCCCACTTTGGGGTGTCTGTGAGGCCAGAGCCAGACTCCAGAGAGGCAGAGGGAGCTACTCCTGGGACATGGGCATCCTTGGGAGGCCTAGGGGAGGAGCCCTGAGCTGAGGGGCCCAGTGGAGGCCCGTGCTGTCCGTGAGGGGCTCCTGTAGGAAGCAGCCTGATCTCCCCCAGCTTTTGCCCCTGAGCCGGGCTTCCTCCTCCATAGATTTTCATCTTTCATCATGTGGCTTCTCCTCAATTTCACATCCCCTTGGAGTGTCTTCTTCTTTTTGGCCCACGTCTCCTGCCGTGTTTCCCTCCCTCCTCCACCACACCTCTCTAGCAGGCAGGTAATCGGCAGCAGGATCTGTTGGGGACCCCTGGATTGTGCCAGACCCTGCCCATCGGACTGGATGGGGAGAAGGAAAGGTACCTTCTTCCCTGATGCCCCGCCCTGAAGCAACAGGCCAGCAGTGGGGAGATTTCTCACTGCACTAGCTGGCTGTTTCTGCATCTAGTTTCAGCCTGGGCCCCTCACCCTGGCCAACTGCCTCACGAGCGGGAGGGCAGCTAGAGGCCTGGCCAAGCAGGGGTCTGCGTCCTGAGGCAGCCAGTGCCAGTCCTGGCGTCTCTCTCCCTCTGCACATGGCCCCTTCCTCCCGCGTGCAGTCTGGAAGGCCCCAACGGGTTCCTCATTGCAAACTGCTTCCTCTCCAGTTTAGCCTCTACGGCACCTGGAGACCAACTGACGGCCCTTAGCCTCACATCTGTCCCTTAGTCACCTCATCTTCATCTACACCAGAACCTTCGTACCATTGTCTCAGGTCACAGGTCAAACTACAGAACACTGAGGCCCAACTGTGGATGCGTGGCCCTGGGCCCGGTGGGATGGGAACGAAGGAGACGATGGCATCCCAGTCCTGGCACCTGTATGCTTTTCATACAAGGCCAGGCATCATGCATGGGGCTGTGACCCCATGCAGAGGAAAGAGGTTATCGTGCGCTGCAGGCCTGGGTGGGGGGCTTGGTGCAGGATGTCCTAGGGTCTCGGGGCTAGTGGAGTGTGGCGAAGTACTTCGGGACTCTGACTGGGAGATGGCCTCAGTGTTGTGGGTAGGCAGACAGAGCTGCCCCCAAGGAAAGGGATTCTGGCCAGAGGGGTGAACTGAGAAACCACAAAGTGATGCCAAATGTGTGGACTGTGGCCCCAGGTTGCTTGGCTTAAAGCTAGCTGCTGACTAGCTGTGTGACCTTTGGAAAGTTACTTAACTTCTCTGGGCCTCAGTTTACTCAGTGGTAAAATGAGGTGAGGATCATAGGCCTTAGCTTAGACTGTAGGTCTCAGAGCAGGGTTTCTCAGAGTCAACACTGTTGACATTTGGGACCGGATGCTTCTTCACTGTGACGGGCTCTCCTGTGCACTGTAGGATGGTTAACAGCTCCTGGCTCTTTAGACCCCAGGAGTATGCCCTGTCCCAAGTTATGACAACCAAAAATGTCTCTAGACATTGCCAAATGTCCCCTGGCAACAAAATCGACCCTGATTGAGGAATATTGGCCTAGAGGGTGACACAGGATTTAGAGGAGTCAATATATTCAATGCACTTAGAACAGTGCCTGGCCCAGAAGCAGCCCTCAGTCATTTTTTTTTTTTAATTTTTTTAAAAGTTTATTTATTTATTTCTGAGAGAGAGCAGGGGAGGGGCAGAGAGATAGGGAGAGAGCGAGAATGTCAAGCAGGCTCTGCACTGTCAGCACAGAGCCCGATGTGGGGCTCGAACTCACAAACCACGAGACCGTGACCTGAGCCTAAACCAAGAGTCTGAGCCACGCAGGCGCCCCTATTGTTATTCTTATCTATTGTTATCATTACAAGCAGGCCACAGAGGCAAAAACATAAGAGATCAAAAAGATCAAAGTCAGAACAGAAGAATGTGTCTAATATTCTTAGTGATTGGAAGCAGGGTCTGGGATAAAGAAAAGCAGAAATTGTGTATTTTTAAAAATCCCATCATTGGCTAGCTCCTGTGGGGGGGGGGGGGGCGCTGGAGGCCCTGGTGACACAGGGAGCGGGGATACTCAGCCCTGCCTGGCTTCAGGGGCCTAAACCTTACTTCGAGAATAGCTCGTGTACTTCACTCTCCAAGGGCTCAGAGGGCAGAGCCATCAGCTAAGGTGGCCAACCAGCCAGGCGTTTATTAGACCCGGAAATGCTCGCCGAGCACACCAGATACGGTGCCGGGGGCCCGCAGAGAGAGGCAGGAGCGTGCACGGTGATGTGAGAGTTGGCTGAGCTTCTGATACAGAGGAAGAGAGGGAATGACACTGACCGTGGACCGGGCGGTAGGGGGGTGGGGGGAACTGATCGGGCAAAGACCCTAAGAAGGTAATTTCCTGGAAGTGCCAGAGAGTTAGAGCAGTGGGTGGGGGCCAGCTCGAGAGGGTCTTTGAATACCAGCTTAGAGACCCGGTAGCTCACTCTTCTGCAACCTTGGAGAATTTTGAGCAAAGGTCTGGAAAACCCCCGGTTCTGCCCACGGGAGACATAGGGCTTGCAGCCTACAGATTCACACTGTCATCCCCGTGGCTCCAAAGAGACTTTGGAAGATGTTAACTGGGCTTCTGAATGCCGTCTGCCCGGTGGCTCGGGGCCGTCTGCCACGGAGAGGGTGGGTGGTCCCCTGGAGGCCCCGTACTCGGCCAGGATTCCAGTCCGGCTGCGGGAACGTCCGAGGCTCAGGGCCCAGCAGCTGGGTCACCGTGAGTAGGTCCCCCGCCTCCTTGAACTCCTGTTTCCACTGGGGCTAGTGGGAGTCATGAGGCTTGTACTCTTTCCCTTCAGGGTAGTTGTGTGATCAAATGAGATCACAGAGATAAAAGAGAATAGAAAAGAAAACTCTCTGAACACACGTAAGTGGTTGCTATTGTCACGATGTTATTATTAGCTCCTTGCCAACCTCACACAGAAAAGAGGTATCCGGGCAGGTTCTCAGCTCTAGCTGGGAGCCCCAGCAGGGGCCAGGCTGACCTACACCTTGCCAGGTCCCTGCTGTTCCCTAAAGCTCTCCTCAGGGGCACCTTGGAGGGGGGGGGTCCAGAGCCTCCTCTGTCCCTCTCAGTCTTCCCGCACAGCCCCCTGGGGGAAGAGGAGGGAGTGAAGAGGGGCCTTGGCCTCTCTGGGGCGGGGTTCCCTCTGGGGACTGCTAATGTCACGTGGGAACATACATACGCCCAAATATACACACGTGCTCACACACGGACACATCAAGCACACACAAACCAGCACCCGTGGTCATTCACCCCCAGATCTTGATTGACACAGCTATCTCTTACACACACACACACACACACACACACACACACACAGGCCTTCTCCAAAGCAAATCCCATTATCATCTCCTTCTCTCTGGAGGCCAGTGGGGCAGGCAGGGATATTATTACCTGGGTGGTTGTTGTTGTTGTAATGATCTACCTTAGAAAAGTCTCAGCTCGGCGAAAAACATCAAACAGTGGCCAGCAGCTTCAGATAGCAGAGGCGACAGGCCCTTTGGGGCCCTTTCCAGTGCAGACCTGCCTCCTTGTTTGCAAAAATGACTTATTATTAATCTGTGATTGAAACTGTAATTATGCCATCACCGTGTCAACAAGCTGGAACATGGTGAGGCCTGGCAGCGCCGTCGGGAAATGTGCTCTTACCCTCCACCAGGACCATGCTGGCATCTTCCCTGTCCCGTGGACGGGGCCATGCACACACCTGCCAGACTCAGGGCCCACATCCTCCCAGGGTGCCCGGCACTCTGTGTGTGTGTGTGTGTGTGTGTGCCCCTTGCTCCTGAGTCTGGCGAGGTGAGGTGTGGTCCACGGGTGCTCCGGAGATGAGAGCGGCCTGAGAAAACCCAGGAGCTGTAGGGCCCCAGCCCGTGAGTCCAGGAGGGAGATTCAAACATCAGACTTCAGAGAGTTAGGGCTGCAGGGCTGGATTCCCAGGCTCTGCCTTTCTCAGTGTGGCCTGCACTTCTCAGACCCAGCACCGGGGTCCTTCTAGCCCTGTTCCTGGCTCTGGGGGCCCTGAGGCATGGCTGGGCAAGGTCCTCCCCGTAGGCTGTGTTCACCTGCTAAAGGCTAACTTTTTTTTTTTTTTTAACGTTTTTATTTTTTATTTTTGAGACAGAGAGAGACAGAGCATGAACGGGGGAGGGGCAGAGAGAGAGGGAGACGCAGAATCGGAAGCAGGCTCCAGGCTCTGAGCCATCAGCCCAGAGCCCGATGTGGGGCTCGAACTCACGGACCGTGAGATGGTGACCTGAGCTGAAGTCGGACGCTTAACCGACTGAGCCACCCAGGAGCCCCTAAAGGCTAACTTTTAACTGACCGCTTACTACACACCAAGTCTGGTGAGAATACTTTGTGTTCGTTTTTTCATTTACTGTTTTGAAACGATATAAATGCCTAATGAAGGAAAGATTAATATTAGTTCCATAGATGAAGAAACCATAGCTCGGTGGAGTTAGACGGTCTGCCTGGGTGCTACAGAGCTGAGGTTTAAAGCCAAAGGATCTGACTGCCAGACCCCCACCTGCAGTCCCCCCGTGCAGCTCACAACCCTCCAGTGAGCCTGGGGGTGCAAATGAGGAGAGCCAAGGAGGGTCCCAGAGTGCAACCACTGTGGCTGTTTGAGGCTCACATCTCCCGGGGCAGGGTGGGGTGGGCATGGCCCGGGTGGCCTGGAAACAAGACGCAGGCTAAAGCCCTGAGAGCATCGCCAGCCTGGACATTTGTCAGGCAGGAGGGAGAGCACCGAGCTGGGTGGGGGTGGATAAGGAGGGTAGGTGGAGAGCATCCATGGTGATGGACAGCCAGCCCAGCTAGCCTGGGAAGAGACGGGCTGAGGTGTCCCAAGTCCACGCCTACCCAGAGAACCAGGGGGTCAGCTGGCTGGCTCTCCCTGGGGAGCACAGGCCCTGGCAGGGGGAGGGAGCAGGCAGCCCGGTCTTTCTCAGGCCTTGCAGGTCAGCATGGCCCTGGCTTTCCTCCCATCCCGTATGTGTCCCTCCTGCAAAACCACTGGGCCTCCGGTGCACGGGACCCTTGGACTTCCAAGGGGGCCTGGAAGGAGGAGGCCCAGAGGAGGCTCACACCATCTTCCTTTACAGGAGAGGAAAACTCCTTCCAGCTTCCACCAGGCCTCCCAAGCCAAGCGCCCCCACCACACTTCATTTACAGAGGCAGGAAGCTTAGGGACAGGACCCTGTGTCCAGAGAGGAAAATGACTCACCCAGGGTCACACAGCCAAGATCACAACAGAGACTTGACTTTTCTCCAGGTCCGGGCACCCTCAGAAACAGACTTCTGTTTTCATAGAGAAGCCTGTGGCTGCCAGCAGAGGCTCTGGGGAAAGACACCTCCCATCCATAGCTGGCTTAGCCCCACTGGTTAGGAGATCCCCCCTGAGCAGGGATCCCGGTGTCCCTGGGAGTAGAGCCGAGGCCCTCCTGAGTGAACAGCTGGCCAAGGATCGGAGTGTGAACTTGATTCTCTTCAGAACACGGCAAATCGAGGCCTGCTGCTCCTTACCAGGCGGCGGTGGGGGGGAGGTCTCCCCTGGCCTCTCTTCCAGGAGCACCGTGCCTGGACCCTGGATTATTCCCACCGGATTGGGAAGGCAGGGGTGGGGGGTTTTCAGCTCCTCTGGTCCCAGGTCCTCCCTCTCATTCAGGCAGGGGCGACCATTTTAGAGAGGTGGGGCCCGTCTCCCCAGACTCTGTGCTTTTGGGGTGGCCAGATTGAGTCCTTGAGGCTGATGTCCCCTGCGTGGTGATGTGCTCGCTGGCTGAAACGCCCAGGCCTCAGGCAGCTGTCCAGTCCCGCTCACCTGCTCTGTGTTAATGGGCGTACAAAAGAGCAGACTGGAACGTTTACGCAGGCTCAGGAGGCAGAGCAGACAGGCGATAAGCTTAATTAATAGAATCAGGACACATAAATAGTGTCTCCCAGCCCCCACTGCAGCAGGCTGTGCCAACGGCTGGCTTGGCATTCTGGAGAGTTGTCCGTCAATCCCGGGACTTCTGGGGGCTCAGCCCGTGCTGAGGGAGGCGGAAGGCAAGACAGGCCTCTCGGGAGCCCAAGGCCGAGCAGGGATGAGATGCTTAAATCCTTTACGTGTCTTCCGGGGTGGTGGGATTCTAAAAGAAAATTCCCAAGAGGAGGGAGAGGGCTGTGGGGCTGAAAGCCGGGAAGGCCCCCCGGAGGAGGTGGCTGCCGGTGTCTGGGATGCTCTGACAGGAAATGACGAGGAGGGGTAGAAAGGAAGGAGGAGAAGAAAGGGGAGAGAAGGAGAGAGAGGTGTGTTGGTCCCCTGACAGCAGGGGTACACCCTGGGGCACTGGTTTCTTCCCTTAGTTGGGAACCCCCGTGTCAGCCTCAGGGGGTAAAGGGTAAACCCAAGTGCTGATACACCAGGGCCTGGCTAGTTGCTTCGTTGGTCATAATGAACTCCTCACTACTTCCCCCTGAGGTGGGTGTTTTATCGCCAAGGAATAGAGAGGCTGACCCAGCACCTTTGGCCCCACAGGAGTAAGGAGGGGGGCCAGGGCTGGATTTGGGGCTCTCACTCTAGTCTTCCGACTACAGGAGCAGAACCGACCCAGGGCCCTGGGGCTGCACACGGGAATCATGGCTTCGAGACCCACAGGCTGCTCCCAGCCTGGTGGGGCCACTGAGGCAGGCCGGTGCCGGGAGGCACGTGACTGGCAGTGTCTGACTTTGGCTCTAGGACTCCCGACAGCCTTGCTGAGCCTTTTCTTCCCGTCTCTCACTTGGGGTCCGACTTGCACCCCGATCTAAGGGCTCTCCCACACTTTCCCATCCTTTTCCCCATTTTCTTTCAGGCCTAATCCTATCTTGGGACGCAAGGACCCTGACTCGCAGCGTGGGGAAGACAGGAGCTTGGCCCTCAGGCTTTCTCTCCGGTGGCTCTGAGATGCCCCGGGCACCCTGCCAGGGGGCAGCACGGTTGCCCTGTTTTACAGGTGGGGTCCGGGTCAGCCCCATGCATTCGCACAGGCGGGGGGCACTTGGGGGCGTCCCTCCCCATCTTTCCTCTCTCCCCCGCCTCACTTGCCAGCTCTCTTCGTGACAGTGAGCTGTGGCAGGGGAAGGCGGTGGCAGGTGAGGAAGGGAACGGGAGGCGTTTTTCCAGCCTCCTCCTGAGAGGCTGGGGGTGGACGAGGAACCCCTGGCCCCGCCTCAGCCTCCCTGACCAAGCCTGGCTGCTTCGCTCATAAAAGCTAAATTTACTCTTTTAACAAGTCCAGCACTGCATTAAAACACAGTGGAATGCTTGGGAAGGGGGATCATCCAGGGCCAGTGAGTCAGGACAGCCATGCGTAGCCTGCTCAGGGGCCCGCGGCCCCTCCTGAGGAGAGAGGAGGGGGCCCCCCGTGTGCCCTGCCCCTACTGGGGGTATAAGCCCTGGGTTGCATGACCTGGGGCAAATCTCCCTGAGTCTGCCGTTGGACACAAATTCTTTATTGTTCTAGGTGACCCTAGGGACTTATGGCTTTCCTCACTGGTGCCGGGTGACCACCCAGGCACGTGCTTGGAGGCTGAGCCCCAGAAGAGCCAACAGTGGTGACTCATGCTTCCCACCCCCACAGGCGGCCAGCCCTCACCAACCCCTTCCCTGCTCTGGATCTCGAACCTGGATTGGACTTGGGGATGCTAACTGAGACTAACCCCATTCGAGGCCCCCGCATCCCTCTTTTTCTCCGTCCCCACGGGAGTCCAGCTTTCCAGAACTCTCTATTGTCCCCCAGATGCTCATCCCTTCTTGACATCCCTGATCTGACACGGCCTCTGCCTTCCATGGTCCCCGCAACACCGGATCTGTGATCGCAAGTGTGCCTCTGGAGCGAATGGCCCGTCGTCCCGGGGACACTGCTTTCCACGAAGCTCTCGCTGCCGAGGCAGTAGTTCCCACCTCGGCTTCCATTTCAGGACCAGAGGGCGGGCGGGCACCAGTTTTGCTCACATGGAGCTTCCGACCCCCCTCCTCCCTCCTCCCTCTGAACCCCCAGCTCTTTTTGAGGCTCACGCCCTGGGGCACACACACTCTCTCTCTGCCTCCCCCTGGCTGGTGCCTCCTGGCCTCCGGTCCTGGTCACTCCTCATCATTCCTTGGGATGCTGGCTCTGTCCTCAGCCTGTTGGGACTTTCCGTGGGGGTGCCCATGGTCCAAGTCTCATTTCCTTGACGCCTCACCCCTAGCACACTTGTCCTCTCCAGGCAGTCCAGGGGCAGCCTCCACCAGAGACATGGGCTCAGGCCTCACCGTCCCTTTGACCTCCCGGCCGATGCTCTGGGCCTCTAAGCTCCATCCACTGACCCTCAGATGGACCCTTAACAGCAATAATTTTTCAACTTCACCGTGTTGGGGCTTTAACCCCACCATTTTTGACCTCTCTCTCTCTCTCTCTCTTTCTCGACTCTCTCTGTCTCATATCTCTTTGGAGAATCCCCACCTTTCCCAAACAGCTGAACCTTGCCAGAAAAAATCCTCTGGCTGGGCCGATTGGGCACATCACAGACTTCCAACAGGGCCTCGTCACTGCCTGGAAGGTCTGCTGTGCTTTTGGGGAACTTTGCTGTCCTTCCGATTTCACACTTCCTCAAACCTCCCACCCCTGCCCATGCTCAGTTGGCGGCTTCGCCCTCATACCTCCCCGAGGAGAGAGAAGCAGAACGTCCTTCTTGCCTCCACAGCATCCTCCACGCCTCACTGTCATTCCGCGGTCAGAGTAGAAGCCCGCTGGCCCCTCGCCGCCCCTCCAGCCGGGCCCTTCCCGGCACTTACCGCCGTATCCACCAGCTTGGCTGTTTCGTTGTCAACTTGTCTGCTCTCCCTAGAAAGTTACCGACCGGCCCGAAGTGGGCACTCAATACAAATCTATTCAGCGCGTAAACTAATATGTATGAGGGACAGCTAGGTTTATTTTATTTAATCACATTTTCACATTGCGAAATTACGACGGGATACGCTCAGCGCAAAAAGCTCGACACAATAGAAGAGTAAAAAGAAGAAACGGCAGAAGTCAACCACGGTTCTACCACTCCTTCGTAACCACTGTCAACACTTCTGCGCGTGCGCCTTCGAAAGGTTTCCACGCGTATGTATTTTTTTCCTTCGCAAAATGGTACTTGGATAGATTATGACTTAGCACTTGGTTATGAACATTTCCCTAAATCATTAAATATTCTGCTGCGGATTTTTAGGCCTTGCCCTGTACTCCATTGTGTGGATTACTTAACCGCTTCCGTGAGGTCGACCATCGATGTTAGCTTGTATTTTTCGCTTTTCTCATTTATTTAGTGTCTTTATGCATAAATATATGTGTATGAATTATTTTTCCTGAGACTGCATTCCTAAGTGGACTTGGGGGTCAAAGGGTATGCATATTTTCAGGCTTTGGATTTATGTTACTCAGTCACAAGAGACAATTTGCTTTGGAAACCAAATAAACACAAACACAGGCTCCTAGTTTGCCAAGCATAACAACTCCTGTTCTGAAGTTCTGGAAGGCTCCACCCTCCTCTCTTCATGGCCAGCACCATCCTTTCCATCAGGGTTTACTTGAATAGCACCTCATCAGAGAGGTCTTGGTGACTCCCCCCATCTGAAATGGCATCCGTCCTCTCGGTCACCCTCTGCACCCCCTTTGACGGGTGTATTTCTCTCAACTGCACTCAACACCTCTCACCGGCTTGGTGTGTGTTTATGGGTCTCTTCCCAGATCCCCGAGAGTAGGGACTTGGTCTGTTGTGTTCATCCTGGACCCCCAGTGCCTTCACTGTGCCTGGCAGAGTAAACGCTCCAGAGATGTTTGGCGTTTTTGGTGTCAAACTCGGAGTGAAGATAATTTTCTTCAGAGAAGCTGTCTTCAGCAGTAGAAGGAATCTAGAGATAAGAAAGGAGAGCCCAAAGTGACTCCTTAGTGTCATCAGGGTCATCAAAAGGGACACAATGCAGCCAGGACCATAGGGAAGGTCCCTGTGAGATGTGATATTTGAGCTGAGACCTGAAGGACGGGCAGGAGCGGGACACGAGGACGGCATGGACAAGCCCATCCCGGGCACATAGAATAACATGGTAAAGGGCCTTGACGTAGGAAAGAGACTGCTAGGTCATAGAGTTGAAAGAAGGCCAGAGACTTGACGAGGGTGGTCAGCAGGGTGAGGGCCACAGGTGGAGCTTAGGGAGATCACCCATGTGTTATGGATCAAGGAACCCGAGGAAGAATCCCCTATCCAAAACCCCCTCTCCTAAAGGGCCTGCCTGGGTCTGAAGACCTGCCATTCCAGAGTCTTCTCAAGTAGTTAAGTGTTGCCCCTTCCCGGCACTGCCCCGTCTGGAAACGAACATTCCGTTAAGGACTTCCTAGGTGTAAATGAATATATCATTTGCTTCTCTCATGCGGGGTAGGGACCTAAAATCAAGACACTTTCATGGCGTAACGGCTTTAGTGCTAGAGAGAGATCCAAGAGAAGTCAGCTCCTGAAGACCCAAACAGAGCCATTGTTTTTTCTATCACTTGTGAAGTGCCCCCTGGGTATATGCACGTACACTACCTCCTGTGATCCTCGTGACAGCACACCATTTTTACAGATGATGAAACAGCCTCAGAGAGGTTATGTGACGTGGGCCAGGGACTACACAATAGTAGGAGGCAGGCAGGGTTCAGGCAGCAAGCTCCAAAGCCCATTCTGTCCCATAGCCTGATACATCACGGAATCTCATCACATTTATATTTAACGCGTGAGACTTCCAGCTTCTTATCTTTTATGCGATTCAATGCTGTAAAGTTTACAGATATACTCTTTTTTTAAAAAAAAATATTTATTTATTTTGACAGAGAGAGAGGGGAAGGAGGAAGGGGCAGAGAGAGAGAGTGAGAGTGAGAAAGAGAATCCCACACAGGCTCCACGCTGTCAGCACAGAGCCGGACGGGAGGCTGAAACCTACAAACTGTGAGGCAATGACCTGAGTCGAAATCAAGATTCGGACGCTCAACCGACTGAGCAACCCAAGCGCCTCCCCTGAACTTTTTTTTTTTTTTTTCTGAGAGAGAGAGAGAGAGAGAGAGAGAGATTGGATCCGAAGTGGGTCTGTGCTGTCAGCACCAATGTGGAGCTTGAACTCCCAAACCGTGAGATCACGATCTGAGCCAAAGTTGGATGCTTAACCAACTGAGCCACCCAGGCGCCCCCGATGTACTCTTTATTACACACTGTCCATGCACACACACACGCAGACATTACGCTACAGAATGCTGAACACACAAACCACATATACTGTACTTTATGGAGGCAAATGTAGAGATTTTTCTAAAAAGCGCTTTTCTTCTTGTGCTCTAGGATTTTATATTCCATCAAATTTCCTCACGGTACTTCAATGTTCAATATTTTATACTGCCTTGTTTTCCAGTTCTCTAATCCTCTATTAGCTGTATCCATCTACTGTTAAACCCATCCATTACATTAATTATGATTATACTTTTCATTTCTAGAATTTCCACTTGATAAGTTAAAAAAAAGTGTCCACTTCTCTGCTTAAACTTTTTTTTATCTCATCTACTTTTTGAATACATTAATCGCAATTATTTTAAAGTGTTATTTTATTTTTTAAGTTCATTTATTAGTTTTGAGAGAGAGAGAAGGAGACAGAGTGAGCAATGAAGGGGTAGAGAGAGAGGGAGAGAGGGAGAGAATCCCAAGCAGGGTCCACACTATTAGCATGGAGCCCAGCGTGGGGCTTGAACTCATGGACCATGACATCACAGCCTGAGCTGAAACCAAAAGTCAGATGCTCAACTGACTAAGCCACCCAGGTGCCCCTAAAATGTTATTTTAAATGCCAGTATCTGGATCTCCTGTGCATCTGTTGCTGTTATGCTTGTTTGTTTGTTTGTTTCTTTTTTCTCTTGATTTCAGTTATACGATCTTGTCTCCTGGTATGCCTGGTAAACTTTGCTGACTGCCAGCCGTTGTGTATGGAAAAATTCTAGAGATAATCTGAAGTTCTGGATGATCCACAGAGGATTTACTCTTGTTTCTGGAAGGGAGTGAGAATTCAGGCAACTCATCTTAATACAATCTGGAATTAAGTTTATTTGAAATTGGGTTTCAATTTTTGTCTTTGTCTTCAATCTTTCAATCTGATCTATTCTTGATGTACTTTTCAAAGGTCCAACTAAAACCTCAAAAAAATAAATAAATAAGGGCCCCGTTTCTTCCCCGGAGATGCTCGAACTCCACACACCCCAACCCCTTTCCCTAACCCTACGAAATTACAAAAAATGGTCTCCACTTTCTGTTCATATTCTCAACTTCACAGCTACTGCTAAGGGGGAAAAAGGACAAAATGTTGAGCTCATCTCTTTGGATATCTCTTCTCTTCAGGATCATGGCCTCTAAACCTCTGTAATGGCTTCAAACAAGTTTCAAAAATATATTTTACTCATATTTTTCTCAGCTGTTTTTGGTGGGAAAGTTGGTCTACTTTTGGTGGGAAAGCCAGAAGTGGAAATCTGCACTGACCTAGGCATAGGGGTTGGTGCCTGGTCTGTCTGTCTCTTAATATTGCCTCCTCTTGCCATGGAGGGGCTTCCTGAAGCCATCCATAGATTGTTGGGGGATGGCTGGAGAGGTGGCCAGGGAATGAAGGGGACTCTTCTCCATCCATCTCATAAAAGTACCTATTTTGGGGCAAGGGTCAAGGCGGTCAAGTGTAAGATGCTGATTTAGGGGTTTAAGAGCTGTGGGGGAGGCAGGGAGAGAGTGGTATCAGAGAGGAGGACAGCTTGGGGCTGGGAAGGCCACGGGCAGCCCTGCCCAGGATGGGGAAGGGAGATTGGAGGGTCTCCCCGTGGAGGAGGTGAGGAGAGACCCTCTGCACCCGTCTGCAGCTTCCTCTTCGTGCAAGAAGATACGCATGCTCTTCAGGCTCTGGGCTCCCAGTCTCTCTCACGGGCCCTGTAAATGCCCATACTCTGTGTTTCTTCCTTCCCTTCTTTAACACTTACTTGCTCTGGACCATGCTCATTTAGCCCTAAAAGACAACAAGGAGCAGTGGTTCATTTCCTGACAGCAGGACAGCATCCTACCCAAGCGCTACAGGTGTCCTTGGGAAGGGCGCGTATCAGGAGGACATCAGGGTCCTGCCCCGTGCACTCATCTCCCTCACGCCCCAGCCCAGCCCTGCCTCTGAAATGGAGTCAAGGTCTACATCCTCCTTGCCTTTCAGTTCAGCAAAAGTCTCGTGCTCAGAGTGCAGAGCAGTTGGAGGAGGAAATGTTGAAGAAGAGCCAAGAAAACCAAATAATAACCTATGTCCAACTAGGACATGACTCATTAGTCCCGGGCCAGGTAGTCTTTGAGAGTCTCTGATATTCTTGGGGCTCCCTTGTCTCTGCTGTGGCGGGGTTCCGGGACAGCGGCATTCCTGGATGCCTGGGCTTGGGAGGGTCCCGACATGGCCACGTTATCCCAGCAGTGTGGCCGGGTCATGGATGAAGGCGATCTGAGACGGGCTAATAGTTAAAAACATTTGCCATCCAGTGGTACCAAGTGATAGGACCGAGCTGGAACAGAGCCCCTGAGTTAGCAGATGTGGGTGGCTGGGGTGACAGTAGGAATTGAAGGGATACAGGGAGAGGGGTGGGTGGCTATTGAACAATTGCTCTTGAAGAATTTCAGGTGTTTGAAAGCAAGTATCCACACGTTAGCCAGACACAGAGCTGGCTGCCTGGAGCCTGCAGGGCTTTGGGGGGACCCTGAGGAGCTAATGACAAAAAGAGAAGGGGGGGCCTCGGTAGGGGTGGGGGGCATTGGTGGCAGGGCCAGGAGAGAATACCAACACCAGCACTTAATATCCACACAGCTCTCACTGTGCCTGGAGTCGTGCTAAGTGACTTACATGTATTAGCTCAGGTGATTAAAAAAAATTTTTTTAACATTTATTTGAGAAAGAGAGAAAGAGAAAGAGCGTTCGCGAGGGGCAGAGGGAGGGAGACACAGAATCCAAAGCAGGCTCCAGGCTCCGAGCTCCAGGCACAGAGCCTGACGTGGGGCTCGAACCAGTGAACCATGAGATCATGACCCGAGGTGAAGTCGGACGCTTAACCGAATGAGCCACCCAGGCGCCCCTCAGGTGATATTTTTCAACAGCATTAGAGAGGCAGGCAGAGTTGAAGTACAATGAATTAAACATGTTTAAAGTGTGCAATCTGATCAATTTTGACACATGTATATACTCTTAAACCATCACTACAATTAATATAATGAATGAATCCACTACTCCCAAGAGTTTCCTCAGACCCTTCATCTGTAATCTCTCCCTCCAGACCCCTCCTCCGGCCCCCAGGCAACCGCTGATCTGCTTTCTGTCACTGTAGATTTGCTTTCATTTTCCAGAATTATATATAGGAGTAGCTCACCTAATATTTACAATACCTTCCGCAGTATTATTGTCATCATCCCCCTTTTGAGATGAGAAAACAAAGGCACCGAGAAGCTAAATGCCATGCCAGAAGCATACTACGTGGTCGGTGAGGGACAGAGCTAGGATTTGGACCCAGGGAGCCGGCTTCAGAGGCGGGGCCCCTGACCACCGCACCACACTGCCCCTCACGCACTCAGGCTCGCTGTCTGAGGGCCTAGCCCTGCTCTAGGAATGAGGGAAACACACTGGGGGCTCCGGCCTGTGAGGAGCAGACTGGAGGCTGGAGGGGACCTTCTCCCACTTTCCTTCTCTGAGCCTCAGTTTCCTCATCTGTAAGATGGGGCTGCTCACCCACTGATGAATGGATAAGCAAGGTGTGGTATACCACACAATGGAATATCCAGCTGTAAAAAGAAATGAAGTCCTGATACATGCTTCCACGTGGAAGAATCTCAAAAAATTTACGCTAAGTGAATGAAGCCAGACGCAAAAGACCACATACTGTTGGATTCCATTTATTGTGACATATCCAGAATAAGCAAATCCACAGAGACAGAGAGCTGATTACCGGCTGTTGGGGGCTTGGGGAGGAGGGAACGGGAAGATAGTGTTTACTAGGTACGAGGCTTCCTTTGGGGATGATGGGAAGGATTTGGAACCAGACAGGGGTGGTGGTGGTACAATTGCGAACGTGCTCAGTGCCACCGAATTGCTCGCTTTAAAATGGCTCGTTTGAGTGGCGCAGTCGGTTAAGCGTCCGACTTCAGCCAGGTCACGAACGTGCTCAGTGCCACCGAATTGCTCGCTTTAAAATGGCTCGTTTGGGTGGCGCAGTCGGTTAAGCGTCCGACTTCAGCCAGGTCACGATCTCGCGGTCCGTGAGTTCGAGCCCCGCGTCGGGCTCTGGGCTGATGGCTCAGAGCCTGGAGCCTGTTTCCGATTCTGTGTCTCCCTCTCTCTCTGCCCCTCTCCCGTTCATGCTCTGTCTCTCTCTGTCCCAAAAATAAATAAACGTTGAAAAAAAAAAATGTTTATAAAATGGCTCGTTTGATGTAACGTGAAGTGGACGTGATGAGCTGTATCACACGGGTGGTGGTATGGCTCAGGTTTCAGGAAAAGTAGTGAAAGTTAGGACGTGAAGGGGCCCATCGTTGGCGCCTGGCACACGGAAGTGCCCGGCACAGGTTAACCGGATGTGCAGTTGGTTCCAACACGAAGGGTGGGCAAGAGTGTTGAACTGAGACAGTGGGTGTTCCAGACAGGAGGGTAGGTGAAGGTCTCAGAGCCCTCTCTGGACCTGCTGTCCACTTTCTCAGAGGCTGGAGGGAAGCAGGGGAGGCTTGGGAGAGGGGCTGGAAAAGCCTCGGCCCATGAATCTGGTTAAGGGGACGGTAGGGTGCAGCAGCCAGGCGGGGCCTCTGTTAGAGCAAGTTGTGGGCAAAGTGATCCACACCTGGACCCATCAGGGTCCGAGCAAGGTCTTAACAAGGGCCCCGGAACCCTTTCCTGCCACAAGAAGGGGGTGGGTGCGGGTTTGCATCCCCAGCAGACTTTTCCACCGTGTCCTTGGAGGCCCCTTTTGTCTGCAGAGGCTTTCTGTTCAGTCATGGAGAAAAGCCTTGGGGCCGACTCTCCCACAGCAGCCTGGCCGGCTGCAGCTGAGGCCAAGCCGGCGGAAGAGGCGGGTGGCCTCGAGGGCCCCTCTGGGATCCCTCTGGCTAGGCTGAGGGAACCCGACCGCTGCACTAAGAGACAGTGGTCATCTGGAACCCCAAAGCAGTTGGTTCATGGCTGGGCACGTGGCTGGCTCCTCAAAGGACACCAGCAGAGACCCCGAGACACTTTCCCAGCACTCTTCAGAGCAGGGCTTGGATGGAGCACAGGAGGAGGCGGAAGTGTTTGGGTGTCTTTGGGTGTCTTTGGGGTGACTTTTGGAGGTGCTTTCAGAAGGAGGGCTTGGGGCGTGGGACCACGCGGCGGCTGCGGCTCGGGCCAGGACCGTGGGGGCCATCTGCTCGTCAGGCCTCTGTGATGATCGCCCAGAGTAAACAGGAAAAACCGAAACGGTAAATACTGACGAGAGGGCGGTCATAATTACGATTTTACGTCCAGCTAGCCCACTGCAGCACGGGTGGGGACTGGATGGTAAATAACAAGCAAAGATTGTAAATCACACTGAGACTAATCGATATAGTGGCGAGCTTGACCCAGTTCCCTGTCCCGGGAGGTGCAGGGCGGGGGGCGGGGGGGGGGGTGGTGCTCATCCTGGGGGAGAGGGCTGGGACTCCTGAGGCTGTTCTGGGGTTGGCAAAGGGGAGACCCTCAGTGGGGAGACTGGGGCTTGGGTTCCAGCCCCCACCCTGCCAACGGCTCGCTGTGCCACCTGGGGCTGTGTGCCCCCCCTCTCTGGGCTCCTTTTCCTTCAGCTGTAAAACAGCAGCCTCCAAAATCCTAAGATTCCGAGTCTCCTCTGCCCCACCCACTTCCTTAAGACCCTTGGGCTCTCTGGACCCTCTTAGGAAGGGGTCAGTTCCCTCCAGCCTCCTAGGAGGGCTCAGGCATGAGGAGAGAGTGGGGTGAATAAGGGTCCTGCCAAAGCCCCTGCCTAGTCAGTGACAGGAAGGCAGTGGATCACGGCACAGGGAGCGATTTTACTGGAAAGATGAAAGGAAATTGCATCTTTAATAATTCACCGGGCCGGTTTGGAGGGAGGCAGGTTGGCGGGGCTGTGAAGCCGCCGGGCGATCCCAGCATCTGTTCCTGGAAATCTGCTGGCTCCAGAGCCTGCCCGAGAGACCCGGGGCCTTCCATCCCCTCCTGGCCGAGGGACAGCGGGAGCCGATGGAGTCTAGACCAGGGTGAGAGGTTAAAACACAGCCATCCCGGGAACCCGCTAAATTGATATCCCCAGCAAAAAGGGAGCCGAAATAATCGATAAGGCAGCAGCCCAGGAAAGCCGCCAAGCCGGGCGGCCCGTACTGTCGCGGCGGGCCAGGAGGGGCTGGGGCTCCAGCGAGCAGACCAGGGGACCTCTGCCTGTGTCCGCACAGGCTGGGAAGGGGCCCAGCGGGCAGGGGCCACGAGGCTGGGCAGGTTGTCCAGCTGGCGGGTGGAGGGCAGGGGACGCACTGCCTGGTGTATTCAGCTGGTCCTCACTTTGCCTTCCCTCCTGGTCTGTCTCTGGGGGGAGTGCCTTCCTCTGACTCCCACGAGAGGGACAGGACCCACCTTTGGCTTCCTGCCTGGGAGCCTGAGTTGTTAGACAAGGAAAGAAGTGGATTGAAGCCGGAGGACTGGCCCAGGACACAGGCGGAGGGCACTAAAGACAGAAGTAGACAAAGAATTGTTGAGCTTGGAGTCCAGGGATGTTGGTTTTCCTCCTGGGCCCGCTTCACGCGCAAGGTCCTCTCTGGGCTGCAGTCTGTTCCCCTGAACGGGATGATAGCCCTGGGCGGCCAGGCCCTCTGGGTCAACAGGTTTGTCATTATTATTACACCTTTCCCCCAAGGCCTGTGTGGAATATTAGTTGACTAATCTGAAATCCATTTCATGTTTTTAAAGTTTATTTATTTTGAGAGAGAGAGAGAGAGCAAGTGGGGGAGGAGCAGAGAGAGAGAGAGAGAGAGAGAGAGAGAGAACTCCACTTGAGCTACACACTGTGAGCACAGAGCCCGATGCGGGGCTCGTACTCACAGACCGTGAGATCATGACCTGAGCCCAAGTCGGACACTTAACCAATGGAGCCACCCAGGCGCCCCTGACTAATCTGAAATTTAAAAGCTCTCGTGGGAGGGTCAGCCCAGGTATAAACGAGAGATTCGGTAGGGATGCATCACAAGGGAGATTAAATAGGGGGGCTGAGGAAATCTGGGGGGCTGGAGGGCTCAGGCAGAGCAACTGTTAATCTCTCCCTTCTCCCTTCTTCCTCTCCCCTCCCACTAATTAACAAAGACAACTCAAGAATCACAGAAAGGATACTTTAGGGGCGCCTGGGTGGCTCAGTCAGTTCAGCGTCTGACTCTTGGTTTCTGCTTAGGTCATGATCTCACGGTTAGTGAGTCTGAGCCCCACTTGGGGCTCTGCACTGACAGTGCGGAGCCTGCTTGGGATTCTCTCTCTCCTTTCTCTCTGTCCCTACCCAGCTTGCGAGCTCTCTCATAATAAATAAACTTACAAAAAAAAAAAAAATAATAAATTAAAAAAAAAGAATCACAGAAAGAATACTTTAAACACTTATATACTCATCCTTCTTTTACAGATGGGGAAACTGAGGCCCAAAGAAGCAACGCCTCCACGGGCACCTAGCTGGTGAGTGTGGAGCCAGGACTACACCTGGGAGCTGCTGACTCCCAGTACGGTGTTCTTTCCACGCGCTCAGGGCTTCTGGTTCCCCTCAGTTCTTGGGATGGGAAGTGTGATGTGGCCTTGGGGCCAGGTGCCCGAGCCAGGGGTCACGGGATTCATCTTGACTCACTGTCTGATCTTGGCCCACCCCGGCCTCAGGCTCTGCTTTCCTCCCTGGAAAACTCGGGTAAGACTCAGCCCAACAGCCTCATGGGCCGTGAGCAGGGTCACGTGAGCTACGGCAGCTTTAATTCCACGCCAGCAAAACCTTACTTATCTGCTGGCCGGAAAGCAGGCAAAAATGGTTTCTGAGTGGGCGAGATGGTGGTTGTTTAAAATATCCATTTGTGCAGCAAAACGCATATACTTTGCTTATAAAAATGCCCCTCGGGCCCTCGCTCGGGGCCTATCTGCTCTTACTTGAACAGTTCTGACAAGTTTGGTGGTGTAGTTTCTCAGGCCACAACAGGCATACTGATAGTAGGACGAAGAGCTTTATGATGAGAGAGGAGGCAGAAAAATTGTAAAAGGCAGATGCAGCTATTAAAAAAAGCAAAGCAGCCTGGATATACCTTGATAATCCCTGAGGGTAACTCAGTATTACAGTCCAGTCTACTAATTAGTGTTGTCGAAATGACCCTGAGTCATCAACAAAGGGTGAAATACACAGAGCCCCTGTTCGAGAACTTGGATGCGTATGATCCCTCGTGGAAGGTTTTCCACCGAAAAAAATGGTTGAGAACGGTTTTCTGTTAAAAGGCGTAAGTTACACTAAGGACACCTCCATTCGGGACACTGCTGGGCACCTGGGGTAGGGAGGGCCAGCCCTGTATGAAAATCAGAACCCAGGAATCCTGATTGAGTCCCCGTTCCTCGTTAAGGTGCCTGCATAATTGACTGGTTTTCCATTTCTCTCGCCTTTAATCTGTTCTGCCTAAGGAAGGAGCCTCCAACAACTCCCGTTTTCCCCTGCATTGAACCCCAGCTCTACTCCCTGGTGACTCAGCCTGGTCACCGCTCCTACCCTTTACCCCAGGCTCCTCACAGACCTGGCCTCTCATTCCCCGGCACGTCTGAGACCTCTCCTGCCTGCCCACCGCGACTCCCTGCCTTCCAGAGGTCCTCCGCCAGCATGGTTGTCCCTGCCCGTGCGTGGCTTTACCTATCACCCGCCTGACCCCACCTGGCACTTGCTTACACACGGCGAGCCCACCCTGAGGCCGAGCCCTTGTGCTGGGTCGGCCACCCGTCTGATGCGGGCCCCTCCCCGCCCAGGGATTAATGACTTCATCACTGGAGCACCCAGCTCTGTGCACTCGTCCCCTGCACCTCACGGTCCCTCCTTTACAGGCCCGCGTCCTCTGCCAGCCAGCCCCCACTGCCTGGTCCCCATCGTGTCCCCATCCCCAGCACAGACCTGGCACACAGGGGGTGCACAGAAGAAGGTTGTCCTAAGTGCTTGTCTAGAATGCCGGCCCTGGGTGCAGGGTAGGGTTGTGGGGGGTGGGACCTTTTCCGTGTCTCTGTCTTGCACCCAGCAGGCACGCAGGGTCATCTAATGGATGCTTGGTGGGGGGTGGGGGGGTGCGGATTATGTGTGGGTGACACATCAGCTCATTTGTCAGTGTCTCCAGGGGGCGGGGGCAAAGCCACCCCAACCCCACCCCAACCCCAATGCTGGCAGATCCCCGTGGGAGAGTGGACACATTTTCAGGCACATCCAGTACCTGAAAGAATAAGAGCCACACGCAGCCAGTGAGGCAGGAGAACCTGGTGGCCAAGAGGGAAGAGAGCTGTCATCTGGGAGGGGCTCAGAGGACACGCACGCTTTATCCAAATCTCCCGCGAAGACGAGGAGGTAAATGGTAGTATCTCCCCATTTCAGTAGAGGAAACGAAGCCTCAGAGACACTAAGCGACTTGTCAGCCTCACTACACGCTATTGGAAGAGACTGCAGTTCTCAGTGGGGGACGCTGAGGTTCGGGGTTTGGAGTCACCAGCAAGGGCTTGGAGGCAGAGGGGACCCTGTTAGAGTCCTCTGCCTAGAGGTGTGAGCTGGGGCCAGTTAGCCTCCCCCAGTGTCTGTGAAGTGCGGCTTGCACCTCCCAGGTCTGGTGGGAAGCTGGCGAGGGCCAGTCTGCGAGGGCCCAGTCGGCGAGGGCCCAGTCGGATGCCTGTTAGCTGCTACCATTGTGACCTTTCCCCCTCAGGGCCTCAGTGTGCTCTGTGGCGCAGAGGAGGGGTTCCTTCTGTACTACTGGGGGGGGGGGGTAGGCCGCGGCTCCTGTGGGAACCTTCGTGCGGGGGCTCGTTCCTGCGTGTGGGCCCCCAGCCATTCCCTGCCGCACCACCGGCTGGACCCCATACCGTCCTTGAATCAGGGTGTCTGCTGTCCCCTCTCGGTGTCCAGCCCCCCATGCCTTCTCCCCCGAGATGGCGCATCAGAGCTGTGAGGACAGGTGCGTCCCCCCTCCTCCCACTGCCGCACGTTCTCAGGCAGCACCCGGAGCTCCTGCAGCCTCTCCTTGCTCACGGAGCACCTGCTCCCCTCAGCTTCCCGGCCTGCTGACCATCCTTGGCCAGGGGCCTCACGACATTGAGTTCCCAAAGGGGAGCCCGATATCCCTGGGGCAGCTTCAGCAGGGAAAGCCGAGCAAGCCGTCTGTCCCCTCCAGACCCGATTCTGGTTTTAGCACAGCTCTCCTGGGGGGCGTCTTCTCCCCAGCAAGGGTCAGGTAGGGACCCCTGCTCACGTCAGGCATCGAGAGCCACAGATGGTCTCCCGGACGGACCCCACGAGCCCAGCTGTGTCTCAAGGGGAGGGTCAGAAACCTGGAAGCACAGCTTCCCTGTCCCTGTGGCCCAGTCTTAGCATCACTGGGAGAGGTGAAGACACAAGTCCTCCAGAGTCCTCTCTGAGACTGCAGTTTCCACGATGTTCCCATCCTAGCAGCTGACTGGGCAAGCGGGGGGTGGGGACGGGGAGTGCGACTCATGGGAGGAAGCCCGCTGCCCAGGTGGCTGGGTCTGATTGACCGGGACCGCAGAGCATTCTGGAATGGCAGCCGAGTCTTCCCTCGGTGGTCCTGTGCAGCCCCTGCCCTGACGAATCAGGCCTCTGCAAGGGCAGCCCCTCCTGCGGTCACGGCCAGAGGCCCTCCTGGGTGTCTGGCTGAGCCACGGGCTTCTGTGACCGGGCACCCCCAGCCGCCTGGGGCCGTTTGCCTTCCCAGATTCCTCTTTCCAGTCTGCCCACACCCTTCCCCTCCCCAGCTAAGCAGTCCCCTGAGGGAGGAGGGCCTCGCCTGAGCAGAAGGCCAGCGTGTGGCCTCCCCAACTGGGGACCATCAGCTCGTTCGTGGCATGTGGCGGGCCTCCCATCAGCCCCGTTCCCAGGTGGCAGGGCGAGAACCCTGTCACCTCCTCGGGAAGACACCCCGTTTCTAGTTCTGGGATGCGGGACCCTCATGCCTCTGCTTCCTAACCCTCGTTGCTCAGAGGCCAAGCGGCCGGGGGACTCGGAAACTGCAGCACAAAACACACAAGTCATATACACACACCACACACCCCCCGTCCCCCGCGTGCACCCCGCACATGCACACACACGCCCCCACGCCCCAGAAAATCTCACGCGCGGTGCGCAGGTTGTGTCCTACCCACGGGCCCGGCGGAGGGGGTGTGTGGCAGCTCACGAGTCCCGGCCAGGACCCGTGACCCTTGGGGGGGAAGGGCATCTTCTCCTTCACACAAAGGCCCCGGCTCTGCTCGCCATGGCTCTGGCCACAACACAGGAGAGTCCCCCACCCTCGGGCCTCTCTGGACTGTTAGACCTCAGGACCCCAAGGCCAGCCCCAGCCCTCCCCACTGGACGTCCCCGTCCCACGTGGGGTCCCCTTACCCCTCTCCTGCTCTGGTAGCTTAGCCCTTCCGTCCCCAAGCCCTTCTGTCACTTACTACCTGGACCTCACTGTTAACAGTTCACCCACTTGTCCCCCCACATGCCTGCTTGGACCTGCTTGGGCCAGGCCCTGGGCTGAGTGCTTGAGATAGATGCACAGGGGATGAGGTCAAGCTCATGGTCAGTGCTCACCGGCCATCTACACACCGGTGGTCACACATAGTGAGCAGAGCTGTTGTAGGAACGTCCCTAGAAGCTGTGGGACCCCCGTGGGGGAGAGTCAGTAAGGGAGAACTTCCTAGAAGAAGTAACACTAAGGGAAGGTGCATGATTGTACCTCCAACCACTGTCCAAGGTCCAGAGACTGGGCTTGACTCCCCTGCCAGCCAGCCAAGGTCATCCAAACCCCCAACCCATCTGTAGATCCATCAGGAAGAGCAGTCAACATCAGTGTTGTTAGTCTCTGAGGTTTCAAGCTTGCAATAATTAGTCACCCAGAGTTGCATGGTGATAGTTAATGGACACAGATGCTGAGCACCGTTTCCTCTCCCCCTGACATGCTTCCGGAGTTACTGTCCCTCCTCAGCCCCCCGAACTTCTCCTTTTCCTCTGAGCCAAGCCCAAGGCAGGATCCACCCCTCGCCCTGGTCAGGTGGGAAAGGCCACGATTCCATGCCAGGCCATGAACCTCTCTCCCATCCATTAGTTTACCCTCCAGGGCCGCGTCCCTCTATGTCCTGCTGGATCACCACCGGGCCCCAGATCCCTGGCCTGAGCCCCTGTTTGTCCCTGGGGACTGGTGCGTCTGTCCATCTGGGCCAAGCACGTAGCAGGGCAAGGGGACTCGGGCACAAAGGTGGCCAGGATCCTGGATCCTCAGCCTGGTCCCCATACATGCCCACCAGATGGTTCTCAGGATGAGGAAGGCAGCATTGCCAGGCATGACTTTTGTGCCTACCGGTCACATGACATGGCTTTGTCACTCTGCTTTGCTGAGCCTGTTTCTCCCACCTTTAAAACGGAGTCAAAAGGGCGCCTGGGCGGCTCAGTCAGTTAAGCAGCCGCCTCTTCATTTCCGCTCAGGCCATGAGCTCATGGTTCCTGCGATCGAGCTCCGCGTTGGGCTCCGTGCTGACCACACAGAGCCTGTCTGGGATTCTCTCTCTCTGACCCTCCCCCACCTTGCACTCTCTCTCTCAAAATAAATAAATAAACATTAAAAAACAACTTTTTAAATGTTTATTTATTTTTGAGACAGAGAGAGAGAGAGAGAGAGAGATCGTGAGCGGGGGAGGGGCAGAGAGAAAGGGAGATACAGAATGCGAAGCAGGCTCCAGGCTCCAAGCCGTCAGCACAGAGCCCGACTCGGGGCTCGAACTCACAAACCGTGACATCGTGACCTGAGCCGAAGTCCGACGCTTAACCGACTGAGCCACCCAGGCGCCCCGAATAAATAAATATTAAAAAAAATGGAGTCAAAAATGTCTGTCATTTGGTAGAGCTATTATGAGGATCAGACCAGAATGTGTATTTGAAAACATGTATGGGGACCAGGCTGAGGATCCAGGATCCTGGGCACCTTTGTGCCCGAGTCCCCTTGCCCAGCTATGTGCCCAGCCCCGGCGGACACACCATTCAGCCATAATGGTTCTCTAAGCCTCGGTGTCCTCAGATGTAAAACGAGCAGAAAGAATTTATTTATTTCCTTCCCAGGGCTCCGGTGAGCCCGTACGAGGGTACGTGTGGGACAGTGCTGTGGACAGGAGCAAGTGCTGGGTGACGCTTGGATTCTCTGGGCCAGTCTCCTGGGTCAGGCACACGCAGCTGCTCGCGATGCGCTCCGGGCTGTGTGCCCAGCAGCCCATCTGGGGCAGAAGACGCACCATCGCATCCGCTTCCCAACAACTTGCCTGGAAGACTGCAGCGTGAGCTTCCCCGCCGGCCCCCTCCAGCCACCCTCCTCTGTCCTGCTCGCCCCGAGTTCAGCTGGGTGGCAGGGAAAGGTGAGACTCCTCCCTCAGGGACCATGTCCTCCCACGGCCGATGCACGCAGTAGGCACGGAAGCTAGGGCACCTGATACTTTCAGGGGCGCACAAAATATTTTATTTTCTTTTAAGATCAGAATTCAGGGGCACCTGGGTGGCCGAGTTGGTTAAGCATCCGACTTCGCTCAGGTCACGATCTCACAGTTCACGAGTTCGAGCCCCAAGCCCAGGCTCTGTGCTGATGGCTCAGAGCCTGGAGCCTGCTTCCGATGCTGTGTCTCCCTCTCTCTCTGCTCCTCCCCCACTCACACTCTGTCTCTCTCAAAGATAAATAAACATGAAAAGAAGTTAAAAGAAAGTGGACTGTTCCTACGAAAGCTTGCTTTAGCTGCAATGGCATAAAGTGAAGAAGCGATCGGCACTCATTTATATGGAGAATGTTTGAGCCTTCCTAGACACCGCCCCCCCCCCCCCCCCCCAACAAGCTTTTCAGAGAGCTTAGGACACATCTTGTTAAGGGATGCGTAAAATCAATCGGGATAAGACACAGATGCTCACAGACACGGTTCAAAGCTCTGGCGGTTGATGTTGAGATGCTGGGCGTGTTTCGAGAAGGAGGAGCCGGACAGCCCCACTCTCGCGGCTGGGGGTGGGGGGCACCTCCATCCTGGCTCAACGCTGAAGGCCGTTTTCACTTTTTGCTCGTTTTCACAACCGCGAAAATCGTCTTCAGATTTCCTTAGGTTAGGGAAAACCGGTACTGACGGAGGTCCTTCGTAAAGCGAAGTGGTCCGTGCACACTTCCGGAAGCGGGTGGGACCTGGATGGAGGTGAGGAACGAGGCGTCATCGCCTGCTGTTCCTAGACGTTCAATCTGCATGCCTGTAACAGCTCTTCATGGTTATGTTTGTGCTACATTCCTGGACTATGGATGGCGGCCTTCAATACCTTTTCTCCCACTCAGCACATAGCACATGTGCAAGTAAGTGAGAGGGGCTCCCTCAGGCCAAAATTTGGAAACTGTGGTATATTCGGTGTCCTCTTCCAGGGCATAGTTTGAGAAGTTGGCAGGCGATCCGGGTATCGACTCCACGCCTCGTAAGCGTCCCTCACCTCCCACCCACCTTGAGAGCCCCGGATGTGGCTGTCAGTCCAAGGGGACAGCTGGCACATATTCCAATGGATGCTTTTACATAACAGCGTGAACTTTGCCGCATGGCTTGGTCTCCCCACCCCACCCAAATCCCTTGATTTGAGGCATTTCATCATGTGCCTTCTTTCCACTGACGCAGAGGGGAGCCTCCGTCGGCCGCCCTTGTAGTCCCAGCGGGCCGCTGACTGCTCTTTCTGTCTGACTGGTGTTACTGGCGGCTCCCTGGGGCCGCGCTCCGCAGCAGTCAGCTCAGAGGCTGCTGAGGACATGCTCGCCTTCTGGGCTCGGGAAAGGGGCCCCTGGTTCTCGCTCTGCCCCTGGCGCTCCCGCAGACTGGCCCTTGGCTGCCGGTCAGTCGCGTCACCTCTCTGAGCCTTAGCCTTCTCATCTGTAAAATGGGGATCAAAAATACCCACCTACTTTACTGAACCACCTGAAACAGTGTATGGAAGGCCCCAAAGGCCCTGGGAGCTGTGGGGAAGACAGACCGTTAATACTGAGGCATAGCCGCTTCTTCCCTCCCAATCTCTTCTTCTCCTGCCCTTTACCTTGGCGTGTAAAAGGCCCTTCCCAGTCGCGCATGTGGGTGTGTGTGCATACGTTCTAGCTTATTCATCCTAAATGGTCTTCTTCTCCCCCCCCACTCCTACAGACCCCAGTATAAATGTAACCTACCCTCAGGAGGACGCACGGCACGTATCCGCAGAGATGGTGGTGAAATGCAAGACTGAAACATTTATTATTTAGATGATGGGTTTCACAGTTTTCAAGAACTTAGAAGCTTCTGGAATCAGGATTAAGTCACGCCAGAAAAATCTGCTCTCCCTTTTTGTGACTAGGGTTCGGTAAGATGTCCCCACTCTCTCTCCCACCTTCAAACACCTTTCGCTTTGATCTCCGTTTTCTGCTTCTACACGTTTGCATTTTTGTAAATACTTTGGTTTGATGAATATCTCCATTGTTTAATTAAAATGTCATCTCCCCCTACCAATCTGTGCACTTCTGGCCATCCCTGCACAGTGTCATGTGACTCAGTAATAGTCAGTGACCCATCTCAACGAGCCGTCACCAGGCTTCTGGGCTGGGCTGGCCACCATCTTGACCAGGCCAGGGACACAGGAAGGGGGTGGATGCGCTCGTCGCTGCCCTGAGGAGGTGAAAGGCTGGCAAGTTCTAGCCAGCGAGAACCCCCGAGGGGGATCTGTTACCAGGAGGCAGTGTCCCCAGCGTCTCGCCATCAGAGGGATTGTGCAAAACAAGGGACATATCATCACAGGAAAATAAATCACTGGGTCCCTTTGAGGAAAGACCGGTTTCACCCACTGGGACTGGACAGCCACTTGCTGCTGACTTTGAGAAGCTTCTGGGCCCAAGCGTCAGTCTTTCTGAAATAAGTCAAATGCTCCAGTGATATTTCTAAGGAAGGAGTGGGTTTGGGGCGTGGGGTGGCCGGACGTGCAGCAGACCAAACCTTTAGTGCAAAAGCTATTTTCTGCAGGATCGGCCTAATCCTATGACTTTGGATAGGCCACGGTTCCCAGCCTGGGGGGGATGGGGGGGGCACGAGTGCCCTCCAGCCACATTCTCCGAACCACTCCTTCACAGCCTTCCCCGGGCCCCAGACCGTGCCCCGGCTCTCCAAGACGGCCAAACTGTGGGAAATGTTGTCATTAGCTCGTCGCCCGGGCAGGGGCTCATCGGCGGTCCCGGCCGGCACCAGTGGAGGCCACAGAAGCCTTTGGGAAAGATTTCCTCTGCCGAACACACAGAGAACACAGATTCAGGGCATTTTTGGTTTTTGGTGTTTATTTTTTAAACCCACTTGTAGTTTGGGTTCAGCTGGAAAGCAGGACATACTGAGGGAGGGAAAGTGGTCGCGTGAGCAGGATTCTACTGCAGCTTTGGCGGGAAGCCCCAGGCCCCTGCTCCAGGGAGGTACGTCCTATTGCCAGGCTCCCAGCTGGCTCAGGCGAGGTGGGCAGCCCTCTACGCCAGTGTCCCGAGCAGAGGAGAGCTGTCTTCTCTCTGATCTGCATCCTTAAAGGCCCAGGCAGAGGTCCCAACAGAGCGACAGCAGCTGAGGGACAGGACTCCACGGGCAGGCCCTGAGAGCACTGGCCGGGTTCTGATGCCAGATAAGGGACTGGAACGTGGTGTCTGGGGGCGGCCCCGTGGGGCTGCTCCTCACGGCGGCCCGGCTGTCTGGGTCCCCGCCCCTGCAGCTGCCCAGGGCGCGATCAGGGGTACATTTCCCACACCCCCCCCCTCCCCGTCCCTCAGAGAAAATAAAATAAAATAAAAATTAGAATAAATACCGACTCGGCCAACATTTACATTTACATGGATGGACAGGGCGATCCCTAAACCTTAAAGGTTTACAGACTGATTAAGGAAGGACGAACAGACGAGACTGGGTGTGGGGTAAGCATTCCCCACGGAGGATGGTGGGGCCCCCACCTTATCCAGGGGAGATTAGGAGCCTTCTTGGGGTTGCGGTCCCAGCGCTGAGGCAAAGCCACAAGGCCGAGGGGAGCAGGGCTGTGGTGAGCAGGCTGGCCGCCCGGGAGGAAAACAATGGCTATCTGGTCTTGACTGGCAGGGGGGACAGACCGAGACAGGATCAACATCAGATGGCCGGACTTCGCCTCTTCGCTGCGCCAAGAAAGCCGCGGGCGAGTAGGGAAAACAACACGAGCCTTAGAAGTGCAATATCCAGTTTTGCCTCCCACCAAATACATTCAGAGGTCAACTTGGATATGGCCTTCCTCACTCAGCACAAGGGGGGGGGGGTCTGGCCTAGGGAGAGGCTAGGGGGTCTGTGGGGAACCCACTTCTGCCCCCAGCTCCTGTCTGAGTAGTCTCCCACGGGAAGCTGCTTCAGAGTCACAGATTTTACGTTTCACTCTTATTTCCTTAAAAAAAAAAGTTTCTTTTTTTTTTTTTAAACGTTTTCCTTCCATGTCTCAAAGAGTAGCAGCAACCTGCATTTAGAAAAACAGCTTAAACTGTTATTTGGATTGGCCAGGAAGCACTTTCAAGCAATGGAGATAAACTAGGCAAACCATACGTCTGGAGCCACCGTGACACGACACGTAATTAAAAATATATTTATATATGTATACATATTTATATCTTACTTCTTCATACTCTGGTCCTAACAGTCAAGGAGGGGTGGCCCTGAGGCAAGACCACCAAGGAGGCCGTCAGGAGGAAGAGGCATTGGGTCCACGGCGCCCGCGATGTCACGGGTCTCAGCTTTCCTGGGAACATCAGTCCCTGCATGCACGGTGTCTGGGGCCCCTTCGTGAAGCTTGCTCTCTGCCCCGTGGAAAGAGCAGGAGACCCCGTTCCCCTGGGCCACTCTCTTCCTCTGGGGCCCTGCTTCGTTCTCAGCAGATGCGCTCACAAACACACACACGCGCGCGCACACACACACACACACACACACGCACACTGTGCACTCCGGGGGCGCTAGCCCATTTCAGCCCAGACACAGCTCTCTGAGGCCTTCCAGGGAGCGGCTGCGCGCCCTGCTGGGGCTGCCTGACTCCTCGAGACCACGATTTCCCCGGTGCCCTCTCTGAGCCCCCTAACTTCAGTCTAGCTCTTCCCTCAGGGCCTCCCACGGGGCCCCTGGTGTCCCGCGGCCCCAGGTTGGGCTGAAGGAGCCCACTGAGAAGGAAAGGCAGCGAGGAGAAGCTTGAAGAGGGGAGGAGGCAAAGGCCAGGGGCAGAGGCAGCACGGGCCTCTTGGAGGCTACTGACCCATTCCAGGTAAACCTGTGCCCCCCGACATGTGTCTCCAACACGCTCTTCCTTGGGCTTGGCAAAGGCTCCCATCCCGGGGCTGAAGGTCAGGTTGCAGCAGGTGGAGAAAGCCAGGGAGTACTGGGGGACCTGCCTGCTCCTCCAGACTTGGAGTCCACAAAGGGAAACCTCCAGCCCTCACCCCCTGGCCAGCCTGAGCGGACCAGGCAGCCAGGGCCCTCCAGTGACACAGGGAGTGACCAGCCTCAGTAAAGGGAGCTGCTGGGCTCTGAAGTCATTTTATGGGGGCGTATCAAAGTATGGGCTCCAGACCCCAGAGATGGGGCTGTGCGGATGCCGTGACAACCCAGAAGCCAGCCTCCTAGAGCCCGACCCGCATCCTCCTCCAACAGAGAAGGGGCTCTTCCCAGGACCTGGCCCTTTCAAGAACCCCCAGCCTTGTTCCCAGCCTGGAAAGATCTGTCTGGCGGCCTCACCTAGTCACCCGACCGTTACGCTCAAGACTCAATGAACGCACCGTTCCCCACAGCTCAGGGGCTACAGTGCCCAGAGCCCTCCCGGAGCGCAGAGACCTTGGCTGTGGGGGGGGGGGGGGGGGCCTGGGCTGCTGGGTCCTGCCTGTGATGAGGCTGGGGCAGCAGCACAGCCCATTTAGCCAGACGCCGAGTCCTGGGGAGCCAGGCAGTCCCCAACGGCCACATGCCCCCCCACTAAGCTTGGGACGAGACCCGTGTGTGGCGCGGGCAACATCACCTAGCATTTTGGCTTTAATTTGCCAGCCTCCTTGGGTGCCCCATTCACCACCAGGCCCCCGGGCCAGGATACACACTCCCGGGGGCCTGCGACAGTATCGGCCCATTGACACAGCACAGCTAGAATGAGAGAACAGAGGTACTGGAAGCCAAGGGCTGAGGACACAGGGTTCCAGCAGGACCCCCGCCGGGGCAGAAGTTTCCAATTACCCTAATTGGCTACTGGCAAGCTGTCTGTGGCTAGAATCCTTCCAGAGGGAGCCGGGTTTGATCTTCCACTAATCAGGGGGTCCTCGTGGCGCTGACTGTGTGATCACATCTCGGGCTCTTTTCATTGAGAGAGGAGACTTCAAAGCAGCTGACTTTTGAAAATAAAACAATAAAACACAAGAGTACAAGTAGAATCGCCAACTCCAGCTCCCCTCCCTGCTCCCCGCCCCCTGGGCCCCCCCCTGAGGCTTGGGGGCCAAAAGGAGGACCTGGAGGTGGGGAGGGGGCAGCGTGAAGGTTAGGGGAGAAGCCTCCGTCCCCCAGCCCCCCCAGCTCGACCGTGGCGGACAAAGGCCGTCAATTACGGGCGGCTGGTGGGGACCCTGCCCGCCTTTGTCCTCCCGGACATCTGCTCTCTGTCGCCTGCTTGGCAGCAGTTGGCGACTGCGGCTGACAGCAGGAACAATGCAAGCCCGTCTCCGACCCACTTTTTCAGCCTTCTGAGGTCCTTTCTGACCCAAGCGGTACCCCGGCGTGCGGAGCTGCCAGGGCCTCAGCGGAGTCACAGAGATGAAACCCCTCGCACAAAGCCCTGCGGGGGACGCGTTTGATGGGAGGGGGCGGGGAGGAGCGGGAGTGGGGAGGGGCCATCGGGGCCACCATGAGAAAGAAACATGCTTCCCTTATTGGTGTGAACTGCCACATGCTTGGGGCTGGGGGGGCTCAGATGAGGGGCACTCCTTCCCGGTCTGGCTCCAGACTGGCCGCCGGCTCTGCCTGCTTTCCTCCCCATTTCTTTCTCCCGCCAGGGCCACCCCTGTCCTCCCGCCTGTCCATCTGGCCCTGTGTACCAGGGCCCCAGCTGCCCGCGGGCCGCCCGCCAGGCCCCCTGGCTGTCAGGCTGTCAGTTTCTGGATGGTTCTGTTGTAGTACTGCGTGATGGGGGGCGTCAGAGGGTTCCAGCTGTTGGCATGGAGCTCGATGACCTCCAGAAGCAGCGACCGGGTCAGCATGGACTCCGAGGGGCACAGCATCTTGTCGCGGGCGCTGGCCAGGAGCTCGGTCATCATCTCGGGCAGCTGCTCCTCCAGCAGCCGGCCTGTGCTCTGCAGCTGCGGGCAGAGAAGTGGGGGGTTAGGACGGGGCTTGGGCTCCGGAATGGCAAGCTGACCCACCTGGGTTAGAAGGGCTGGGGGCAGGGACAGGAAATCATTGGACTATCCCTCTGGAAGGTGCGGGCCCAGGCATCTGTGCCACAGGGAGAACAGGGAGGTGGGAGGGCAGAAAGAGTCAACTGTGAGAGCCCACATTTAATGACCAATCTGCCGCAAGAAGAAGAGGGGTTAGGTTATTGCCTGTTCCCCGGGGCTAAAAAGAGCTCTCACCAGGACCACGCCTCTTCTGTCTTTCACCCAAGAGCTTTCCCTCCTACGGGAAGTCTTCCCCGACTACTGCCCACACCCTCAATGGTTGACCTGCTCCCTTCAAAGATGATCAGGCTGCAGCGTGTTAATTTTCACTTGCTACGATGTCTCTCTAGAAACGAGAGACCTGCGTGTCTCTGCACGGAACCTGAGAGCAGGGATGAGGCCTCCTGTTCCTCTCCTTCCTTCTCTCCTACCCCAATCCCACCTCCCCTCCCCAGCACTGACCTCTGGCCACCCTTGTGACATGAAGTGTAGGAGGGAAACATGAACTGCGGCAGAAGGCCAGCCAGAGGGCCTGCCCCTGATGATGTTGAAAAGCCCCCATAGGGAAGAAGGAGTCCCAATCTTCTGCATCAGTGCAGCCCCTGCCATCCCCAAGTCCCATGTAAGGTACCCATTTGGAGCTCCACAAATGAACAGTGACCATCATGTAGACCTCAGGCCGTTGTCCAGAATCGCAGCACTTCCGGCCTCTGAGATCCTTGGGATGCGAGTAGCCTTGGAGGCTGGACAGAAGCCACCTGAGACGCATGCTCACGCAGCCCTGACGTGCCCTAGGGGCTCACGCGGGACGCGCCTGTCCTCACTGTACTCCATTCTAAATGGCTGGGCTGACTTCCCAGGGCAACGTTTGCCCCCGAGGGAGATCCCAGAGGAAGAGTTTCAATGAGTAGTGGCCACATTTTGGGCACCGGAGTGGCACCTCCTAAGGGGGTATTTTGAAGAAGGTGGTTGCCAACACGGGGGCGGGGGGGCGGTTTCAAACCTCAGGCGCCTTCCGCAAACCCCATACCACCAAAGTCAAGGGAGATACTTGGGGGCGGGGGGGTCACATCACTTGGAATTTCTTAAGTCATTTGTGGGGCGTGCCTGGGCAAGAAGAAGGTGGTCTTGGGCACAGAAGCACAGTGGACAAGGCCAGCACGTGGTCCTTCTCTCTAGAGAAGCAGCCACCTCTCTCTCCAGCTAGTGGTGGGTCGGTCACTCTGTCCACATTTACTCTGGTCAGGGGTTGACAATCCTGGATGCAGGAGTTCACGTCAACTCAGGAAGCCATTCCCCACCAGCCCTGTCCCCACACCTTCGCCGGGGACTTGTGCGTGTGTCCAGTGATCCTCACACAGCCACAACTGGCAGGTGTGAGGGGCACACCAGGTCTGAGGTCGGAGATGCTTACCTCCATCGAGCAGCACAGGACGGCGTCTTCCTTCACATCCTGAGATTGTAAGAGCTGTAGAAGAGAGAGGCAGAGAACGCTACTCAGGGTGTGGCGGGGAAGAGAGCCCACGAAGGTCAGAGGGCAGCAGGGACACGGCGATTTCTCTGGCAGGATTTGAACGGTTGGAGGACCACTGTGGGCATAGAGCCTGGGCGCCCAGGCCAGGTCAGAAGGTTGCGATTAGAGACCATGGCTTGGTAGCAAACACGCTGGGGTCATCAGCTGTAACACCTGGTCAGAGAAAAGCCTCAGAGAAATGCAATGAGGGTAAAGACTTCCTGATGGGCGAGGGAGGCTCGGCCATGGTCTCAGGCACTCCTGGGCCCCGGCTAGAGGAAAGCTTCCAGAAATCAAAGTGCTCTTCTGCAAAACCACAGCAGTGTTGACTTACCCAGAGGTTGGAATTGCTTCCTGACCAAGGCCATGGCCAGGCTGCTCAGTGCTGGGACTGGCCACGTCCTTGTCCAGGCTTCCCTTGGCCTCATCTTATTCTCTCTCTCTCTCTCTCTCAACTGACATAGAATTCACATAACATCACGGGACGCCTGGGTGGCTTCTGACTTTGGCTCAGGGCATGATCTCATGGTCCGTGGGTTTGAGCCCCATGTCGGGCTCTGTGCTGACAGCTCAGAGCCTGGAGCCTGCTTCGGATTCTGGGTCACCCTCTCTCTCTGCCCCTCCCCCACTTACTCTCAACCCCATTGACCACTTCTTCCTCCGTCCCCTTCCCCCTTGGTACATCTCCACCACCATCCCTGCCACATTGATCACCGCATCCGCGGGATGACCCTGCATTTAGATGATCTGCCACGGATGACTTTTCCCTCTGCTGGAACTCTCCATACTCACCCAGTCTTCAAGGCCCACAGCACTTCCCAGCTTTCCTTGGAGACTCCTGGATCACCCCCTGCCCATGGTACCCCCCCCCCCCCCCCCCCCCGCTTCTCACTGACTTCTCACCTGACGTCCCCAACCACTTGGCATTTCACACAAGTGAAGCCTGGGAGAGTGCTGTGCTCATCTTGGCCACCTTTAACACCTACCCTAGATCCTGGCAACCGTTGAGGATTTGCTAAATGTTGGTTGATATGATTCATGCATTGTTTTTTGTTTTGAGTTTAGTTATTTATTTTGAGAGAGTACACGGGAGGGGCAGAGAGAGAGGGAGAGAGGGAATCCCAAGCAAGCTCCGCACCATCAGTGCAGAGCCCAAGGTGGGGCTCGAACTCATGAACCGTGAGATCGTGACCTGAGCTGACATCAGTAGCCAGACTGAGCCACCCAGACACCCCTGTTTTTTGTTTTAAAGGAAAGGTGGAGGGTGGGGAGGGCACCAGAGGAAGGCATTTTTAGGATGAGTATCCTCGTCCCCTGAACCAGAACTGGAGTCAAAGTCCTTGACGCGGGTGTGATGAGTTCAAGCACCGGTGAAGCCACAGGGGGACTATTCCTATCGCTAGCTTGAAACCCAAACTCGACACATCCTCCTTGTCCCTCCCCTTTTCCTGTTATGTCCATCCACCCAGCCCAGGGGTCCCTCTTAGCAAGAGCCACAAGCATTCGCCTCAGGAGGGCTGAAGATTCAGGGCAAGCCTTGCCACGTGCCCAATGAGCGTGCAGGGCATCGAGGCCACAGCAGGCCCGGGCCAGAGGTCAGGGCCAGAGACACCAGGCCTCCTTCCCCTTTGTATCTGTCAGAACTGGGCTTGCCGCGGACACACCGGAATCGTTTTAGGACGAATGGACAGAGAGGTAGTCTTCGACCTGCTCGAATGAAAAGCAGGCAGAGAGCAAGGGACAGTCCAGGGGAGGAAATGGTGCAGGCGGCACAGAGGGACCGGCGTTGAGGCCGCTGGTGAACCTGTTCTAGTCACTGCCACGGCTCTGACTCCAGACCTTCGTGCTCCCGTCACCCAGATTCTCGGCCACCACGGACTTGCGGACCTCACTCTCCCCCCTTGTTCAGGACTCTGCCCCAGTGTCACCTCTCCAGCCTGTGTGAAGCCGGCCGGCCCCGCTCACCTCCTGGCTTACTTCTCCCTGCCGCATAGCTCACCCCGGAAGAGTTGATACTTGACCGCTAGAAGGCAAGCCCCACCAGGGCGGGGCCTCTGATTGGTCCCCGCACCCACACAGCGCCTAGCACACAGGCTGCGACAGCCCGAGGGCGGGCGGGCAAGGGCGGACGCGGCGAGGCCCCTCCCCCGAAGGTCACCCGGGGGCACACACTCGGAGAGGCGAGAGTGATGGGCACGTGGGTACCCCGCCCCACACACCCCTCTCGCCGGAGGGGACGCGACACAAAATTATAACCGATGTGGAAACGGAGGCTGGCGCAGGTCTCTAGACGGCAATTTGGTGATCGCTGTCAGAATAAATGGACCCGGACGCACGCGCCACGACAGGGATACGCGGCTTTTGCTTCGCTATCACTACAGTAAAACTACCGTGCACCCACAGGGGGACGGGTTAAATAATTACAATACACAGGCACAGTGGGACAGTCTGAAGCACACAGCTGTCCCTCCCCTTCTTAAGCCAGTGTCTGCTTCTGGAGTTTTCTTGCCTCCCGGAGCTGCAGAGCCCCAAGGGGGAGGCAGGGGAGGCTTCCGCCAAGCCGGTGCCCGGTGGACCTTTGTGGGGGGCACACAGGGAAGGGCCTCCCTCAGTTACAGGACCCAGGAGGCTAGAGTGAAGACCAGGAAACAGGTGCTGGAAAAAGCCGGTGGAAGTGATTCACCTTGTAGCAGGTGTACCTAAGGCATGTGGTCCACACCCAACCCAGCTGCTCTGGGGGGGGAGGGGGGGGTGGGGATGTTGGCTCGAGGCCCGGGAGGGTCCTGTGGCTGTCTGGAATGGGATCAGCATGGGGATGTGGGCCTAGCCCCACTTATCTGCAGGGGACATAGGGACTCATATATATCAGGAGAGCTCTGTAAGGTTTGCTGGGGTTTCTTTCTGAAGGTACTTTGTTCCCTCATAGGTTTTCTGTAGTGCTTATTGGGAAACGATCCTTCAAACAAACATTGTTGGTAGAAATCACAAGGTGGGGGGCAATCTGGTGAGAAGGGAACTCTTTGAGGCGGAGTGCGTGCTGGCAGCTGGGTGGGGAAAGTGGGGGAGGGGGGCAGAACTGGCAGCTCATGGGAAGAACAAGGTACGCTCTGGAAGCGTCTAGAACGCGGGGTGACGCACAGTAGGCGCTCAGTAGTGCTTGCTGTGTGTGTCACGTTGAAATGACCCTGGGAGCATGTTCTGTCCTGAGATTAGCCTCTTAGGGGTTCTAGGGACAAGTGAGGTACCTTTTTAAAAAAATTTTTTTAAAATGTGTATTTAGTTTTGAGAGAGAGAAAGAGAGAAAGAGAGAAAGAGGCGTGAGAGCAGGGGAGGGGCAGAGAGAGAGGGAGACACAGAATCGGAAGCAGGTTCCAGGCTCTGAGCTGTCAGCACAGAGCCCGACGCGGTCTTGCACTCATGAACCTCAAGATCATGACCTGAGCTGAAGTCGGACGCTTCACCGACTGAGCCACCCAGGTGCCCCAGGATGAGTAAGGTAGCTTGATGGGAAGTACTAGTAAGCATAAGGGCTGACAAGTACTAGATGTTCTGAAATGTGATTGATTGTCCCTCCGTGTGGCTGTCTGAACGGCTGACAGAACCGCGTGGAAAGCTCTGGCCTGCCCTCTGCTCCCAGATGACAGTTGAGAACTCCAAAGCGGGGTCTGTGTCTTTCTTTCCTGCATCTTTGTGACTGGACTACTCCCTTCCAATCCCTCCTCCCCTCTTCGTGCCCAGACTACCCCCCACACCCTCCCCCGGCCTGGCTGTGTCCCTGGTGGCCTTGGCTCCTGGCTAGCCGGGCAGGGAACAGACTTAGGGAACGGGGGCGGGTAGCGGGGGACTCTGGAGGGTGAGGGTAGCCCCCCTGGGCCCTCAGGCAGAGGTACAGGCGGGTTCTCAACCCCAGAGCCTCTCCTTCAACCTTATCTTCCACTTGCTTGTTTGGGAAAGTCTGTGCGAAGCCAACAATCACATCGTGTGATAGGCCCTCTTGCAAGCGGCTTGCTGGGTTTGCTCAGGGAAGTGGGGGAGGGCCGGGGTTGGTCATCACACTTTTCCTTCACAGTTGCAGGGTGCAAGGATACGAAGGGAATCTGCAGGGAGGCTGCAGACCGCTTCCTATTCTCCCTGCAAATGCTGTTCTGGCCTCTCATTACCAGCTTTGGAGAGCAGAGTCTCAGAACCCTAGTGCCGAAAGGGCTTTGGACAGCGTCCCTCCCAACCTCCCCAGAAGTCACACTCCGCTGCTCTGTGCGGTATGACAAGAGGCTGGCCTCCTCAACCAGGAGCCCTTGACACAAGTCCACAGGGGCTCCCCGCCGGGACCCCTTTCACTGTCCCTCTTAGAGGCTCTCATGCCTCTGGGTGATCTGTGGTTCCCCAAGAATCTGTCCCTACCTGTCGTTTGCAGGCAGCGGTCCAGGTGTAGGATCTTTCCACTCTTTTCTATCTTGGCCAAACTTACCTGTTCTGTGTTCCATGTCTTCAGGACTCTGCTTTTTCCCCAGTGACAGCTAGTGTTTGGATAAACAAATCTGCTGGAGTGTTGAGGAGGTCAATGAGCGCTCTTGTTTACGTATGCTCTATTTGGCACCTTCTGGAGACAATGCTTTTTTTTTTTTTTTTTTTTTTTTTTTTAAGTCGCAGAGGAGTCTCAAGAAGCTGTGGCCATCCGAACAGGTACCTGTCCACCCATGTTCACAACAGGCGAGAGGCAGAAGCAACTTGGGGGTCCGTGGAGAGATGGATGGATGAACTACTGCGGTCCATCCGTATGCAATGGAATGTTCTTCAGCCTTAACATGGAAGGAAATGCTGACCCGCGCTGCAACGTGGATGAACCTCGAGGACACTACGCCGAGCGGAAAAGAACAGTCACAAAAGGACAAATCCTGTCTGATTCCACTTCTCGAGTCAGAAGAGTCAGATTCGTAGAGACAGAAAGTAGAACGGTGGGGTCGGGGCGGGCACGAGCGGGGACTGGGGAGCCGGTGTTTCATGGGGACGGCGTTGCAGGTCGGGAAGGAAGACAAAACGTTCTAGAAATGGATGGTGGCGATGTTGCACAACAGTGTGAAGGTGCCTAACGCCGCTTAGTTGTACGCTTGAAGACGGCCAGAGTGATCGATGTTATGTTATGCAAACTTTATCACAATAACAAAATGGTTAAAATAAGTAGCAACAGGGGCGGGCACTCTTTGGGTGGGCAGGCCATTCTCAGCCCAGGCAGGACTCTCCGGGAGAAAAGCTGCACCGATGGAGGAGGCAGGCTTGCCCCACGGGGGTGGGGAGTGGGGGTGGGCGGGTGGAAGGCCCTGGAGTGGGTGGGGAGGGGCAGCGCTCTCATCAAAGTCTCTGGCGTAGAAAGGGGTGTGGGCGGGCTGGGGCAGGCAAGCCACCCGCGCCCTCGAACAGCGAAATGTGTTTCTTGGATGAGAATCCAAGGCAATTGTGCGAGCCCACACAGTGTTTGTTCGGAAGCTAATGCATTCCTGTCCTATTGTCTCCGCCGGAGACTTGTGGGCACACCCATCATATCCTCCCTGGGGGGGGGGGGGGGAGAGGCCAAGGTGCTTGCAGTCAGCCTGTGGGAGGCCCGAGAGCAACCAGGGAGAAAGACACCCTGGTGGGAGCATCCTGGAGTCCCCTGGGGAAGGTCCACAGGGCGTGCAGGGATGTAACCCCGGTTGCTTGGGATGCCACGCTGTGGGGAGAGAAACCGTGCTGATGGGAGGGGCTGTAGGGCTGCCTTCCTTGGCGGGAGGGAAGCGAGTGCTGTAGATGGTGAATTCTTGCCTTTCCACGGAGGAGTGAGTGCCAACTTGAGGCAGGCTGGCCAGCCCGCCCTGACCACCCCAGCTCACCAACAGCCCAGGGTTTCAACCTTGTAGAACAAACCCACGAGGTCTGGTGCAGCCGTAGCAAAAGCACAGCTCAGACCCTGCGGGCAGGGGCCTCTCTCCCTCGGGGGTCGGGGGTCTCGGAGGGTGTGCGGGGAGTGGGCACCCCAGAGCACAGCCACGGTTTCAGAGAGCAGGCGATTGGCTGGTTTTCTGGAGAACACATTCATCGAGCCCTGATGGGCTGGCTGGGTCTACAGAAGGGCTAGGGATGTGGTGGGATAGGCTGCAAGTGTGGAAGACGTGGCAGGAAGGCGAGAGAGAAGAAAGAGCCAAGAGCGGCAGGGAGAGGTCCGCGGTGGCCATGGAAGCCACGTGCCAGGCACAAACACTGACGGTGGAGAGAGGGGGGAGGCGGGAGAGTGAGACGGAGCCAGAGGAGATGGCCGGGACACGTGGTGACCGGGCTGGGGAGCTGCACGTGGCCACCTGCCCCTAGGAGCACCCTAGGGTAGAGCCCCTCTATCCCACGTCTCTGCACCTGCACCTACAGCCAGGTCTAGAGGACAGCACGGGGGCTGATGGTCATGATAATGACCCTGAGTCATCACAGAGATGGTCTATGATGTCTGGGTCTCCTCAGGGAGGCAGGAAAGGGGATAGTCTATCCGAAAAAGGCTGTCATCAAAATTGTACAGCAGCCTTTGAGTCAGAAGACCTGCCCCTCGCTAAGAGTAACCCCGGGCATGTCACTTTATCGCCCTGCACCTCAGTTTCCTCACCTGAGAAGAGGGATAATACCTGCCTCGAATTGTTTTGAGAGTCAAGTGAGATAACAATGTCTGTGAAAGAGCTTTGAAAAGTGCAAAGCTTGATCCAAATGCAAGGTGTGATTATTGTTATTAACTCTGTTTCTCTGTCAACAGGGATCTTCCCCGAAGCTCTTGGCACACTCTGTGTACTGTCCCATTTACCCTCGTGACACTCTTGTGGAGACAGGGAAAGGCCATGGCATTATTATCTCTACCTAATAGACAAACTGAGGCATAGTGGGTGAAGTGGCTTGCACAAACTAGAGAGACAGCAAGTCTGAGAACTAGAGGATGCTCAAAAGTCCTGGGTCAGCATCCCCCGTCTTGGAGAATTATTTTAATTTCTCTCACATTTGCTAAGTCTCATTTTGCTGGTTGCAGCTCAGAATTCTTAATTTTATTGTCTGGTGACAATAATCAACCTGGGCCTTCACAAAATTGAATTGGTTTTACATATTCTTTGTTTGCATCGGCCATCACCTACCCACCCATCCACACAGCCACTTACTGGGCCACCAATCCATTAGTGCATCTATCCACCCAAGTATGCAATTATCCATCCACCAACAATCAATTTATCCATCCATCCTTCTATCCACCCACATATCATGTATCCAACCTTCCTTCCTTCCTTCCATCCATCCATCCATCCATCCAACCATCCATTCTTTCATCCATCTATATACCCACTCACCTACTTACCCTTCCTTCCTCACCTACTTACCCATCACCCATCCATCCTCCCTCCCTCCCTCCCTTCCTTCCTCCCTTCCTTCCATCCTTCTATCCATCTAGTCATCTTTTCAACAATGTTCATGGAACACCTACCTTGTGCTAAACATCGTGTAACTACAGGGGCAACAAGAAGAATAAGACTGGGAGCTCATAGTCTAGTAGGGGGAAATTGAGAGACCGTGCTAGGTATGTGGGATTGAAGCACGGGATGGAGTGGTGGTGATGGAGAACATGCGTGTGGTGTGAGAAGCAGCAGATGGCAGATGCACAAAAGCAAAAAAACCAAACAAACAAAAAGCAAAAAAACAACCCAAAAACCAACAAACACCCGTGAACTAGCAGAGTGCCCTGGTGAATAACAAGTAGCTCAAGATGCTAAAATCTATAGCGTTGGCGGAGAGAGAGAACCTGATGACAAAAGAGGCAAGGGCCACATCCTATAGGGCTCTAGATGCCATGCTGCTGCATTTGGGTCTTATCCTAAGGGACTGGAGAGCCACTGAGAGATTTTAAACTAGAGAGTACATTTTGGAAGGATCCTTTCTTGCACAGAGTGGCGAACAGACCAGAGCTGGCAGAGTGGTGGGGTACTGCGGGCAAGGGGACAGTAAGGAGGCTGCTGTGAGAAAATACGGCGCCTTGAATTGAGGCGGGAAAAAGTGGGAGGACACGTGTTTAGGAGGCAAGAAGTGAGGGTGAGGAAAAGGACGATATAGAAGATGGATCGTCCCCAGGTTTGGGGCTTGGCCAACTGGATAAATGCGGGTGTCACCAATGATCGTAGGAAGGCATGCCGAGTTGGTTTGGGGGGATATGAAGGAGTTCAGCGTTAGAAATATTGAGTCCATGGTCCTTGGGGCTGATCGGGGAAGATAACTCATGGGAGACTGGCTGTCCGAGATCATCGGTGCCAGGTCAAGGCCGCAGGTGCTTGTGAGAAGAGAAGGTCCAGGTGAGAAGAGAAGAGGGTAAGGGCTCCAAACCTGGAGAGAGAGCCACATCTAAAGCGTGGTGGAGGAAGAGGAACCCCTGGAGGAGCACGAGGACAGTCAGAGAGCCAAGAGGAATAGAAGAAGGTGATGCCACGGAAGCCAGGAGAATTCTAAGAAGTCCAAGGTCAGCCGTGTCAAATGCTCAAGAGAGGTCATGTAAGATGAACAAAGACCAGGGCGCCTTGGACCTGGTGATTAGGAGGGGACGGGTGACCTTTGCCATGATGACTTCAGAGCAGGGGTAGGGACAGGTGGAGGCCCGGGTCACATGGGGCTGAAGAGGAGAGGGAGGTCGGGAGGTGGAAGATAGCAAGGGGACCCATTTTTTTTCTTTTCCTTTGTGGGTTTCTGCTTTTCTCTCTCTCTCTTTTTCTCCTCTTCCTTCCTCCCTCCCTCCCTCCTCCCCCTCTCTCTTTTCTTTCTTTTTGAACTTGCCTACGGAAGAGAAAAGGGATAGAACCCCCATGCCAGGACGGAGGGGGGTGGCTGTTACAGCGGGAGAGGCGGAGGTGAGAGGGTAGAAGGCAGGAAAAAAAGGGAAAATCAGAGGAGAGGAGGGCCGTATGCAGAGATGAGCCTTAAATAAGCAAAGTGGTACCGTTGCATATCCGCTGACGTGGAAGGCAGGGGTGAGGGTGGCTGCAGACACAGGTACACGGATGTGTAAGGGCTCATCTGCCCAGCCTGTCAGGGTGGCTACGAAATCAGTGTTGTTCCATGTTCCTCACTTACTATCAGCGCTCTGTGCCGGCTCGCATTTCAGCCATCCCCAGGAGAGGGGGATTTGCCCCAAATATCACCATTCCACTTGCCTAATCAGGAGCCCTGTATGGCGGCTATGGTCAGATGTCAAGGAAATTCATGGTTCTGTCCTGGACTTCGGTCCAAGCTTATGCCCTGTGGTCTGGCTGTCAGCCCTCCTAGCTGAGGCGGGCAGGCGGGCAGGCACCCTAACTGCGGACCAGGCGCCCTGGAGGGAATAATTAGCCTCCTTCCTGCAGAGTTTGCAAACCGCCTTGTACAAAGTGGCCACAGTAAATGTCGCATATGTCACATGGGGGAATGCTTCATCCCACGGCTGGCCCCAGGGGGCCGGAAACGTAATCTGGGGCTCAGAGCAGACACTGAATCCTTCAGACACCGGAGCCAGAGGATGGGGCCACGGCTCCAGTGGGTCCTCCCGGGAGCCAAGCCCTGGCCAGTGGCCTGCACAGGAGGGGAGTTCTGCTCACAGCGTCCCTGCAGCCATAAGTTCCCAGGACCCTAGGTCAGGGTTGGAAACCACAGGGATGTTGGCCATGACTGCTGTCGACACCTCCCAGCTTCTTCTTTAGTGCCCTTCCTTTCCCTTCTATAAGCCTTGCCTGTCCCCTCTGTGGCTCATTTTGCGTTCACTTCCCGGGGAATCGTGGATCTCTCCTAAAGGATGAATGGAGAATGCCCGAGGCAGCTCTGAGGTTTTACCTTTCCAGAAGGTGTCTCCTGAGGACTGACCAATACCTTCTGGGTCCTCGATCATCCCCCGGCTTACGTTTTTTGAATGCTTCCTCTACACGGGAAGCTCTGCACCGTGTGTATGTTTCAAGACCCACTTTATCCTTTCTCCAGTTTATCTGCGTTAGACACCCACAGTAGTATCTTCATTTATAGCTGCAGAAACTGAGGCACGTAGAGTGGGGTGACTTCCCGCCAGTAATGGAAAACCAGGGTTTGACCCCAGGTCTCATCTGCCCCCGTAGCCAAATGATATAACCATTGCTCGGCCAGCAAGTCCCACATAAACAAGGCTGGTGCAGGGCGGGTGGGGGGCGGGGGCGGGGTTGGTCAGTGAAAAGTGGAGGGACCATGCACCGCCCTCTTCCTGGGATGGTTCTGGTTTTCACTTGCCATCCCGAAGTAATTAGTAATAGTGTCCCCTTTGCTCACTAAAGGCCCCTGACTTGCGTGGTACCTTATATAGTCACCTAGACAAGGGAAAAGGTATTGAGGGGTTGGGGGCCCCCCAGATTATCAGCTGATCTCTAGCCTATTCCATTTCCCTTCCTCGTGCTCAGCGCCCCTCTTTATAAAGTAAGTGCCTGAGTGCTCCTGCCCATCTGAGGGGTTCTGCTGGGGGGTGGGGAGAGGGGCTCTGAAGGTGACAAAGCATCCTACTCCTAGTGACATGGTTGTCATTGCAGGGGATCATGACTCCTCCTGCAGGGCTTCACCTGAACCTGCCAGCATTAACCGCTCACCAAGGACGCAGACGGGAACAAGATGCAATGATGATAATGGACGCCCTGTCCATCGCTCTCTGCTGGAGCGTCGGGGCCTTGGGGAGGGCAGTTGGAGGACAGGCAGATGGAAAAGCAGTTATTCTGCAAGCTTCCCCAGGGGAACTTGGCCAAGAATGCCTGGCCTGGAGGCACTGGGTGTTGGGTGGCACCTGGGACCTTCACCCCTTCATGGTACGCTATAGACACCCCTCTGAAGGAAAGACTGCATTTTGTGTCTGACTCAGCACGAAACGGTTCCCTGAGACAGGAGGAGGGGTTTGGGCTGGCTGGGGGCCAGGCCTGGGGCTCTGGGCGGTGGGCAGATGCCCCTCATGGGCTGGTCTCTGCACCCATAGATTACTCTCCTGGTGCCCGCCAGGCTGGGACCCCCGGCAGGCACAAGGAGAAGTCAGGGCACAATGCCATCTGCTCTTAGCTGGGCCTCTCCCAGCCCCTGGCCCCTGGCCCCGCACCACCCCCCCCAACCTCCACCCACCTGAGGCCTGGACTTGACCTTGCTGGCTTCGTGGGGGGAGGGTGTGATAAGCGTCTTGGTGGAGGGAACTAGCTGCCTGCAAAGGCATTTTCCGCTCTCTAAAGTAAACAATCAAACAGGAAATTAATCGAGAAACCCACATCAACGGAAGGTTCAGGTTGTGATTTTCACAGCCCCAGAGCCAGGAAATTCAAAGTTATAGTTCCCATAGCAACTGGCCTGTAGACTCTGCCACTAGCGCTGGGCTGGAACGAGACCCCGAGGGGTCAACGAGGCCAGCCCCCTGCCTCTAGGAAGCACCGCCCAGCGTCGAGTCTGAATGTGGACTGCTCTTCGGAGGTGGGCCATGAAGCCTGGGAAGGAGTTCAGAGTTGCAAGGCCACGGTTCCACTTGAGCTCTCACAGCAACAAGCCTTGTAAACTGTGCAATGAGCTGACATCTCAGGGCTTCGTTTTTCTATATTCCCATATTCCAACGATTATTCCCATAATCTCGGAAGTGAGAGGAATACTCAGGCCTGTAAGACACTCAAGGGAGTACCATGTGTGCTTGTTCTCTCATTCTTTGTTCTCTTCTGCCCCATAACGGCCCTCCACCTTCAACCCAATCACCCCTGAACCTTGTGATTGCCCTTTGCACCGCCCCCACCCCCACCCACCCCACCGCCGGCCCATCACTGTTTTCCCTCCAAGTAGCATCTCAATCAATTGCCAGTTCCAAGAACTTTCAGAGCAGACACCAAGGTGGCTCCATTTAGTGGGCGCTGTTCTCCTCAACCTGCCCCCCTCCCTTTCTGGACCAAATATATAATATTCTAATATTAGGGCAATGCATACCTACCGCTTCCCTGACTGATAGCCAGGTGGATTACATGGAACCAGAGGCAAGCCCTCCCCCTTCAAGTATGTGGGGGCCAAGGAGCGGGGTTGTGTATCTTGGGTGGGGTTTTCTTTTGTGTGTGACTAGTGAGGAGTCCCCGCCTGGCAGGAAAGGAGATAAGGGCGTTGGAGCTCAGCGGAGAAGGAAACAGTCTGGAATCCTTCCCCAAGCGTCGCCCTGCCTTCCCACCCGAGATGACCACCAGTGGGCCGGCTGGTCTTATCCGTGTGGTTCTGCAGCCCAGTCCCAGGGACCCTTGTGACCACATTAGCTGAGGCAGGAGCGGGTGCTCCCTGGGCACCAGGCCTGCGGCAGAGGGTGCCTGGCCCGCCTGCCCGCCCGCCAGCCTGGCCCTGGAGCCAGCGCTGTGAACTGAGCAAAGCAGTGGAAAGACAGAAGTGGCGTCTGCTGGAAAGCAGACAGAGAGCCTCCTTGATTTCCTAACAGGCCTAGCCGCGTGCCAGGGGCTGATGGGCCAGCCCAGAGTGCCCAGCCTCGCTTGCGAAACAGTCCTTTCCTCCTTCCCGGTGGCCGAGCCACTGTCCAGCCACTCGAGTCCCTGAGGCAAGGCCTCTCCTCATCCCTACTGCCTTCTTGCCTTCCCCCGTGTTTCAACACAGAATACGGTGGGCAGGTCGGGGAAGACAGGACTCCTCCTGGGGGTGCGAGATCTCTCCTTTCCTAGATCGAGACATTTAATCAGGAAGAAGGGTGGTGGGGAGGTGACTGGTTTCTCTGCTGGTTTCTGCAGTCCCAGAGGGAAACTTGCCGAGGGCTCTGTCACAGACGGTGACGCTCCAGCTTCAGCAGAAAGGGGTCCCCGCTGCAGAGCCCAGCAGCTGCTGTAGCTCTGCCCGCCCCCACCAACTAACTGTTTGGGCACACAGTTCTCTGAAGGGCCTCGCCAGCCCACCTTCCCACAAGCCCGGGAAGGAGCTGCTTACAAGGTTCTCCACGGTGTGGCAGGTCAACCAGGCGTCCCTCCCGCCAATGTCAGACTTTACAGGGTATGTGAGTGGGGGAGGGCACGGGTAACCAGCCAGGGGGCCTCGAGGACCTGGAGAGAGGGCACACCTGCCCCTTACTCTGCTGCATGGGATTCTGCCCCTTACTCTGGAGCATGGGATTCTGAAGAAACTCTCGCTCAACACACATCTTCTCCAGCGTGATCATCTTGGCAGGCTGTATTTAAGAATATGTGCCTGCTGGAGGCCGGTTCCCAGACAGAGGGTGCCAGTCTTCCGGGGTGGGGGCGGGGGGGAGGAGTCTGAAGCCGTAGCCCAGAAGCTGGGCCGGAGGTCCGTCCCTGGGTGAGGAGGCTTAGCTGGTTCCACAGTGGGTTTGGGTGCAAGGCAGTAACCAAGCACCAACTGGGCAGGGACAGCTGGGCCTGGGACAAGCTTAAGCAGAGAATAATAGGCCTGTGCTAAAGGCATAATTAGCATTTGTACTCCGAGTGGCAGCCACCCCACAGAGGGACAGACAGGCCTGGGCTGAGAAAAGGGCCTGGGGCTGCCTGGGGACGGCAGAAAGGATTCACTAAGTACTCTCTGCCAAGTCTAAGGTTGGAGATAAGAGCATTTAATTGGCACCTGGAAGTTTGTTTGGCTTTGGAGCCTTACCCTTAGCAGAACAGAAACTGTCATACTGGGGCAACCCTATTTCTAAACTCTATTTCTAAATCTTTTTGGAGGAGTGCGCCTGCCGGCCAATAGTATTATTATTATTATTATTATTATTATTTTTAATATGAAATTTATTGTCAAATTGGTTTCCATACAACACCCAGGGCTCCTCCCAACAGGTGCCCTCCTCCATGCCCATCCCCCACCCTCCCCTCCCTCCCACCCCCCATCAACCCTCAGTTTATTTTCAGTTTTGCCAATAGTATTATGCATGCATTCTCACCGGGTCACCTGAGGGGTTTGGGAGGGGATAAAGTGTTTAGCCTGGGGTGGGGGGTGGTGGTGGAGTGGCTCAGGCCCTGGCTGCTGGCCACTTCCACCCCTGGGGCCCTACCGCCGTCTCCTCCCTTTCACAGACCCCCAGACCAGCCAAAGCCATCTGTTCACAGGCTTCTGAACCCGTCTTGTCCTTATCTGTGAGGACGACGAGGAGCAAACCCCACCCTGACTCCATTTACTGTCTCCTGAGACAAGACCTTCCTCCTCCCAGCTTTCCCTGACCTCCTCCCCTAATCTCTATAACCAGAAGCTTCTCGGTTCACAGCCTGGGGGCAACTATTTGGTTCTAGCTAGTTCTAGGTCTAGTCTAGGGTCTACCTAGACTAGTTTTGACTCACACAGGACCTTGTGTCCAGCTGGCCCTCTCAGAAGAAATGCAGACTGGATTTGAAGGAAAGCCTGTGCTGGCTGGGGTAAAGCCACTCAGAAGGGCCCCTCTGTTTCCTGGGATGCAGCCACCCAGACACATAACCGGCCCAGAGCACGGCAGGTCCTGTACCTCCTCCAGGGAGCCTGAAGGGACAGCAACCACTTTTGCATTCATTCATTCATTCATTCATTCATGCAACAAGGAGGCACGAATCCTTTCCTCGTGGATTTACCAGTGTAGTTGGGAGAACAGACATGGCTCAAGCAGATCAGTGATGGGAACCAAGGCTGGAAGGTGAGGCTGCCTGGGTTCGAATCCAGACTCAGCCCCCCACTAATCATGTTGCACCATTCGCTTCTCTGTGTCTCATCTGGAAACTGGGCTAGGATTAAGTGTGGTCACCGAGGACCCATGTTTAGAATAGTAGCTGGCACACACAAAGAGCAGCTTCATCAGTGGCAGCCCCTCTTACTGAGGGGGCTGCGTGTGGCACAGAACCGAGGGTGCCGTGGGGGTGGGTGGTAGGAAGGACCGTCCTCACCTGGGTGGGGAGAGGAGCCCAGGGGAGATCTCCTCGGGAGAGAGCTTTGCGGTGACCCTGTAAGGTCAAGCTAGGGGAAGAGTGGGGTCAGGAGAGGGATGGGAAAGAACATTCCAAACAGTGAGAAAGATCACCCTCAAGAAACCTGTGAGCCTGGAGTACGGAGAGACGGGGGTGAGCCCAGTTAGAAGGTTGGTGGGCTAATTCAGGCGAAAGGGGACCTTGGCCTCACGAGCTGCGGCCAGGAAGAAACATGGTAGCCAGAGCTGAGATCCGGGTAAGAGCTGCTGCCTACACATCCTGCCAACTGAGTTTGCGGGGGTCTGTGGGTGGGCCTGGGGGGCGGGGTGGCGTGTGTCAGGTGGATGAACCCAGGTCTGGAGATGTAGATCTAGTCTGTACAGGTCAAGTTTGGGGGCTGCTGCTGCCGTGGGAATCTGCCTGGGACCAACATGGGCTTTGGGACTTGCACCTGGGGCCCCATTCCTGGCTCACCACGAGCTACGGTCGCCCGTCCTCTGGTAAATCCCAAAGCACATCGACTTCTCCAGGTTCTGGTTAAGAGAACACCAAAGGAAGTTGTGGAGACGACCTTGCAGGTGAACACAGGCCGAAAGCAAAGGCTCCTACACGAAAAGTTTGGGAAATACCTCCACCTGGCACGTAAAAATGACACGAAATTCAAATTTCAGCGTCGATCAATACGGTTTTGTTGGAACACAATCCTCTCATTGGTTTACACGTCCCCGACAGCTGCTTTCTTGCTACGCTGGGCTGGCGGAGCTGAGGGCTGAGCCGGGCTCTGAATTTCGCAACAAGGTGATTTCAACAAGGACCGTACTGTTGGCTTGAAGGGGCAGAAGCAATCCAGACAGACAGCATGTAGAGAGACAATTCTTTGGAAAACTCTGGCTCTGTAGGGAAGAGAGACATGGGGTGGTTCCCGGAGGGGAATGCGGGGTCAAGGGAAGGCTCTCCTTCCTCAGGTGGGTTTGGTGGGCTGCAGAGAAGAAGGAAACCCTCAAGAGAGTGGGAAGCATGGGATGTGGGAGACAGAAAAGAAACCGGTAGGAGGGAAGCCTACAGGAGAGAGGGGATGGGACGGGCAGTGCTCTGGAACCACGGGTGTGCTGAGCAGGGCCGCTGCCCTGGTGGACAGGCTATCCACAGTAGGCCAGACCAAGGCAGGGCCGCCATTGCTGTGAAGAGGCCGGAGACGGCCTGTGGGTGCCGTGAGATAACGAAAGAAAGCAAAAGTTCCGCAGGCCAATTTAGATAGCAGTTTGGGTCAAAAAGAAAGATACTTAAATCTGGCCTTCAGATCATGTTCACATCATACCCCGCTATTTGTGTTTGTATATAAATCGCTCGCTCTTCAAGCCATACGCTTATGTCACTCCAGAGTTACGTGGAAAAATCCCCAACGGGGTGATTTTATATTGTATTTCTACTTTTCTCAGCGGGACATTTTTGTGAGAGAACTTCTGGTTGAAGCATCACACGTGCAAAAAGGCACAACACATCCTAAGCACGCGGTTAGATGAACTTTTGCACGGGGAATACGCCTGTGCTACCGATGGTCCCAGCAACAGCTAGAACCTGGGTCACACCCCACAGGCTTCTTGTGCCCTTCTTTTCACCGCCCCTCCCCTAGGGTCACCGCAATCCTGCTTATTACCACAGCTTAGTGTTACCTGTTTTAAACTCCCGTGCCCCGGCATTTAAATTTGAAGCAAACATACTGTCCCTGCAGGTAGTTCCTGTGTGGCCCTTGCTCGCCCGGTGGTCACTCTGAGACCCCCACCCATTCTTGGTTTCCCTACTCTGGGTTTTTGTTCAGAGGATATCATCTGATTCTGGAACTGGTGAGACAGCTAGGCTAGGCACGGTTTCAGGGCCGAGGAAATGGAAGTTTGGGTTGGAATCAGATGATGTCCAGTGCGCCCAAGATCATACCTAAGGAGCAGGGAGTTGATTCTCAAGTCTAGGAATCTGTCACCGGAGTTTGGTGCTGTCTAATGTGTTGTGTTTGCAGACATGGGTCCCTTAGCTTTTCTGGAGCACGGAACTCTTTGAAGGTCTGATGGAAACTTTGGCACCTCTCCCAGGAAAATGCCCATCTACACACGCTCACAGATGTCAGCATCCGATTTCAGTGGGTTCCCAGACCCTGAAGGCCACCCAAGGGCCCCCGATACAAACCTCTGACATGGCCTTACACACGCCAACCTGAGTCACCACTAAAAATGTCACCGGAGTATGGGACAGTGCATGTCTCCATAATGTAAGGACAGCAACACAGCCACCGTCTCATGTGTCGTCAGGAGGATCATATAGCCTTTCTCGGTGCCTGTCAGGCTGTGGCTGGGTAGCCCTGTGGTTAAGGCATGATGCCAGGGTGGCCAATAAAGATACCATAAACGTTTTGTACTATGTGCCAGAAACTTGACAGATGTGATCGCTAATCCTTATGGCAATCCTGCAGAGGTAGAGAGGGCCGTTTCTCATTTTACTGTTGGGAAAACTGACGCTCAAGGAGGCTAAGTAACTTCCCTGGTCCTAGCTAGTACCGACAGTGTGGGATTTGAAGTCACCGTTAGTCTGACGTCCGAGCCCTCGTTCTTTCACTTTCCCTTTTCACAGAGGGGACTTTTAGCCTCCCTCTTGTCCTGCTATGCCCTGTGGATCCCCAAAGCTGACAAGGTGTCAGGAGGGAACTGACTGACAGCATGGGGATACCTCAGTGCACGCACACTGTCTCTACTCAGGGGAGATGACTCACTGGAGCCCGGCCACTTTGGGACACCAGGGGACACACACACATTTCCTGTGGCCCGGTGAGAGCCTTGGGCAGTGTGAGCTGGCAGGGTAGATCTCTGGAAGCAGCTAGAGATAGAAAACCAGACAGCTCTGCATCCTGGGATAGAGAAGGCTCTCCCTGGGTTCGTATGACAGAGCTATGGCACCTCCGGGCCTCAGTTTTGTTGTCGGTAAAATGGGGGTGGAGTTCAGACTAGATCAGGGCTACCCCGAGCGTGGATCTCCTACGGTGGCAGCAGCACAGCCTGGGAAAGTGCAAATTCCCTTTGCTGCCGGTGATCCCGCAATGTTAATGAGCACCGAGAACCACAGATCTAGATCAGGGGTCTGTGAAACTACAGCCCAGAGGCCAAATCTGGTCCACAGCACCCTTTTTATGGGGACTGTGAGCTCAGAACGGTTCTTACATTTTTAAATAGCTGGGGGAAAAAAAAGCAAACGAATAATAATATTCTTTGACACATAAAAATGTTATAAAATTCAAATTTCAGTGTCCATAAATAAGGTTTTGTTGGAATGCAGTCACGCTCATCCATTTGCATACTGTCCCAGCTGCTTTGGCATTAGCAAGGCAGAACTGAGTAGTTTCCACAGAAACTGCTCTCATGGCTTCGCACAGTACAAATCACAGGGATGTGGTTAAACTCGATTTAGCCTCTTGGCCTGCAAAGCTAAAATATTTACTATCTGGCCTTTTATAGAAGTTTGCTAACCTCTGATCTATGGAGAGTGTGAAGGGGACAGAAAGGGTGGGAGGTGGGGGGGAAGGGAAGGGGGAAGGGGAGAGGGGAGAGGGGAGGGAAGGAGGGCTAGTCTAAGAGCTGGGATCCCTTCTGGGGGAAAAAAGTGAGCTGTCAGTCAGGTCGACCCGCGGAATCCTTTACACAATTGCTTTGAGGGTGGTCTGGAAGGCCCCTCTGAACGTTTGCTTGTATGAAGATTCCAAATCTCACTTCTAGAACGGGGGCTCTTAACCGAGAAGCCCCCCAAGGAGAGACTTCAGGGATGGTCCGCAAGCTTTAATGTACGTGGGATTTTCTGGGGACAGAGGGTTCACTGGGGGGGTCAGTTATCTCCTCGACCTCTACGAAACCCAGAACTGCTGCTGCTCCCCCGCCCCCGCCCCGCCCCCCTTTAGGGGCATCCGTTTTTCTCTTCCAAGCTCTTCTTTCAAAATGTGAAAGTCCCTGGAACCCTACACACATATCCCTCCTACCTAGGAAAGGGGGAGGTTACCTGATGGCACCAGGCCGGCCTCAGGAAAGTCCTGGGAGTCTGAGGAGGGGTGGAGGGAGGGGGCAGACACGCTGAGGTGGGGGAGGCATCTAGAGGCCTTGGTAATCAGGAAAGCCCCTCTCGACTTCCCACCCTCTAGAACCCATTCCTCCCCATCAGCAAGAGGCCAAAAAGGCTTGTGGCCCAGTGGGGATCCTGGTAGCCACCCTCGAGGGTGGGTACCTCCCGTCCCCAGAGCCCACGAGGCCTCCCGCCTGGGGCATTACCCGAGCAAGTCTCAACTCTGGCCCTGGGATCCAGGTATTTTCCCAGCCAGCCCCACCTCATCTAATTGCTTTCCAGTCAGCTAATCCTTGGCCCACGCCCTCAGCTCCAGCCAGGCAAACCACCTCAGTGTGGCCAGCAGTAGCTTCTGAGACTTCCCATGGCCCGTGTCCAAGCCTGGGGCAGCCGCTCGACTCCCCTTGCCCAAACCACATCCTCCTTGCTGTTCTCCACACCTCAAACTCTTCTCTGACTAACACTTCCAAACCAAGCAGAGCGTGGTCCAGTCCAGACCAAAAGCAACGGGCTACTTCGTTCCCTACTGTCCCTCCCTCCTCCCGCCCTCCCCCCCCCCCCCCCCAAGGCCCTGGGACTGGTCATATCCAGTCTGTTGGGGAAGAACAATTAGCAAAAAGTGGAGTTATACCTACTGTTCAATTCCCAGAGCTAATTGTTTTAAGCAGGGCTTCGGCCTTAATTATGGGATAATTAGTTAGTGAATGTGTGTTTGCATTTCCACAAGTGTGTTTGCATTTCCTAAGTCTGGCTTTTAACCCTGGGAAACCAGATTCAGCAAATACTTTTAGGTTCCAATACCTCTGAGTAAGGGACAAGGTCTTAATTACAGAAATGGAAGTCTTGAGAACAGTGTAATCAAAAGGGCAATGCGATGCAAGAATGAGCTAATTGTGTTTTCCACGTACTGGGCCATTGTGAGAAGGAGCTGGTAGCTGCCTGCCCTCCCAGGGCTGACCCCCCCACCCCGGGGATTCTGCTTGTAGCCTTGTCTCACAGTCAGCTGCCCCTGCCACCCCCCCTGCCCTTGAGTCCCCTGCTGTATGCTTCCCCCCCCCCCCCCTTACCCTTTCTTCCCCCTCCTTTCCCTCTCCTCACCTTCATTCTGGGGTCAAAAGGATTGCCTCTGCAGATCCTACCAGGGAGCCCCAGCCAACCACCCAACGCTAGCACCCTGGCTGGTCGATTTAGGTTTTAGCTCCCAACGTTTTCCTTTGCTTCTGAGTGCTCGGAGGGAGAGGCAAGAAAAAAATACTTTGAGACTCGAGGGGCATCTAGATTGTTTAGGAATCCAGAATGGTTCCCCAAAGCCTGAGGATTCTAGAAGCTAGCCCCCAGACCTGTGCTGTCCCCTACGGTAGCTACCAGCCACATGCCGTCTTGAAATGTGCCTCCTCCGAACTGAGAGGTGCTTTAAGTGTAAAGCATGCAGTGGATTTCAGACTTAGTACAAACAAGAAAAATGTATCAAAAAAAATCTCATTGATACTTTTTAATATTGATTAGATGTTGAAGCAGCCATTCTTTGGATATACTGGATAACATAAAAGATATTAATTTCACCAGTTGCTTGCTTTATTTACTTATTTATTTTTAATTTTTTTTTTTACGTTTATTTATTTTTGAGTCAGAGAGAGAGCACGAACAGGGGAGGGTCAGAGAGAGAGGGAGACACAGAATCTGAAGCAGGCTCCAGGCTCTGAGCTGTCAGCACAGAGCCCGATGCGGGGCTCGAACTCACGGACTGCAAGATCATGACCTGAGCCGAAGTCAGTCGCCCGACCGACGGAGCCACCCAGGCGCCCCCCCCCCCCAGTTGCTTGCTTTAAAATGCAGTTACTAGCAAACGTGCAAGGGCACAGTGGCTCACATTATATTGTACTGGACATGTCGCTGCCTAGTTGCGATTGTGTTGGGACCGTTTAGGGCTAAGTAAGGCTGCCATTGTCCTCGACATCTGTGACTGAGGGTGTCCTTCTCACCCCCCACATGCTGTGTTCTCATCTTCTTCCCGACCCTCACCGAAGTCTCCTGAGCCCTGCGCATCCATCCTCCTTACTCCTTTTCCTCCCCAAGGGGGAGGCGGGGGACGGAGGCCCTGCTACTCTGCCTGCCCCCCCCCCATATCCCCCGTGCCCATAGGTGCTCACTCAATGCCCCTCCATCACCCTTTCCCCACGACTATCGATCCGTGAAGCCGAGCTACGAGCCCACCCTGACTTCTCAGGATTGTGGCTCGTGGGATTCTGACCTGGGACACGCTAATTCAATCTCACATGAGGCCTGGCAGACTGAAGTCGAGAAACGACCACTTAATTAGAGCAGAGCAAAGCGTAGGGACAGAATGCAGGCAGCTTCACCGGCTGACAGTAGTTTCTGCCCATTCGCTCATATTGTAAGCACAGATTGCTTCCTCTGAGTCTGATTTGGGGCGAGCGTTTCTCTTCCTCTCCCACTCTGACCTCCTCTCCAGGAACGGCTACCAGCCAGCCCCACGCTGCCGGCTCACCTTGCCTCTTCAAGGCTTCTGGATTTATTTCCCCTGAGAGATCTGTCCAGATTAACTCTAGAAGGGTTATCTGGACAGAAGGTAATCTGTCTCCTGCTTTGCTCAGTCTAGACATTCTATTTCATCAATTTATTCAACCAGTATCGACCGAGCACCTACTCTGTGCTGGGCACTGTTCTAGTCCCTGGGGATACAGCTGTGAAGAGAACAGACACATTCCTTGCCTTTAGAAAGCTTCCATTTCCATGCTAGTCGGGGAGAGAGAAAACAGATTCACACAGAAAACTCTAAGGTGGAGTCAGATCCTGGTAAAGGCTATGGAGAAGAAGAAAGCAGGCTGCAGGGGTGTGAGCGTGGTGAGCGAGGGTCTACCCAGGACCGACCAGCTGAAACCTGGAAGGGTGCCGGGAAGAAGGGCATTCTCCCAGAAGCAAAGGCAAGGGCAAAGGCCCTGAGACTTATTTCACTGTGTTCCTTCACAGTTTTGCTTATTAAGAAGCACTTCATTTATATGATACAAATATGCTGCTGACTGATCCCATTATTTCATGAAATTTGTTTTTCATGTCTTTATTTTGTGTGACCTCCCACAGGGAAGGGAGGAAGTCCACTCGTAATTAGCAAATCTACTAAACCCCATTTAATCTGCATCCCAACAAGGAACCAAGGACCCGAGACTACATGATGCACGAATTTGTCTGGCTCTGAAGTCCACCTCCTTCCCCAGCACCCTTCTTTGTCAGTTACAAGTAAGGGCAACCCTGGAGGTTTCTTCTTTTAGGGCCTGGCCCAGGCCATCTGTAAGCTACTACGGATCATTGCTGGCGGCCATGAAAATGGAGCCACCAAGGGATTCTAGAAAAGAGAAAAGGTGGTTCCTAACAGCATCTGGCCCAGATGTACAAGTGCTGCTCACACATTATTTACATCTGAGGTGGGGACAGCAGCCAGTGGGGTATCATCAGATGGGCCTGAGAGCTGGAGCAGGTTAAGGAAGATCGGCGTGGGTCCTAGGGGGAGTTGCATGTGATCTGTGCACCAGCTCCCCGGACTGGGTGCTTCCCTTTTCCCCTTCTCTCTAGCAGACAGCAGTTCTGCGAGGGGAGGGACCACGTCATATTCATGCCCCAGCTCAAGCAGCCAGCCCAGCACTTCGCGCTCCTATTGCCTGGTACAGGGTACCTGGAATGAAGTCTGGGCAGGGCTGGGCTGTGCAAACCACGGGGAGACACTGGAGCGGGGCAGCGGGTGGGGGCGGCGGCGGGCATCCAGGAGGCCAGGATTCAAGGGGCCACTTACCTGGAAATCGCCACTGGGGGGTGGGAGGGGAGGGTGGGAGGAAGGCATCTTACTTAAAACAAACAAACAAACAAACAAACAAACAAAGGCCAGAGGATTTAAAACTGTAGACAGAGGCACGTGGATAGGTGCAGATGCGTGCGTATCCTGTACACACAACTCCAGCCAGAAACAATATATCTTCCCTCCACGGTCCACTCGCCAGTTTAGAAAAAGTTCGCACCCCCGCCCCTCCCCACCAAGGCCTTCAGCCCCTCCAGGTCCCCGCCTGCCTCCTGTGCGCCTCTGCAGAAAGCAGGGGCCTCTTGAAGTTCAGACATTAATTACTGAGTTAGAATATTTTTCAGAATTACAGGCATGGCCCCAGGAGATAAGACGGAGGAGGAGGTGAGCGCGGAGGGGCGGGGCCGCGGAGGCGGGTCTGGAGGCGGGGGCGGCCGCGGGGAGCGGGCCCGCTCCCCAGCCCGCAAGGCCAGGCGCCCCCTGCAGGCGGCGCGGAGAGCGGGACTGGGGGTTCAGCACCGCGGCCCAGGGCTGGCCCGAGGGGGCGTCCGCGGGAGGGGAGGCGTCTTACCTCCCTACCCGAGGCCTTAAACGTGGAATTCCTGCTAGAAAAACGGTCACGTTAATTAAAACTGTTTTCGGCGAAGAGGAGATAAGACCAAATCCGTCCCCTTGTGTAATTAGGAGGTTTGGTGGCGCTGACTCCCTGGGAGGGAACCGGAAGGACTGGCAGCGATTCAACGTCGCCCTTCAAGGATGCCGAAGATCTGATGTTTATTAAAAACGGCTCCCACCTTATATGTGTAAGGCTAGCCCGTTCTAAGACAGGAGCTGTATATTTTGGAGAAAATACCCAAAGCTTGCAACACCACCACCTTCCAAAAGGGAATTGAAGAGATGTCTTCCTGAAGCCACGCTGAGATGGGTTTGGAAGTCTCTTGAGTTTTTAGACCGTTTAAAAACGGTTCTGGCGTGGAGACTGGTTTCCCTTTGGAAACCAGTGTCTGGTGGAAGCTGGTATTTTTATAACTCCAGGCTCTCTATCAGATCCTGTGTTACCATGGTTGCTAAGGGGAACACTGGCTTCAAATTTCACATTTCAGTTTGCAGAGCCTGGCTAAGGAAGTAGAACAGTTAGAGGGTGGGGGCTGGGGAGGGGTCTGGGAGTGGTGGTAGGGAGGGGGGAGACTGGGTTTTATCTCGCTGGGGGCCAGGATCCCAGCTTCAGGGGAGGCATGCCAGCCTGTGGGTATGTGGTGGGGGCTTGGAGCAGGTCAGGGGCATCACACCAGGAGTGCCTTGGCCGCCAACTGGAGGGGGGGGGCGACAGCTTTGGAGGGGACAAAACTGTGGGAGTTATTTCGGCAGAGGTTACAGGAATGGTTGCTTAAGCTGGGGTATTCATAGCAGCAGCTGTTGGACCTGGAGGAGCTCTGCAGCTAAACCAGTGCCCAGGGGCTGTGTACCTGCCCCAGGAAGGCTACATTCTCAGAGGAACATTCCAGGCAGGGTCTGTGCCTAAGATTAGGGCTGGAATAAACTGTTCACGGAGGAGGGTTCTCCTGAATTTTCAAGCTTCCTTCCAGCCTGTCACTTCCTGCTTAGTCTTTTTGATCGAGGGTTACAGCAAGAAATTAAAGACGCAAGGGGTTGAGGATTGTTCTTTGCTGAGGTGCCCTCGCCAGATCTCCCGGTCTCGTCTGCGTCTGGGCTCCCACCGTCCTGCGTCCCACCTCACCTCATTTTGAGCACTGCATTGTGCACAGAGTTACCCTTGAGGCCCTCTGGCTAGGAAGAGCCCAGGTTTATTTGACTTTGCTATTTCAGCTTATTTCTATCCGCACGTGTATGTAGGAGACCTTTCAGTTCAATAAGGAAGGAGCGTTTTTCTCAGCGTTTTTTGAATGAGCAAATAAACTCTCTTTTATGCCTTCCATAGTGTTGCTCTCTGGCTTCAAAACTTTTGGAGGTTTTCAGCATCCTCTGGCGTGTCCTGGGAGCCAGCGCGGGCCCAGGACTCACCCATCAGACCCATCTTTACCGCGCTGACACAGACGGGCCGCATTTATTCTGGCCCCCGTGCCTCTGTTCACTTTTCTTCCTGGGGGCCTCTCTCCTTTCTCGCCAATACCTGTCCTAAAGCCCTGGCTTCCCCTCCCCTTTGCCCCCAGCAGCTGCCCACACCTCTAAGGTCCCCCTGCCCTTCCATTTGCGCAACCCGTCATCAGTGTTCATGGCTGCTTCATTTCTGTGGATTCGGTCACCGAGCGGGTCGTCAGCCCTTTGGAGGAGGATCACTTCACAACTTATACTCCCTCCTTCCAGTACCACTAGGAAACTCTGCAGTGCAGAAGAGAAAAGTAGCATCGTCTCAAACCAAATCACCGCTTCCTGAAGGAGCGGAGAGTCCCGAGCAAAACGTACTTGGGGTTACAGAACTAGGCGCGGCCCAACTTACCCGCAGGTACCAACGAGAGACTGAAATGATTTACAAGCAACCCAGAAGAGGTCACGAGGCATTCATACAACCACCTGACAAAGAACGTGTCCGGAGAACACGCGTAGGCCGCCTTGTGTAGACACGCATTGCCCAGCATGTTACAGGAGGAATAACTCAGGGCGGGGCGGGGACATGGCGGGAAGTGAACCCGGCCTTGAAGGTGGGCAAGATGTCAGGCAGAAGGAGGAGGGAGATGGGGCTCCGGGAGGAGAAATGCAAGGGACCCTCGGTGGAGCTGTGGTGGGGACAGCGGCTGGAGCCTCAGAGCACTCATGTGAGGCTCTCCAGGAAAGGGGGGCTGTGTTCGATTGTGGGGGGGCCCGGGTGCCCAGTTAGGAGACTTGGACAGTGCGTTCCGGGGCGGTCTGTGATGTGATACTTCTCTGGAGCAATGCTTGGAACACAGGTTGCTTTCAACAGTGGTACATGACAGTGCAGCTCACCAAGGGCCTGTCATGCATTACTTGCTTGTATTTGACGCCTTAAACCTGCAGGGTGGGTGTTAGTCCCATATTCCCATGTTACAGATAGAACGTTGAGGTTCGGAAACATTAAAGAATTAGGTGAGGGGCACCTGGGTGGCTCAGTTAGTTGAGCGCCGTCTCCGGCTCAGGTCATGCTCTCACGGTTCATGAGTTCGAGCCCCACGTCGGGTTCTGTGCTGATAGAATCTTGGTGTCTCCCTCCCTCTCTCCCCCTCCCCCACTCGTGCATGGGCTCTCTCTCTCTCTCTCTCTCTCTCTCTCAAAAATAAAATAAACATAAAACAAATGAAAGAATTAGGTGAAAGCCCCACAGGCTAGGAATGGCAGGGCTGGGATTCAAACTCAGGTCTCTCTGGCTCTTCCGGCGGCGCTCTTCCCACAGTGCTCTCTGGCTGCCAATGGCTGCTCACGAACTGCACCTAAGATGCAGCGACTGGTGTCTCTTAACCTTGGCTGCACGCTGGAATCACATAGAGGGATGAAATCTTTTTTTTTTTTTCCCCCTCTCAAACCTCATCCCCAGAAAGTTTGATTTACTTGGCTGAAGTGGGGTTGGAGGGGCGGTCTGAAAAATGTGTAAGTTTTCAAAAGCTCCCCAAGGTGCAGCAGGGTCAAGAGTCCCAGGTCGCATGGGGAATAATTTCAGATCTCCGCTCCCCTTAGGGTCCATCGGTATCCTGGGCACAGTGGACCTTGGCCTCTTCTGGCCATCCTGGGCCCTGCCCCGGCCCCAGCTGGGTAGCTGAATGAGGCCCCATCTCCTGCTCTTGGGAAGGGAGGAACAGTCCCACTGGAAAGGTACCTCCGAAGAATGTTCTGCTCGACTCTCTTAGCCCTGCGAAATAGCAGAGGATCTCCACCCACACCCACTTCATCTCAGCCTTTTCCGAGGTCAGATTTCCCCTGGAGCCAAAACAATGTGAGCAATTGAATGCACGCTCACGCAAAAAGTTGAAAAAGTGGCTCTCTCATTGTTGCATGGGGCAATTTCATTTCCTGAGAAGCTGGACTCGCTGCCCTCTGTGTTCTCCTCCCCAGCCTGTGCCTGCCGGCCCCTTCCAGGAGCCCAACCGGTTGCATCCTTGAGGGTGGGGTGTGTGCCCGTCGGAGACACCCCTCAGAGGCACCTGCCCCCTCCCTGCCCTTCCTCTGGAAAAGGCAGGGTGGGGGGCGGATGGGGTTTCTGGGGCCTGGAGGGAAGGAGAGCAAAGGAGCCAACCATAGGGAGGGGGTCAGAGGGAGGTGCAGAGGGATGAGAGATTCCTGGCACAGGGCAACCCCCTCCCTTTCTCCTTTCCTCCACTCCTGACCTCTGGCTATGGCTGCCAGACTCAGAAGAGCGCAGGAGGCTGGGAGTCACGGGTAGAGACGGGCTGGGGGATCGGAATGGAGACAGAAAGGCCGAGAGCGAGTGGGCAGAAGCAGGCCCCTAGTACGTGGGGAAAGTTTGCTCAAAGGAAACAGAAGTAAGGGGTTAAAAGCCACCCCAGCATTCCCTGCCAGAGGAATTTTTGATGAAGCTTTTGAAGCAAGGTGCCCAGGGAGAAGCCTTCAATGGTATCTCGGAACAGTTTGACAAGATCACCATTGGGTCATAGAGGTGACAGCAGAGTGGAGCGAGCCAAGAGTGTTGTAGGGTCAGGAAAAGGGTGTGAGGAGAGGACCCTCCCTGCACCCCCCACCCCCGCCCCCAACCAATTAAATGGTTGGCACGTTGGCTCCAGCTGAGATGGGAGATGACGACACCCTTAGCTCAGGCCACAAACACTAATTATACCCTCCTGTGTGGGGCCCTGGCAGTCACAGTTTGGCTGAGGGCCTCAGCAGGATGAAGGGGTCCTTAGAACGCTCCTGGAAAACAGCTTGAGGGATGCCTTACCGTTTCTTTGGGCCTTCTTTGATTTCGTTCATTAACATTTTTCAGTTTTCAGTGGGTAAGTCTTTTACTTCCTTAGTTAAGTTTATTCCCAAGTATTTTACTCTTTCTCATGCTACTGTAAAGTGAACTGTTTTCCTCATTTCCTTTTCAGGTAGTTTGTTATCATAGTGTCGAGAAATGCAGTTGATTTTTGTATATTGATTTTGTATCTGGCAACTTTACTGAGTTCATTTCTTACTTTTAACCTTTTTTAAATTTTTTGGTAGAGTCTTTAGGGTTTTCTTTTTTCTTTCTTTCTTCTTCTTCTTTTTTTTTTTTTTTTAGAATCTTTAGGGTTTTCTATATACAAGATCATGCTGTCTGCACATGGAGACAATTTTGCTTCTTCTTTTCAATTTGGATGTTTTCTATTTCTTTTTTCTTGCCTAGTTGCTGTGGCTAGGACTTCTAATACTATGTTAAACAGGAGCGTTAAGAGTGGACACCCTTGTCTTGTTCCTGATCTTGGCGTGGAAGATGTAATATTGTTAAAATGTCCAGACCACCCAAAGTGACCTACATATTCAATGCAATCCCTATCAAAATTACAGTCGCCTTTTTTAAAGTAATAGAACAGACAATTCTACAATTCATATAGAACCACAAAAGATTCACATAGCCAAAACAGTCTTGATACAGTTTGAAAACGAACGTGTCAGGAAGCACTACACATCCAAATTTCAGAATATATTCCAAAGCTATGGTAATTAAAACATACGTATAGACCAACGGGACAGAATTGAGAGTCCAGAAATAAATCCATGCATATGTGGTCGACTGACCTTCCGCAAAGTACCAGGAACACACAATGGGGAAAGGATAGTCTCTTCAACAAATGGTGCTGGGAAAACTGGATCTCCACATGCCAAAGAATGAAATTGGACTCTTACACCACACACACACAAAAATAACTTCAAATGTATTAAAACTTCAGACCTGAAACTGTAACTTGTCAAAGAAACCATAGGGGAAAAGCTTCATGACATTGGTCTTGGCAGTGATTTCATGGATAGGACATTAGAAGCACAAAAGCAAAAACAGACAACTGGGACTACATCAAATGAAAAAGTTTCTGCGCAGAAACACACACACACACACGCACGCACACACCACACAACAGTGAAAAGCAACTTACAGAATAGGAGAAAATATTTGCAAACCACGTATCTGAATGGGTTAATTTTCAAAATATATAATATATAATACCTGGAATGAAAAAAATGAGCTAAGGACTTGAATGGACATTTTTCCAAAGAAGACATACAAATGGCCAACAGGCATATGAAAAGGTGCTCAATGTCACTAATTATCAGGGAAATGCAAAGCAACACTGCTTCACGCCTGTGAGGACGGCTATTATTACTATTAAAAAAAAAAAAAAGACAAGTGTTAGAGAAATAGCTATTCTGAAAGACAGTTAAACAAGAAGCTAAAAATAGAACGACCATATTATCCGCAATCCCACTCTGAGTATTGATCTAAAAGAACTGAAATCAAGATCTCGAACAGACATTAGCACTCCTGTGCTCACTGCAGTAGCCAAGATGTCGGAACGACCTACATGTCCATTAACAGATGAACAGATTTAAGAATGTGGTATACCCATACAATGGAATACAGTTGAGCCTTGGACGCAGGGGTTAGTGGCACTGACCCCCTGTGCAATCGAAAATCCACATATAATTTTTGACACCCCCAAACTTAACTAATAGCCTACTGTCGACCAGAAGCCTTGCCAATAACATAAACAGTCAATGAATGCATATTTTGTATGTTATAGGTATTATACACTGTATTCGTACGATAAAGTAAGCCGGAAGAGAGAAACTATTACTAAGAAAATCCTAAGAAAGAGAAAATACATGTACAGAGCTGTACTGTAAAAACTCTGGATGTAAGTGGACCCCCAGGGTCCAAACCCACGTTGTTCAAGAGCCCACTGTACTATTCCACTTTATAAAAGAAGGAAATTCGGCAGTATGGGACAGCCTGGATGAACCCGGAAGACATTATGCTAAGTGAAACAAGCCAGTCACAGGAGGACAAATACTGCATATTTCTACTTGCACAGGGTATTTAACATAGTCAAACTTGTAGAAGCAAAGAATAGAATGGTGGAAGCCAGAGGCTGGGAGCAGAAGGGAGTGTGAGCAGCTAATCACCACGCACAAAATTTCTGTTATGCCAGACGGATGGATTCCAGAGATCTGCTGCGTGGCATTGTACCTAGAGGTTAACAATAACTGTAATGTACACTTAAGAATCTGTTCAGAGGGTAGGCTACGTATTAAGTGTTCTTATGACAATAACATTTTATTAACATTAAAAACATTTAAAAAAGAGGGGCACCTGGCCGGCTCAGTCGGTAGAGCATGTGACTCTTGATCTTGGGGTTTTAAATGTGAGCCCCACACTGGGTGTAGAAATTACTTTAAAAAAATGTTAAAAAACCTAAAAAAAGAGCTCACGAAGCAAACGTGAGCAGTAAACAGGACGGCAAGGAGGTTCCTGCACCTTCCAGGCACCAATTATACTCTTCAATCACTTTGAAAACCACCTTGGCACAGCCATTTGCGCTTAGACAATGAAAAGTGCTCACTGAACATGATTCTTCTCCATCCCTCAAAGAGAGATCTGATCGGCGCATGTTCTTTATGGCAAAAGCGGAATCAATTCCACGATGGCCTATTTGGCTTCCGCTGTGTAGCAGGCGCTGGGCTAGGGACCGAGGAAAGAGAAAGGTGCTTCATGAGGCAGGAGCAGAATGTCAAGAGCAGAGAGAGACTCCAGCAGTCAGACCTAGATTCCGAAGCAGACTCTGCTGTGGGGCCCGGAGCAAGCTGCCTGACCTCTCTGTTCTCTAGCAACCGGGGATGATCATCTTCAGAGTTAAAAGAGAAAAGAATGCATCATGTGCTTGGGACCAATGCCTTTCACTGTGCTGTTATCATGACTAAATACTAAATTGCTAAATAAATTAAATACTAAATTACCCAATACTAAAATACTAACTAAGGCACCACGGAAAGGCTGGAGCCTCAAGGATGGAGTGCAATGCCTCGTTCTTGGGAGCTGTCCCTGTGCTCTGCTGGGGGTGGGGGTGGGGACTTCCCAGAAGAGGGGACTTGGGCTGGGCCTGGGAAAAGGTGTTATGGCCACGAAGAGAGAGACTCCAGGGATGGAGTCCAAGGTCTCAAGCTTGAGTAACTGAGAGAACAGTTAATTCAACTAGGTCAGAGTGTGCAAGGAAAGGCCCAGGGACTCCCTCCAGGGCAGGGTGCCTCTCAGAGCCCTCGGTGGCCTCCAGTCTGAAGGGGCTTTGGGGCCAAGCGCACACTCAATCTTAAAGGGGCATGGGGGTCAGTGAGGCCCAGGTCCAGCGAAGGTGGCCTCTGTGAGCTGAGGACCCCAAGGTTGTGGTAGGGCTGTGATGATTTTCTTCCTCTTAGGTTTGTGCTAAATGAGACTTTGCACACCAAGATGGCCCATGGGTCTGTGTTTTATTCAGGAGCTAGAGGAAAGGGGAGGAGGAGAAGCCATGGAGGTGTGCAGAAGCAGGGGATACAATGGGTGGCCCATGACTGTAAGAAAAGGCAACTGGGTGAGTTCTGGGGCTGCTGCCTGGCTGCGAGGGGGCAGGAAGTAAGGGTCTGGGCCCACACCAGGACCTGGACTGTGCAGGAAGGCCTTGGGGAAGAGCGCTGGCCACATCTTGTTGGAGGGGCTTGAGGCATGACCTGGATGTGTCTAGTGGGCAGCCGGCAATGTGGGCCTGGGGTGGTTCTGGGAATTGGGAGGACCCAGGGTAGGGGTGGGCCCAGTAGATTTGGGGTCGGCCATCTGCATGGCCTCAGGGGAATACCCTAAGCTCTTCCACGGAGAGAGAGGCAGCAGCAGTGGCTTTGGCTTCTAGAAACTTCTTAGAGCTGGCCCAACCTGCTTTGGGAATGTCAGTCAGGCCTAGGTATGAGTGTGTGTGTGTGACAGATAAGGTAGGGGAGGCAGCAACAGATTCTGCGAATTCAAGTGTCTATCTCCGGGAAGCTGGCAAAGGCACAGGGCCCCCCTTCATGCCCCCATCTTTTCTTAAGGCCCTGTTTTAGGGAAGCTAAGTTCTCTATTTATTGGAAAGAGCCCTAGATTGGTCGGTGAGAAGTTCCAGGCCAGCCCTGGCATTGACTGGCTCTGTGTCCCTCTGGGCAGGGCTCTCAGCCTCTGTGCCCCTTTAAGATTGGGCATGTGCCCAGTCCTAAGTCAGCCTGGAGGACACCCAGCTCTCTGAAAGCCACCGTGCCTAAGAACAAGTCCCTTGGGCATTTCCTTCCACACCCTGACCTACTTGTCCTGGTGCTCTTAGCACCCACTCCACACCGTGTCTTTCTCCCTAAACCCCTTCAGGGCCAGCAGCACGATCCCGCTCTACAGGTCAGGAGCCAAGGCTCAGGACAGGTGAGCTCTCTCCTGAGATGGAACGGCCAAAAACCTGCAGAGGCAGGATTTGAGCCCCGGCCTGGTGCCCTTGAACCACCTCACCGTGGGCCCCGAGCAGACAGCTTGGAGCACGGGGCTCCGGTTTCCTCTTTTCACAAAATGGTGAAAGCCACAGATGGACTATTTACTCTTCAAGTTTACCGTGAGCGTGGCAGGCACTTTTGGGTTTGTGACACCGTCCTGAAAGGTTTCATGTACCCCACAAGCGTGCATTAGGGGAAGCTCCTCGGTTTCTGCGCAGATCTCCTGGCACCTTCCGGATCTCACACCCGAAAGTTCGCGCTACCTCAGGCGGTGTTAGAAGCGTCCTGGCAGCCAGGGCCGGCGCTCGGCTGTAGCCCTGCCTCCTGCTGCTCGGGGAAGCAGGTGATGGCAACACCAGGAGGTGCCCAGATCACGCAGAGGGAACGTGTCGGGGCAATCCAGGTCACTGCCCTCGAACAGCGCTGCTCCCTGCCTTGAGCTGGGCTGCCAGGGGCACAGGGCAACTCAGGCAGGGGTGGGAGGACCCCAAGAGGCCATCCTGCTTCCAAGAGGGCCGCCTTCCAGTCACCCCCGAGGGCTGGCAAACGCAAAGCTATGGCCTCTCGTGGTGCTGCGTTCAAGTTTGCGACGCTTTGAGAACGACACACGGTTGGAAGAGGCCGTTTTCTGATTCTGAGAAAGAACTCTGAAACCAGGAGCGTTCGTTAAGAGGTATGTCTGGCTACGAGACTGACGGGTTTCCAAGGTGCCCGGGAGAGGTCCGCGTGCTCTGCTCTAGCCAGCATCTGCACCGCCTGGGGCGAGCACCCTGCTCCCTAGAAGTGGATGCTTCCAAGACATTCACAAATACCCCTTCCCTTCTCTTACACTGCTCTATTATCTTCTTCCTTTCAAAAACACAAAAAATGTCCCTTGACGCCACCCCTCCCCTGTAGGTGACAGGTTCCTCTTTCCCTGTTGCCTTTCACAGAAACACTTCTCCAAAGACTTGTCCGCACGCACGTCCTCACCTCCACTGACTCCGCAGCGTGGCCTCACGTGGCGTCCGTGCTCGCCCCACTGACACCACGGGCCCCCGACCTCCTTGTTGCTAAACCCCGGCCGCTTCTCTGGCTGGTCGGATTGACCCCCCCCTCCGCCGCTCCCGAGGCTGCTCCTCCCTAGGTCCCAGGGCCGCTGCTGGGAGTGGGAGGGGGCAGCACATGTGACGGGTTGGCACCAGCTCCTGGTGGGATGATTCTCAGCCCTCCTGGAGCCTCCTCTGACCCGCGCCCTCCTGGCTGGCCTTCCCGCCTCCTGGCCACTCCTCCATCTACCCCCACTCCGTGGGTCACCCCATCTGGTCCCCCGCCTGGAGCACCAGGTGCACACTGTCACTTTACACGACGCTCCAGTCCATGTCCCCAGGGATCCCGATGGCTTCCTGATCTCCAGACACTTCTATCTGAGCAACTGCGGGACAGCTCCCTGGTGACTACGAGGTCCCCCAAACAGAAGCAAACGACTCCTGGTTTTCATCCCCACTGTGTTTTTCTTCCAGGCCTTCCCATCCCAGAAAATGGCGCCACCAGGCCGATGAACCAGGAGCCCACGTCCCTTCCTCCTTTCCCCGAAATCTCACGTCAGCAGGTCCCGTTGGTTCCAACTCAAAAACATAACTGAAATACAGACCCCCTCCACACTGTCACGGCTGGGTTCCGAGCCACCACCCCGGCACCAGACGACACCAACGGCCCCGTAAGGCGCTCCTGGTGTCTGTGTTTGTCCCTTCCAATTCTGGCCCCCGGGCGTAGCCAGAGTGACCTTCTGCAGTGGTAGGGCAAGGCCACCCCTGACCTCTTGCTTCTCAAAAGTTTCTCGGCAATTCTTGTTTATTTCTTTTTTTTAAGGTGAAATTTAGAAGCAAATAATTCAACGGCAAACCAATCCAGACCAAAGATCTACTCATTCAGTTCATACTTCCTGGTGGCCTCCTCCCTGCAGGCAGCGTTCTAGATTGTGAGGTCTGAGTTAACAATACTTCCCTTTGGACGGCTCTTGCCCTTTATACAAACCGAGTAAATTACAGCCTGGCTTTCGTAAACAGAAGCCCGGGGACTTAACGTTTCTCTTTACCAAGCGATTGATCGCGCGGTAAGTGGTACCGGCCCCGTAGCTTTCCCCGGGCATCCGGGTTTTGCTTACAGACATTCCAAGGTGACGTCGTCGGCGCCGGTCGCTTACCTCCCTGAGGCAGGTGTAGATGGGGCAGACGAGCACGCGGAAGGGCTCGCCCGTGCTGCTGCGCATGGTGCCGAACACCTCGCACAGGAAGGTGATGAAGCCAAGCCAGCGCTCCACATCTTGCTGCTGCAGCTCCTCCCGCACCGTGAAGTCCTTCTGCGGAGGCACAAGAGACGGGGTCAGCCTCGCCAAGGTCAACCTGCTCGGCCGTAGCGCCTACCGGCTAAGGGCTAGTCCGAGGCAACTGGTCAACCCCGTGCTTTCAGTGGCTGGAGGGTGACTGCTGGGGACTCCAGAGCCACCCCGACCTGCGTCCACAGCGCCTCTTCCTCAGTTTCCAGGTCGGGGGCCCGTCAGCCTTGCCTCGCTGACCCCAATGGCGAGGTGGGGAAGTGAGATGAAGGCGAGATGACACCTCTCCCAGAATCATCGCTTCGCCCATTCCACCCCCTCTGGTTAACCTCCAAAGCATGCCCGCCACCTGAGGGAGGGTAACCAGAATATTGTCCTGCATGTCAGCCATTAGTGACTGAGGCCCGTCAGGGCTCCGGCACTGGGCTAGAGACAGCTACAGCCCCTGCCTGCTTAGGGCAAGTAGCAAGATTAGAGGCACTCATTTATCTTCCTTAAAAATAGTATCGCCCCATTGTGTGCCAGGCTCCGTTTTAAGGACTAGGAAATGACATGTTCACTCATAACTGTGATACAAGAATGAAGGTATTAAAGCCACTGGGGACAGGGGGGTCATTCTAGGTGAAAGGTCTCTGGGAGCTCCGAGGCAGAAGTTATCACTTCCAATTGGAAATCAAGGCCACGAAAAAGCTAGGATTCCGACAGGGGTGGGGTGCGTCTGGTGGGGAGAAAAACGATGTAGGGGGGGGTAACACGGGTGTTTGGGAAACAGGGAGGTATAACCCAGCCTGGGTCTGGCATGGGTGGCATAGAGAGGACAAAACAGGAGGCAGGCCTGAGAAAGAGGGTGGGGCTAGAGTACGGACAATTGAAACCAGCCAAGGAGCTGCATTCTGTGTGATGGTTGGCAGAGGAGGTTTTAGGGTGTGTGCATCACGAAAGGCCATGGTCATATCTATGCTCCTTACAAGGTTAATATGGCATGGATATGGAGACCAGACGGAGGCCACCCACCGCAAAAGCGCAGGCTGCGTGAAACCTGAACTCCCTGGCATTTGTGAGACGAGACTCTGTGGTAGGTTAGATTATATTCAGAAATATATCTCCCCTGCCCCTTGTCTTTGGGTTCGGCCATATGACTTGCTTTGGCCAACAGAATAAGCAGAATCGTGACAGGGCGCCGGTTCTGATCCCAGGCCTTCAATGGCCTGATGTTTACTCTCCCCTGCTTCTCTCATTGTCATGGGAAGGCCATCCGGGGGCCGGTCTGATGGTCCCAAAGGGAAGATTGAAAGACCCGCGAAGCAGGGCCCCACCCAAGTCTAGACGAGATCAGGTGACCCCCAGCCAACTTGGAGGCACATAAGACAAGACAGTAAGGTGTGCCGTTAGGATTTCTGTGGGTGTCTGTCGAGCCGCAATAGCTGCCTGATACAGGATTGGCACATTGTCAAGATAAGGAGTCACAAAGCGATGGATTGCAGGGCTGATGGAAAAGGAAGACTCAAAGGTGATACCAAGATTCTGGGTCTGGGTGACTGTGCCACCAAGAGGAACGGACACGGGACGGCACACGCTGTAGAGTGGGCAGCAGGCCGTTCCCACCGCCCAGTACCCGCCCCCTTGCTCATTTCGGCCGCACATTCTCCTTGCTGCCAGAATCTCACAGAAGACGTGGTTCACGTCTGCGCCTTGTGCGTGACGGAAGTGCCATCTAGAAGCCTAAAAGGGCAGACGGGGCTGCAGCCTCCTTGGCTGGCAAATTTGGGCTGGGTGAGAAGATCTCCAAGAGACGTCACTCCGGTTTCTGCTTCTGATGAGCCTGGGTCGCGGCTTATAATTTCACAGTTTGACCAGTTTAAAGCGTGTGTGTGTTTCAACCAATAGCAACAGCAGCCACTGCCCGTGCACCAGACACTGAGTCAAGTACCCTAACTGTTCATATTCGATCATCACAATGATCCCATGAGGTAGGTCCTATTATTGCCTCATTTTATAGATGGTGAAATGGAGGTTAGAGAAGTTATCCAATTTGCCCATGGCAGAGCTGGGATTTGAACCCAGATCTGCCCGCTCTGGACACCAAGCTTTTCTTCCTCTTCCTTTGTATTTTTATTTTAAAAGTTTTCAATGTTTATTTTTGAAAGAGAGAGAGAGAGAGAGAGAGGGAGAGACAGAGGGGGAGGGGCAGAGAGAGAGGGAGATAAAGTCTGAAGCAAGCTCCAGGCTCCAAGCTGTCGGCGCAGAGCCCCATGCGGGGCTCGAACGCAAGAAAGATGAGATCATGACCTGAGCTGAAGTTGGACGCTTAATTGACTGAGCTACCCACGTGTCCGTAAATGTTTGTTTATTTTTGAGAGAGAGAGAGGGAGAGAGAGTGCAAGTGGGGAAGGGCAGAGAGAGAGAGGGAGAGAGAGAGACGGGGACAGAGGATCCGAAGTGGGCCCTGCATTGAGAGCAGGGAGCCCAGAGGGGCGGCCTGGTGGTGTTTTAGGTACCTGTGAATGAATACGTGACTTTGCCCACCACCCTAGGCCTATAAAGGGCCCTGGACTGCTGTCCTAGAAGTCATGAATCTTTAGGTCATTTCCTTCTCATTAGCCTGTGTTTGTCCCACTATATCCTTATGTGGTCAGAGCAGAGGCAGACATCAGTGTTTCAATGTTCGAATGGGAGAGACTAAGGCTCAAAGAGGTTAAAAGACTGGATCGAGGTCACTTAGCATTGGAATCTGAGTAAGAACCTCCGCCCTACCATTGCTCTCGAAATGCTGGCCTGAAGGCTCTCCGCCTTGGTTGCACGCTGGAGTCACCTGGAGGAACCTGGAAGCTACAGATGTTTGGGCTCCGCTGCAGAGAGGTTTGTGTCGCTGGCCACGGTGGGGCCAGGACCCTGGTAATCCGTGAAAGCCTCCAGGTGATTCCGTTGTGCAACCGTGGCTGAGAACCACAACGCCCAGCCTTTATAAAATGCCGACCTGGGAGTCAAGTCGGGGTCCTCTATCAGTGCCTGAGTTATCCTTTCCCCATCTCCCAGAAAAATGCCTGTGCAGGCGGGCGTAGAAGAAGAAATCCCCACGACAACACTGAGAAGGAAGATAACAGTTCACCAACAGACTCCTCACCAGACTCGGGAGGTTGACGCCACTAACTAAAGTACTGTCATGAAGAAGCTCTCTTTGCCCGGGCAGCTTAGCCTCCTCCCCAGAAGACCAAAGTCAAGGGGTAGATGGGCAGGCAGCTTGGCCTTCAGCCCTTCCCCGTCGGCCCCTGGCTGGTAGGCAGTCTGTGGCTGCTTTCGCACCCCGTCCCGCGCACCAGGGCAGCTCCTACCAGCACTGCTCTTGCCCTGGTCACTAGGGATTCAGGGGCCGAAGGCACCCTGTGTCCTCAGAGGCGCGATACTATCAGGCAAAGCGCTCTCAGTCAGGAAAAGGCTTGGGGCTGTGCATACCAGAAGCCAGAGTTTAAAAAACCGATCACATCTGATCAAGGAACTACAGCTTGACTCAGTTTCCTCCTGGTAATCAGTGGCCCCAAGAGAGGACTCTGTTTGGGGCTGGCAAAACGCACTAGGAATCTGAACACCTGCTAAATACTGGAGATCACACTTGGGGTGTGCACATGAAACCACCCACAGAGAGGAAGACCCGACCGTTGCCACAGCAGACATCGAGAATTCCAAGGATGATCCATACGGCTAACCCCAAAACCAAACTGAGCCTCTGTCATTCAAGGGTAAGGGAAGAGAAAAGCAATCTGCCCTCTATGGGAAAAGCCTGCACCGCAGAACAGGGACTCTCTACCCTGAAGGCCTAATGGTAATGCATGGCTTTGAAAATGAAAACAAGGTGCCAAGAATAAATAAAGTTAAAAATTCAAGTACAAAACATGGTGGGCTTTTAGGTCCCGAAGGGCAATAGCATGGGTTCTGTGACAGGTGGAGGGGCATTCACTCGCTAAAAGCCCGAAGCAGAGAGGAAGTGTTAAGATGGGAGCCAGCGTTCGGGGGGGAACCGAATGGGAATGAGGAACACAGTGGCAACATGGGGACGTGAGCCGAAGGCAACAAAGGACGGAATGGGTTCTGCAGAAAAAGTCGTACATAAGACAAACTTGGAAAATAACTAGAAAGCTGAAGATGGATGAAAAGGAAATGAAAAAGGAGCAGACTGAGTGGACGGATGTCTAACCTATGAATTACAGAGGTTTTCAAAAAGGATCCCAGAATAGATGGGATACAGAGACCAGAGCGAAACACTTTGAGTTGAAAACCAGAAGTCAAAGAATACACTCTTCGGGTGGAAAGGGGCGCACGGCGTTCCGGAGCCCCACCATTGATACTTAGCAGGAGAATTTTCTTTTTTAATTTCAAGAAAAAGAAAAATTCTAAAAACCGCTTTGATCGGGGCGCGGGGCGGGGGGGGGGGGCGGGGAACAGCCCTAGGTTTCTTACAAAGGAACAAAAATGTGGTTGGCCTTACGCTTCTGTATTTGATGTTAAAACTCAGAGACACCGAGGCAACATCTTCGTTTGTTTGAGGGGGAAAAGAACACACAGAGCACCAAGCAAAAGCAGGAGAAACGCATCTTACCTGAGTAAATGTTCTTCAAAGTCCTACCTACACCCTTAATAAGGAAGGAAATTCTGACACGTGCTACAACACAGGTGAACCTAACTGAAATGTGCTAACTGAAATATGCTAACTGAAATATGCAAGCCACAAAATGACAAATACCGTATGATTCCTCCTCCACAGGTAACTGGAGAAGTCGAAATCACAGAAACAGCAGAATGGTGGTTGCTGGTGGCTGGGGAGAGAGGGGACCGGAGAATTGCTTGATGGGTTAGAGTTTCAGTTCCGTAAGATGAAAAAGTTGTGGAGACTGGTTGCACAACAACGTGACCATAGCTAACATGATGGAATTGCACACACAGAACCGGTCGAGATGGTAAATTCTACTTATGTGGTGTTTTCTGTTGCCGCGGTGAAAAATAATTTAAAAATGCAAAAGCTTTCTTAAGAGCATGCCCGGCCAACAAAATGTAGACTCAGCTTGAGGAAATCAGAGTATAGCAGGACCAGAAGTGAAAACTGAAACGAGGGAGACAGACTGATGAGGTTAAAATAAGTAATTATAACTTTGGTTGTAAGATAGAATCAAAAGCCGGAAACAGTCCTTGAAAGAGAAGCTATTTAATCTTTAAATGAAATCTGAATAAGAATCTTATAGTAGTAGTGATTTAATAATCTAAGATTAAATTACTGAAGACTGATAAATACTGGTAGAAAGGAACAGAAGACTGTAAGGCATACACATTTCATAATTTAGACCCCAAGGATTCACAAGCTATTGTGTTTTCCTTAAGTACGGTAAACATAGAAATAGAAGTTAAACTATGACTTTGCAAATATTAAAAGTAAACACTAGTAACCATTGGCCACACTGAAAACAGGATATATAAAATAAATGGATGGGTAAAAATAACGGTGGGAAAATAAAAATAAAATGAAAACACTAGTAAAATCAAAGTAGTTTTCAAGATAACAATAGTTAAGTAAAATAAAAAAGGTTATATATATATATGTATAATTACATTCATAATAGATAACAAGAAAGATTATATACTACATAGCATCGACTCAAATATATAAAACAAAATCTCTTGAAACATAAGAAAACAAAGAAGAACAGTATTTGGAAATGAAACCATGTATTCCACGGCTAACGGACAAAATTCAATCACTTAGATGGTTTCAATAATGTAATTAATAAGACTAAAGGGAAACTAGCCTCATGTAAGTTGTGATTCACTACAAATTTCCAAGCACAGAAATTCTATTTGGGCCAAGAATTAAGAGCGATAAAAGAACAGCCAATTACTTGGGTGTTTAAAAATAGTCTCCTAAAGAAAGATGGAATGAAGAGATCATCAAATATATGATAATAGATTAGCAAATAGAGAGTTATAAACACTTGCGGGATGTGGTCAAAGCTATAATGAAAGGTAAGTTTATAGTCTTAACTATTTGGGCTATTAAAAAGAGGAAGCAAATACATCATCCAAACCTATTCTGTCCAGTATGGTAGCCACTCGTGACATAGGACTACTGAGTGCTTGAAATGTGGTCATACAAACTGAGATGTGTTGTAAGTGTAAAATAGAGGGGAGTTGTTAAAGACTTAGTATCAAAGAGTGTAAATGTCTCGTATTTAAAAAATATCAACTACATGTTGAAATTTTGGATATACTGGGAGAAATATGTTATTAAATTTGAAATTACACATGTGGAGGAGGCTCCTGGATGGCTCAGTCGGTTAAGCTGTCTGACTCTTGACTTTGGCTCAGGTCATGACCTCATGGTTCATGGGATCAAACGCCATGTTGGGCTCTGTGCTGAAGCATGGAGCCTGCTTGGGATTCTCTCTCTCTCTCTGCCCCTCCTCTCCCACCTCTCTCTGTCTCTCTCAAAGTAAATAAGCTTTTATTAACAAGGCTCTAGTAACTAAGGAAATATATGAAAGGACATAATAGAGATAAAGCCCCAAACTAATTAATTAGAAAACAGAGAAAGGAAATTATGTAAAATCAAGAAAGAAGAAACAGAAATAAAGCAGAAATACAATCAAAATATTAAAAAAGATATATAGTAGATAAAAATAATAAAAGCTATTTACAACGCTGTGTTGATGATTTGGGGGAAAATGATAAAACAGGCGATGTTAAAAAAAATAAATATAACCACACTTTACTTAAAAAAAATCAATAAAAAAGTCAGAAAAGATAAAAATCATAAAACAAAATGAAAAATTCTGAATTTGGAGGTCTCTAAACTTATCATCTTTATAGGTAAGTTGATTCAAATTTTCAAAAAATTAGATAGCTGCTCTGCTATGTTGACTGATCTAGAACATAAAAAGATAAGTTTTTCCAGTTTCCTATTACCCAAATCTCATGATAGTATATTACAAGCAAGCAAGTCTATGGGCTCATCTCTCCGATGTGAGTTGATGTGAAAGTCCTAAATGAAATGCTAGTAAATAGATCGTTATAACCAAGTAGATTTTATGCCGGAAAGGCAAGGACGATTTAGTATTAGGAAATCTATCAACATAATATATTACATCAATAGGCCTAATTAAAAAATTGCAGCAACGTCCATGACCCTTGGAAGGAGATAAAATGATTTGATGTGGTTATGCGTATGAAAAACCCAGGAGAACCCTCTAATGAAGATTCGAATTAAGAAGACAGTTTAGCCACTAATTAATTAATAAGAGTATTTAGACCCAAAATTAATAAACAAACATCAACAGCTTTTTAAAATAAGATTAACCAGTGAGATATTTTAGTGCACAAAAGCTCCTTTTTTAAAGCAACAAAAATACTTAACTAACATTATTTAGAAATGTGCAAAATTTCTACGAAGAAAATTGCAAAACCAAACTGAGAGATTCCGGACAGTCTTCCACAAATGAAGAAACACACAATATTCCTTAATGGGTAGATAGCATTATAAAGATGGTGATTCCCTGTGAAATAATTCACAAGCGTAACTTCGGTTTGTACTCCATATTCCAATGGGAACTCTTTGGAGGGAAAAGGGCTTAAAAAAATAGTCCTAAAAGTAATTTGAAAGAGTACAGGAGAAAAGCTAAAATCAGAACAATCAAAATTGCAAAGAGTCATACGGTTTTTCACCTATCCTAAAGCTTTAATTCGAAAGGGTGTGGAACTGACATAAGAATGGATAGTTAGATCACATAGCCTAGAAACAGATTTGGTATCCATAAGGATTTATCACATGGTCCCCAGAGGACCACAAATCAGTGGCAAAGGGAGCATTAGTCACTCAGGCAACAGTACAGGTACAGCTGTCTAAGTATGGGAGTTGGGGGAGATAATACTTTAGAGTCTCCCTTCACACTGGGCCCTAAAATGAATACCATGGAATAAAGAGGTAAACCTTCAAGAAAAAAAAAAAAAAAAAAAAAAGAGAGAGACAAACCACATGAATTTGAAGAAAATTAGATTGAGAATAAAATTTCTGGATGGAGAAGGGCTTTCCACATTAACACAACAAAGGAATGCATCAAAATATTACAAACACACTTAGAAGGCAATTAGTAGTCTGGGAAAAAAGTCTGTAATAAATGTGACACAGGGCAACAGTCAGTCTATAAACACCTTGATCAAATTTGTAATACAAGTACTAAATCCCTCATGGACGAATGGGAAAAGGCCATTAAAGGATAATTCACATATGAAAACATAAATTGCTGATAAATAAAAAGAAACAAATTAATTAAGTCTCAGTAGCAATCAAATTAATGAAAATACCATTTTTTTCTACCTTCTATATTAATAAATTAAAAACCGGTAATTGTCCGTGCTGGTGAGGATGCGGTGAGATAGACATTCATATGCGTGCTGTGTAAATTGGTTATACGTTCCTAAAAAGATCTTAAAATAAGCCTTCAAAGTGTTCTTATTGTTTGATTTAGTGATTGCACTTGGGGATAATTATCATAAGGCAGTATTAATAGTAACAGGAAAAATAAGCTTAAGCACAAAAATTCAACAACCTAAGTATCCAACAATAAGAGAATGATTAAGTAAGCGATAATCCTTGCACCCATTAAAAATTATGTTTATGAGAAGTTTATAACACCATGGGAAAATGGCTATATAACGTTAAGTGAAAAAACCGAAAGCATAATTGCATGTAATTGCATGTAATCGCATCCACAAATTTTTTAAAAACATTTTTATTTTGAGAGAGGGAGAAAGAGAGAGAGTGTGAGTAAGGGGAGGGGCAAAGAGAGAGAGAGGAAGAGAGAGCCGGCTCAGTGCCGTCAGCGTGGAGCCCGATGCTGGGCTCGAACCCACGAACCGTGAAGCTCATGACCTGAGCCGAAATCAAGCGTCAGATGCTCAACTGACTGAGCCACCCAGGTGCCCCCGTGAAATTGTCTTTGAAAGGAAAAAGATGAGAAATATCCAAGGTGTAACAGTCGTTGTTTCTCAATAGTGGATTTATGGATGACCTTTGTTTTTCACTTTTTATTACTTCCTGAATGTTTCTATTTTTCTGTGAACATTTTGTTTTATAATCAGAAAAGCAGTTCCTTAGGAAGAAATTGGCAGGTTGTGACCCTTTCCCTTGATTTTTTGGACGAGGACAGCGGAACTCCTGGAGCGTTCTACAAGCTAGCGTTGACTCTCACTGGAAGGGTGGGGAAATGCGTTGTGAACATGCCCAGCTCAGAGGCCACCGAAACCCAGCTGCGTGTCTTCTCTGGGCACACACGTTGTCGGCTGCCGGCTTTTCCTCTGCAACAAGGAGCTCTTTTCTGCCAACCGAAATCGGCCGTCCCCTGGGTCTCAGCTCTGCCTTCAACATCGGCCTCTTGCATCCAGAACCAGCAAGGGGCCTCAGATTGGTGGCAGCCATTTCAAAGTCTGGTATTTGGCTCCAGGTTCTCATCTGCCTGGCAGGCTCCCTCCCAGCAACCCCTAGTGCCTTTCCCCAAACTTTAAGGCTACCATTTAAGCCCTGTTTCCTGCCTAAAACTATTTATTGACGTACTGCTATTTCCTGCACCGGCCACATCAATAAGCCCTGAAAGCCATTCAATGTCTCAGGTTTCTCAAGGCATTCTGGGAAATTCTTCCCCGCTCTGGATAACCACATGAACTCTGGCATGATAGAGTCCTGTGGTCAAGCCAAAAACAGCTGCGCACAGGCACAGGGGGGAGACACCCCCGCCCCCAGGCAGCCACGGCACTGGGGAGATGCCGTCCTGAGCGAGGGGAGGGGTAAGGCATAAGGATCACAGTGTATTCGGACACTTCCTGAAGTCCACGGGCGGCCCCACCGCTCCCTGCAAACTCACCATCATTCCCTTCTCCTTCTTTGAAAACAAACGACCCCGGGGAAATGTGCCCATGCACACTCTCCACCCCCAGCGACTCCGGTTTGTTTCTGGGCAGAGAGGTGGCTGGGGCTGCCATCTCCCCAGCGGGGAGGAGAAACTGCACTCTTATTTACTTCTGGCAGGAAGTTTCTTTTTCCTGGAGAGGCTGGGATGAGACGTGGGAGGGACAGGCATTGAGGAGCTGGTGACAGCCAGCGGCAGTGAGTGGGTCTCAGCCCTTCTCCTCGGCCACTGGCTGGAGGGCTCAAAGAGAGTATTTGATGGAATTCTTTATATTGGAAAGACGAAAAGTCATTTTCGACTAGGAGGTGCTCTATTTTTATTCGGCGCAGGCTTTCACTTCCTTCAGGCTTCTGCTTCAGTGTCAGCCACTCAGGGAGGCGCCCCGGCTGCCGACTCCCTCTCTAAAGTAGCAGTCCCCCCAGAGGCAGGGGAGTTCCCAAGCCCAGAGCTGGTCCGGGGAGGAAACTAGAGCCTAGCTACATCAATCTCCCGTGGCCTGAGACAGAGAGTCCTGGATGTACCATTTCCTGTCCTTTTCTGGGGCCTCCGGGCTCCACGAGACCCCTCTGCAACCTTATGAAAAGGGATTCAGGGAAATTAAGCCACCTCAGGTTGGTCTCAGTGGCTTCGTACCAGAAGAAGTGATGGCTGTAAAAACAGGCCCACCTTCTGTGATTGAACAGTGGATCCCTGGGCTCCAGGCAGGACGGAATGGCGCTGGGGGCCAGGCATCAGGACACATGGCCGGGCCGGGCCGGGTCGGTAAGGAGAGTGGGCTGAGGCTGGGTGGGCATGCCTCCAGCACAGCGCCAGGGTCAGGGGAGGAGAAGGGAGGAAGGGCTATCTGGTAGGCATCTTTGTGTTGGCCAGGCTTCCTCCGGCAGCCCACACACCCTGCCTCTCACACATCCACTTGGGGCAGCATCATGGAAGGATCACCCAGGGCTTGGCGTCCCTCCGACTGGGTCAGAGAGACCTTCTTGGCTTCAAAGAGTGACGCGTGCGGTGTATCTGGCGCACAGTAGGTGTTTAACAAGTGGCGAGAGACCTCTTGGTCATCGCATCCTGAGTCATTCTGTCCACCAAAGCTGGCCCCGGACCTGGCTGCCCCCCATCCTTCTGGCAGGCTGTGGGTGCAGCCCCGGCCGAGAGGCATGCTCACCAGGCTGCACCCACAGCTGGCCATCACGGCCACACTGTGGCCACGGCTGTTAGTCTTGACTCGGTCTTGTTAGGCGCTGAGGCCTGGCACTGGGGATTCACTCAGTAGTACCTCAGCTCTGGAACAGTGAGACTCTGACCCATAGGTCACTCAGGCTCGGGCCTGAGTCTGCTGTGGCTCCCCATCTTGTCTGGAGGGAGAAGGTGGCCCGGAGGCCAGTGTGAGCACAGGGCTGCAGCCTTCCCCCCCACGACTGGTTGCCTGCCTGGAGTTCTGATATCTGCTGGGCCCTGCACTGCTCCTTGGCTCTGGGCATGTCCTTTCCCACTCCAGGCGGGACTTCTCACTGAGTATCCCTGACTTGCCTGGCCCGCGGACCAGACATCCACCCACATGATGCCAAAGCCCTGGTCACTCTCACTCTCCACTGCTTCACTCTGCTGTGCGCTGTTGGGTAGTGATCTCAGCTGGGAGTGACAGAAACCCTCCCAAACCAGTACGCGGCCTCAACTGGCTAACGGGAGGGGTGGGGTCCAAGGACACAGCCGATCCACGGGGCTCACGCAATGATGCCAGAGCTGGCCCTCCCGCTCTTGCCTCTGCCTGTCTTGGTTTTGTGCATATTAACCACCTTCTCTCCTGCCAGGGTCTCCCTTTGCGACGGCGAAGGGCAGAGATGGCGGTCAGTAGCTCCCAATCTCTATCATAATGGCTTGTGAGCGGAAGGAAGACAGACCTCCCTGTGTCCTACTGTCCAAACCACAAATCTCAGGGACAGATTCTGATTGGCCCCGCTTGTCACATGACCATCCCTCAGCCCAATCACTGCGGACGTGGACATGGGGCTCCCTGATCTGCCAGACCCATGTTGCCAATTTCGTAGCTGGGCAGGTGGGGCGCTACGACTGGTCCCCAGACCACAGATAGAGGAAACAGCTCCCCACTGCAAACACAGATCTGGGTCTGGGACCATCACTGTGGCTTTCACACATGCCTGAAACTCTCCTGAGCATCATGTCAAATGCCCTGCATGTTGGTGGGTACTATAGCCCTTTGAGTCCCACTCAAAAGGATGAAGAGAGAATAACGTTATTGGATGATCTCGAATCTGCTTGAATCAGTGGAAATGAAAATCGTTCTCCCAATCCCAGCCCTCCAATTATTACTAATAAAACAAAAAATCACTGGAGACACTCTCCATCACTGATGGTTCATGGACGGCACTGTGGCTGGGAACAGCCATCAGCCACTTCCAGTTGAATCTAGAACCTTCTGGAGACATTCTCCAAGCCTCCCAGGGTGTGAGCACCTAGAATATCTCTGGCTTGGCAAAATCAGGTCAGGCTGGCTCAGCTCTGCTGATCTGTATGGGGGGGAGGGGGCGGGAGCAGCAGTAGCACTGGGGTGCAGTGGGGAGAAGCTGAGAAGTCGGGCTGATTCAGTGGGAATTCTGTCTCACACTTAGGCAGGCGTGAAGCCTCATTATCAGGCGAGGGGGAGCCAGCACCTGCTGTGGCTGTGGCCTTGAAAAGCCCTCAGAAGAGGCTGGAAGTTTTGCTTTCGGCCTGAGGAGGAAGAGAGGGCTGGACTGTTTGACAGACAGGAGTACCGGTGGGGGCGAGCAGAGTGTCATAGGACTCATTGAGCCTCAGAAGACACTCACAGGTACAATTTGCAAGGTACAGGTGAACCGGAGCACCGAAGTCTCCCGGGGCAGCCCTCAGTAACCAGCCAGAAGACCATGTGGGAGGTACCCTGGCTGCCAGCCTGATTTGGGGGTCAGAGGCCCACCATCCATTTACGTGGCACTTTTCTTTTCAGGCCACTTCTACAAGTGTTACTTCACACAGCATCTCACACTTCTGAGGCTCGTTGGGCTGGAACCCAGGTCCCTGATTTGGCTTCTGGTGCTCTTCCTTCCCCAGAGGCGTCCTGTCCAAAAAGGCTCACCTGTGGACAGGGCAGCTGCCTGCCTCGGCCCTGCCTTTCCCTGCGGGTGCCCCCAGATGAGAGGGCCCAGCCATCAGCTCTGCAGAATTGACATTCCTCTCTGCCTGGCTGCCACCCTGCCCAGAGAGTGGCCGTGGCCTTGGAGGCACATAGGGTCACCAGGGTCTGCCCCGGCGTAGGGAGGTCTTACCCATCATGCAGAGCTCTCTGTGGGGAGGGAGGGGGCGTGCACGCTATGGCCTCAGCTCCCGGAGCAAATAAAAGGCCACAAGTCTGCAAAATAAAAACGCCACAAGTCTAGTTTGGGCAAGTTGCTGTGCGGTTATTGGGGCAATCGCTGTCTGTGCCTGATTCCCCATCAGGCGTAGAGTGGAAAGAGACTAAACGACCTGCGCTGGGTCAGGAGGATGACAGAGTGATGACATGGATGTGAAAACCCTAGGGAAAAGGTGAGAACCCTCCCTGCTAAAAAAGAGTTATGATGCCCACATGACACGATTTTAGGAACAAGGCATACAGGAGACAAGTACCCTGGCTGGGGTTTTCTGTGTGAGGAAAGTGGGAGCTGGGGCTAGAACCCAGCTTTTCCAGCTTTCGGGGATTTCTAGGGTCTGGTCCTAGAGTTTCTGCCTGGACCAGATGCTCCCACAAAAGTCGGGTCACCTCTGGCAGGCAGACGTGCTGTCTGGGATCCCACTGCTCGGGGCCAGGCCCGCAGGCTGTGCTCTGGAAGCGGTAATGAAACTGAAGACATGAAATCCTACTTTCAGGGAGCAGCCCCATCACTTCTGAAACTGTCTGGAAGCCTGGCGATAAAAATAGATAATTACACAGGCGTTATTAAACTATTTATAGAATTTGAGAAAACCCCTTGAAATGCTCACGCAAAGATTTGGCCTTTAATGGGGATTCCAGAATGACTCAGCCTGAAGCCCAAATCCACCCTCGACTTTGAACTTTGCCACAGACGAAGTCTTCAAAAGTCACACGAACATTTATGGGGCATTATCCCTCAGGGAAGCTGGGATGGGGTGCGCACATCTTTTATCAAGCTGCATCCCGAAGTGTTTATTGGACAACAGTGAAGTAACTACGACTAGGCGTGGGGTTCTTGGAGGGGAGCTGGAATGGAGGAGGACACAAGGTGCAGAGGGCTCACGGAAGGCCACAATTTGCACTCGTGAAATGGGGATCCTGGCTCCTGCCCCGATTATAAAGACCACATGGGGATATGGATGTGGAAGGGACGGTCACGCTTGCTATTTTCTGCAAAGATGTGGATGGAAGCTGTTTGCATCAGGCTCTGTCTGAACGCGTCCCTCTATTGCAACGTGCCGTTGCGTTTGGAACCATGTGGGCTTGATGCCCGCTCTGTGCTCAGTGCTGCGGGGGTGGGGGTGTCCCTGAAGGAAGCACTCAGGTCCTCTTGATGAGCCGTGAGCTCCAGGCCACAGACGAGATGGGCCCTTATGTTGTTCCGAGGAGGCTTGAGTCCCCGGTCAGGGTGGATGACCGGTGGTCGGGTGGGCAGACTCCGAGAGCCTCGGTGCCAGGCAGAGGCCCTCTGCTAGATCTGTTTCACGTGGTTGAGGATTTGCCCGAAGTCAAGAGTACACACAAGGGGCTCAAAAGCCAAAGTGGCCTGGATGATCGGACTCCCATCCAGCCCTTGGACCTGGGTAAGCCCCAAGACCTCCCACAGCCTCACACTCCCACATGGGAAAGGGTAACAGGGCTAGACAGAATGAGAGTGAAAACTGCCTGGCCGAGGGGGATACTCATTGGATGTTTGTCCCCTCCTTGCCCTTGTTTCCTTGGCCTTCCCAAGTTAGGCCCCAAGAATATCCATGCCAGGTGTGATGGGATAGCCTGTCTGACCTCCCGCTCCTTGACCTGTGTGTGGTGGGAGTTAGAGCCAGGCATGGGTGATGGCATCTGTGCAGAGGAGGAACTGTGGGTGGTACTGACATCAGGTTACTGAGCCAGAGGAGGCGCAGGGGTGGGAAGCAGCCCACTGGGAGCTGACGTGCTGGCTAACACAAGTCTCATGTGATACTTTATTTCCTTGGCTAGACGGGAAGCCTTTTGGTGTCTTCCTCCTTCCTTACATAACCGGCAGAGAGTAGAGCTGGGTATAAAACAGCAGTTTGGAGACTCTTGATGACTTCACTTGAGGGGAGACCTTCAAGATATTTCTGCCGAAGGGTGTGTTAACTGTGAAATACTGGAAGAGTTGGAGAAGAAAAATCCATCCTGTCTCCATGCATACGAAGGTGCCCCCACCCCACCCCGCTGAGCTTCTCTCACCAGGACTGGGGACACTCTGGCCCTTGAGAAGCTCACCCACATACTCATCCTGCAACTGTTGGCCTTGTTGTTTTCTCCTCCCAGAGGCCTCCTGCCTTCTCTAAGTAAATCCTCTACTCTGCTTACTGCCCCATCACTATATCATTTGCTCTTCATCGTGGCACATAACACAATTGCGAATTATACACCTGCTGGTTTATGTGCCCAGTGACTGCCTCCCCCACTGGGGCCACAAGCACCGTTAGGGCAGCGGAATTGTTTTATTCCCCAATATACATCCAGCGGCCAGGGAATAGGCTTTTAGCAAGTATTTACAGAGTAACTGAATAAATGAATGGGGGCCTCTGAGGCATCTCAGTCCCAGGGAGAGGACGTTGTTAAGGCAGAGGGGGGTGATCTCTTGGCTGCTCTGCCGGTAGGTAAATTCTGTCTTAGATCTGAGCTTGGCAAAAGATCAGAGAGGGCATGAATACAGGATGGGTTGTATTCTAGATGGGATTGTAAAGGGAAGTTTCCTAAGGAGAAAGGTAGATGCTAGGATGGGAAGCTCATCCTGTCCTTATTCAAGTTTCTGCTCACATTTAGAAGGAAGAAAGGGATGATTCCTCATCAATATGGAGTCCAATAGGAGCCAAGAGAGAAAAAGGAGCTCTGAAATTAGAAGAGGGTGTGTTAACCTTACTAAGAGATGATCTAGCAGAAAGACCAGAAGATCTGCCTCTCTGGGGCTAGGTGACCTTGGGCAAGTCATTCACCTCACTGGGCCTCCGTTTGGTCATCCACAAAATGGGGCTGATGATACTTGTCCCATCAGACCCACGAGTGGTGGTGAAGACTAAATGAGGGGCGTAATGGATACAAAATCCCCTGGAGAACTGAAAGTACTCTACAAAACTGGGTGGTTGGCCTTGAGCGGTGGGAATCACACGTGGCTCATCAGCCCCTTAACGTCCAGCTAGGTCCCGGCCTCGCACAAGGTAGAGGCCTGCATTGAGACCTTCCTGAATTGCTCCACGTGTCCAACGGCTGCCAGCTGGCACCGATCGCCTCCCCACCTGTGGTCCTGCTGACCTGGCTCAGTATTCTAGACATTTTGGGCTGGATTATTCCTTTCTGTGGGGCGCTGTCCTGCGCACTGTAGTCCTCTACTCACTCGATGCCAATCGAGGCTCCAGACCTGCACCCCGAGTAGTGGAGACAAAAACTATCTCCAGCGGTTTTCAAATACATGCTGGAGGCAAAATCACCCCCCAGCTGAGAGCTACTGCCTCAAGTGAAAACTCTACACAGTCCTATACCCCACGGGGCAACTTTTTAGGACACGGCAAGACTCAGAGGCACCGGAAAAACGCTGGGGAACAACGCAGCGAGGGACTCTACCAAGGCCTATTAGGGGACACTCCCGAAACTGTCTTTAGAAACCTCCTGGGGCCGGCACCTGTCACATACCTGCCCACCAGGCCGCCACCTCGCTGGACTCAGACTGGAACTCACGCTGACTCGGCACACACCCAGTATGAGTATATACAACCTGCCCCTGTGTCCAGTCCATACACTGTGGGTCGTTTTCCTTCTTGTGGATTACAGACACAGAATGAGGATTTGAAAGAAGGCTTGAGCCCTGATGTGTGATGACCCAAAAGCCCAGAAGGGTAAAAATAAAGCTTGGGCTCTGGAACTAACAGCTCTGTGCTTAGGTTGTGATGTCAGCCCCGTGAGCAAATTATCTTTCATCAGTCTGGCTGTATTTTTAAATGTGAACAGCTTAGCACACTTAGCAGTACTTATTTGGGGGTACCTTGGACAACAGATAATGAAACCGCATTCGGCGGATGACACTGACAAATACCTCCCACGCCAGTGTCCCCAGATAAAAATAACGTCAGCTCGCTCACAGGTCTGTGGAAAGAAAGGGCAGGAAGCTGGAGGTACCCATCGCGTCTGGCACTTCCCCACCCGCCCGCCGGCCCCTTGGTGGCACCGGCTCTGCTGCAGGCGGAGGAAGTGTTCCCCGGGTGACAGGTGATGTTCTGACTGAGTGAGAGGAACTGAAGACCTGGAAGGGGTGGTCTGTCTCCCCTCCCATGCCGCCAGCTCTGCCCAGCACGGAAGGCACCGCTTCCTTGGCAAACACCCAACGGGAGCCCAGAGGGCACTCTGGGAGTCTGGGCAGGGCTCCTGGCCTTGCTGAGCCCCATCTGGAGAACAGGTTCATACGAGGAGCCCTACCACCTCTCACAGATACCGCGAGATCCCAACGCTTGATTCCTGTCCCATAGGGGAGAGGCTGGCTGCAGGCCTCAGTGGAATTATCCCAGAGGCTCCCGCCTGCCCTAGAGCGCCCCCAGCGGCACGCCCCAGTGCCTGACGTCGCCCCATTAGACCACACCTTTAGGAGAAGGCACTGTTTCTCCAGAAACACCCCCCCCCCGCCCCCCCCCCCCCCCGGTCAAACCACAGGTAAAAGATCAACTACAAATCACGTTGGCACAGTTAAGCTGATCAGAAACTTCCCCTTTATATGAAAAACAGGACTCAAGACAGGTGGGGTTTGAAGAGAGGAAAATTAAGGGTAGTTCAGATACTCCTCAAGGGGCAGCACTACGGGAAATCATCGGGGTGGCCCATCACAGGAGGCCTTGGGAGTCCACGGGGGACTTTGACAAGGGTACTGCGGACTCGGGCAGGGAAGGCTGTTGGTGCAGAGTCTGCTGACATGGCTTTTTGGCCCTGGGCTGGGCACGTCTGACTCCGGCCGTCAGAGAAAAGGCTCGAGCCGTGTTCAGGATGGCCCAAAGGACACTGCAGGTTTCCGACACAGACTTAAGCAGTGGGATGGGGGGAACCATTCCTGTTTGAGGAGTGTAAGGGAGGAGCGTGCTCACAAATATTTCAGAAGCCACAAGCATATAAAAGAGGCAAGCCTGGGGGCTCCTGGGTGGCTCAGTCGGTTGAGCCTCCCACTTCGGCGCAGGTCATGATATCGCAGTTTGTGAGTACAAGCCCCACATCGGGCTCTCGGTTGTCACCGTGGAGCCTGCTTTGGATCCTCTGTCCCCCTCTCTCTCTCTGCCCCTTCCCTTACTTGAGTGCATATTCTCTCTCTCTCAAGAATAAATAAACATTAAAAAAAAAAAAAAAAAAAGGCAAGCCTGTTCCAAATCCTTCTCCCCTAGTCAGCTTTGGGGGGGCTGCAGGTGCAGTGTGTGGTTCAGAGTGTGGGGGGCATCTACTGAAGTTAAGATGGTCTCTTCCTTTTATTTATCTGTATTTATTATAAAATATTTTTTTAATGTTTATTTATTTTTGAGAGAGGGAGAGACAGAACGTGAGTAGGGGAGGGGCAGAGAGAGAGAGGGAGACATAGCATCCGAAGCAGGCTCCAGGCTCTGAGCTGTCAGCACAGAGCCCGATGCGGGGCTCGAACTCACAAACCGGAGAGCATGACCTGAGCCGAAGTCGGACCCTCAGCCGAATGAGCCACCCAGGCGCCCCCTGGTCTCTTCCTTTTAATACTGTCCACGTTGATAAGCTGCTTTCTGCTCTAACCAACTCCAGCTAGTCCCCTCTTTCTGTGCTCACTGAATTAAAAAACCTTAAATAAAAACAAATTAAAAAAAAAGCAGAACAGTGAAAATGTTTGCCATTTTAAAAATTGGTCTCTTGGGGCTGGCGGAAGGGGGGTGTTCCCCCTCTGCCCTAAGCATACAGGTCTCGTGACTGCTCGTGCCTGAAAGCACCTGCCTGAGAACTGTGGGTGACTAACAGCTCAAGGCAGAGACGGCTGGGACTCCGTCTTTCTGGGGAGGAAAATCCCATTATCCATAAACCTTCAACTCTTTCACAAAGAGACAGGGTTTCTGAATCATTAAGCGAGTGACCAAAAAGAAGAGGTGTACACCCCAGTGCCAAACCCCATTTTGGGGACTCAGAGGAAGGAGGTCTGGTCATACCTTCCAGGTGTGAGAGCTCCCGGGGAAAAGTAGGGCCCGCCTATCTGAAAGAGTCTGGAGACTACAGACCCCTCTTTCTTTACAAGCCATTTTAAGAGGTTTAAATCAATAAAACGAAGACGTGATTTTTTTTTTTTTTCTTTTGCCCCTCGACAAGCATTTTCATTAGATGGAAGAATTCACTGTAGACTTCCTTGAATTTGGGGACTCCCTTAGAACAGCCCTGGCTAGGGTCATCATACCCTCAGGAAGCTGTCTGTATGGGAGCCGACGACCGTGGAGAGATGGGGAGAGGCTGGGGGAGAAGCTAAAGCCCACCGACAGGTCACACCATCTTTCGAGGAGAAGGGAATCGTGACAGCTGAGGATCAAAATCCCTGGCCAAGATAATGCCACCTGCGTCCAAAACACGGCTTCATCCTAATACGAAAGTAACATTAGATAAAGCCAACACAGGAAGTGAAGACAAAACTGCCTGCTTGTGATTTCTGCGCTTTGTCATAGAGCCCGTGTAGAACCCCAGCCCGCTAATCTGGAGTCTGCAACACTCCATCCATCTGTGTACCATCCCTCCTTCCCTCCCTCCTTCCCTCCCAGATGTCCATGGGCTTTCTCTGCCACACACTGACGCCAAGGCAGTATGCGCAATGGGCCTGGGGGAAGGAATGTCCTAAGCAGCATTCTGAGATTTGCTGAACAATCAGGAAAACCTACAGAGTTCGACAAACTCCGGGTCTGACAGGCATCTCCAGAGGGCATCTGCTCCAATCCCACCTGCTTTCAATCATCCTACGTGGCTTGTAAAGCTGTCCTATTTTTAAAGCTATTCTGGGAGGAATGTCCCCAAACTTCCCTCTACTTCCAAGTTTTCTCTCTACTTACTATCCCACGCAGTTGGCTACCGAAAGGTCAACCCCCTCGCTCAGCTGGAGCTCCCATCTCTGGGACCATCGGCCAAAACCTACCCCCTCTTGGCGTAAGGCCCCCCACCCACCTTGGGGGGGCCTGCGGGGGAGCCTGGTTTGCTGGGAGGAGCTTAGCTAAGAGACTTCGCTCATGAGTCTCTTAGACCTGGCTCTCCTGCTCACTCCATCTTTCCATCACCGCTGTGCTAGGATGCTGCCGATTCCTCGCCTGACGTGACTCAAGAGTGTTCAAGAGCTCGAACTTGCTTTCAGCTTTGGGCCTGGCTGGGAAGAATGAGTCTACTGAAGGAGCAGCAAAAAATACAAGAGGCAGGGGTGCCTGGGTGGCTTAGTCAGTTGAGTATCCGACTTCGGCTCAGCTCACGGTCTCACGGTTCAGGAGTTCGAATCCCGCATCAGGCTCGCCGCTGTAGGTGCAGAGCCTGCTTCGGATCCTCTGTCCCCCGCCCTCTCTGTTCCTTCCCAGCTTGTCCCCTCTTTCTCAAAAATAAATGAAATGTTAAAAAAAAATTTAAAAACACAAGAGGTATTGCCTATCGATCTCTAGGAGGAAGGGGTGGGGAGTAGAAAGATGGCAGAGCAGGGTAAATGGGATAGAGCGCCCCCATGGCACTTCTGTGGGGAGCCAGTCGACAGGCCCAAAGGATCCCTAGTGGTGTGGGTACCACCCCCTCCATCTGGTGCTGGGGATGAAACCTTCCGTAGAGCAGAAGAGAAGTGAATAGAGGCAGAACGGCAGCCCCAACTCCATTTGTCTCAATTTCCGGTGTCCCACTGGCGGGGCTGTGTAGGCATGGTTGGCTAGGAGACCTTCCAGGACCGCTTATTCGCAAGGCTGGGCTACGCGGCATAGTCCCTGTGGTCTGGGCATCGGCCTTCTGGGAATCAGGCTGTCCCTAAAAGCCCTTCCCTATTTTCCCGGGGAAATGACGGGACCCAATGGCACTCAAATCTGGTAACGCTGCGGTGGGCGGACATTTTGAACTCCATTATTCCTGCCGGGGCATTTATCCTGTAACCCGAAAGGAGAGCTTGGGAGGGATTTTTAGGGAGAAGTAGATGGAAGAGGTACATCAGCAGGATAATTATTAAAAAGGAAAAGGGGGGGCGCCTGGGTGGCACAGTCGGTTAAGCGTCCGACTTCAGCCAGGTCACGATCTCGCCGTCCGTGAGTTCGAGCCCCGCGTCAGGCTCTGGGCTGATGGCTCAGAGCCTGGAGCCTGTTTCCGATTCTGTATCTCCCTCTCTCTCTGACCCTCCCCCGTTCACGCTCTGTCTCTCTCTGTCCCAAAAATAAATAAAAACGTTAAAAAAAAAAAAATTAAAAAGGAAAAGGGGAGGAGGGGTTCGCGAGCAGCCTGCTGGAGCCCGTGGCCACACACCAGGCCATCCTCCTCCAGCGTATTCTGTTTACTGAGAGATCGCCATGGAGGCAGGAAACATTTTGTCAGAAATACCGAGCACAAAATATAGTGGGCGCTAAATACTTAATAGTATTGGCACCACCCACAGAAGCCAGAGTTACAAATGGCTGTGGGGAAAAGGTCTGAGTTATATAAAGCCACACGGAGCAAAGATAGCCCTAGGCGCCCATCCCAGCCTCTCTGTCAGTTTTCCGGAAGCTGAAATTTAAGCCTCACCAAGGAATGAAATGATAAAATGACACCATTTTCCCATGAAATGTCAAGAGGTTTAGAGGTGATGGGGCTACAGCCCGCGCCTCCTGGTTTCTCTCTAGCAGAGGACTTCTCATTTACAAGCATAATGAATTGCCTCCTGTTGTGCCCTGCCCTATGCCAGCCCGGGAGACGATCCGGACAGGGGGGAGGGGGTGTGTGGGGCAGGGTTGCAGCCTGTCTCCTCCAGTTTGCCTTTGGTCACATGCAGGTGGCTAGGGCACCAGTCGGCTTATGACTGGTGGACAAAGGCAAACACAGGTTCTGCTCTAAAGCAGGTGGCCTTTTTCGCATCTACCCTCGTTCCTTTGGAGATCTCATTCAGTCTGGTGGTTTTATGCCACCTAATGGCTCTTGGAGGCTTATTTCTGTCCAGATCACCCCTCTGGACAACTGGACGTGTCCATCTTCTGTGGACTGTGGATTTCGAAACGTGAGGTCTCCAGTAGCGTGCTCCTGGTTCTACCCTCCACACCGACTCCTCCCATCGTCCTTCCTTCTCAGGGAGTGGGAGCCCCTCTTCTTGTTGTCCAGGCTCCAAGCCTCGGATCACCCTTAACTCAAACATTCTTCCTCGTACCTACATCCCATCCTTCAGTGAATCCCGTTAGCTCTTCCTTCACAGTCCATCCAGACTCTGCTCTGTCTCTCTACCCTGATCGGTTCCCCATCAATGCTCATTTAGACCCTCCCTAAAGCCTTCAAGCTGGCTTAACTGAGTCGACCCCACCTTTTTCTGACTACTCTCAACCCAGCAGCCCAGACGATCCTGCCAAGACCTAAGTCAGATCTTGCCTTCCCTGCTCAAAACCTTCTGAGGCATTCCATCCTGCTCGGAGTAGATATGTCATCTTCATGACAGCCTACAGATCCCCATACACGGTAGGTCCTGCCATGGCTCTGACCTGCTTGCCTCCCATAATTCCCACCCCCTGGCCTCCTTGCTGTTCCTCCATGGGGAAGGCCTCCTCCTACCTCAGGGCCTTTGCACTGCTGTTTCACTTTGCCTAGTGCTGCATGGTTCACTCCTTCACGTCTGTCCAAAGGTCACCTCAATGAGCCCTTTCCCAATTGCTCTATTTAAAACTGCACCCCCGATATACCGTTCCATTTCCTCCACGGTCTTATCATAATTATTGATTGATCTAGGGGCTCCTGGGTGGCTCAGTCGGTTAAGCGTCTGACTTCGGCTCAGGTCATGATCTCGCAGTTTTTTAATTCAAGCCCCGCGTCGGGCTCTGTGCTGACAGCTCAGAGCCTGGAGCCTGCTTCGGATTCTATGTCTCCCTCTCTCTCTGCCCCCTCCCCTGCTCATGCTCTGTCTCTGTCTCAAAAATAAATAAAACATTAAAGAAATTAAAAAATTGTTGATTGATCTATTGGATCTATTGTCTTGATGTTCACTGTCCCCTTCTCATTAGCACGTAAGCTCCATGAAAGCAAGCTGTTTAGTCTGTTTTGTTCCCTGCTGAATCCCACGGAGCCCAGAGCCCAGGGCCCAGCCTAGCACCTGACACACAACAGACCCTTAATAAACATTTCTTGAATGCTAAGTGGACAAAATTGTCTAAGTTTTTGCTAGAGAGAGAGGAAAGGACCAGTGAAATGAAGCGAAGGAACCAGCTAGCAAAAGCCAAGTGCCCAGAGAAGGGTGACTGGAAAAGGTGCTAGGGAGAGAAGATTCCAGGAAATCTGGGAAAATGGATGTGACACAAGCAGGATCAGCGGGACCCAGAGAAACCTCTTCGGAGAGAAGCTCTAAAGAAGACAAAGCTAGAACAGAAGATACAATTGAGGCAGCAACAGGCTGCAGGGAGGCCCGGAGGGATGCTGTTTATCCTTAGGTGAGCTGGACGCTTTACATGAAGATGGGGAGACCCCCAGGGCCAGGCTGAGCAGGGGGGTGCAATTTCCCCCCATCATGGTGGGTGGGGGTGGGCAGGGGACCTGACTTGGCGACACCTCTCCTCTCCTCTCCTCTCCTCTCCTCTCCTCTCCTCTTCTCTCCCCTCCGGGTCTCTAAGGGCCCTGCCAGCTTGTCCAGAACTTGCCTTTCATCTTCAGAAGGGAGAAAATGAGAAAAGAACAAAATGGAAAGTGAAAACGGCAAACACGGTTTGAAAGAGCAGCGGTCTAAGGAGACCTAGACCCCGCTCGGCCTCTATCTTCCTGGAGGGCCCTGGGCAAATCCCAGCCCTCTCCTGCCTCAGTTTCCTCACTAGTCCAGGGTGTGACTCTCACAGACGGACGAGCCAAAAAAAGCAGACGTGTGGGGTTACCCGTGGACAGGCGTCCATGCCTCGGCCTGGCTTGAGCCACTGGGTACGGTTCGTATAGAACTCGTCTTCCTCCCCCAGGTCTGCTCGTGACCTCAAAGACCGAGTCGTGACATTCCTAGGAGGTCGTTTCCAGGAGCCAAGTCTCTCCTGGGCGGACGGCGTGTGCGAGCAGAACAGAGATGGGGGGGAAGCTGTTAGAGGTGAACCCAGGGCCCTCCAGAAGGAGAAGGTACATTTGGGAACACCAGGAAGTGGGCCAGCTCGCAGAAGCCACAAGGAGGACGTGTTCCCCCACACAGACGTGGCCTGTGATGTGCCTCTCCGATTTCCAGGGTGGCGACTGGAGGTGGCCCTGGCTCCAGCCAGGCGGGGTCTGAAGTGGGAACTTCAGAGCCGGAGTTGGCTGCATTCCTCTGAAATCCCCGGCCTCTGAGAATGAGAGCTGCCGGTCACGTCCTCCCCTCACACGTCTCTCCTCCGTGAGAGACCGGGCCCCAGCCCCTGGCGGCCCAGGCGGCCCCTCCAGTCCCGGCGCTTTCTCAGTCTTTCAGGAAACGGCTCCAGGCCTGGTGGGGTACGTGTATCCGGGGGCCGGGGAGGGGCGGCGGAGCTGGGCCCGGGCCAGAGGGCTCTGTGGGGCGTCCCGCTGGACTTGGCAGCCTGCCCCTGGGTGACTCAAGCCTGCTGGTCGCCCCCTGCCCACAGTGCCTGTCTTGAACTCAGGGCTCCAGAGACAGCCTTCTCCCAAGGCCCCAGGGGCACCTTTGCAGTTCCTTGCCCTCGGACCTTTGTTGACATTCCCAGTCTGCTTGACACTTCCTTCACACTGGACCCTCGGCCCAGCGACCCCGGGCAAGTCACTTCCCCAGGCCGGGTCTGGGAAAAGGAGGGGCCCGACTCACAGGCCTCGGGTCCTCAGCTGTGGCACTTCATCCTTTGGGAAAAGGTGGCTACCCCTCGAGTCTGGTCTCTTCTGCAGGAACTGCCCTCATTCCATCTCTGTCATCTCCCCTGACAGCCTTGGGCGCTGAGGGCGGTTCATACATGTGAACTACATCCGATTTGCTGTTTCATCGTACCCATTGAAGACTGCCGCCAACCCATTGAAGACTTTCTCACCCTCTGAATCTTCTGGGCATTACCAGCGTCCCAGTCATACGGCCCTCACTAGATATGGCCACGTATATATACGTCTTGTTTTCCTCACTTAGATGAGGAGCTCCAAAACAACAAAGCAAGGAGTCTATTCTCGGTGTTCTGTTGGTGGAATGGACCTTATTAGTAAACTGCCTCGTTTAATCTTACAACAGCCCCACGGCAGGGGCACTGGGATTTTCCACATTTTAAAGAGAACCCAGACCACAGAGAGGTTACAAGTATCCTGCCCGAGGTCATGAACTTGTACATGGCAAAGCTGACTTCGGAAGCCCGGGGGTCAGGCTCTCACAGACACTCTTTTTTTTTTTTTTTTTTAATTTTTAATTTTTAATGCTTATTTATTTATTTATTTATTTTTCAACGTTTATTTATTTTTGGGACAGAGAGAGACAGAGCATGAACGGGGGAGGGGCAGAGAGAGAGGGAGACACAGAATCGGAAACAGGCTCCAGGCTCTGAGCCATCAGCCCAGAGCCCGACGCGGGGCTCGAACTCACGGACCGCGAGATCGTGACCTGGCTGAAGTCGGACGCTTAACTGACTGCGCCACCCAGGCGCCCCAATGCTTATTTATTTTTGAGAGAGAGAGAGAGAGCGAGTGAGTGAGCATGAATGGGGGAGGGGCAGGGAGAGAGGGAGACCTAGAATCCGAAGCAGGTTCTCTGAGCTGTCAGCACAGAGCCCGACGCGGGGTTTGAACTCATGAACCGTGAGATCATGACCTGAGCCAAAGTTGGCGCTCAGTCCACAGGTGTCCCTCACATCGATACTCTTAATCACTGCCCTGCATGCCTATGGGTCTCTCACTGATGTCTCCTCTACCCAGTGGAGCCTTAGGCAAAAACCAGCCCCTTGATTTACCCTTCCAACTTTGTTTTTCTTTTTCAAGACCGCTTTGGACATTCTAGGTCCTTTGTGATTCCAGATACATTTCTTCTTTTTCTTTTTTCTTTTTTCTTTGTTCTTTTTTTTTTTTTTTTTTGTGTGTGTTCCAATAAAACTTCATTTGTAAAAACAGAGGAGGGCCAGATTTGGCTGCAGTGTGCTGAGCCCTGATCTAACTCTACTACATTTCTTTTTTTTTTTTTTTTTTTTTAACGTTTATTTATGAGACAGAGAGAGACAGAGCATGAACAGGGGAGGGGCAGAGAGAGAGGGAGACACAGAATCAGAAGCAGGCTCCAGGCTCTGAGCCATCAGCCCAGAGCCCGACGTGGGGCTCGAACTCACAGACCGCGAGATCATGACCTGAGCTGAAGTCGGACGCTTAACCGACTGAGCCACCCAGGCGCCCCTCTACTACATTTCAAAAGCAGCTTGCCAGTTTCTACTAAAAAGCCTGCTAGAATTTTGACTGGGATGGTGTTGAATCTAGAGATCAATTTGGGAAGAACGGACATTTTAATACTGGGCCTTGCGATCCACGAGCACGGGACGTTCCTGACTGATACTTGATTGTATCTCCCCAGAGCCTCCCACAGGACTTGACCCATGGTATTGGTGCACGCAAGATGGATCGATTGGAATCACAAATTCCTTTCACTCTTATCCCCAGCAAAGTCCAGTTGAATCACCGCCAGCATTATGAACACATACGGAGGGTCAGGATTGTACTAAAGTCCTTCACGTGTGTAACCCCACTTAATCTCCCCAGCCACCCTATGCCATATGACTATCACCCCCCACCTTACCGGCAAGGAAACTGAGGCTTAGGAAGGATTCAGAAACACATCCAAGATCACATGGCTACTAAATAACAGACTTGGAATTTGAACCCAGGCCCGTAGGACTCCCTACTCCATGTTACAGGAAAGTAAGAAAGTCAGCTAATATAGCCTCAAACCCAAAGAAAATGATCTGGGGTTTCTCCATGGTTCAACGCTCCCTGCCAAGGAGAGGGGTGCAGAAGCCATGGAGGGAAGGTGAGGAACGACCATGCCGAAGACGAGGGTCTGTATGGACTCCATGCCTCCCGGCACCCGCCCATCCCTGCCACCTTCTCCAGACTCCGCATAGCCCACGTGTTTTGAGTCTGTCCAGCACGCCCCCCCCCCCCCGCCCCCGCCCCGGCCCCAGGCTGGAGGGTCTGCAGCAGGAGGGGGCGGGGAGGTCTTTTGCGGTCACTGGCCAGGGTCCTGCACGGTTCGTCCTGACGTCACCATGCCTGTGCAGATCTCTCAGCCTTCCCGGCATGTGGCCCGCCCCTCCAGGGAGATGGGGAGTCCACACCCACCCCACGCAGCGGCACAAGCACTTCCTTACAGTTCTCCTATAGTGACCTGTCCAAAGGTCACCCGGGGTTTCCCGGTTCTGGAATTTATAGTGATGACGACGAGGTCTGTGCTCTGTCCCTACTGTAGTCACATCTCTGCCTCTCCCAGACTTAGGAACCTTGTCTACAAGGGCCGACACTGCACTTTCTGGCTGTTGTCCCTGCTCCCCTGACCCCCTCCAGGTCCATGAATTCTTCCCAGCAGTGCGGTCACGGGACTCACTGTTAGTCCTGAGAGGCCCACTGATGCTTCAAGGCATTCATTTACAGGCGAGGCCAGGGAGAAGAGCCGGCTCACCGACTCCCTCTCAGAGTAGGGGACAGAGGGAGACCTAGAACTCGGTATCCTGAGTCCTGCCAGAAGTCTGTGTGCCCGTCCTCAGGGGGCATAGCCACACATTACATATGAAGCGCTCAGACTGAGACTCTGCCCTCAAAACTGGGTTCCAGAGCAGGGTCATGAACCTTACTAACCCTCCTCCTAGAAAGGGACAAATCCAAAAAACTCAGGTTTCTCTTTCTCCAACCTGAAGGTCAAAGGGTCAGTCATCCATTCATGTCCTGTGGGAGCTCTCGCTGAGAGACCTTGAGAAAGGGGGAGCTCCCAGTCAAGGTCATCAGAACTGCTCTCCCAGAGCATTTGCTGGGCAGCAGTGTCTGGCTCTCCCCTCGCCCCACACTGAGATCCTCCTCCTCCTCCTCCTTCTCCTCCTTCCCCTCCTCCTTCCGCCTTCCTCCACCACAGAGGTGAGAAAGACAGATACCCAAATGCACAGGGCTGTGGGGCCCCCCCTTTCGGCTTTGCCAGTCCCCTCTAGGGCCCAGGGAAGCTGTGTGCGGGATGGAGGCACAGGCGGATGAGTTGGGGTGGGGGCCGAGAAAAATACCATTTATAGCCAGGAGCCCTTAATCTAAACTGCAAACCACCCTTTGGAAGAAAAGCAGACAGCGAGCAGCCAGACGCACGCTTGTCTGGGAGCTGGAATGTGTAACGTGGCAACACAATCACACACACACACACACACACACACGCACACACACACACGCACATGCACACACACACACACATGCATGCCTCTTGCCCCTTCTTCCTTCCTCGGAGGGGGAAATCCCCAGCAAGATGGAAGACCCAGGAGACCAAGAGCTGGGTCCTGTCATGGTCCATTGCTGCAGCAGCTGGCTTGGGAGCAGCCGTGCTGCACTTGAGGTCTAGAGCTGGGCCACACGGCCAGGTGTCAGAGCAGCCCGCAGAGAAAGAATTAGTTGTCAAAGCCCCTGCCAGTCCACGGTTTTATTCTTCGGACAGATAGGGGTCACCTCCCTCCCTCCCCCCTCTGCTTTCTCTCTCTTTTGATACTTAAGATGCGAACCAACGTGGCCGCAGTCCGGCCTGGCTGCCCTGACTTCATCCCTCACAAACAGCAAGATGGGGCTGGTGGGGGGAGGAGGGGAGGGGATCTTGGTCACCGGTCCCTGCGTACAGCTGGGCTGGGTCCTTCCTGTCCCTTCTGAGTTCCAGCCTTAGGCTCTGTGCCCCACGCATTCTGACCCACCTCCCAGCAGGAACGGCCAGAGGGGAAACGCTGACTTAGGACGGCACCGCTCACTGATCCAGACTCCAGTCCCACCCAGTCCCTGCTCGGCACTGGGCACCTGTGCAGTGACGGCCGCGCTCCCCAGCGCACCTGGGTTTTACTGAGGGTTCACTGCGTGGCAGGCACCGCCTTAAATCTTTACAGGCAGCACCTCATTCAGTCCTCCTAACAGCAGCAGCATCACCCCCATCACGCGGGGACGAAAACGGAGACAGAACGATTAGGTCCCTTGTCTAAAGCTGCGCGGCCGTGAGCGTGGAGCTGGGCTCTGAACCTGGGCAGGAATGTAGCTCCGACTCCAGCCCGGCTCTTAGGCTGCTCCCTCCCGGGCCCGGGAGGCCTTAACCTATCTGCCGAATGATGCTTAGTTACAAGTAGCATCCTCCTGGCCCCCCCCCACCCCGGATCCTTGCTTCTGGCCAAACCAGACACTGGGATAGGCTTCTCTTCTCTTTTCTTTCTTTCCCTTTTTACTCCCTCCCTCCCTCCCTCCCTCCCTCCTTCTCTTCCTTTAATGAAAACAGCTCATAGAAAGGCAGAAGGAGGGCACAGAAGACTCATGTTTCTCACTCTCACAGTCTCCAAACCTAAACTCCGCTATGGTGGCTTTAAGTGACTACAAAATTAGAAAAATTGCAGAAAGCGAAACCTGACCCAGGGTGTCCTTTCATGAAGTGGTCTCCGTGACCTTGCTGCATCACCACGCCCCACACTGCTGTCTGCACTCCTGGAGCCTCCTGGCATCTCCAGGCTGGGGGCAGGATTTCCTCCCGCACAAACCCGTCCACCTGCGGACAGCTCACGTTTATCTGAAATGGACCCCGCGTGGAAAACCTGGTGCTTCCTTCCACATGCAGCAAATGGCCAAAGGCTGGTCTCCTTGCGAGGAAGGATGGGAAGATATTGGAGGTGACCACTTCTGAGGAGTGAGGATGATAGCGTGGCTTTCCCTGAGCACGCATGGAGCGGCTGTTCACACGTACACGCATAAGCACATGTATACGTGTTCACTCCGACCCAAGCGTCCTGCACTCACGGCACTGACCCGTGTTCAGGGAAGGGGTCCTTGCAGGCACCCAAGCTGGAAACTTGCCAAGTCACTCTTTCTTGCTTCCTGTATTCAACAGGTCACTCAGAGTCAACCCTGAGATCGCTTTCAGATCACCGCCCCGACCCTCAGGTCCCGGAGCCATTGCCCGAGTGAAGGCCCCCAATCACACCTCTCCTCCCCCACAGGGACACCTTTTTCCTCCCAAACTCTTCATCCTGCCTTTCCTCGGTCCTGCTGCAGAAGGAGACTGGGAGTGCAGGGTGTGCTGACCGGGTAACTGGAGTCAGGAGTCAGCGTGCTGTGTTCGACCGGGGGCAGCCTGCGCGGCATCTCTGGGTTTCCCCAGGCCTGCAGGGACGGCGGCAGCCAACAGCGGCAGAGGGTGGTGGGCAGCTGGGACACCGCGGTCCCAGCCACGTGGGAGGAAGCATCTCGAGCCGAGAGAACAGAACAGGTGGGGTGGGCTGCAAACCCACACGTAGCCCCAGGTTCAGGAGTTCCCTGTCCCAGCTCCCCAGGTGATACCCCACTCACTCATCAACTCCTCCGACCCAGCAGGCCTTGGGGCTCCCCTGTGCCTGGACAGCTGGATGCCGGGCTGATCTGTGCAGTTCTGGACATCAGCTAGGGGGCTGGGCGTGGGCTCCGGGGTTTCTTGGATCAGAAAGATTTGAGGGTTGCCAATGTTTTATTTTGCTGGGGATGTTTTTTTAAAAAAGCGTTCATCCATCATTTCATAAAAGAAAGGACAATTTAATGCCAAGAGAGTAGGAAGGATGCAGGCTCAGAACAACGGCCAGTCCTTCCCGGGGAGGGTAGCTGGAGGAGTCGGCATACATAAACCGTACCGGTGCAGCTCCCCGTGTAGACCAGCTTTGGTTCCAGGCCTGGCACCCGGGAACCGCTTAGCGAAGGCCCCCTCAGCCCGTCCCCAAGTGCGAGGGCCTGTGTGGCACCTGCATGTGTCAGGCCGGCCTCCGGTCCCTCTTCATTCCGCGGAGAGGAGAGGAGAGACAGCACATTGCGTCACTCACGGACGGGTCAGGGCCTAGGACAGGTAAAGGTTAACTGGGGGAAAAGGAGAAAACCCTACTGTAATCTGGGGTGTGCTGGGAAGGCAGGCCAGAGCAGGGGGAAAGGGCCTGCCAGGCAAAGCTCCCCACTTCCCAATCCTGCCCTGGGCTGGCTCTGGTTCCCCGAGGCTGGTGGCGCGTTGGCCAGCGGGGAGGGGCGGGGGGGGGGGGGAGCAGCAGCTGCCCTGGGCCGCAGGCGCCAGGCATTCCTCCTGTAAGCTCCACACACAGCCCCGGCCCCGTTTATAAGGCACAGGGAGCCAAGGAGTCTGTGTGGCCCCGCCAACTCAGCCCAGAGGCTCACAGGAGGGAACCCAAGCCGGAGGTGAGGTCGAGCCACTCCATGCCAGCCCCAGGAGCTGCGGGCCTGCCGCCTCCCAGAGCCCTTGGCACCTGACCTGTGGCCCTCGGGGTGCCCAGAGGCCCCGGGATCTGGGCCAAGGGAGGGGAAGCTGGAGGCTGAGAGGGCCTTAGGGGTGGGTGGCATTCATGCCCCCAGGGCGCTGCACACTTTAAATAGCCCAGCTTCTCTTGGCCTAAGAGTCCCGTCACCTCTGCAGGCTCTTTCCTGCACTTTCTACACCAGAGGCGGCTGATTTCCAGGTCAGGATGGGGAGGGGCCGGGGGGGACAGAGTGACCTGGCTAACTTGGACAGTGGAGGTGAAGAAAGGAAAGCAAAGTTGCCCTCGTCCCTGTGCAACAGCTTGGACTTTATCCTCCAGGCCAGGCAATGGCCCTGAGCCCCCAGTGGGTGAGGGGTTTCTCACAGTTTTCCTTGTCTCCCTGGAGACATGCATGGAACCCAGGCCACCTCTTATTTAGGTCAACAAACTTGCGACCAACACTCCCACCTGCAGAGAGCTGCCGATAGCTGCCTCCTCCCTTCCTGCCCGGGGTCCAGGTTCCCGCATGGAACCTATTTCCTACCAACTGCCCCCTGGAACCTTCCATAGCCCACCTCCTCCCTACGGCTCACTGCCACGTTCTTTGAGCCAGGTCTTTATTCAGAGGCCCTTGTGGACGCGAAGCAATTTTAATCATTACAACTCTTTACGTTTACGCAGCCCTTCACAGTTTACAAAGTTTTCACATCATCCTTATTTCAGAAGATCCTTCCAACCGCCCTGTGTGATATGCAGGGCAGATATAAATAATCGTCATTTTACAGCCAATGAGCCTGAGAGCCAGAAATGTTGGGGGATGTATCCAAGTTCATATGTCAAGTTAGTAATACAGTCGAGACGAAACCAGGCCTTTTAACCATTTCCACTGCACTAAGAATGTTCTTTCTTGCCAGCCCTGCCCCCTCCCTACCCTTTGGTGGGGGGTGGAGGGGAGGAGGAACGTAGAGAGAGGAACACAAGACAAGCGGGAGGGGAGGGAGGGCCACATGTCTTCTCTCCCAGGCCCTGAACCCTGCTGCTGGCTCCATAGGTCACTTTCACAACCCAGGACAAAAATCTCACTAGATACGGCCTCAGACCGGCTGGCTCCAGCCACCCTGGCCGGCAGACGCAGACACACACAGACACACAGAGAAAGGGCTGTTATCTCTCTCTCCAGACCATTTCCTACACTTCTCAAACAGCAGATTTCTTCCAGCCTAGCCGCCTCTCCCAGTCACCACCCACAGCCACTGGCCCCTGGGACCCGGCCAAGTCCCCTAGACGGTGACGCCGAGTCCCTGCTATCAGACAGTCGCCTCTGCCCTCCCAGCCACCGCCCCCAGAGTTCCCTGGAAATGTCCCTTGTGCAAGCCCGGCCCCCACACTGCGACGCAAGGCTTTGTCTGCACACACAGCTGACTTGTGTTTGCAGGGACAGACAGGGGCTGGCGCTGGGGCCAGAGCCAGGAGGCACTGGGAGGGTAGAGCAGACGGGGAAAACACAAAGTCCAGAGAACAAACTTTTGCAAGCAAGACCTCTGGGGTCATTTGGGAGCCTGACAATAAGAAGGGGGCTTGAAAAGCCAGAAGCCCCACGAAGGCAGGGATGGGGGTCTTCTCAAACACGTCTTGTCCGGTCTGCATGCTGGGAAGCCGTACTAGCCAGGAAGGGGTGAGGCGAGAGAAGGGAGCCCAGGGCCCGGGGAAGGGACCGATGGGGCTTCTGAGCCTATCTGCACTCGCCCCACCCCACCACCCTGCCCCTTAGGTACACAGAGGGTGCTCAATAGATGCTTGTTAAGCTGCACTGGCGTCGGGCCATCTTGCCCCCGTGGGGCTCTCATTCCAAGCAGCTCTCAAGAACGCTGCCTCTCTGTCCGGGCCAGAGGGAGAGGAAGCACGGGGGAGCCAGCTGCAATGTGCCAACGCACCACATTTTCGAGCTTCCCTTTTATAAGGCAGAGGAGCCAAAGTGTCTGTGTGGCCGCAGCACATTTGCAGGGAGAGGATGCACACGAAGCCGGGGCGGCAGAGGTGTGCGTGGGAATGCACTGTATTAAGTGTCCCTCGCCTTCCCGCAGCCCCCCTTCCGACCTTTTCCGTTCTGAACCCTGGGCTACTTAACCTGGTTCTGAAATGAAGCCGCAGCTGCTGAAGTGCATCGGGGTCATAATAAATCAAGCGGTACGGGGGGAGTTTAAAAACAAGGGAAGGCATGGCAGCGGCAGCGAAGGTGGCTTTTCACAACGTGGCTCTTTCTCTGGGGTGACACTCTGGGCTGTGTGCCGGGGAAACCTTAGAAGGGCTCCTTCGGGATTGAGCAACCCAGACTGCCTAGGCTCACGCCCCTGGGTCCTCACTTCTCAATAATTTAGAGCATTAGAAATGAGACAGCATGCAGGCTCGCTGTCTCTCGTTCCTTTTCCCTTTGCAGGCCTGATGCCCTGTTCTCTGTGGCTTGGTGGGCAGCCAGAGAGAGGAAGGGACCAGTTAGAGGTGCCGCCACCCCCGCCTCCAGCCTAGACAGCTGATAGAGGCACAGGGCCCCATCGGAGACGGGACCCACTTCCTCCAGGCTTCCGTTGCTGGGGCCTGACACAGGAGACTCATCAGCCTGCCACCTGACCTCGGGGTCTGCAAACAGAAGGGGTGCTCACAGGTGCCCAACCACCCAGGGCACCAGTGGTGCCCACTCACCGGGACCCACTTGTCCCCAGAGCTGCGGCCTCTAGACCCCACGGGTCGTCAAATAGGAACAAATCAAAGCTCAATGAGCTTTCTTCTCTTTGCCTTTGTTTCATGAATCACCAGCGTGATGGGCTAGAAACCCATGAGTGGGACGGCCATAGGGGAGAAGCTGAGGCTGGCTGGGAGAACAAGGAGCCACCTTGTTGCTTGTCTTGCAGCTTGGTGGGAAGAGGCACCCCTGCCCCGTGCCCCCCCCCCCCCCCCGCCCCGAGACACACAGGGAGCAGCGGACCCCTGAGCTCTCGTCTGGAAACTGTCTCGATGCTTTTGGCCATACGATGACAGTGGGGAGATCACTCAGCTATTGTTTAGTCTGCGGGGAGGAGGCTCTGGTCAACCCTGTCACCTCAAAGGCATCTTCTAATCTCGTTCCTCACCACCTGTCCTCCACCTTACACCTGGCCCGGCCCTGTCCCCAAACACAAACACACTTCAGCCAACAGAGGCACTCGGGCGGCACACATTTTGAGGAGGCGAGGGGTACAGGGCCCAACGGGGACTAGGGTCTGGTTCTGCTTCTGTCACTCACAGGCTACGCGACTTCAGGTCTGTTTCCTAAGCTTTCTGGAACTTTCTTCACCCCTGGGTAGTATGAACACCCACCTCACAAAACTCTAATGGGTACTTAGGGGGCAGTGTCTGCTCCCAGCCAGTGCAAGCTGAATGCCTGCAGAGACACTGCCCGGATGAAAGGGAGGAGGAAAAAGGGCCCCCAGCCAGACAGCTGACAGGAACACCCAGACGCCGGGGGAGTGAGCGCTATTCTGGCTTGCCACAGAGGTCTGGAAGGGACCCTCAAACTGAGGTTGCTGGACTCAGGGATGGGGCCCCTCGAAGGGCTGGAAATCGCACAGGGGAAGGTGGCTTTGTGGCAGAGATGCCATCATATGGCTTCAATCTTCCCAATGGGAAAGCCCCCAGGATGCCAAGATGCTGGGCTGGCCTGGGAGGGGCCTGCAAGCAGGTGAGGCCAGCCTTGCGCGCTGGCGCCCCCTGCAGGCTGCCCTTCCCGCCAGGAGGGCACTGGACTCTGCAGACGAGGCCAGGAGGGCAGGGAGGAGCAGACGGGACCGCAGACCTCCCCGCACCCCGGCGGGGAGAGGGTGACATGGGGTCCGCTCTTCACTCTGGTCAACCCACTGACCAATCAGTCGGCAGCGGGCAATTAACAGGCACTCCATATGGGGCCGGCATGTCTGCTTTAGAATAACAGACACAGAGACACAGACTTGGAAATCGCCCTTCTGACCCCCTTATTTTACAGGTGAGGAAGCCACCAGAAGGGTGAGAGGACTGGCCTGAGGTCACCCAGCTAGAGAAATGCAGGGCAGGGGCTAGAGCTGAGCACGCTGCAGCCAGTGGGGGGCGGGGGGGGGGTCTCCTATAACCACACCTGTAAGTCCCCTACAGAGCAGTGCCCCAGCTTTTCTTCCCGCCCCTAGGTGTCTCCCAAATATTTTCTAGGCTCTCCTCGGTCCTGGACCCCCACTCACCCTTCACAAGCCCAAGGCGCCCGAGGGGCTGAGAGAGCCAGACAGAAGGAACCATGAGCCCTGCTGCACAGCGGGGAAGCCAACCCCCAGACCACATGAGGACACCGAGGTCCACAGCGGGTGGAGCTAGGCCAGATGCTGGCTTCAGACTTCTGTCTCCTGCCCTAACCCTTGAGGCAGGCCAGAAAATATGTGCTGGGGGAGGAGGAGTAGGGGCTCCTGCAGAGGAGGGGGAGATAAGAATGGGTAGGCTTTGTGACACTGCCTGGCCCCGTGGCCTCATGCACAGCCTGCTCCCTCCCTGTGGGCTAAGTGGCTGCTGCAGGAGGAGGGGACAATAAGATAGCATGACGCTGCACGTCTGTGTGTAGATAAGCGCGAGGGCACCCACCTACAGGCTGCCCTCGGGGGCAGCTGATCCACAGAGAGGGGCTGAGTGAGCCACACAAGATAGGCACCTGGGACCCTGCCCCTGACTGCCAGGCCCCAGACTATCCGTCTCAGTGACACCCAGGCGTCCGGAGCCTCCCCAGCAGGCTGGCCTGGGCCCCAGAGGCAGTGGTCCTCCCTGCCTCTTGCCCAAGATGGATTGAGGCCCGAGGTTGGCAGGGACTCGTTGCTCTTAAAGGAGAAGTTTTAGTTCTGGGTTAAAACCGTCTTGGCCTGCGAAGGCAAAAAGCAAGTGCCAGCAAATGAAAGGGCCAGTGTGGTTACTGTGGCCTGGGGTCACGGCCTGGCTGGGCAGCCTCACACCGGGGCTTGCTGACACTGGGGGAGCCCCCAGCGCTATCCAGACACCCTTGCCAGGCTCGCAGGGCAACACGCACCTCATCCTACACAACTGTGGCCCGCCTCCCCCCCCCCCCCCCCCCCCCCCCCGGCTCCTCTCATCTACAAGCATTTGCTCTGGCTTCTTCCACGTTTCCCTCGGGCTCTCCAAATCCTGCCTCTTTTTTTCATGCCCCCTCCTCCAGGAAGTCTTCCCTAGGTGCTAGCACGTAAAAGCCTTGCCCCCTCCTCTGACTTCATCTAAACTTCTCTCCAGTTGAGCTGGCCTTGCCCCTCCAGCAGATTTCTAAATACGTGGTAGAGGCCAGTGGCCCCTGCTTTGCTGGGGTTTAATAGTGCTGAGCATGGGGCACCCAGCAGGGACACAATGCCAGCCCCGGGGTCCCCGTGAGGGCTTTTCTTGCTGCTGGATCCCTGGGTTATCCACAGTGCCATCGCTGAATCCCAAGTCCTAGCGTGAGTCGGTGGCCCCTAGGCTTGTAGAAGGTCTGTGTGGGGCCTCTCCTAGGAAACTCGATGAATAATAATAGAAAGAAAAAAGAATGCAAAAAGAGAAACATGATTTTATGAAATTCAGAAGTTCCTCTTGGAGGAAGAGCCTTCAGAGGCTTAAGTGGCTTAAGAGCCACAGACAAAATGATCCGTGTTCCAATAGATTTTAACCATGATTATGTCTGTGGGGTAAGCAGGTGCAGGACACAGGTTTTATTACCCATTTAATGAAGACTAAGGGGAGGGTGGCTGGCGTGTGAGATGGGCCCAAAGTCGCCAGCTGAGCGGTACCAGAGCCAGGGTGAGATGTTAGACCGGGTGGGGGTTGGACTCTGGGCTTCATCAATGGTTTCTTATGCCACAAGGCAGGAAGTCATCCAGAGGGAGTCTCTGTGGCCTGCAGGCTGAGTTCCAGGTGACTCTGCTTCTGTGCTGCATTAGAGACACTATTCCTTTCGTCAGACGTTTTCAACACCCAGAGTAATGGAATAACTACCGTCTCTGGGGGTCGGTGGCAAGGGTGAGTCCAACATGTGGAGCTCTGATTTATATGCAGCTGCTCAAGAATAGGCTTATTCTGATTACAGGTATATCCAGAAGCTTTCGATGGAGTCCAGCCAGCCCCAAATCCCACCTATGCTACCCCCACTTGGGTATCGCCCCTGTTCAGAGGCCCATCTGGGCCCTACACGGTAGTGTGGTGGCTCTTGGGTCCTCTCTGCTTCATCGGTCCGGATGCAAATGATCCAGGCATACGTACATACATGGTGTCGCAACCTCTCTGGAACCTGGTTAGTCGTAGCTGGGACTGTCAACAGTAGGTTGATCTGGGAGGCAAGGGGCTTCCCCCAGGGCTGGGTGGCCACCCCAGGAGGGGACTGCTCTTGACCGAGCATGTCTGTCTCCACGTATCAGAGATGACTGCCCTGTGTGTACTAGTATCTTACCAAAGGCGTAAGTTGCTCCCCTAAAGGGGCAGCCCACCCTCTTCCTGGCACTGTTGGCTGTAACTGGGGTTGAGGTGGGGCCAGGAAGGGGCTGGGACTGTTTCTCCCTGGAGACTCAACTCCAGGCATGAGGCCGTAGGGATGGAGACTCAGGGCACAGGGAGCCCTGATTCTGAACTTTGGGTTCACTTCCCGAGTGAAGGATGCACTTCCTGGGTTGATGGTTCTGAGGCTGCCCCCAGAGTTCCTATGCTGGAAGGTGACCTTGAGGGGCCACACCATCCAGCCTCTGTTTCATGATTGAGGGTCACCATGTCTTCTGGACAGAGATGCACCAAATGGGGAAAAGTCTAGAAGAAACTAGCAACGGGGCCTCTCATTGTTTTGCATTGTTCTCACGATGCCCCTTGGCCCAGAAGCAATGGAGGCACAGAAACCCCCCCACCTGCTTCCTTGCATTGCACTCTGTATCCCGAGATGCCCGGTGATTGCTCAGCGGCCATCTGGAGGGGAGCTGGGAAGACTTCTGTCCACTTACAGGGACCTCTTATCTGTCTAGGGAGATGCAAGCCAGCTGCCCTGAAAGCAGCGAGTTCAAATCAAGTGTGACACCCTTGCTGGCCATTTACATCACTGTCCTGTCGTCCTTTTTCTGTGCCCCCAACTCCTAACTTGATAAGTCACCCTCACCCACACCAGGCATCCAGAACACAGCCCGTGCACGCAGGGACAGGGGAAGGAGTGGGGAGGGGAGATGTGCGGGAGCAGCATGGGAAGGGCGCGGGGGTGGGGTGGGCAAGGGTGGGGACAGACTGGACAGAGTCCTGTTCATTCTCTCGGCAGGTGCCTACGTGCTCCGTGCCCCCACTGGAACAGAGGTCACGTGCCCTTGGCTAGGAAGCCTGTTCATATGGGGGCCTCAGTTTAAAGATTCTCTACTGACTCCTTGCTCTTGAAGCTCTTGGCACTTGAGAAGGATGGAGAGCAGAGGAAGAATGGTACATCTCCCATGCTGGCCCGCTGGCCCCGCGGCAGGCAACCCCAGCTTCCAGCCTCTGGATTGTGGAGGGGGGGTGTGGCTGGAATGCGAGGATTCCATGCACCAAGGGCTGGGGAGCGGGCTCCGGGGGGAGGGCGGGGGAACGAGGCGTTGCCCCCCGCAGCTTAGATCTCTGAGGGGCGGGCTCCAATCTGCGTGCGCTCTCTTTACAAAGAGATGACTGTGGCCACCACCTAAAACCCCTGGTTCTCTAATGTAAGAGATTTCCAAGCGTAACATCTTATAACCCATCACACGCGTCTTCCCAAAGCACGGCTTCTGTTAACCTTCCTGGGCCTCCGGTCTCGCATCTACAGGATGAATGGGTTGGGTGGGTACTCTATAGGTCCTGCCTTCAGGTCCATGCTGCTCTGGGATTAAAAAATAATTTTTTTACATGTTTATTTATTTATTTTTGAGAGAGAGAGAGACAGTGGGGGAGAGAGAGGGGGGGGGAATGAGCGGGGGAGGGGCAGAGAGAGAGGGAGGGAGACTCTGAAGCAGGCTCCACACTATCAACACAGAGCCTGATGTGGGACTCGAACCCACGAACCATGAGAACAAGACCTGAGCCCAAATCAAGAGTCGGTCGCTTAACCGACTGAGCTACCCAGGCGCCCCTGTTCTGTGATTTTTAGATAACCTGGGCATGCTACAGCTCAAGAACCAACAAGGGCTCGCTGGTCCTTCTTCATAAAGTCCAAACCCTTTTGTTCCACCTTATGGACTTCTTCCAGCTCTCCACTTACACCTTGACTGCAGGCCAGTCTCCCCACTGTCCCTCACCTGCACCATTTCTTTGGGTCTTCACTCATTATATTTCCCCCATCAAAAACGAACCTCCCAGAAAACAGTTTGGCAGTTCCTAAAAAGTTAAAAGTAGAATTTCCACCTGATTCAGCAATTCTACTTCTAGGTATATTTTCCAAAAGATTGAAAGAAGGGGCCAAACAGATACTTGTACGTACACATTCATGATGGTGCTACTCACGAAAGCCAGAAGAGGAAACAACCCCAGTGCCCACCGATAAACAGATAAATGGATAAACAGAACGTGGTGTAACCACACCCATGGAATATTATTCGCCTGGGACAAGGAAGGAAGTTCTGACACATGCTCCTGCGTAGATGAACCTCGAAACCGTTTTGCTAAGTGTAATAAGCCAGACACAGAGGGACGGCTATTTTATGATCCCACTTCTGTGGGATGTGTGTAAGAGCACGAGAGCCATGTTGATAGAAGGTGAGGGGGCTGGGGGGCCGGGGGGTTACTGCCTGGTGGCCACAGGGCTTCTGTTTGGGATGATGAGAGGTTCTGGGGGTGGATGGTGGGCGTGGCTGTGCAACCTTCTGGCTGTGCTTGGTGCCACTCAGTTGTGCACTTAAAACATGGCCCAAATGGTACATTATATGTTGCATATACTTTATCACAAGAAAACAAGGCCAAATGAAAAAAAAAACAAAAACAACCAACCAATCCAAACCAAACAAGCCAACCATAAAACCCTCCTTCCCTCTCTGCTTCTCAGCCCCTCCTGCGGAGCCCAGCTCCCTTGGCAAGCCTTCCTCACCCTGCTAGGCCATGCGGCTGGGGTGGGCCTTTGAGCTCTGCAAGCCATAGGGAACAGCAGTCCTGGGGACTCCTTGAGGAGGAGCTTAGACAATCCCTCAAGACTATTTACTTCTCTTTGAAAGAATGACCTTCGGCCGCCATCCCCTCCCTGCCTTGGGGAGGGCCCCTCTTCTTTGGTGGTGGCTGGGGAGCCTCCCTGGGGAGCCAGGGAAAGGGTGGTGAGCAGTTACATAACCTGCAGGGAGATTTTTTCCATCGGCCCAGGCAGTGCCAGCTTTCCAGAGGCGGCCACGGCAGGTAGAGGCGCCCTGTCTGGGCCGGCCGTGCCTGGGCAGGGCAGCGATGCCGTGATCTGGAGCGGCTTAGCATAGCTCAGATTCCCAGCGGCGGCTGGGGGCCGGGCGCTCGCTGAGTTGCGGGGAGGATCTGCTGTCTCCTGCTGGCCTGGCTCTGGGAAGGGGGAAGGAGGAGGTGCTGGGGGTGAGCCGCCAGCCAGCCAGGGGTGACCCTCTGGGGCCCAGGACACCCGAGCTGGCCTTCTCCGATAACCCACTTATCGGCAGGGCCTGCCTCGGCATGGCAGCCTCAGACGGGGAAGCGCCCAGCCAAGTTCTATGAGGGGATTTAGCCGGGAAAATGAAGCCGGGGGTGGGGGTGAGGCTGTGCAGGGAGGAGGACACGGCCTGGCAAGAAACACAGGTGATGGTGAAATAATCCCTGACTCGGGTAAAGTTCCCCTGGCCCAGAGATGGGCGGGAGCAGGACACTGAACTATTCCCTTCTGTTGCCACCAATGTTCCTTTGTCCCCGCTAGGCTGAACTCCTGAACCAACCATCTGATGCTTGCTGAGTACCTGCTATGGGACGGCACGGTAGTTGCGGGGGGGGTGGGGGGTGGGAAACACAAGGATGACAAGGACACAGTCTTTGCTCCCAAGGCACCAGGGGACACAGCCTCCAACAAGAAAACCGTAATGGGCAAGCCGCTGTTCTGGGCTCCTTCTGGGACTTACTGAGGGTCAATGATCACTTTCTTCTCTCTGCTTATGTTCCAATTAAAAATTCAAACTGCTTTTTTTCTTCCTGTCAAAATTACAGGCAGCTTCTGTCCCACTCAGTATTCCAAAGTTCCAGACGGGGCCTTAGATTCAGCACTTTTGGAAGCCACCTCCTGCTTCCCCTCCACCCCACACCATGTTGAACAGTCAGAGGCAGCTGGAGCCTCGAAAAAAGACACTCAGGCTTTGGACACTACCCTCACCCGCACCAAGTGGGAGAAGAGGACCAGAGGGGTGGGCAGGTTAGCAGAGACGGCCCATATACGGACTCTGCCATTGTGGAAGGTAGCCAGCAAAGGCTTCGTTACGTGTCTGTTGAGAGGAAGAAACGAGGGCTGCCAGAAAGAAGGTACGATCTGCTCATTCCAGAGCAAGCGTGGGCAACAAGTAGCTGTCTCTGGTTCCGGTAGGGTGGACTGGACCTTTGGTATCAGCCAAGCACCGGCTCTCCCTGGTGGGGTAGCTGTGCCGGCTGCAGCCTCCTTTGCAGAAGGTCAAGGTCCTGGGGTCTCCCGTGACATGCGAGGCAGGCTTGCCTGGTGCCCACCATTTGGGGGGAATGCGCGTGCCGACTCTGCATGGCCCTCACCGGGCAAGGACTCCAGCATGGGCAGAATGACTTGCTGACACCAGCAAGAGAAAAAGACCTTATGTGGGTCTGTGCAAACACCATCTACAATCTGCCCACAGGGAAAGCTGCCTGCGTTTGCCTGTGAGCCCTTTGCTTTATCCCCTCTTGATTTCTAGCAACCAGTGGAGGGGAACTCGGGGTGGGTACAGCCCAGGGCTTTGCTCAAGCTCTGGAATGCACAGAACAATGTGCTTCTATCCCTGGGTATGCCTGGCTTGGGCCAACAGTAAAATTAGTTTACATGCCTGGAGTGCACGTCGGCTCAGCGGTGGGCATGCAGAAGTAAGGGAGGTCTAAGCAGAGAGAGAGGGTTCAAGAGGGGGGAACCGGGCCTCACCTCAGGAATAGCAGCTGTGTGGTTCATCTGGATAAAGCAAATGGCGATGTAAAGGTGTTTCCTCAGACACCCCCAGCCCTCCAGTGGCCCAGAAAGCTCAGACTCCGAGACTGCTTGCTGGAAAGGCAGTGGGATTATTCCAGAAGGGTGGATTTTGGAATCCCCACGGATAGCTTCATGAGACAGATTCCTGATTTTCCCAACTTTCTGGTCCTTACACCTTATCTGGGCAGTGGCATGGGAGCCAGGGTGGCGGGCTGGTGGCTCTCATTCAGCCCTATGACTTTGGGTAAAGCTCGTAGCTTTCCTGAGACACTTTTCTCATCTGTGAACATGGGGAAAGATTCCCGCCCCGGAACCCGGCTCGGAGAGAGTCTTGGCATTCACTCACAAGGTGCTCAGGAGTGGAGAAGCTCATCATACACCAGGGAGCACTGGGCCCTAATACTGAGGGCTCCGTCTTTCCCCTACGAGCATTTCCCAAGCACCTACTACGTCCAAGTCATGAGGCCAGGAGCTGGGGACCAATGCTAACTCAGCCAGGACTTCTGCTCTTGAGCAGCTTACATTTAGAACTGGTTACAACCCCAGGAATCAGTGTTAGCTCCTCTCTTCCCTCCCCCCTGTAAAAGATGGGAGTTAGGAACTCGAGGCTCCAAGTGGAGAGGAACAAGTTTCATTTTCCCAAACCTTGAGATAACCAGGAGAGAAGGAGGTTCTCTCTGATGAGTGGAGTTAGAGGGATGGCCCAGTGCCAGTGCTGGCCCCAAGCCAGCAACTGTGGGACCAAGACAGGGGGCAGAGTTTGAGAGAAACGGGGCAGGAATAGGGTGTATGTGTCACTCAAACCCTGAAGATGCATATTATGTTCTGACTTACTGATAGAGCAGCCAGACCAGGGAGTCTTGAGTGTATCTTCTGGGCCTAAACCCACAGTTGAAGCCACTCCCAGAGACCCCGTGGAAGCCCCGTGCAGCCCCCAGGCACCACTCAGTGGAGTTTCCGTGTTTCAAAAGCTCCAAACACAGTGCTTACTGGTGACCTCGCCTGAAACACAAGGGTTTATCTGCTCTCTAGCTTGAGGCCAGCTTTTTAAAAGACAATCTTATAGAAGGTGCGGGTGGAGAGCAATTTATTTTGAAATCTGGTCACATGCCAGATTCCGAGTTGGCATTTTTTCACAACAGCCCCGCTGTGTTTACGACTTGAGTTGGGATGAGTTTTTTTTTTTTTTTTTTTTTTTTTTCAAAAAAGGTATCGCATCCTTCTGTTAGATGTGTTGTTGGCAACGGTTGCTAGGGAGAGCTGGGGTCAATTACAGACACACTGATGCCTGCTCTAATAATACTTCGCTCTGCATAGCTCAGATGCAGACACCTCTTGGCTAAACAGGGCACACACATTTCAACAGAGGAGGGCTTGAACTTGTACTACCCAGGCATATCTCGGAGAAGGAGCACTCCCTGAGCCCAAGTGGAAGGCTTGGGGTGGTGACAGGGCAGTGCCGGGTGGAGGGGGCTCAGGCCTCCAATTCCTCTCATTCCAAAGGTCCCATAAAAGAGGCATGCTCATTCTTCCCTGGGTGAAGCTGGAGCCTCCCCCGCCACCCCTCCGCCCTATTATCATTCCACTATTCCCTGGTGACGGTCAAGGCGAGTTTTGGTGACTTCCATAACCCAGGGGTCCTGGGCAACCCATATTCTCCCGGAAGTCAGAAAGCATCCGCGCACACACTCTAGTGGGTGTGGAACCCCACAAACACGAAGTCAGGGGCTGGGTGGGAGAGGGGGAGTGAGGCGGGCTGGGCAATGAAACAAATTGACTTCCCAGCTTTACTGGGTGGCCCGGCGTCTGGCCCACTCCCGACAACGTGGGCTGAGAGTGAGGTCCTTCTCCTGGAACATACGATCACTGCCCTGACAAACGTCGGAGGCCAAGAAAAAGAAAAAGGACGTGGGGAGACAATCTGAGGACAGAGAGAAGTAGGGCCAGTGGCGAGGAGAGGCAGCTCTGGGCTCCCACCGGGATGACTTGGTTAGTGTGGAGGTGCTCCAGGAGGAACCCCAGAACGGGGGAGAGGAGTATAAGAAAGGGCCCCCGGGATGACCCAGAACAGCTTCCTCACTGCCCGGAGGGGAACCCGAGGCCAGGCAAGGTGAAGGGACTGTCTCAGCTGCCCCGTCTCCTGCTTTGGTGTTCTCCCACCAGCTCGAGCTCCGCGTCTTTCCACATTACTCAGCAAAGAGTCCAGTACCTGGTACAAATTTCTCGACTGGCTCACGGGATGACAGGCAGGGCCAGCTGGTTCGTAAGTGACAACAGTGGCACAGTCAGGGCATCTCTGAAGTGTCTTCCTGACAGTGGTGCTCAGCCAGCTACACAGCAGAATCACGGGGGAGTTCTTCCAAAAGGAAGGCCAGCCTGTCCCTGGAGAATGGAATTCACCTGGTCTGGGGCAGGACGCCTGCAACAGTGTATCTTACAAGCTCCTCTCCATAGGATTCTCACCGGCAGCTAGGCCGAGAACCACTGGCCTAACGAAAATCTGATGGCTGAAACTCACCATTGCCAGGCCAGATTCCCACATTTCACGATCACACCGATAAAAGACTGTGCCTCAGTTGGCCTATTTGTGACACTGAGCCATCACCAACAAACCATCAGTCATCCGATACAATGCCTTGCTACTCAGAGTGTGAGGTCTCTGGGCCACCAGCACCCAGGGTGTTGGATCTGCAAACCCTCGGGCTGCACTCAGAGCTTCCAAACCAGAATCTGCATTTAAATGAAATCCTGTGTGATTCAAAAGCACGTTCAAGTTTGAGAAGCGCTGCTCTGATGAGAGGCACTGATCTGATGCATTTAAGAAATGTCTGTTATTATAATAAGTAGAATTTTATTTACAAGAACACTAGGGAAAGGACCACGTTTAAGGCAAAAAGACTCGGTTTTGATGTAAAAATTGGGGACCATTTCTGGGCTGTGGGACTGGTGACAGGGGGTCTACTGAAACCCTAGGGTCCCTGGCATCATCATGGCTCATGAGGGCAGTGTTCTGGGTTCCTGGAGCTGACGATGCTGAGTCTGGCTGGGAAGGGTGGAAGGTCCTTTGACCTCCGCCTGGCCCCAGTTACGCTCCATGGGGTCTGCACCCCAGCTTGGGGGGCAGCTCTCCCACCTCTGCACAGCACCCTCTACGTCAGAGCACGCCCCTCCCCCTATGCCGCCAGCTCCCGCTGCTGAAACCTGAGGCAGCAAAAAGGAGCACACCCGAAGCCAATGCCGAGAGCTGAGTTCACAGGGCGCTTCATACCCCTGGCACATTGCGGCCAGCATCACTAAGCCGGGCCTCTGACGTGGAGGAAGCCACCTAACTGACCACAGCGGGGGACGGGGTGGGGCATCTCAGAGGCCACGGAAGGGGGCTGGCTGGAGACCTGGTGAGCTGTAAGAGGATGGAGTGGAGAGTGAACCACAGAGGGAGAGAGGGAAGGGGAGAGCTCTGGGGGCCGGGCTGGGGCTGTCTGCCAGGGGATACAAATCAGGTTTGCCACAAAACGAAGGCAAGTAAAAAAAGACACCCCTGTGGGCCTTAAGAAGGAAAGTGGGGTTTGATGACCCATGCCTACTTCCCTCTTTTCTTGTACCTTGTGAGTCTGGGGTGATGAATGGCCATGAATCAATCATGCTGCCTGGAAAGCTGACTTCAATCTGTCCCCTCCTCAGCGGCTGGGAGAAGCAGCAGGGCCCGAGGAGGCCCAATCAGACCCATGGGGGGTGGTTTCCTCTGGGCCTCGCAGTTAGGGAGTTGATCCGTCAGGAGCTCGGGGCAGCGGCACACGCGTACATCCAGTCTGCCCTCCATGGGAGCCTGAAGGGCCTTGAAAGTGAGCGTCTGGCTCAAGCCCTTCGAGGGGTTCTCTCCTTAGCTTACGCAAAAGCTGGGGCTGCGGGTGGTGAAGACGGGGTGAGTGGGGGCCAACGGGGGACATTTAGGTTTCTAAATACCTAATCCACAAGTGCTCTACCCAGGCAAGTGGCAGATGTGGGGCTGAGAGCCCTCCTCTGCTCCAGGGACAAGATGGCATCAGTAGGGCTGTCTCCCAAAGCACATGACGTACCTGTCCTTGAGGCACACTAGGGGGTGGGCAGGTTTCTGAGGACTAGGGGCACCCGAGACTGTTTCCTGCAGTGGAAGGGCCCAGGGAAAGTGAGGGAGGAGGAGGCTTGCGTGGGGCCCCTCGTGCCCCTCCTCAAGGCCCCCGCCTCATCGCTGGCAGCACAAAACCGTAAGGTCCCCTGATGGGCGTCAAGCAGCCAAGCCACGCACGTCCCAGCGGGAGCCGCAGAGGTCCAGTTCCAGCTGATGACCCCTGAATCAGGTCGGAAAGCCCTGTTTCCCGGCTTTCAGGTTAGCGTTCTTGCCCTGAGCTCGTGTTTGCCAAACCAGGCCTCTCGGCATACTAATTCCAGAAGAAGTTATTAGCTGGGGGATGCAAAGGAGACTCTGTGGAGTTCAGTGCGGCCAAACAGGTTCCCTTCCTGCTGTGCTGAGCCAGCCCACTTTGTGGCTGACGGAGAGGCGGGCGCGCCACGGAGCCCCTTCTGTGGTTGAGCATTTCCCAGGATTGATGCCCTGCCGGACACCGTGGGCAAGGCTGCTTTAACCACAGGTCATTGGAAGAAATGCCTGACCCGGGCAGGATCCTGGGCGGCCCCTGCGGCCAGCTGCCCTTCCCAGCTGGGTGCGTCTCGTCTGCACGCCCTGTATGTCTGTCCGCCACTGGTTCTGGCTAGGTTACTTGGAGCTGGCAGCCGTTGTCTAGAAGTCTTGTCCTATCCTGGCCCTTCTCGGAAAAAGATCTAAATCCAAGGCGAATGGCCGATCCCGGCCCTGACTCCCCCATGCTTGGCAGGACGTGGCAGACAGGCCGCTCCCGGCCGTCACCCTCCACACTCTCCCAGGACATTCCGGCCCGTGAGGAACATGCCCGATGTGCAAATCCCTCAGGTAATGCGGGAATTCGTCACCAGGGGAGCGTGGGCGATCCAGGAATGGGAACCTGATCGGGGCCCGGAGCTGGAAAGAAGCAGGCCAGGCTGGCCAGCGAGGGCTCGGGTTGCAGTGAGCAGGCTCTCCCCAGGAAGAGGGGAGGAGGGCGGGGATGGAGCCCTGTGGGCAGCATGTGGGGGGGAGGGGGCTCCCTCCTCCCTGTTTTTTAGGAAGAGACCTTAGACTTCGAACCAGGTGGTTAAGACCAAGGCGACCACATGCCTTGGTTTACGCCTGGTGTCTGGGCGTAATTACAAACAGAGCCCTCGCGACTCTCAGGACGGTTGTAGTTTGGATGACTTGTCACACGGTCGCCCTTGTTCAGACAGACCCGCAGTTGGTCTCTGTCCGCTCTGCACCCCTGTTTTCCGAACCGCCAGGCTCTAGTCTCACCTCACCTGGGCTGGAAACTCAATTCACATCTCAACTAGCCTAAGGTACAAAGGCACACTACAGAAGACTTTTCTCCAGCCAAGAGGCCCCAGCCATGGTGGCCATGCCGGGCCACCTGCTACCTCTCCTCTGATGCCACCAGTTTACCTGCCACCACCCGTGACAGAAGGGCAGGGATCGGCCCCTGGCTCGTGGGACGGAACGGCGCTGGCCTTAGTCTGCGCACCCACACCCTTACCGACACTACACGCTCACGGTCACGAAACCAGCACTGGATGCGGGGAACCCATGGAGGAAGAAGCGAAAAGCGGGGGGAGGAGGGATTTTGAGCCAGAAGGCACCGAGGAACAAGATAGTCTTAGGTCGCCACACTTCCCTTTTGCCCTAAGAGTGGTTTCAGGAAGCCCAGTGTATCGGCAAGAAGATCACACCTCTCCTGCTCAAAGCCTTTGCACCTTCTGCTCAGCTCCAGCCACACCACCACCAGGGCCTGGTGGTCCGGGGCGGGAGGAGGAAAGGTGAAGTCTACACCCGGTTCACGTCTGCTCGGACGCGGAGAGGTCAAAGCACAGACGCTGGTGAGGAGCAAGGATCAGCTCTCTTATCGTGGAAATAGAAAGAGGGAAAGGCTGGTTAAACACGAAACACCTATAAAATTATATTGGTCCATTGTAACCATGGATCACTCACACAAACACACGCAAATCCGGCCACTCATCCCGTGCCCCTCAAGTGCCTTTTTATTTTCTATAATTAATCGGGCAAGGGTGGAACTTGGGAAAAGTTCAACTGTGGTCAGAATCTGCAGCCTTCTCTCTAGTAATAACCCACTGGCGGGCGCGGCGGGGCGGGGGAGGGGAGGCTCAGCTGTCGGTGTCCGGTTACCTGAAGCATGTTGAGGAGCAGGCTCCGGAACTTGGTCCCCTCCACCATGAAGAGTGCCATCTTGTCGCAGAGCTTTGCGGCCGTAAAGGCGAAGCTGCGGTCGGACACGGCCTTCTGGTAGATGGTCCGGACGATCTCTCCCAGCATCTCCTCGGAGTTGGTCGAGTTCTGGGCCTCCTCCATGAAGGTGGTGAGCTTGGCATCCACGTCACTGCTGTTGTTCCGCATGCTGTTGAGGATCTCAATCAACTTGTCCATCTTGTTCTGCTGAGGGTTGGTGGTCTCCACGGCCACTTCGTCCTGGGGGCGTGGGAGACAAACTGAGTCGTGCCTCAGTGGAGCCGAGGATACCACTGGGGGTGGCCAGTGGAGGGAGGCCTGCTGCCCCCAGCAAGGACCCAGCCCTACCTTCATGAACCTGAGGTCTGGTCCCTCTGGGAATGCTGACCTCCACCTAGGACCCCCAACCACCAAGGCCCTCTGCTGACCTTTTTCTTGGCTCTTAGGGGCTGATCTTTCTTGCAAGTTCTAGCTCTTACCCAGGATTCCCACATATATTGGTTCTGTTTGTGTACGTGCCCATCGAAGGTCTCAAGCTAGGAATGACCCAATGGGGCTTGTAAAAGATGAAATAAGGTAACAAAACAAAAAACTGGGTCAAAGAGAAAACGAGGGCAGGAAGGAGGAAAGTATTCAAAATGTGTGCTATATCGGTAAAAGGTGCCCACGGAATGGCCACCTTGCTTTCCAGGCTCCCAGATCCGGATAAACACGGCCCTGGTTTTATGTCCTGTGGAGACTGTGCTGGCCTTCTGTAACAAACGCTATACCCCGGGGAGCCCTCCAGTGTGCCACTGAATGGATGGGCACTTCTAGGAAGGAAATTTCAGACAGCTAACTCTACACCTTTAAGAAGGTTCACTGCACGCAGACCGGGCCTGGACAGATCTGATAGTCTCAAAAGTATTTATTCAAATACAATGGAGGGGTGGCCAAGAATGTGACTGCCCTACCTACTGGGATGGGAGATCAGGGAAGAAGGGCAGGGTCAGGGACAGAAAGTGGGGTCCCGTGCTTGCCCTCCTATTCCCAACCAGGAGAGCTCTAGGCCGGGAGGCACAGACCGGAGTTCTCGAACCTGCTTTCTGCCTCTAGCTGTACGGCTGTGGGCAGTGGTTTCACTCTCTGGGCCTCAGTCTACTTCCTGGGAAGATGCGGCGGCTGGATGATGTCGAGCTTCCCCTGAGCCCTACTTATGGCCTTAGCCAATGTCCTCCTGCTCTGGGAATCCGGGAGGCCTCACCTAAGGGGAGTGCTCGAAACCCGTGTATGGGTGCTATGGACCTATCTTACCCGTTCTAATCCCTTCCTTATCCACCCCACTGCCCCACCATCTGGGCCCCCGGACATTATATAAAATAAGAACCACCCAGGAGGTCTTTATGCCTGCCATGGCCTGTCTGCAAGGCATGCAGTGTTGCTCTCATTTTACAGATGAGTCAACTGGGGCTCGGAGAGGTTAGGGGACTTGTCCAAGGTCACCCAGCCAGCCAAAGGCAGAGTGAGGAGCAACAGGTGGTTTGCTGGACCCTAAAGCACCAGCTACGTTTAGTAGGACTGGAGGGAATTTAGTGAGTAATCCCCTCTCTGTGGCCAGGCTTTGAGGAATGTGTCTCGGCACGTCTTTAGGAGGACCCTACGCACTGTCACCACGCTGGTCACTACATGCCACCGGCCTGGTCTCCAGGCTCCCACCTCTGGGAAGGAAGGAAATGAGGGAGGCTCTCCCTCTGGACCTCACAGCTGCTTCCCCCACCGGGGGCAGCGGGGCGGGAGCTCAGGGCTGTGGAGGACACAGGTGCAGCTTCAGGCATTGGCTGGGGAAGGGGTCTGACCTGCCTTGTCCTGACCGAGTGTGGACCTGGGCTTGGCCTTTCAGGCAAAAGGGGGAGGAAAGAAAGCAGCAGTGAGAGGCCAGAGAGAAGCCCAGAGCTTCGAGCTCCACAGAAGCCCCACAACGGGGACTCTGTGGGGAGGGCCGGGGGCCAGCCGGCCTTTCTCAGGAGCAGTTCCTCTCCAAGGTGACCTTTCCTGCATCCCTGGCAGGGAAGGGGGGCCAGGGTAAGCACAGTGGACACGATGCTGCCGTTGACATAGCCTTATCCCTTTGCTAGAGGCTCAGGGACACGTCCCCTTGAATCAGCGAACCACGCTCTGGGGGCCACGGTCAGGATACAGTGAAGAAAGAGAGGCTGGTGGGGGTGGGGGCAACAGTTACGAAGGCCCTTCCTCTCAGGGCTGGTGTCGGAGCACAGTCGGCACCCGTATGAGGCTGGGGTTGAGGGCCTCCTTCAGTTTTGTCCCTTAGATGCCTCCTGGGCCGCTGGCGGATCAAGGAGGAGAATGGCAAAATCGAGACCCGCTCGCACTCTGCCCAACTCACCTTTGCTCTCGACCCTGGCGGGGACCACAGCTGGCCGGTGCTTACCTTGGGGGGAAGCATCCGTCCTTATCGTACAAGCTCCCAGTCTTTCCCAAATGCCCTTTAGCACTGTCAGGGCAGTGTTGGACCCCAGAAAATGCTGGAGGCAAGAACCAAGCCTACCCTGCACGCTTCCCATCCCCCTCAGGTACATGCTTCTTCCTCCCTTTCCCTCCCAGGCTGCGGGCTGGTGCCCAATGCCCACCTCGGCCTCTTGGGGGACCAGAAGGTGAGGAGCCGGAATGTGCCGGAGGGGGTTCACGTACGGGCCAGTCCTCCGGTGGCCAGCAGTCCCCGAGGCAGTGGTGGCCGCCTCAAACCCGAGCCTGCCTACCAAAGTGCCTACCTCACGATGTCTTCCCTGGTACAAGAGAACAACGAAAATTCATTTACCGGTACCTTTTCTTTCAGCCTTCGCCGCAGCCTGTCTTTGGAAGACTGGAGCAGGGTAATTTTGGGCCGCTCCCCGATGCGCTCGGGAATAATACTGTCTTTACGCTTTGTCTCGGCCTCTGGACCCCCCGGCTGCGGTGGGGGCAGCCTCTCGGAAGCCACTGAGGCTGGGGCATCAGGGCTGCGGGGGGGCTCGAGGCCGCCGTGCCCGGTGTCCCCCAGGGCATCCTCAAGTTTGGGGCTCTCCACGGCCACGGTCTCTTTGGCATTGCGGTGGGCGCCTGCCTCCCCCTTGTCGCCTGGCGGGTGCTTCATGTTGCTGTGGTGCCAGCGCCGGTTCTGGCTGTAGCCGTGATGAGTGGGCCTCCCTGAGGGGTGAGGCACCGAGCCCCCCTGGTAGGATTTCTGGTGGTCCCTGTTGTGTTTGGCACTGACCGTCGGCTGGTGGTCACCATGCTGCTGGGGCTTGTTCCCTCCCGGAGGCCTCTGCTGCCGTCTGCAAACCGAAGAGGAAAGACAGAGAGGGTCACTGGGAGGATTGTTCAGGGTCCCTGTGTCCAAACGCTGGGCGAGCAGTTCACGGAGCTGTTCACGTATTCGTTCTGTCTACCCCCTTACTGGACACCTCCTCTGTGCCCGACTCCGCGGCAGGGCCTGTGGACACAGCACAGCACGAGACAGACGGGGGGCCTGCGATTACAGAGTCAAGTCAGTCCCTGAGTTCGAGTCGTATTTTCTGCCCTTGTTAGAATACACATCAGCACACGCGTGGGGAGCCAAAGTCACACGATGCGTCAGAGCAGATCGTGAATCCTCCTGACTCTGACCCCAGCCACCCAGCTTGTACTCTTGATGCACCTGTTACCATTTTGGGACTCCTCCCAATGCAGTCTACGCACGTTCCGAAGAAGATACATACATAGACCTGTATCTGGTGACAGCTATCCTGTGAATCAATTTTTACCATCATGGCTCTTGTGAAGTTGTATCATTTGTTCAACAACTTTGTTTGCGTGTGTGTGTGTGTGGGGGGGGGGGTACATTGACATTTTCACCCCCAAGCCCACAAACAAAATATGCAATAGGAAACTGTTATGCACTCAATGGTGTGTCCCCACCCCTTCAATTCACATGTTGAATACTCAATCCCTAGTACCCAAGAATGTGACTGTATTTAAAGATACGGGCCTTTAAAGAGGGGATTGAGTTAATCCGTTAGGCCGTTAGGGTGGGCCTCAATCCAATGGGACTGGTGTCCTTATAATAAGAGGAAATCTAGACACATAGAGAGACACCAGGGATGTAGACACAGAAGAAAGACCGTGTGAAGATACAGCAAGACAGACATCTGCAAGAGGAGAGGCCCCAGAAGAAACAAACCAAGACACCTCAGTCTTGGACTTCCAGATTCTAGGGCTCTCAGAAAAAAAGATTCTGTTGTTGAGCTGCCCTGTCTGTGGTATTTTGTCACGGGGGCCCGAGCTGACTAACCCAAAAGCGACATTTGACTCACCGATTTACCGGACACACTATTTTCTAAGGCAGAGAACATGACAATGGAACAAATCTGAGGTGTGCACAGGAGATGAACCCCAAACATTTTGCACGTTTATTTTTATTTTTGGGACAGAGAGAGACAGAGCATGAACAGGGGAGGGGCAGAGAGGGAGACACAGAATCGGAAACAGGCTCCAGGCTCTGAGCCATCAGCCCAGAGCCTGACGCGGGGCTCGAACTCACGGACCGTGAGATCGTGACCTGGCTGAAGTCGGACGCTCAACCGACTGCGCCACCCAGGCGCCCCCCCCCCCAAACATTTTGATCCATCTCTGGAAGCATTCTTGTGCTCACCCCCCAGTGTTTTCCACGCCCTGACTTTATGGGATGTGCAGCTGGAGAACTGTGACCTGTCCCTTTGGTGGGGACAGCGGACCTTCATGGCACTGAATTTTATGAACCCAAAAAAGGCATTGATTTACTTTGAAACTATTATTACTTATATAAACTCAGTTTCAATGTTCACTTGACAATTTCGTATCCGTGAAAATCTGGAGGCATCTTGGACTGAGGTTAAACATATCATTTTTCCATTAAAATTAATGAAAACAATTTTTTTTCCATTGAAAAGCCTTCCCTCCCGGCAGGGTTTTCAAGGGGAATTAAAGTTATTAAGTGGGAGACAGGTGTATAGTGTTTTGTTTCCACACAAATGGTAAAGACAACACATTGCATGTTAGAAGTAGAAATTAGGGTGTTTCTGGGGGGGGGATGTTTGACGATCTGTTACAAGAGCCTCTAGTACATGTAAATTGCTGCACCTTGTTAATTCCACTTGGTGGCAATTTATCGAAAGGAAATCCTCAAAAGCCTTGCACAGGGATGTAGGCACAATTTGTGCATCGTGGCAGTGTTTAACAGTGAGAAACAATGTGGAATGTTAAGAACCTGGTGTTAAGACTTCACTCTGGTTGATGGAAGAAAGCATGTGTTGTCCTATGTGTAGCATGGTGCTACTTTTTAAGGCAAATATTTGTATGCATAGAAAAATCTGGAAGGAAAGGCGCCTGGGTGGCTCAGGCAGTTAAGTGTCCAACTCTTGATTTCGGCTCAGGTCGTGATCTCACAGTTCTGCGTGGGGTCAATCCCCGCATTGGGCTCTGAGTTGGCACCACGGAGCCTGCCTGGGATTCTCTCCTGCTCTCTCTGTCCCACCCCCACGCTCTCTTTCTCCCTCTCGCACACTCTCCCTCTCTCAAAGTAAATAAATTTTAAGAAATTAAAAAAAAGCAACACAGAAAAATCAGGAAGGAAACACATCAAAATGCTAACAGTGGTTAACTCTGGGGGATGGGATGAGGATTTTTCTTTTTTACTTGTGTTTTCTAAAAGAACATGAATTTATTTTTCTAAACTTTTTACTGTGAGATAATTACAGATTCGCGTGCACTGGTAAGAAATAATACAGAGAGATCTTTTGCATCTTCTACCCAGTTTCCTCCCATGGTAACATCTTGCAGAACTCTGGTACAAGATCACAATCAGGATTTTGACATTGATACAGTCAAGATACAGAACATTCCCATCACTGCAAGGATGCCTTCCTGTTGCCCTTTTATAGCCACACCTACTTCCCTTCCACCACCTCCTCTTGAGCCCCTAGCAGTAAGTAATCTAGTCTTCATGTCTACAATTTGTCATCTCAAAAATGTTACATAAATGGAATAATTTACAATCTGTTACAAGAGCCTCTAGTACATGTAAATCGCTGCACCTTGTTAATTCCACTTGGTGGTAATGTTACATACATTACAGTATGTAACCCCGTGGGATTGGCTTTTTTCACTCAGCATCATTCCCTGGAGATTCATCCAGGGCGTTGCACGTATCCATAGTTTGTTCCTTCTTACTGCTGAGCAGTGTTCCACAGTGTGGATGTATTAGCGAGTTTAACCATGTACTCGCTAAAAGGCATCTGGGTGGGTTCTAGTTATTGGCTACAGTGCACAAAGCTTCTATGGACATTTGTGCACAGATTTTTGTTAAGTTTTCATTTCTCTGGGATAAGTGCCTGGGGGTGCCATTACTAGGTCATATGGTAGCTACTTGGTTTAAAAAGAGAACTACTGAGGGGTGCCTGGGTGGCTCAGTCGGTTAAGTGTCCGACTTTGGCTCAGGTCATGATTTTGAGGTCTGTGAGTTCGAGCCCCGCGTCGGGCTCTGGGCTGACAGCTCGGAGCCTGGAGCCTGCTTCAGATTCTGTGTCTCCCTCTCTCTCTGCCCCTCCCCCACTCAAGCTGTCTCTCTCTCTCTCTCTCTCTTCTCTCTCTCAAAAATAAATAAACATTACAAAAAAAGAGAGACAGAGAGAGAGAGAGAAAACTATTGAACTATTTTCCAGAGAGATTGTATCACTTTACACTCCCACCAGCAACACACAAACTGTTCTCAGTCATTACGTCTGTGGATAATTTTCCAGGCCCACTTTTTCTCTGCTCTACATTAGAGTCTGAGACCATGTATGTTAGATTTGCTGTTATGGACCCCCCAGGTCCCAGAAGCTCAGTTCCCTTTTTTTTTTTTTTTTTTTTTTTTTGGTCTATTTTCTCTGTGTGGCTCAGATTAGATCTTTTTTTTTTTTTTAATTTTTAAATGTTTATTTATTTTTTTTTTTTAATTTTTTTTTTTTTCAACGTTTATTTATTTTTGGGACAGAGAGAGACAGAGCATGAACGGGGGAGGGGCAGAGAGAGAGGGAGACACAGAATCGGAAACAGTCTCCAGGCTCTGAGCCATCAGCCCAGAGCCCGACGCGGGGCTCGAACTCACGGACCGCGAGATCGTGACCTGGCTGAAGTCGGACGCTTAACCGACTGCGCCACCCAGGCGCCCCTAAATGTTTATTTATTTTTGAGAGAGAGAGAGAGCAAGCAGGGGAGGGGCAGAGAGAGAGGGAGACACAGAATCTGAAGCAGGCTCCAGGCTCTGAGCTGTCAGCACAGAGCCTGGTGCAGGGCTCGAACCCATGAACTGTGAGATCATGACCTGAGCTGAAGTCGGATGCTTAACCGATTGAGCCACCCAGGCGCCCCATGGATCATTTTTATTCTATCTTCCAGTACACTGGTTCTTTCCCTTGTCCCTCCATTCTGCTGTTGAACAGACGCATTGAGTTTTTAATTTAACTATTACGTTTCATTTGGTTCTTTGTTATAGCTTCTATTTCTTTGCCAAGACGTAATTTTTCATTTGTTTTAAGCATGTTCTTTTGAAGCATTTTCCTGCTGGCTGCTTTAAGATCTTTTGTCAGAGAATTCTAACACTTCTGTAATCTTGGTATTGGTGTCTTATTGTCTTTCTTTACTCAGTTGAGATCTTTCTGAGATTTCCGGCTGAAACCTGGACATCTTCAGTATTGTGTTACGAGCCTCTGGGCTCATGGAGAACTGTTTTAGCTGGCTTCCTCTGACCTTGCTTCCAATAGTGGAAAGGGTTGCCGTGCCCTGTTACTACCGAGTGGGGAGTACAGGTCGGGTTCCCTACTGGGCCTTCTGTGACACCCCAAGGGAGGCCCGCTTTACTGCGGTGCGGGGTTGGGAGTTTGGGCCCCTCACACCGATGCCTCCCTGGCGGGGAGGGGAAGGGTGCGTATTGCTACTCTCCACGTGGCCTCCACTGACACCATGGTGGAGGGGGGGCGTGGAGCCTTGTACCTGGTGGATGGGGGTGGGATTCAAGGCCCCCATGTGGCCCCCACTGACACAGAGGAAGGGGTGCTCAGTGCCCCACAGGGGCGAGTCCTAACTCCTCACTCGGCCTCTCTGACCCCACCCTGGTGGAGGATTTGGGCGCCTCCTCAGCCTGGTGACTGTGCTCGTGTGGGTCAGGCCCACTGACCTCTGCTTGTGTGGGTCAGGCTGGAGCCCACATTTTTCCTGGGAGGTTTGCCCAGAGTAGAGCATTACTGTCCGGGAGTTTTCTGTCTTGTAAGGTTGCCCCTTTCCTGGTCCTTTAGCGAGAGAGGGCAGGCTTTTGTTGGGGCTTTCCGGTCTGCCTGGGCCTACTGGCATTTCTGGGTTGCCAACTTCTTTACCTCCAAGTCTGGGATCTGTGAGGCCAGGAAGAAAACTCTGGTAAGTTACCACCGTGTCGTGGCCCGAGTGCCATGGTGCCCAGCCAGTCTGCCTGCTTTCCACCTTCTGGAGTCCTCTTATGTCCATTTTTAGATAGGATGTTCAGGGTTTCTAGTTGTCTGTATTTATTTTAATAATTTATTTAGTTATTTATTTATTTTTTCAACGTTTATTTATTTTTGGGACAGAGAGAGACAGAGCATGAACGGGGGAGGGGCAGAGAGAGAGGGAGACACAGAATCGGAAACAGGCTCCAGGCTCTGAGCCATCAGCCCAGAGCCCGACGCGGGGCTCGAACTCACGGACCGCGAGATCGTGACCTGGCTGAAGTCGGACGCTTAACCGACTGCGCCACCCAGGCGCCCCTATTTTAATAATTTAAGAGTCATTGTAGAAACATCTGTAGAAGCCTGGTACATTGAACTGAGGCCGGCTGACCGGGTGTGCCCTGGGCCCTTCTCGTGAGGCCTGCCTGGTACTTTTCATCACTGGGTCTGAAGTACATACTGGGTAAAAAAGCCGTGCTGTCCCGATACGTGGGTGCAAAAGGCTTCTCCTCTAACACCCCTCACCTCTACCAGCACACCTAAGGCTCTATCTAGTTTTACTCCCCAATGGCCTCATTCTTTTTTTTTTTTTTTTCATGTTTCATTTCTTTTCTTTAATTTCAATTAAAAAACTTTTTTTTAATGTTTATTCGTTTTTGAGAGACGGAGAGCAAGCAGGGGAGAGGCAGAGAGAAGGGAGATACAGAATCCTAAGCAGGCTCCAGGCTCCGAGCTGTCAGCACAGAGCCCGATGCAGAGCTTGAACCCAAGGACGGTGAGATCACGACCTGAGCCGAAGTCGGACGCTCAACCAAGTGAGCCACCCAGGCACCCCTAATTTTAATTTTTCTAAAGTTTATTTATTTATTTTGAGAGAGGGAGAAAGCGCGAGTGGAGGAGGGGCTGAGAGAGGGGGGAGACAGAGAATCCCAAGCAGGCTTTGCACTGTCAGCACAGAGCCCAGTGCAGGGCTCCATCCGACGGGACTGCAAGATCATGACCTGAGCCGCAGTCTGCCACTTAACTGGCTGGGCCACCCAGGTGCCCCCCCCCTCCAGAATGGACTCATTCTAAAAACAGTAATCATCAATGGACCAGTGCCTTAAGTCCTGGAAGACTGTCAGTTTGCATTCACAGCAGAGCAGGGGTAGAGAGCACAGGTGCCCGGGGAAGCGTGGGGCCCCATCCGCAAAGTGAGTCACTGAGTCGGTTCTTCCCAGGGATCACCCATTGGCCTTCAGACTGCCCAGACCTAAATCCAGATGCCTGAGACACAAGTCAGCTCAGAAGCCCGCGGCCCTCACCTGAGAATCACGGACTGACCTACATTGGGAGAGCCACTGGGAGAAAGTCCACGGCCCTCCCAACTCCTCAGGGAACCACACGCCTGTGACATTTTGTGAATCCCCCCTACTTTTATTTTTCAATTACTTTCAAAGAATTCACCCTTTCTCCTTCTACCCTCTTTGTTCTCTGAGTATGAGTAATTTTTAAGCCCAGAGAAGAACCTTGGAAATTCCCTGGCAGATAATGCTTGATTCTCACGACTTTTCCCATCCTTATTTAGAAAAATTGTGGTGCCTGCAGCTATGGCCCAAGGAATGCCCCCAAAGGATGGTTGACCAAGTCCTTCCCAGCATCTGTCTTGAAACTGTCTGGCTTCCTACTTGCCATTATCAGGGATCTCCCTCTCTCTGCCCAACATCCTCCTTACCCCCCCCCCCCACCCCCAAGCAAAACAAAACACATCAAATCAAATCAAAACAAAACAAATCAAATCAAATCAAATCCTCCACCTGGAGGAGAAAGGAGCTAATTTTTACATGGCTGGTGGTCAAGGGCTCAGAAAGAAATTAGCCAGGTCTTGCTGAACTCTCCTGTTCTTGCCGGAAATTTTGGGGGGCCTGGAATTCCAAGTCATTTTAGTTTGCCACTCCTTGGAGCCAGCTCTGCCAGCAGAGCAGTGACCAAGAATATCCAGGTTGTCGGGCATTTAGTGGGTGTTCTCAGACTCACTCTGCCTGGGTAGCAGCTCCTTTGCACACAGAGTGCTGTCTGTGGACAGGAGGGGAGGCCTGGAGTCCACCCGTAAGGGGCCCCTCCTACTGGGCAGGCAAGACCAATGGAGTCAAAAGAAAGAAGGCTGCTGATATGGGGTTGGATGGCAAAGGAGATTGGCTGGTGGGCCCCTGGCAAGAAAGAGGCCAGATGCCATTGGAGGCAATGGGCATGAAGGTTTTTTGTTTCTTTTTTCCTCCTTCCTGTTCAAGGCTCCCATTAGTTCTCGGGGCCACCGACTACTGGGACCAGTGTCTGTGTGCAGGCTGGTCAAGAGGCTCTCTTCCCATTTTACAGATCAGCCAACTGAGGCTCAGGGAGGTGAAATTCCCCACACCCTCAGGAGTGTGCCCAGCCTGACAGCTAGCCCAGCACCCATTGCCTACCTCCTGTCCATCCCCTTTGCTCTAAGATCCAGCAAAGGAGAGAAGGGCTGAGTTATCACTGGTATCTGCTGTGGCGATGGCCACGTGAGGCCCACGAACTTGGCCTGGGAAAGGGCTGAGAGAGCCCTCGCCACTGGAAAAGACTAGGGGCTGGGCCTCGGTCCTCAACAATGGAGACCCAAGCTTCCCTGCTCTGGCCATTCACAAATATTTGTCAGCGGTTGCTGGCTGAGCTGGCCCAAACCAGCTGCTCTCTCTTCTGTGTTTGTTGGCCCTGGGTTTCATCGATACCTTCCTGTAGGGGCCAGCTCACTGCTCACCCCAAAACCTGTGGGTTTAGGTTTGGCCTGGCTGGGGATGAGCTCCTTTGGCTCCTAGGGGCCAGGCAGGGAAGTATTTGGTCCCGGATACACGGACGTGTGGATCCAGGTTTTGGAAACACAGGAGACATGCATTTTTTTGTTGTTGTTGTTGTTCTGCAAGCGAAAAAAAGGGGCAAAAATCCACCTCCCTCTCTGCTTGTCATGTTCTAATGTCTCTGGGCGAGTTTTCTCCGGTGGTCGTGGTAGTGGGGAGAGGAATGGCTTAGGAGAGAAGATTAATATTCCATTTGTGCTACTGGTAACACCTGCTGCTGGGAAATAATGACTTTTTTTTTTTTTTTTTTTTTTTGGAGAATGGAAATTATCAGGATGCTTCTTCCACCACTCATTTAGTTTATTCTTCCTTCTTGGGGTTCTGAAATCAGACGTCTTGTTTCACTCTTAAGACTGCACTCTTTTATTAAAAAAAAAAAACAAAAACACAAAAATAAAAAAAGTTCTCCACACCACAGCTGCATTTTCGGAGGTGGGTGTAGGGAGAAAGACTTCAGATTTTGTTTTAAAGAATGATTCTAGCAGCAGTCCAAATGCAGACAAACGTCTCTCTGTTCATTTTTTATTTCATAATTGTTCCCAACTAGATATTCCGAGGGCCACTGACTTATTATGGTTCTCTCCATGTCGGACACTTTACCACATAATTTGTAGGTCTGCTTAAAAATTTCTGAAAGCAAAATTCCTAGGGCAAGTGGTTTTAAAACTATGCATGGGCTCATATTTCTTGCCTTCAGGAAAAGTGATGACTGCTTACTACTCGCTTAGGCGCCCCCATTCCTGCCCACCTACACACGCCCTGTCCGGGGTCCCACCTTCCGCGTCCCAGCCACAGGGGCAACACGAGAGCGGAGGTGAGCCCGACAGGGGCAGACACAGGGGTTCTCTGCAGCTCTGGGGCCGCTTGGCTTAGCGCAGGCATGTGGGACCTGGAAACCAAGGTCATGGCCACACACACACACACACACACACACGCCCACCCCCGTTTGCAAAAGACTGGGATGCCTCCTAAGGAAAACTGTAGGGGAACTTACTTCCCTCTTCAGGGAGCCAACGGAGGGAAACGCCACTGGCTTAGCAAAGGGACCAGCATCACGGTGGCCTCTATTAACTGAGCACCTACCGTGCCCAAGGGGCTGGATGAGATGATGTAAATCTGCCGGGTCTGTTCTGCAGGACCCTCCTCGGCAGGTGTATCTGGGAGACTGCAGCCAGCTCAGAGCCTGCCTGGGTCACTCGCGGCTGTGTGGCTCTGTGTCCGTTGCCAGCCGTGTCAGCCGCCACCCTCAGGGGCGGCTGTGAGGATTACAGAGTGACAGCGCGATGCTTTCATAGATGAGAAAGCCAAGGTTCAGAGAGGTTGCCTTTTGCCCTCGGGCTGTCCAGCTAGTTAGTGATGAAGCCTGTACCGAAGTCTGATCTGTGTCTCTACTCTAAGGTCCTGCCTGAAACGCTACATGGCCGGCCGGATGTTACGGTTACTCATCTGAGGTCATCTTGCTGTCTGGATAGCTGGGGAACCGCCCCACCTGATGTCCCTATAATTGCCAGGCCGCCATCCCCATCATGGCAATGAGAGCAGCGCATTACCGGCTGGCTCGCTGAGACCAGGCCTGCTCCCCACACTGGGCTCCCCGGACAGTCCCTGGAGGGGAGTGCCCGCATGCTTCAGGAACACCCCCGTGGCCTTGGATGGCCAGGAGAGTTTTTGGCTCTCCTGCTCCAACAGCCTGTGGGGCTCTCCCTGTGCTCAGGGCCGGGTAGAAAACAATCCAAGACTGAGGTCTCTGCCGGCTGAGGCCGAGGTTCGCGTAAGAAGTTTGGTATTTCACTGCACGGATCGAAAAGCTTTGGAATCCAAAGGTTTACCTGGCCAAGGGAATGCTCTGGAGTGGAAAGGAGAGGGGCTAATCTGAATGGTACCTCTGTGCCCTGAAGGCAAAGGAAAGACTTTTCCAGTTAACAGGGCGCACGTACAAACGAATGATGAGAGGCAAGGCTGATTCATGTATTGCTTCATTAATTAAACATGTCCTGAGATTCCGCTCTGCCTGGAGGTTAATCGGAGGTGTCAGTGGGCTTGCCCAAGGCCACAGAGCTCCTGGAACATTCTGAGGGGAGCAGGGGCTGTGGATTGACCAAAGCTGTTCAACTGTCCCTCAGGAGTATCTCAACGCCTTTCCTAATCCCATCTGGGCTCCAAACAGCCTTCTTCAGCTCCCCAGAGGCCCCCGCTTCAGACTCCTAATGTGATTACAGCCTGATACCCTCATCCACGCCACTGAATGGCCTTGTGCGTTCTTCTTGTATGGCCTTAAGAGCAACCACTGCCTTAGGATGGGGCAGACCCTCTCCAAATGTCCCTTGGGAAATGGGGGCGGCGGGGGTAGAGGGATGCTGGGCATTGATTCATGCATGCCTCCAGTGAGCCCCACAATGTGCCAGGCCCTGGGGACACAGCGATGACCCTGGCACAGGGCTATGCCCTCATGCAACTTAGGATCCATTTGGAGAGACAGACACTAATCCATTAATTACAGAAATAAGGTAACTGGCTACAGCCAGGGACAAGAGTCATGAGGGAAAGGAAGCACAGAGTAGCACAGGGGTCCCTGGGACTATTGCCAGCCTCATTTTACAGAGAGGTCATGAGCCACGGAGAAGGTAAGTACTTGTCTGAGGGCAGAGCCGGAGTTTGAATTTAGGTAGTTTGACCTCAGAATGTGTACCCTCAACCGCTACGCTCTCCTGCCTCATGGACTTGAGGCCCGTTGCGGGGTCCTAAGGGCCCGGGGCAGCCTGCACCACTGCTGAGCCACTGAAATCCAAATCCAAATCCAGAGGATCCCAGGCCTTGGCCAAAGCCAGTGGGGGCAGGGACTGCGGGCTGGCAGCGTGTGGCGGAAGCAGGGCTAGATATGCAGAAGCAAAGGCCAAAGGCTGAGCCGGAGGCCACGAGGAACAGGGAAGCTGAGGCCCGTGAGAGGGGAAAGCCTGGGAGGGCTCTGGACTGAGCCCCGAGTCGAGGTTTGGAAATCCGGCTTCCAGCCTTGGCTCCGCCGTGTCTGGGGAAAACCACAGAAGCCACGTGTGGCCCTCGGGTTTCCATCTGTGCTGGGAACAATCCTTTCCCCACAGTCTGCTAGTTCCCGTGGCTGGGAGGTTGCGTTTTCGGGGTGGCCCTCTGGCTTCGCTGCCGAACCCTGGGGGAGGGAAGCAGGAGCTGCGGGCTCTGGCCACCTTCCTCCATCTTGGGGCAGCACAGAAGGCCGTGGAGGAGCGGTCTTCTTTGGGGTATACGCGGCAGACCCCGGGTCTCGCTCAGCTGCCCAGGCATTTCTCAGGTGCCCCTCCCAACAACCCTGGTAATCCAGGGCTTGTGGCCAACCTCTCGGTCACCTTTGGCACACGGGCAGACTCCTCACATCTCAGTATTCCCATCTGTAGAATGGGAATACCAGCACCCCACTCGAGGTGTTCCCTTAGGTGAGTTCCCCACCTTGCCTGCATTCCTGCCTGGGGTCACAAGGCTGGTCAGAAATTAGAATACAATCAAGGCCAAGAGAGCATCTGGGGAACAAAGGCACATTATAAATACAAGGTATTATTTTTGCTCCAGGGTGAATCAGGCATTCCAAGAATCCCTGGCCTCACACGTTCTTAGGCAGTGTGATGTCATGGGAAGAGCATGCGGCTGTCCCGGCAGAGTGTTTCCAGAAGGTGGCCCCCGCTCTTCTCTCCTGCCCAGCCGAGCCCCTGCCGTCTCTCAGGTCCGCCCGTGGACCCTCAGTGCAGCCTGCTGGCGAGTCCGGGCATCCCCTGTGCCACGTGTCCATCCTGGATGCTCACTCAGAGGCGGGCAGACATCAGCCACGGAAGCCGGTTAAGTGTCAGCTGGGATGTTCCCTTTTCCAGCCCTAACTCCCTGTGGCTACACTGACCCGATCATGTGAATCAACGCGGGGAAGCCAAGCCTGGCTGATGCCACCTCTCTGGAGGCTTGAGACTCTCGCTGGCTTTTCCTAAAGAGCCGAGGAGGCCCAGCGACGGGTATGAATTTGCACTGTATATCTTCCACCACAGCCCTTGGCTGCCCGGAATAAGAAGGTGCTCGACACAGACTTTTCCAAGAGGCAACATATTGTCGGAGCTCCAAGTGTGGACGTAGGAGCCAGCCCCCCAGAGCTCAGATCCTGGCTCTGTACTTCCGGCCGTGCCACGCTGGGCAAGTTCTTTAACCTCTCTGGGCCTTAGCTTCTTCCTTCTTAAGATGGGGACAAACAGACTGTCCATCTCTTGAGGTTCCTGGGAGTTTGAAGGAGCTGTGGTGTTCTATTAGCGTCTGCTTGTAACAACAATATGTTGTGGGTTTTCCAAGTAGCACGAATCCATCAGACACTCAGGAGTGATGAACATCAGCACACCCACAGTACAAGTGGGAGAGCTGAGGTTTGGAGGAAATAGGCTGTTTCAAGTGCTAAGAATCAAGGAGGAACCCCCAGCACATCCAGCTCCTGGCTTTTGCTCCCAATCTGGCCTCTAAGGGCTACAATCCGGACATGGTTTCTCAGGATGGATTTCTTCACTACGAAATACACTGTCATCCTAAGAGAAGCACTGCCCAAGGGGTCCCCACAGGCATGGGGGCCACCTCCAGTGACTTCTTTCCCTCCCAGGCTAATGCCGGGCCACCACAGCTGGTCCCACATGGCCTTGCTTACCCCACACGCTGACTTCAGAGCACATTTGGGAACTAGCCCTATTTCATGGCCATCTCACCATCTCCACGAAGGCCGTGGAACAGCCCTCAAACTGCAGCGGGTAGGACACAGGAAGGAGGAGGAAGAGAAAGTCTCCTAAGACTTTTTAAATCCCTGGTGTGACCAACTGCCGAGCCCTTCTGAACCATGGGGAAGGAAGCCCAGAGACACAACCTGAGTGCGCATAATGAAGAAACTTCCTCACAGGGAGAGCTGCCTCACAATAAAGGGGGGTGCCTGGGAATGTAGTGAGCTCCCTGTCACAAGAGGCATCCAATTACTGACCAACAGCTATGGAGACCTCCTCTCCTGAACCCGCCATTTCTGCAATTAGCACCTCCTCCAGGAAGCCCTCCTGGGTCTCAGCAGTCATCCCAGCAGTCCTCACTTGGAGAGGCAGCATGATGCTGTGGCAACCTGGGAACAGGACACACCGGGTATACCCCGATTTGGCCCACATCTAGCCAGGTGGTCTCAGACACGTTGCCTAACTTCTCTGTCCCTCAGTTGTCTTATCAATCAAGTGGACCCCGTGACTGGAAAACAGGAGAGAGGCGGAGCTGAAGGTAATGATCTCAGGGCTGGATGATAAACCTTGCCCGCTCTCCCTCTGCCTCAGCCAGCCCTGGGAGGGTACGGCAGGCCTTCTCGGCTAGCCCTGCAGGCGCGGGGGAAGGTGACGGAAGACGGTTCCATTATGGGAAGCAGAGCCGCCCAGGGCAGTACCCGAGCAGGTTTGGCTTTACGGCTACAGAGCACCCCTCAGCTTCTGGGCTCCCCGGGAAACACTACCGGCTGCCTGCCCACCTCACTCCATCAGCCGCGCATAACGGCCAGCCTCCCGGGACAACCTCCTCCCTCACAATTCATTACTGACAGGTCTGCTCCGTCCCTGAAGGGCTGTTTTTCCATCCTGGAAGGAGAGGGAATGTGAAATGGAGTTAGCTAGAGTAGGGCCTCCCTCTGGCCCCATTTTTCAGCCGGGGTTGGAGGAACTGACAAGTCCATGGCCAGACGTTAGAGCAGAGGGAGTGCCACTCAACAGCTTCACACACATCACTGACCCCAACCCCCGCCCAGCGGTGCGGGGACCCAGCTGCCCAGCAGATGGGTTCTTGGGCTAGAATGTTTCAGAGCACAAGGAACTCAAAGCAGGGTGCTGATGGCCTTCACATTAAACCCTGCCCGGCAGCATTCGGTGCACATATACGGGGACCTTCAGACAGCTGACAAGGACTTACTCTCCCTACCTCCCAAATGCAGGGATCTTGAGGCTTAGAGTAGTGAGTTTAAAATCAGAGACTGTCCCCAAACAGCAGAAAGACAACGAGTCAAATGAGAAGGAATGATGGAATTAGGAAATCATTTGGCAAACGTCATAATAATAATTGTTTCAGGCAATAATCATCACTGGAGGCCAGTGGGTGAAAGTTTGAGGAAAAACAGAATATTGGCATAGTCTCAAAGTATCTCCCCACAAGCTACTTCTTAATTACAAAGGGAAAACTCTGTGCCTTTACAGTGGAGCAACTTGGCAGATACTGCCTTTAACCAAGTAATCAAAGTGAACACTGAGAGTCATGGGACAACAGGACGGCCCCAATCTCCTGATTCGATGCCCTGAGAGGACACAACATCACTCATGTGCATGGAACCTGAGGAAATACCAGAGAAATCCCAAATGAGAAACCTTCTACAAAAATAACCGGCCGTTCTTTTAAAAAAAAAAGTAAATGTCATGAAATACAAAGACTTGGGAACTGTCCCCAGATGAAAAGAAACTAAAGAGACGTGACAACTGAATAGGAGCCAGGATCTAGGATCACTGCTGAGAAAGACGCAAGGGCTGTGGATAATAGCATCCAGTCTATGTTAGTTTCCTGATTTTTATCATCGTACTGTGGCCATGGAGAGGAATGTCTTCACGAAAAAAACACACTGTGAAGCGTTCCGCAATAAAAAGGCACCATTTTGGCAATTTTCTCTCAAGCAGGTCAGAAAAAAAAGTAGACGAGGGAGAGGAAAATAAAGCAAATGTGGTAAAACGTTAATGTCTGAGTGAAGAATATATGAAAATTCTTTGTGCGATGCTTGCAACTTTTCCGAATGTGAAATTTCGTCAAAATGAAAGTTTTAAAAACGGGTAGGATTTGGTTAGAAGGGGAGAAGTGGAGAGGACATTCCAGAACAAACATCAGACTCAGCAAATACAAGGTGGCAATTTTTCTTAAGTCAGTTGCATATGTAAAAACCCCGGAAGGGAACAAAAAAAATTGACCACAGAGAAGCCTACCCAGCACAGGTAGAAACGCCTCACCAGAGGGATGGCCCCACTGGAGGTGAACACAGAGCTCGCTGTGCATTGGTGTCCTTGAGAACCATAGGAAGTCCTTAATGGAAGTCAAGCGTCCGAGCACAGTCTCGAAGGGCAGCCAAACTCCGACATCCTAGGGGGACATGGGCCTGGGTGGACCCCATGAACCATCATAAACAAGTCTATTTGCCCTTTTGGATAAACTTGCAGGGTCGAGCTTCCCAAAACAAGACTCGGATCCCCGAGCTTCCCAAAACAAGACTCTGATCCCCGAGGCAGGCCTGGATGTCACCCACCAGGAGACCCAGCCCCTCAAGGAGGGAAAAAGGGTGTATTTTTATTCTTCTGATTTTTACACTGTGGAAACTGAGGCAGTTTAGCGGGCTGGCCACAGCCTTGCTCAGCATTTTAGCTTTGAGAGCTCCTCTCATGGTGATCGAGCATCTTGCAAACACCCTTAGGAGCTTAAAGCATATATTGTCATTTCTCATGGTATACGATAAAAAAGTTATTTTACGTACAATATGGTTTGGGGCGCCTGAGTGGCTCAGTCGGTTAGGAATCTGACTTCAGCTCACGTCCCGATCTCACAGTTTGTGGGTCCGAGCCCCATGTCGGGCTTTGCGCTGACAGCTCAGAGCCTGGAGCCTGCTTCAGATTCTGTGTCTCCCTCTCTCTCTGCCCCTCCCCAGCTCATGCTCTGTCTCTCTCTCTCTCTCTCTCAAAAATAAATAAACATTAAACAAAATTAAAACATGGTTTTTATATTGATATGTTATTGAGTAAATTATAAGGTTCAGGTTTAATTTGATTTTTAATAACATCCATGAATAACGGCAAAATCTGACCTTCTCCCACTTAGCAAATGACGCCCTTCTTCAATTTTTGTAAATGAGTTATGGAAGCAAATGCATGGTTTTCTACAAAGAAGTTCCAAAATGACATATTACCATTACATTGTGCTTTGGCAGCAGATATAAATTAACATGTAGGCTAGCGTTTGACTATATAAGGCAGAAAAAGAAACAAAAGGCAAACACTGATCTCATGGCCCGCTGTTTGGAATTCTTGAATTTTATGTTTGTTTGTTTTAAAATACAAACCAACTAGTTTGCTTTTGTAATTGTCTTGCTTTTCTCTAAATGGCGAGACCCGAGAAGTTTCAGGAAATTTTCACTGGCAGTCACTTCTGCCCAGGTAGAAGGGCGAGAGCATGGACGGTCTCGACTCCCCAAGAACAGAGTCGGATGCTGGCCGAGCTGGGTCTCTGCAGCTCCAGGAGCCGCCGCGCAGGGACTCCGACCACATGAACGGGACTCCGGATCTGGGCAGAGCACCCGAGGCAAATGTGCAGAATTGTTACCACTTGTTTGTTCCTCAGGAGCCAGCCTTTTAATATCGGTGTTCTTTAATGCTTCCTGCCTTTAACCAACTGTCCATTATGGGTAAAAATTAAATATTTGGCTAAGAATAAAAATAATTTCAAGCTGCGTAATGGTCAAAACCACCAAAGTGGCTCACGGGGCTGCTGAATGATGGGTTGGTGGGGGCTGCGTCTTGGGCACGCTTCTCCCACCTCCATTAAGCCGGGCACTCACTCCACACCCATGGGCAGGCTCTCACGCCGCGCAGTTTTGCCATTTGGGTGAAAAGATACCCCTGGCATGGAGGTAGCAGCCGGACTCTGGACGCCAGGCCTGTGTTCAGACCAGGGCCCTGTCCCGTCCCAGCTCTGCTCCCCCCGGGGAAGGCTCTTATTGGCTTTTGCCTTAGTTTCCCATTTGTAAAATGGGGGAATGATCATAAGGGGTACTGCCTAAGGTCTGATGGTTAAATAAGCTTCCCTTGGCCCCGTGCCTGCCCCAGGGCTGGATAGGGAGCCCCCACCACTGCTGCTGTAGCTGCATTCAGGAAACAGCAGCAGCGACAAGTTGGGACTCCGGGTACTGGGTGTGAAGCTGGGAGGTCTGAGCCCAGAAGACGCCCCCTCTGCATCCACAGGGTTCCGTGGCAAGCTTGGCCTCTTCCACATGACCTCAGGTTTGCAGTTCCTGTGTGGAGAATTCAGAAGGGTCTGGATTCTTTGGCTGGCCCCTGGGGAAGTCTTAAACCCACGGGAGGTCCGAGCCCTGTGCTGTAAGGTGCCTGTCTCCCTCATCCTTGACACCCATCCACTGCCCCACTGAAACTTCCTCCCCACTGGTCTCACATGCGCCCCAGCGGGGGATCTATCCCGGTCACCTGGCCTGTGGCAAATGCCGTCCGTCCCTAGGACCTCTCCCCAGGTTGATGGTAAGGATCTCCGTGTTTAGAGCCCTTGTCCATAGTTCATTCCTGGAGGGCGGGATCACTACAGGAAATGTCAAGATCCACTGAAAATGGATGATGAGGTTCTCACTGGGGGGCTGTGGGAAATGATTTCTGAGATTGAGGACTAGGAGGCTGTTTCAGAGGCCCGGGCGTCAGACCTCAGGGGCTTTGGTCCCAGCAGCATTCACTGGCTCTCAGTGCTCTTCAAGGGTGAGTTTGGCCTGAGGGCAGGTGAGGAGGAGGGGAGGGGGACAGAGGGACAGAACCTCTCAGTACAGCTCAGTGAGGCCATTCTTTTCAGGTGCAAAACCAAGGTGGGCCTCTAATTCGTGGCCTTGGTCAGGAGGGGACGTGATGTGGCTGAGGGGCAGGTGGAGGCCCTATGGCCAAAAAGCTGTGGGGTGGGCCTGGGTGGGAGTCACATTCTCATTCCTGGTGGCACCTTAGATGCATTGATAACCCACTTCCTGGAAACACATAACAGAGGAAAGGGAGGGGGCAAAGCAGCCACTGGGTTCCACCAGGTTGCACTCCAGCTCTGGGGCTGCCAGCTGTGTGCCCCTGGGCTACCAAAAATACCTCTCTGGGCCCCTTTCTCTTTTCTAATAGCAATAACAACAGCAACAACAACCATGACGAGTGGTACTTTCTAGGCCTAAGGCACTGTTCTCAGAACACACACCAACGTATTCAATCATCCCCACAACCCCACGGGGGTAGAGGGCAACGTTACTATCCTCATTTTACAGCTGACAAAACAGACCTAGAGAGGTTAAGTCACTTGCCTAGGTCACACAGCGAGAGGGTGGGAAGCGGGGCAGAGCCCAGGCTCTCTTTCCAGATCTGCCAGAGGGGCTAGAGGAGGCTCGAGAGAATGATTTCTACAGACTCGTTAAGCTCGAACATTGTAATATTTCCACAACCTGTTAGTAATTTTTTAATGGGCTGTTCTTGGCGGCCCCCGGATCCCAACGAGCTGACCACCGAGGGAGAGAGGTGTAGGGAGTGCGGCCCGCTCCTTCCGAAGCCAGAGCTTCTATGCTCTCCGGGGACACAGAGGAACAGTCAAGGCAGGCCAAGGGCAATGACCTGGGTAGCCACAACTCCCTGACCGGTGGCTATAAAGCCCTTCTCGCTCCCCATCATCCTGCCACAAGTACCACGGGGAAACAGAGGAACAACTAGTTTGACCCTGCAGGCTGGAGCCTCAGCAGACCTCTTTGCAGAAAGGGTCTCAGGAGCCGCTTTGCAGCGAGGGTGGGATTTCTACGAGGGTGATGATCAGGAAGGTCTGGGCATGCTCAGACCCGGGCTGGTGGTCTGGCTGCTTGTGACACAGGGCACACGGGCGGCGGGGGCGGCGTGATGGGAAGAGATTCTGGAAAGTTAGGTCAGGGCCAGCTTTTGAGGCTCTCATGCTGACGGTAGGGGAAGAGCAGGAGGCTTGGCTCTGGCTGGAGCAAGGCTTGTCTAAGCCTAGAAGCTGGATAGTCAGAATGGGATCAGGGACGGGGCCGCAGCGACCAAGCCGGGGAGCGGCTGGATCACTGGAAGTTGAGGGAGGTCATGAGAGGCTGAGCTAAGAGACGAAGGGGAGCTGTCCTAGGGAGGACCCTCCAGCAGGCCCCGGCCCTGCCTCTGTCTTGCTGTGTGGCCTGGGTAAATTACATCACCTCTCTGTGTCTCCGTTTCCTCACTTGTAAAATGTGCCTATGAGGGTACCCACCTCAAAGGGCGGATGTACTACGTGCATTGATAACCGTAGAGCGTTCAAAACAGAACAGGCTCTCTAAGAATTTGCTGAGTACAATGGGCAAGCCTGTCGGACTTGTGGCACATGAGCAGGAAGCCATCTGGGCCACATGAGATGGCTGGGCAGACATCTGAGATGTGGGACAGGACAGGAGGTGGCGGGTGAGGGAGCAGGCGGGAGCTTATATTCCAATTATCATCACGGCTCTCTCCCACAGTTCCTTACAGAAGGATTAACAAAAGGCATCTGTGAACTTTGGAACCATAACTCTTTATAGAGCAGCAACCCCCATGGGCCTCTTAGCTTTCAGGGGCCAATCCAATGCCTGCTCTTTGCCAGGCCGCCATTTTGGAATGCCATCCATTCCGTATGGGTGCAACACCCACAGCAGGGATGCACCCCATCTCCCATGAGTGGTGGTGATTCTTTTGTGACTCTTCAAAGATGAAGAGACCGCGGAGGGACAGAAAAGTTATTCCACAGGCCAAAGAGCGAAGAGGGGTGAGCCAGGGTCACAGCAGGGTGCCCATGCCTACAGGCCCCAGGCCCATCAAGCCAAAATCTGCCCCTTCTGAAGGTGTCACAGGCCAAAGTGAGTGAGCGTGCTCACTTGGCATCCAGTTCAGGGTTAGACCTGTCCCTCCAGACACCTCAGCTTCCTTTAATAACCCCTTTTGGCCTATACTAACTCTCCCCACAAGTCCCTCTGGTCTATTTCAAAGGCTCCTAAGCCAGGAGGAATCATGTCCATCTGACTGGTTTGGGGAAAGGTGAGTACTAACGAATACTATCCTGGTGATGACATTCAAGGAATTTCAATGTCACATGCCCAGACATGGGAGGAGCCTTAGAGACCGGGTGACCCAGGTTTGCCTAAAAGTGAGGGTTTTCAAGAGCGTTTGGATATGTGCTAGAACTGGGACTGTCCAGGGAAAGCCGGACAGCTGCTCCCCGCCCCTAGTTAGAGACCAGTGACTCAGTTCCCTTTGTTTGGCCAGTGGATCAAAGGAAGCCCCAAAGATTAGGCGGCCTGATCGAGCTCCTGCACTGACTTAGGGAAAGGGATGGTCTACCCAGGCCTTGACTCCCAGCCCAGCGCTCTTCCTACCACACTGGCATGACCTGAGTAAAGAGGACACAGGGTGGGTAACATCTGGGAGTGCCCAGCCCTCGCCTGACACCGGAGGTCGAGTCAGGAAGGTACGTCCAGCACCCCACACACTCAAGACCCACCAGTGACCAGGCGCCATGCAGAGGAAGCACCTAAATGACACGTCAAGGATCCTGGTTTGTGATGATTTGACTTGAACTGAACTTCACGTCCCAAGAGGGCTCCGCACATGGGCCACCATGACCCATCCCCTAGGGTCTTGCCTGAGGCTTAACGTCCATCACCACTGTCCGTCCGCCAGCTGCTGCTCAGTGATCCAGGCGGGAGCCTTCCTAACAAAGGGCCCAGAGTGGATGCTGGAAAGTGCATTTCTTTCCGCTTGAAATCTGGGCGCTGACGCTAGTCTCTCTTGGTTTGTCCAACAGACTTACTTCTGGGTCACGGCAGGGAGACCTACAGGAGGGGAGGTACTCCAGAACTGGCAGGACTTTAACGGAGCTGCTAAAAGGCCCCGAGGGGACAGAGTAAGTAACCTAGGGCAGGCTGGCTACCTCCTTGTCTTCCTTACTCAGTATTTCCTGAGGATCTACTATACGCCAGGCGCTGGGGATATGGTTGGGAGCAATTTGACAAAAAGCCCTGCTCTTGTGGAGCTCATCTCCTGGTGGAGAGAAAGAGATAACAAACAGAAGAAATGCATCATGCAGAGCAGTAGAAGGTGTTAAGTTCGACGGAGAATATGAAGCCAGGGAGGAGGACTGGGAGTGCTGGGGTGTGACGGAAGCATATATGCAAGAGGTTGCACCTTGAGATAGAGTGGGTAAGCCGGGGCTCTCCAAAATGGTGCCACTGGGCAAAGAGGTGAGGTCATGCAAACATCCGGGAGAGGAGCAATCCAGGCAGTGGGGACAGCAAATGCAAAGGCCCTGAGGTAGGACCTTGCTGCCATGCTCAAAGCCCCCCCGAGGGTCACGGGTCGCTGCAGTGTGCAGTGTGAGGGGGGTGGTAGATGATGAGGTCAGAGGTCAGGGGAACCAGGTCATCTGGGTCCTTGTAGACCACTGAAAGGATTCCGGTCCTTACTCTATGTGAAATGGGGATCTCCTGGAGGATTCTTAACAAAGAAATGACACCTAAAAATGCAGAATTTGGGAGACCAATGAGATTATAAGAATAATCCAGGTGAGAGCCAATGATGCCCTGGGCCAGAGGGGCAGGAGCAGAGATGGTAGGAGGCGGGTGGATTCTAGATTGGTTCTGAAGGTAGGACAGGCAGGAATGGCAAATGCGTGACACGTAGGTAGGAGGAGGAGAGAAGTCCGGGATGTCTGCAAGGCATGTGGCCTCCGATGCTGCAAGGATTGAGCTGTGTCACCCGAGACAGGGAGACTGGGGGGAGGGCAGAAGCTCACTCGTGGATATGCGGAGTTTGAGAAGTTTATTAGACATCCGCTCCAAGATGCCGAGGAGGCTTGGAGGGTCCGGGAGCCTGCAGCTCACGGACACGGCTGCCCAAGGCGCTGGCCGGATGTGCTGGCTCGGGCAGCATGCATACTCTCTCGGGCTCAGCAGCAAGGTTTATTTTTATTTCAGTTTAATTTTTATTTATAATGCTGGGAACTATTTACTCCGTTCCAAGCCCAGTCTGCAAAATAAGGAACCAGCTTCTACTTCTCTCCTCCTTTTGCCTCTGAAAACACTCCTTTTGTTGGTTTTACGGTTTATCCATCCATTCACTCTCTTTGATATAAGTGAATATGAATACACACTTGTATAGTCAGGCCTTTTCAGGGAGAAATGCAAGCGTACTACGCTTACTTTTTTCACTTTCTTTCTTCCCTATTATTTAAGGTCATTCATCTCTCCCTACCTTTTGTTTTCAGGAGGGCGTTTCCCCCCCCCCCCCCATTTTTATTGCCTTTCAGAAATGTCTGTACCATGGTGGTTCAATTCTAGCAATACCACCGCTCTGGGGCAGGGGCAAACAGTCCCTAGGATTCCACGTGTAGTCGTTCACAAGAGACTCTGTGGTCTCTTCCTGTTTTGAGCTTCTAGAACTCTCCGATTCTTACAATAGGCACAGCGGGACGTTGTAATATGCTAGGAGAAGTATGAGGGCAGGAGCTGGGGACCCAGGTGATAGTCCAGCTCTGCCAACGTCAAGTGTTTGACCTTGGGGAGCCCTGCTCTTGCTGCAAAATGAGGAACAACAGATTCTCCAGGGGTCTTGGAGTGGACAGTCCGGTTCTCTCAGAGGATAGGCAGAGGCTGACCTGAGCCTGCTCCTGGCAAAGCCATCTCCTGGGAAGGCGCAGACAAGAGTTTCGTCACGTTACTGCCTCGGCCCCATCGCTGGCTTTTCTGCACGTGGGTGACTTGGAGCCACGTGCTGGATCACGGAGACAGAGCTGTAAGCAGGAGGGAGGAGTGCGCTTACAAAGCAGGGGGTCAGCAGGGAGAGCCAGCTGGGCAGTATGGCTCCAGGGAGTTCACAGATGCCAGAATCTGAGTGGAATAATAGCAGGTGACCGGGCAACCGGTCAGGATGGCAGAGGGCTGAATGCTCCCCCAGGAATACAGAGGCCGAGCCCCCACGGCCGGCAGGCCTACCAGGAAGCTCGTCCGCTCTTCCTACCTGAGGCTGGGCCGGTGCCGCCTTCCCTAGGAGGGAAGCCTCACTGGCCACGGTGGTGCAGATCTAGAAAGCTTCTGCAGCACGGGCATTGCATTTATTCTTTCTTCCATGGAGAGAATTTCAGATCTGGAGCCACCCACCCTTTATGTTTTTCCTTCTCTCCCCACACTCCCAAACACAACTCACACAGGCAAAGGCAAGAGGCCAGGAAAGAAATACGCCAAAAAGAAAAAAATCACTGGAAGAAATAGAAAGAGCAAAAACTATGAGCCGTCCCAAAGTGGCAGCCTGGGTGGGGCTTCCCACGAAGCTGTGCCCAACGGGCTCCAGCTTAACCTCCTGTCCCACCTCCCGTCCACAGCTCTGGCTTCCGCTCACTGCAGCTATAGGCAGGGAGGGCCCCAAACCCCGGGGACGCCGTGGGATCGGCCGGGTGGCCCCGGAGCATGCCGAGAGCAGGCGGACAGTTGCCTGCAGAGCCTGGAGAGGCACGGGCATCCATCCATGCCCTTCACCTTTCAGATCCCAGATGTCAGCTCCACAATCACCCAGCTCATTAACCACAGCCCGCGGGGCTGTGCGGAAAGGAACATGGGAGAGGAATCCGCTTTCTGCACTGACCAGGTCCTGACTCAGTGTATCTTGGAAGAAAGACGAGGAGGTCTGAACGCCCCCACCCAGGGGCAGCTTGGTAATTGCAGGTTTTCATAACACTCCGGGAAGGAACAGTTGCCGCTCTGGAGAAGCTGGGGAAAGGCTTCGTGGCAACCATTCCCAGGAATGAGTCCATCCTAACCACCGGACCACCCTGGCGTGCCCTTTCCAACTCCTCCGCTTCCGCTGACATACAGGAGAACAAGCAGCCCAGCCTTCCCCCCCGGGACCGTCCGTTCTCCCCTCCACAAGCACGCATGAGGTGTATCCTGTTCCGGCCCCAGACACATGGGCTGCAGCTCCTAGAGAGGACAGCGCATGGAACGGGAGCACCTACCCCCTCTAAGTGGACCTGAGCGCCCCTGGGTAGACGTTTTCAGCACAAATTATCTTGATGGGGAACCTTAATCGCCAGCTGGCACTCTGCAGACCTCAGCCTCGAAGGAGGGGAACTGGGCTCGGGGATACAAGACGAAGATCCGAGGCCACCTTGGGTACCAGGAGATAGAGAATCTGTTGTTAGGTGCCCTCTCCTCACCTGTCAACACCTCTCTTGCTCCAGCACCCAATCTCACCTCCTTCTCTCCACCATGAACTTGGTCCTCAGAACCACCCTCCATATGCCTCCTGCCTTCCAACCATGTGCCTTGGCACCTGCTGTCCCCCTCCAGGGACGTCCTCTCCTAGACTCGCTGCCTGGACATCTATATGCAACATACCACAGATGCAACTGAAACTTGGTGTGCTGGGTCTTCTCCGCGGAGGGCCCACCTCCCTGCCTTGCCCTCAACTTCAACGGTGTCCTCTGCAGTCAGGTCAGACTCCCCCCCCCCCCCCGTCCCTGAATGCCACCCCAGGCAGGGGCCATCAGGACTTTTGCCTCTGCTCCCTTGCCAGGAATGCGCTCCCTTCTGCCCGGCCCCGCTGAAGGGACCGATGACATTCTGCTTCCTCCAGGAAGCCTTCTTGGCTCCTGCAGTAAACCCCAGAACTCTTTCCTTTTTCTGAAGCCCGAGGGCTTATGTCCTATATCGCACTATTACACACACACACACGGGCATATCCACACACGCATGCACACAAACACCATGCACACATTTATGCGCATGTACCTGCACATATAGGCACACCATATATGCACCCGTGCGTAGACATACAGATGCGCACGCACAACACATTACAAAGCGAATTGTTCAGCGTATCTTTTTTTTTTTTTTAAAGTAATCTCTACACCCACGAGGGTCGTGGCCGAGGGTCGTGAACTCACGACCCTAAGATCAAGAGTTGCATGCTCTACCGACTCAGCCAGCCAGGCGCCCCTGTTCAGCCTATCTCAATCTTCCGTCTCCAACTAGATTATAAACTCGCATGCTTGGTGCAGACGTAGGCCGGCAAGAGGCACCTAGCAGACCCTCTCTTCCGGACCAAAGTGCCCTTTTCTGGGTCCTGTTCATCTCCCTGTAAGGGTAATGGTGCCATGCACTGCTCCCACCATCTGGGGATCACGAGGCGGGTGAGGCCAACAATGGAAAGTACTTTTGCCTCTGGAAGAAAACTTTCTTCTCTCCCCTAAAATGCTGCCCTGATGATAAACAGGAGGTTAATGAATCCTGGGTATGGAATCATTTTAATGTAGCTAATCTGACATCATCTCTTTGACCACAGCAATGCTCAAGGCGGGGGCGGGGGCAGCCCTGACCTATTTTCGTGGGCAATCTTTGCCAGGAGAAGGAGCAGCCTTGAAGGTCCCCCCAACTCCTGGCCCTGGGGAGAGGGGGATGGGGCCTTAAGCCTCCCTTCCAGCCTGGCCTGTCCCCTGTTGGATATGAGCCCCTCCCTTCCAGGCTGGCCTGTTCCCTGTTAGATACGAGCCAGGGCTCGTGGGACAGCATCTGTGGAATTTGAAGAACCCAACATCCCTAATGGTCTTGCTGAGAGCTAACCCTGCCTTGGGGAGATGGCCACTCTATCCCCAGATATCCCGTTTAGTGGATGGCCATCCACCTCCATCAGAATTAAGACCGCTGCTAACGCACAGGGGAGTCTCAGGGTGGGGAGTAGCCCTTTACTGACGAGAAGCTTACCTCTGAGACCCAGCCCTGAGAGACGTGGAGAAGGGATGGGCTAGCTGTGATTTCTGAGGGGAAGGGGCTGGAGGGGTACTCAGGGCGATCTGAGGTGGGCTGGGGGCCTGCTGGCTTAGCAGGGTCCCTGCAGGCGTGGCCTGAAGGAGACTTCTTTTTTTTTTTTTTTTTTTCAAGGTTTATTCTATTTTTGGGACAGAGAGAGACAGAGCATGAACGGGGGAGGGGCAGAGAGAGAGGGAGACACAGAATCGGAAACAGGTTCCAGGCTCTGAGCCATCAGCCCAGAGCCTGACGCGGGGCTCGAACTCCCGGACCGCGAGATCGTGACCTGGCTGAAGTCGGATGCTTAACCGACTGCGCCACCCAGGCGCCCCAAGGAGACTTCTTTTACATTCCTGCTCTTGCAAAATGAAAAACCTTGGGCAGACTCAGAGAATCTTCTTCCTCCTCAACACTCCTATTGCTCTGTGGTGGGATAGACCAGCTCATCCCCCGGCACACGTTCTAAATACCCGCCTTAGAAGTCCTTCACCAAAGCTGGTGCGCTCCCTCTCCGGCAGCCAGAGATTCTTGCCAGGCCACCCGCGTCCCTGTCACCCCTCCCGACTGCAGGTGCTCCCTGGGGCTTGGGCAAGATTCCTGACCCCGAGCTCAGCAGGCTCCCCCGGGAGAAGAGTGGCTGGCAGAGAGCCCAGCTGGTCCTGCCTCAACCACTCAGGCTGGGTGAGGGGATCTGCTTCTTCTAGGAGGGCAGCTACACCTTGTAGGGAACTCAGGAAATGTGGATTTGTAACCCAAAGACGGCATATGCTAATGAAGGAAGTCCAGGCGGCAAATCCCCAGCACCTCTCAGAATAGCATTTTTTTAACACTAGGATTATTAATGTGTAGCTCGAACATCAAGGGAGAGCCCACCATGCCTCTGCTGAGGGCACAGAGGGGACTGATGCCCCCACATGGCTGGTTACATTCGTGAGTGCCTCCTCTTGCCTACAGTCTGGATGGAGACCCTGGCAGGGTGCTGGGCAGCCCTGTCCCTCGGCGGCATGGCTGGGGTGGTGTGGAAGGCACGTAAGGGACAGCGTTGACTGGCTGGGCCATGCTCGTCTCCAGAAGAGGCACTGCTGTGATCCAAAGGAACTCCAGAGAGTAAATGAGAAGACCAGTCCAGAAAGGGCTGGTCAAGGATGGGTCACCAAGATCAAGAGACCCCCTCTTAGCCTGAAGACGCTTTGGGCTGCTGTGTTAGCTCTAGGCCGTGGGCTTAGGAGAAGGGGCCCCGCTGGAGGGGGTGGCTGTGCAGCAGACTTCCCCAGGGGGATGCTGGAGGCTGTGGCTGCCCCTTGGCGGGTGTGGGTCTGGGCTGGCCAGCCCCGTCGCTGAGGCAAGACCTGTCCTGGCTGTGTTGTCCCACACTGTCAGCCCTTCCTCCCCTTCCACCTCTGCCTCTTTGGCTCCTGCCTTAACAACTTCAGGGAGCAGGGACTTGCGACTTCTAGTTTTCCCAGAGCCTTCCAAGTTGGACCCATCAGGTGTCACTGGCTACTCTCGGGTACCCTGCGTCCTGAGGTCTCCCACCACAGCATTTGGCTAGGTTTTCTGCAGCCTCCACGTCAAAATGCATCCGTGGGGACCTTTGCCTGCTCTGGGGCAAGGAGCCAACAGGGTTTGTGAGGCTAATCAGACCAAGCTCAAGCATCCAGCCAGCAGACTAGCCCTGAGAGGTTCATCTCTCACATCTAGCGCTGTGTTCAAGGACTAGTGCATGCTGGGAAACGGGGAAAGACAGCCTGGTACCCCCTGGACGTCTCTTCTGGCTTTCTTGCTATCTCTGTCCTGGGGAGGGACCCTGGGCAGGCACTAATCCCCAGCAGGGAGGAAGGACAGGGGATGTGAACTCTGGCCAGGCAGGCCTGGGTTTGCCCCAGGAAACATGGGAGAACAGAGTGAGTACGGTGACTTCACTCGCTCAGCTGTACAGCAGAAACAAATTTTCTTCTCTTTGGGTTTGTTGGAGGATTTGTGATAATCTAGATCGGGGATTTGCAAACCACTGGCCTCTGGGCCAAATCCCCCACCATCTGTTTCTGTGAATACAGTTTGTTTTACTATCTGGTCCTTTATGGGATAAGTTTGCTGACCCCTGATCCAGACGGGATGCCCAGCACGGGGTGGGGGTGGGGGGGCACTCCCTAAGGAGCGGCTTCCATAACTACTTTACAGGAGCGGGGACAGGGGTGCCTGGGTGACCTCAGTTGGTTAAGTGTCTGACTTCGGCTCAGGTCATGATCTCACGGTTGGTGAGTTCAAGCCCCTCGTTGGGTGAATTGGGCTCCACCCCGACAGAGAAGAGCCTGCTTGGGATTCTTGCTCTCTCCTCTCGCTCTCTGCCCCTCCCCCACTCAGACTTTCTTTCAAAACAAATAAATAAAAAAAATAAACTTGAAAAAAATTGCGGGGACAAAGGGACACGGGTGGGTGGGACAGTTGGGATTCTGGCCCCAACCCCGATCAAAACTAAGGAGGTCTTCTATTGGTTTATGTGTTTATTTTCCACACAAGAGCGCGTCTGAAGACACTTCATCCATCTGGATACTCCCTCGGCTACCAAAACGAAACCAAGCCCTTGTCTGGTGCCCTGAGCTGATCCTGGGGAAGACCTGGTTGGAGACGTGGTTTGTGCATGAAGTTCTCCAGGAACGAGAGGGTTAACGGAGTTCCACTCAAGCATAGAGGGCAGGGAGTGTTGACAAAGGAGCCAATGGCAGGTAGGGGGACGGCCAGCCCTCCCTTCTCCGTAACTTTCAGTATGTGCCCTGCGTCACCCCAGGTTGGGGCTCCCTGGGTCACCCCACAGTGATGTCCCTATCAGGTCTGGGGGAAGCTTCTCGGCTCTCAGGGGTCCTTTGGTGCACAGAGAGGGCCCGAAGGCCGTTCCCCAGGGCTAGCATCTGTCTGCCTCCAGTCATGCTGGAGGAAGTGGCCCTTGCAAGCTTTGGAACCCCAGCAATGTTCCTTGTCACCAGACCCAGCTCAAAGAGGAGTTACCCCTTCCTGAGCAACCCCCCCACCCCCGGGGGCCATGTGTGCTCAGTGAGCACCTCCTTCTCTTTCTCGGTTTCTTCCTTCTGCTCTTTAGGCCACTTCTCCCCGCCCAGACCCTCAGACTGTTCTACCCCAGCCGTCTCTCTTCCCCTCCAGCCACCCCCTGCCCGACTCTCTGGGGCCCAGGAGGGTTTCTGCAGAGCAGGACCATCTAGCGGAACTTTCTGCAAGGATGGAGACATTCTCTATCTGCACTGTCCCACGTGGTAACCATCATCTGCGTGTAACTAGTGAGCACCTGACAAGTGGCCAGTGTGACCAAAGGACAAACTTTAATTTGCTTCATTCTAATGAACTTAAATAGCCACAGTAGATACTGTACTGGACAGCAGAGCTCTGGTCAAAAAGGGCGTATTATCACTTCATTCCATGACTCTATCTGGAGCCAGAGCGTCCCAAGGTACTTCTGATGACGCCTTCCGAATGGAGGGGAAAAGCGCGTGCATGGGCTGGAAGGGGCAGACGACCGAGGGTCCCCTTCCGCCTGTCGCCACTGTTCCCTCACAGCCTGTCATCACGCCCGCCTAAACGTTCCCGGTTCTGAGGGATATCTCCCCTCCCCCCACTATTCTGAGCCCCTCCAATATCTGGCTGACCCTCCCAGGCAGAACACCCCGCACCCAGACAGGCAGACAACTCCGAATCACCTTTTCCTCTGGAGTGGGTAGAAAAGAAGCACGCGTCTCCCTGTGAGGGGCCAATGTGACAGAACCCTGTAGAAGGGAGTCTGGATATTCCTACTGGCTTCCACAAAGTCTGGAGGAAACCACGTGGCCTCTCTGAGTCCCTACATCACTGTCATGAGGGGGATGCTTGTGTGTGTGTGTGTGTGTGTGTGTGTGTGTGTGTGATCTGTCTCTCAGGCCTGCTGGGGGGATGTCAGGAGGAACACTGTGTAAGACATCTCTACCTGGGTTGTTCATATTTGTATTCTTTTTCTCTCCTACCCAAGGAAGCCTTCCCTGTCAGTGTCTAACAGATTCAAGCATTTCAGTATGCTTTCAGTGAAAGCCCAACCTTTTATGATCATTGAGATGATAGAGTTTAAGGGAAAATCAGTATATGGGTGAGTATGAGTGTGTGTGTGTGTGTGTGTGTGTGTGTGTATCTTGGAAAGTTCTCTTTTCCTGGAACTACCTGCTGGACTCCCTGGAGGACAGGTATGTTCCACAGCTCAGACAACAGCATCCTTTGGCTTCATACCCTCTCTAGGTAAGAAATACTCACTCATATTCCGCCACACAGAGGAGCCATGGATAGGGAGGACAGGAGAAAAGAGGAGAAAATAAGGAAGGCATTGTTGAAAGATTTGAAGTTGAACCAGAAAAGAGAAAACACAAAACACCTCAACCTATTCAAAGCCATTGGTGGATTTTACTAGGTCATTTAAAGTGGGGGCTGGGGGGAGGCGATGACACAGAAAGGAACTAGAAACAGATAAAAATGCACCCCCACCCCATGGTCCTCATCCCCTGGTATTCACGCTCTCATACAGTCTTTCCCACACTGCACCAGGGTTAGTCTGTATGGCCAACAGAATATGCCAGAAGGGATGGTAGGTCGCTCTTGAGATTAGGTTGTAAAAGACATGACAGCTTCTCTCTCTCTCTCGCTCGCTCGCTCGCTCTCAGATCACTCATTCTGTCACGAGCACCCTACAGAGAGGCCCACATTGCGAGGAAATGAAGCTTCCGGCCAACAGCCAGTGAGGAACTAAGGCCTGCCAACAACCACGTCAGTGAACTTGGACGTGGACCTTCCAATCCCATCTGAATCAGGTTTTCAGATGATCACCATCCCCGCCAACAGCTTGACTGCAATCTCAAGAGACACTCTGAGCCAGAACCACCCAATTAAGCTGCTCCTGGATTCCTGACCCTTGGAGACTGCGTGAGACAAGAGATGTTTGTTGTTTAAGCTCTGCTTGTTGGAGTAGTTTGTTACACAGCGAGGGATAACCAATAGAAACGTCCAGGCCACACTGCATTTCCAGCTAACTATCATTGGAAATGGTAACTGACGGAGTCCCTAAAGCAGTCACACACACACAACCATGCACACCGACGTGCGTGCACTACAAACACAACACAGACGGCTGAAATCTTCATGTTTGCACAGCCCTTGACATTTTACCCGCTTTCGAGGCATTGTCTCATTTGAACTGCAAAACAGCCTTAGAAGGTAGATGTCCCATGTCGCACATGAGAATCATGCCCCAGAGAGGTGAAACAATGCCTCTGAGGCTCCACATCTCGCAACGAGACCCAAACCAAGCCTGGTGAACTTTGCACACTCACTCAGGGGCCACCCACCCATTTTGGCTGCAGTGGCTCATGTTATGTGATTTTCGTTAAATAGAGGTACAGGGGCGCCTGGGTGGCGCAGTCGGTTAAGCGTCTGACTTCAGCCAGGTCACGATCTCGTGGTCCGTGAGTTCGAGCCCCGCGTCGGGCTCTGGGCTGATGGCTCAGAGCCTGGAGCCTGTTTCCGATTCTGTGTCTCCCTCTCTCTCTGCCCCTCCCCCGTTCATGCTCTCTCTCTGTCCCAAAAGTAAATAAACATTGAAAAAAAAATTTTTTTTAAATATATAAAAAAAAAAATAGAGGTACAGACAAAGGGGACGTTTGCCTAAAGGGGGATGGTTTCAGGCTTTTAGCATCTCAAAATCCTCTCTTCAGAAAATACAACCCTTCTACCCTCCCTGCCTTTCTCCCTCCCCACCCTTTACTGGTCTCTCAGTGTGCTGGAAACACTTAGCACGAGATCATTCTCTTAACTCAGAGAAAATGCAAGGCAACCGGGCCTGTTACCCGTGAAGGCCAGATCGACCCCTGAAACCCCGGTTCATAAGATGGGGTGCAAAAGCAGTAAATCCGGGCTACGGGAGCTGTTTGGGAATAGTGGGAGGTGGGGTGGACGAAGGGGTAGAGACAGTTTCCCCCGACTGTGTTAGAAGAAAAGCCACAGTGAAAATATAGTAAAGCTTCAGTGGGGAAAGGGTGCCCAAGACTCCCCTGAGGGCAGAAGGTCAGGAACTGGACAGTGGGGCCTTCGGAGGGAGCTGGCTTTCGTGGGCCCTGCCTGGAGACATCCTGATGATCACCTCTCTACCCTACTCCTGACCGAGCATCTCCAGCCTTCCAGAACATCAGGGCGAAGTCAGAATCCTTTCCTCTGCCTGCTCCACCCTGATCCCCGCTCTGCCTCCCTGACCCATGGCTGCAGCTCACGGTTCAAAGGCACCAGGTTTCCCGCTCAAGGTGACAAGCCTGTGCCATCTGCTCCCTGAAGCACTGAGCCAGTCTGGAGCATGTTTACTATGGCCACGGGGCCACCAGACGGAACAAACACACACACAGCCCCGTATCATATTTTTTTCTTCCTCAAAACACTCCTCATCTTTGTTTTGGGTCCGCATACATGTTCCGCGAAGTTCAGTGCCAGGCCCGGCAAACAGAAAGCCTAAAATAGGCTGAAAAGACAGAGTCTGAAGACAACTTGAGGGCTGCTGGATTCCCGAGGGAGGGTGTAACTGTGGATAACGCAGCCCTGGGGTGGCCGCTGTTGTTCCGGGCTCATCTGTTCACCTGGAGGGGTGGCTCAGGATGCGGGGGTCGCAACTGAGCCAGCGTCCTGCACGTTCCGGGGCCTCCCGCCCGCCCCCCGAATCTCTCAGCTGCCTCACCTGTTCCAGGTGAGCCAGGGGACTTGACTGAGGTGAGCAGGGCTTTCTGGGTGTGTGCCAGGCCTTCCTCCATGGGGAAGGCCGGGGAAGAGGTTTGGAGAGGCCTAAAAAGAGCTCGCAGGGTGAAGCGTGGGGCAGGTGGAACCTGCAGAATGGAAGGGAGCCGGCAAGGGCGGAAGTCAGGTGGGAGGGGTCCTAGGCAGACCAGACGGGGAGCACAGCGGGGGCCGCGTGACAGGAGGGAGGCGGGGGCGGGCGGAGGGCAGGTAGGGGGGCATGTCTCAGGGAGTGGAGGGGCAGAGGGCAGGTATGGCTGGCACGGGTAGCGGGTTCTAAAGGTCTATTGGGAAGGTTACGTGCTGTCCGGTTACTTCGCTGCTCTGAAAAGGGAAATAAAAACGAGTTCCTCCCGGGGGTTGTTGGGAAGATTCAATAATTCTGCCCCACACTGCTGAGGTGTTAATGTGCTGGGGGCTCCCCGTGAGCTGCTGGTAAGTTTGTGTCCGTTTACAGCTGGACCCACAGAGCGTGCCATGGCTGTGGGCCCGTCTGCTCCTGGGGCTCGGCTGTCCGTTTCTCCGTCTGTCTGTCCAGGTCTACTTGGAAAGAACCAGCCACTCTGTCCATTCTGCATTTGGAAGGGCGCTGAGATCCCTGCGGATGCCACTTGAGAGAGGACCCCGGGCATGCGGGGGACAGGGGACACCTCGGTCTTCATTTTCCTCATGGGGACTAAGCACAGGCATCACCCCCGAGGACCCAAGGGCCTATCTTGAGTTATTTTAATTCTGTTTGCTGACGGCTTGCCTAATTGAGACCCTGCATCACTTCTGGACACCAAGGTCCCCCCAGGATACTCCAAACCATAATAGAGGCCACCTTGGCTTCCCCCCCAACACACGCATTGGAATAAATGGCTAAACTTGAATTACCAGAAATAACCCCTGGAGCCCAGGGTAAGTGCTGATCAGGCAGGAAGGCTCCTTGGTATTTTTAAAACCTGTGCCCCTGTCCCTGCTGGGAAGCCCTGGGGAGTGGGAGGCACCCTCGTGCTCTGGGCTCGTCCCCCTGGGACAGGGGTGGGGGGACGGGAGGAGGTGCTCCCGGCCAGACCGCCCTCCCCTGAGAGCTGCCCACCATTCTAGAACTCACGCCACCCCTCCTCCAGTTTCTCACTGGGTGGGGCCCCCACAACCTGGGAAAGCTCCAGGCTACTGCAGGGCCTTCCTAAATATGCCCATGCGTGAATCATCTGAGCCGGGGAAGGGATCTACAGGCGTGACGGAGTGGGTGCTGGGGTGCAGGAGGCAGAAGGTGAGGGACTCTGTCGGGTAGGTCTCGTTTGAAACCTGCCCATTCGCTCATTCCTTTGGAATATGCACTAGCTCCCCACTCAGTCCATTTGAAAACAGCAGCCCCATGCTGTCCACCTCACCCCCGCACAAGAGTTAATTGGGGGGGGGGGTGGCGTATAGAAGGCAGTGAAGGGCCCAAAGAGGGAGATTGAGCGTGCCAAGGAGGGGACAGACAGGAGTCTTCTGCACAGAGCCGGTTGGGGACACGGGCTCTGAAGCCAGACTGCTTGGGTTTGCAGTCTGGCTCAGCTAAACCTCCCAGCTCTGCGACTTTGGGCAAGTTACTTCACTTCTCTGTGCAAGTTTGCAAGTTACTTTCCGCATCTGTAAAATGGAAATAAAAACGGTATCTCCTTTCTAAGGTTGTGGCAAGACTCTATGAGCTGATATTCTGTAAAGGGCTCAGTGTATCCCGAACATGGTGAGCATTCTGGAAGTGCTTATTAAACCGCTGAGTGACTTCCAGAGGACGGAGGGTGGGCTGGGCTTGTCCGTGGGTCCGGCACAAAGGCCCTAGACCCAATGGGAGGCACAGCCTGCCTTCCGAGTAAGGTGGTCCCAGGCTGTATCTCATCTCTGGGAGTATGGGGACTCAGCCAGGCATGCAGGGTACCCGGGGTACCAACCCACACCAGATTTGGTCCTGAAAGATGTACACAGGCGGAGCAGATAGGGCCTGCCTTTCTGGAACCTTCTGGAGAGGGCACATGGGTTGGGTTGAAGATATAAGGGGCACTGGTTATGGCCTCTGGAACTTCTTGCATACCTGCCATCCATGTCATCTGATGGCACTCCTGCAGGCATCAATGTCCTTGCGACAACAAGAACGAGAAGGCTTGCTGCGGGTCCGTATCTCCTTAAGATCCCCTGCCTGGTGAGGGATGAGCTAGTCTTGAAGCCAAGGGAGGCTGTGCAGGTGGACCGCCCACCATGCCCCCCACCCCCAGGCAAGGCCCTGTGGACTCCGTGCCAGGGGCTCGGTTACTTGGGGTCCTTGGAGTTCCTGGGGAAGGACCAGGGGTCAACATCTGTGAGCCAACTCCCAAATGCCCAACACTGCAGAAACAGAGCCTGAGACTACTGAGGAGGGGTAACTGAACCAGCTCGGGAGGCTGTCTCCTGGGGTACCCGCTCTACCCTCTGTCCCAGGCACAGACCCGGTGATGATGGCATTTCTCTCTCTCAGCTAGTTTCCTACTCAGCAACCCTCCTGCCCTCCAGGCCGGTGGGCACGGGCCCCTGCTTCCACTCCAGTTAGATCCCTCCCCTCCAGGTCACTCTCCTTGGCTGTCTAGGGTCTATGGGGTCTGCACAAATCCTATTTGCTGGAAAAAGGGGAAGACAGCAAACAAGGGCAATGCTCAGCTTCCCAGAGTGGGCACAGGCTCGGAGATGCCCACTGCCGGGGGGCCCGGCACCCGGGAGCTCTGCCAAAATGCACAAAAGGGCCCTCCCACGGATGCGGGTGCCTGGCCCAGGGGACATGCTGGTCCTTCCCTGGGAGAGGGGCCCCAGGGCCTTGTTTTCTTTCCCACGAAGTACGATGCATAGAGCAGATCCTGAGCGGGCGGCATGTGCTGGGAAAGAGGGGCGAGCAAGGGCATCCTGGGAAGGAGCATCGCTCTTAGGTGAGTCGCGGGCCAGCCTTCCCGGGGCCCCCTCAGGGCCTGTTCTTCCCAGGAACGCTGAGCGAGGTGGCTGCTGTGTCCAAAGGATGACCTGGCCATTGTGGTTTGTACAAAGGCCGGGGTCTTCTCTAGGCCTATCAGGGCTCTCACGTCAGTTGGACACAGACATGGACATCTGGCTTCAAGAAATGAGCTGTTCTTTCCAAGAGCGCCTGCTTGGGGGTGGGCGTGGGGGAGGAGGAGACAGAGCCTAAAAATAATTCCTATCTGACTCATTTTGCTTAGAATCTGACAGGGCTGCCTGCCAGGTGGGGGTTTGCCTGTCCCATTTTCTTATCTATCTTTAGCAGAGACTTAATGAGGGCAATTTCCTTGCTGGGATATAAAGACAAACCTCGGGCGATGGCAGTGTGATCTGTCTCGCCGTCCCCTGGGCTCCTGATGACAGGATGATGCTGACGGTCACCGCAGGGCTGAGCAGTCTGGGGGGCTTCAGGGATGGTGTCATCCCCGGATGGGGCGAAGGAAACAGAGATCCCTCAGTGAAACCCAAGCCAGGTGACGACCAGGGCAGGAAGGGTCTCCTGATCCTCCCTTCTCTTGCCCCCAGCTCTCCCACCACCAGACAAACAAGATAAATTACTCAGGTCTGAAATCCCATCACTCACAACCTATTCCTTTACCTTGGGCACCTCTCTACCCTGCTTTAAGGAGCGAGCATCGCTGATTCTCATTATCCACTGTAGTTAAGTTCTACAAAGTCCCGCAAACACTGAATTAGGGAATACCGGACGGTTATTCCCAAGGGAAACACAGGGTTAGGTTCCTACAAGCCTCTGGCCACAACATTTTCTCCAATCAGTCAATACATACACCTTATATTATCCGTTTCGGCCTAAAGACACCTTACTTAATATGCATTGTTGGTTCATTAATGGTGAACTCACGGCAACAGCACTCTATCAGTCATGAAAATGTACCGTAGGTATCCTGACTATATATAACTTGTGCCTGAATGACACTTATCTAACACTCGGATTTTTCTCCATGAGGCACATCACAGCCTTCTTGCCCTTAGGAACCCTAGATAGCATGTCAGTATCTAGGCATTTTAAACAGCAAAAGCACACAAATGTGAAAATCGTGGCACGAAAGAGATCGTGAAAAGCATCTCCTTGTCTGACACCAGCTGGGAACGTGCATGTTCGGCCACTCAAATTTCTCCCCACCCCGGGCATGCCCATGAATGACCTTGAAAGGACGACTGAACATTGATTTTGAGGTTACAAATAAATTTTAGCAAGTAGGCAAATTGGCAAATGTGGAATCCGCAAGTAACGAGGACTGATGGTACTTCCAAACAGGCTAACTTAACAACTCGCAAGCTGATGGACAGATCCAGGGATCTGAACTACTTAATTCCTGATCTGTTCCTGGCCGGAAGGAAAGGGGGTTAAAGAGGCCCAGGGAACCCCCAGGGTCCTTGCCTGTGAGCCTAGAAGCGAGAAGGAGGAGGGATCAGTGATTCCAGAATGGAATGAGAGGTTGCCCGTGGCCAGTGATGACCATCAAAGCATGGGGTAGTCATCAGAATGTGTCGCAGAGGGGGCCTAAGAGGGATTAGTGAGGGTTCTAAAATTATAATTTCATATTCTGAGTGAGAGGGAGGAGGGAAGCATGGGGTTGCTGACAGGGTTAATGATGTAAAATTAAGGGCTCAGCTGAAAGAAAGGTTTCTGTGGGAGGATAAGTGCTGGGCCAGGAGAGGCAGACCCTGCTGGCGTGTCCATACGATGTCCAGGGCCTATAGGCAGCGGGGGGGGGGGGGGGGGGCAGTGACAGGTGCTCTGAATTCTCATCTTCTTGCCCAAGGGATGGAGTGGTATTGCTCAGGAAAAGAGAATGCTTTACTGAGGTCCTAAGGGGTCCCGGCACACGTCTGAGGAATCTTGGAGGACAGACAAAGTGCTGTAGCTGTGTGCTTACAGTTCCAATTTTCAAAAAGCAGAAAATGCATAGATATCATGTCTCTCCAAGAGATTCCCAAACAGATGTTTTGGAAGAAATGATGTAGCCAATAGCTAGCACAGATTCACACGAACCAGAGCAAATTTACTTCCTTTTTTGAAAGGGTTACTCGCCTGATACATTTGGGGAACCCTGAACGCATCAAGATTCAAGATTCAAGGAGTATTTCCAGAGGCTTGCCACATCACTCTTTCCTGGGATGGGTATTGAGGAGGGCACCTGTTGGGATGAGCACTGGGTGTTGTATGGAAACCAGTTTGACAATAAATTTCATACTAGAAAAAAACCAAAGAATCTCATAGATTCTAAGTTCCTCTAAACAATTTTTTAATTGATATGCCAATTCTACAACAAAAATCTATCCTTTTAAATTACATAAGTCAGGATTTTTAGTATATTTAGAAAGTTATATATCCATCGCCAGTAATTCCAGAGGTCCTGTGCATTTTTATCAGTGACCTAGATGATGTCACAGAGAGCTTGCAAAATCAAATCTGACGGCTGACACTAACTCTGTCCCTAGGGAAAGAGCCTGGCACCCAGGGAGGGTTGGGGCGCATGTTGGCAGAGAAAGGGAAGAAGGAATAAGTCTTAACTGGTTCTACAATTCGAGGACGCCAGGCCACAGCCATGGGCATTCAGGCTCCGATCACCCTGCGGTGTCCAGGATGCGGCCCCGACTGCACCACCTGGGGACCCAGGGAGGGGGTGGCATATGTGGAAGTGTGGGGACGGCTCGCTCTCCTGCCCCTCGCCCAGCAGGGCCATCCGACACTGGCTGGATGACCATGGCATTCTTTTCTTTTTCCTTCCAAGTCTGCTTTGCACATGGAGTCAATTAACCATTCTCAGACCTCACTTAATGAAACAGATTAAGTTGGAGAACGGCTCTCTTGTCTCCCCCGCTGCAAGGGCAGCGTGCGACGGAAAGATAGTGCCTGCATTCGCTGTCCTGCCCTGTTAGGAGGTCCGGTTCTGGAGCGTGCTGTGTCTACACAGACTTGTAGCACCCCGGGCCAGGGCCCATCAGGAACCAGGAGCTCCGGCCTTTCCCTTCGATTTAGTTCCGTTGGGGGTGGTGACTGCCATAAGCACCACCCTCTTGCCTCTGTCTCTAGGGAGCTTTGTGGCGCGGCTTCTGGCTCCTGCACCTATTCCGCTGCGCCTTTCCCGTTCCTTCCCTCCCGATATCCTCCGGTCTCCCTTCCAAATCCCCCTTGTGTCTCACAGGCTACTTCAATGCCCACCTCCTCCAGGAAGCACTCCTCGCTCACCTCCTGCTGGCTCCTTTCTTTGGACGTTCGGATTCTACATGCAGTCTGGTGGCTTCAACAGCCAACGAGGGTTGCGCAAGCCCCTGGAGAGCAGGGGCCAAGCCTGCCATTTCTCTGGGGTTCTCTGGAGCACGGGATGTGGCACGGAGCGCCCTTCCATCAATCCCAGTAGGAGAGGCAGGTACTGCTTCACTGGGGCATTCAGGGTGATGTGCCACCCAGGCCCCCCTTCAGGAACGGGACACTCAACCCCCTCGGCTGGGGGACGTGCCGGAGCAGACACCGCCTCCCGCCCCGAGCTGTCAGCCCCTATAGAGACTGCCCTGGGTGATAAGAGCGGCCAGCCTAAAGTTGTGGCAATTCTATCCAACGACCAGCGGACAGGGGTATACAGACCTGCTCCTCCGCTCCGTCTCGGGACAGCTCTGAATCACCTCAACTTCAGCGCCCCCCCCATAGGGCCAGAACTCCCCACCCAGACTCAGCGTTTCCCTCCGCCCAATCTTGCTCCCTTCCCTTCCTGTCTACCACCATTGATCCAAAGGACCCTCCTCCGTTTCCTGGGCAGACCCTGACAGTTGTTCATTGCCCCAGTCTGTTCATCTCTGTAAACGCAGCAGGGTGGAGGAGGTGCGGAGAAAATCCTGCACCCCCGGCGGGTGAGACCTCGCTCAAGGTCAGCAGCGTGGGCAAGACTCAGCCCTCCGGGAGCCCGCTCCTCTGCCTGCACCCGTGGCCAGGGGTGGGTCGCCTGGGGGGCGGGGAGGGGAAGCTGGCAGGCCCTCCTCCAGGCAGCAGGTGGCCAACGTGGGTGGGGACAGGGCACCTGAGGCATGTTGCTCTTTGAGGAACGCTTGAAGTGCTCATTTAGTCCGTTCATAGCATGAAATGCATAATTTTTTCTGAAATCAGCAAACATCTTTGAGTAGCGTCCCCAAAGAAGCAAGTGGTTACTAGTTGTTTTAAGTTTGGGGAACATTTTTAAGGGAAAAAAAAAAAAAACAAAAAACCCATGAGCCGTTCTGGAGCTTTCTGCAAAATGAGGACAAGACATTCGCAACTCAATTGTAATCACAGAGCGCCTCGCAGCAGCCCATGGAGTGTGGGAGCAGAGTCCACAGAGAGCTGCGCTGAAGGGACCCTCCCTCCGTGTCTGCCGGGGGAAGCGGATGCAGGAGAAGGAAACTGATCCTGGAGAGCACGCAGGGCAAAGCTCCCCGGGCTCACGAGGGAGATCACGGGTGACGGCCCACCCTCGCTGCCGCCAGCTCCCCACCTTTCCTTACAGTGGTTCCCGCGTACCTCGGACCCAAGAGGGGGCCGACGCTAAGACTGTTTCCAGGGGCCTTGCAAGGATTAGATTGTTCAAGCCTCCTGCTTAGCAGACCCATTTTACAGAAGACGAAGTAGGGGCATGAACCAACTGCCCAGGTCACAGAGGGAGGGAACGGAGGAGGCGGAATGCCCGTCCGGTGTCGAATTCCGGGGCGCGCGCCTCAGACTCCCACAACTGGAAGTGACCAGCAGCAGGGGCACAGGCCACCTCGCGTCCCGCGGGAGCTGGGGTAGAACGCAGACGTCCCGCTCTAATCTGCAGGGCGCCACACAAGCCACCTGGCGCTCCCTGCCGTCCTGACCCGCAGATGGGCCCTCCGAGGGTCAAGACGTTTACTCCGGGAGTCCGTGTGTGGTCTAGCCGAACACCCTCTTCCATTCCGGCTAGCGCCCTCTGGTTTCGGTCCCTGTGAACGTGAGGCAGCTGCTCCGGGCCCTCCGTGTAAATCTCTCATGACTTTATTGGCATGCATGCTCTTCCCCTGCTTCGTCCCGTCAGCCTCTCCTCCCAGGACATACTTTCCATCCCTTTAATCATCTTTATTGCCTCACTTTGGACCCTGTCCCGGGTCCACATCCTTTGCGAGGTGTGCTGACCTAACCCAGACGTTTGTTAACACGAGTGGGGCTCAGCGGAAGGTCGGCTTCCCAGCGTGTGTGTGCCACTCTCCTCTTCCTACGTTCCCGGGTCACGCTGCTCTCCGGAGGCCTGCCACTGTCGAGGGCGGTGGTGGTGGTGGTGGGGGGGGGGGGTGCTGCGGAGCGAGGCGACCGGGCCCACGAGCGGAGGTGGGGCCGGCATGGGTGCTGAGCATCAGCCCGCCGCTGCCTGGGCCCGAAGGAGCAGAGCCGGGCAGGGGGTGACCCTTCATTCAGAAGCTTGGGGATTCCACACACCTCTGCACACATACTCGGGACCGGGCGGCAGGGGAAGAGGGCCACCAAGTCTCTGTTCTCCCTGATCCCTTCCCGGCCCCAGAGAACCCCAATCCCCTTTGAGGGGGTGCTCCCTACGTCTTCCCTCCGCCAGGAAGCCAGAAACCAGGAATTAGCCTCTGTGAAGCAGCTACGGCAAAAAGGCAGCACCCACAGTGAAATAAGCCTGCTCTGGTCTGGTCAAGCCTGGACTAGGGCTTGGTCCCCCTCTCCTGGCTCAGTTTCCCCTTTTCCTGCAGTCACGTGACGTGCCTGGTGGTTCTGCTGTCGAAGCCAAGACGGGCTTCCTCCTAGTCAGTTGTATGCTTACTGTCCTCTGGGAAGGCCTCACACCCACCAAATGCACCAGTGCCCCATTCGCCCGGAGCTGTGGCCACCACCCAGCACTCCTTGGTCAGGGCCCACGTGTGGAGGGAAGCACCGGGGACCCTGGTCAGCCACAGCCTTAGTTTCAAGGGATAACAGGAAAACAGGCCCCTCTAGTTTCTTAGCAAGAGATGAGGGCTCGAGTATTCCTTGGCTCTCAGGCGACATTCAGTGTTCATCAAAGGTAAAACCACAGGCCATCACTTTTATCCACGAAAAAACTCCCCAGAGAGGAACACACCTCATTTTAGTTCCTTAGGCAGAAGGCTTTTTGCCCTTTCCTTCTCTCCTTCCTCCTTCCCATCCTTCTTCTCTTTTACTCCCTCCCTTCCTTTATTTTTTACATTTCCAGCCAGAAGTTATATATGCATATTCAAACAAAAAATTTACTCCAATGCGGCTTTATTACAAATGTCCACAGACCCCAAAACATTGCTCGGTACCTGGAGTTTTCCATTTGAAATATACCATGAAGACCTTTCCATGTGAGAGAGGCTGCAAGGAAACTAAGGCATATGCCTTCCCGGGACGCCTAGCCTCAGCTGCTTATGTATCCAGGGCTGCCTCGTGGCACTTTTTCTTTTCTAAGTTTATTTAGAGAGAGAGTAAGAGAGAAAGCAACTGGGAAAGGGGCAGAAGGGGGTGGGGGGGGGGAGCAGAGAGAGAGAGAGAGAGAGAGAGAGAGAGAGAAAGAGAATCCCAAGCAGGCTCCAGACTGTCAGCACAAAGCCTGATGTGGGGCTTGAACCCACAAACTGTGAGATCATGACCTGAGCCAAAATCAAAGAGTCAGACGCTCAACCGACTGAGCCACCCAGGCGCCCCTCGTGGCAGGTTTTCTGGCCCCTAGCTGCCACCCAGCACTCTGAACTGCAGGGAGACCCTGGTTTTTGCCTTAGTGTGAGTGAGCGCCTCTGGGTGCTAGAGAGCAGGTGCATGTGCAGTTTCTGATCTGCATATCGTTTGTCACAGCAGAGCCCCGCACCACGCGGGGCAGAAACCCTTGGAATTGTGAGCTCCTGGAGGCCATGTCTCAGAACATACGTCAGCTGGGACCCAGTCCTTTGAGGACTGCTATTGTTACGGTAAGGTCAGGGGAAAGAGCATTTCTCCTCCCGAGGGGGCATAACCTGTGCTGCCCTGGACTCCTGAAGGGACCCACCCCCGGGGCCGGCCCAGAGAAGTGTACCCCCTGCTTCCCGACTGGTACCCAACCCACCTGCTTCACCTCACAGGTTATCAGCTGGCCACTGGAGAAAGCGAAACCCAGGCCAGAACCGACGGAGCTACAGACGGCTGGCCAAGGACAGAAAACCCAGAGTTCTCGATGGAGTCTCTCCTACCTTCGGTCATTTCTCCTCCTCCGGAACAACTTCTTCGTGTGGGCGATCTCTACTTCGTGGGGCATCGGGTGGTAGCCCTGCGTCATGTGGGAGGAAGGGGGATCGTTAGTAACTTGGGAAAGACGGCAAAGACCTTCTCGCACGTAACTGTTGATAACGACATCTGTGACGAAGGAAATCGGGAGTGCACGACTAGACTCCGACCACCAAATCCACACTGAAAAATGGAAAATGGTAGAATGAATCCATTTCCCACCAGGCAATGATGCTGTAATTACAGAACTGAAGATTAGGAAGGACACAAAGGAGACCTTAGAATCTGTCATACCCAGTCATTCAAATTCCAGACAAGGACACTGAGATCCAGAGGGGTGAGTGAACCAGTTCAAGGTCTTGTAGAGCATTAGCATCAAAGCGGGGACCAGATCCCGGATTCACGGCTGCATGACGGAGTTATTTTTTGAACACTCGTGACTTCTCTCCGCTTCCTGACACAGTGGGAATGTCAGTAACTTCTCCGGGCCATTGAGAGGACAAAGAGACACAGCCCCTTGCAAACCCTGGGCCTCACAAAGAGGGAGTGGGCTAGGACCCGGGTTGTCTCACGCCAGCCCAGGACAGCCCGGGCAATTCTGACCCAAGACCCTCATTCCTCACACTCCTGGGGAGTACTCAGGATGAAATAGTTAAATGCTGTTTTAGACTCTGAACTGGGAAAAATCCTAAGGATGGTCTCTTGCATAGTGTCGTCAGGACAACAGCTATGCATCTACGTCAAGGTTGGAGAAAGACCCTCGACTTATAACATGGGGCTGATCTTGCACATGCCGAGCCCCAGGCAGAATTATCTGCTGAAGCTGGGCTGAAGGCCAGCCCTAGGCACACACAGGATGAGAGGGAGTGACAGGTCTCGGTGTGTTTAAGAGTGATCAGCCAGGGGTGCCTGGGTGGCTCAGTTGGTTGGTCGTCCGACTTCGACTCGGGTCATGATCTCACAGTTCGTGGGTTCGAGCCTCACGTCGGGCTCTGTGCTGACCGCTCGGAGCCCGGAGCCTGCTTCGGATTCTGTGTCTCCCTCTCTCTCTGCCCCTCCCCTGCTCATGCTCTGTCTCTGTCTCAAAAATAAATAAAAACTTAAAAAAAAAATGTTTTAAAAAGAGTGGTCAGCCAGAGTCCATATAACCCACCCCCCCCCCCGCCCCCACTTTATAGACAGGGAGACTGAGGCCCAGAGCCTCTATGGTAGCAGCCCTCTGGTTTCAGGCTCCATAGTGGATGGCCTCACTGGGAGGCCTTCTCAGGGCTTAGTCCCCAACCAGTGCGGGGTGGATGTTGGCAGTTCTGGCCAGTCTCAAGGAGCTTCCCGGGGCCCGGCAGTGGGAGGACAAGAGGGAACAGGCTCGGGAGGACACAGGGACTCCGGCATCACGGATGCCTGGCCTAGCCTCCTATGGAGTCCCGGGAGGGAAGGACACATTTCAACATTGATTGTAATAACAGTCCCTCCCTCCTACCCTGTCTCTTGCCTCCGACAATCCGGCCAAAGAGCATGAATGAATTCCGGGCTCCAGGCGGCCACAATGGGCCTGTGCAGCCTTAGGATGTGCTTTGTTTAATGGTTTTTCTCAAAGGATATTATTTGCTTTTCTTTAATACAAAACACAAACAAGGAAAAACACCAAGTCTTCCCCTCTCATTTCCCCTCTCCCATCCTGACCCAGCTCTGGGCTGGCCCCTTCCCTCCCTCCTGGCCTGGGGTCACTGTAGGAACACACTGGGTGTGCCCCACGTAGACAATGGAAGGAAGCCGAGGCTCCCTCTCAAGCTGGCAGCCTGGATCGGGATCTCAGCTCTGAGGCCGGGCAGACGGAGCTGTCCGCGACCCTGGGCCTTCCATGAGCCCAGAAGGTGCGGCCTCCCCTGTCTGGGCTTCAGAGTCCTGGGCTCTGGCCTGCATCCCGCCCTTCTCCTCCACACACAGTGGGGAGCTGCCTTCGGGACTCACCCTCCGCTGGAGTCCTAGCTCTCTACGAAACTCAGAGTGGCCCAGACGACCTGCAGGGCCCCTCGAGGCTTCTAATGAAGCCCCTGCTGTGACCTCTGTGTCCATCCACCTGTCTCCTCCGAAGTATGTGAATGCGTAGAAAATATAAGAGTAAAAGCATGCGGTCCGGAGCTGCACCGTGAACGTTCAGCTCCTGGCGCTTCCTTTGGATGATTCTGTGACTTTGACAGATAACCTCACCTCCACCTGCCTCACTTGCCACATCCGTAAAATGGAGATAATAACAGCATCGGCCTCCTAGGGTCCCTGCAGGGGTTAAAGGGGTTGATAAGCACGTAAAGAAGGCAGACTAGTGCCTGCTATGCAGTATGCTTCAGCGTTCCAGTGGCGCCACTGTCACCATCACTTTCATCACCTTCCCATCCTCCGGACACTCTGCTCAGGGCTGAGGGTGCCAAAGCAAGTGAGGCTGTTCTGGTCCCTCTCCTCACGGAGCCCCCAGCCCTGGCAGCGAGTCTGGCTGAGGTGGTCTGCAGGAGAGGAGGGTGTGGGAGGCTCAGGTTAGGGAGGTGACCCAGGTGTGGAGCTGGAGAAGGACGGAGAAGAATGGAGAAGGATGGAGAGCTCTCTTTGGTCTGAGGCTGGCAGGCACCAGCAGGAGGCCAGAAATTGGCAAAAAAAAACACGTGCTAGAACCAAGGCTTGCACTTCTGAAATCTTCCCTCTCCAGGAACAATCCAGGCTGGGGCTAGGGAGGACTGGTCCCACCCACAAGACCACCTGGAGCCCCCGGCTATGGGCATGTTGGTGAATCAATGAATGAGAGCCACCTTCCCTGGGGCACTTACATAGGACCTTGAGGAGCTCCTGCATAAAGCAGGACACTGTATTTATACAAGCTTCACTGGAGGACTCTCTTCAATCAGCTACTTTGTTTCTCAGGTTGGTGGTTGGCACCGAGTGACCCACACAACTCAAGATGCTGCCCACACTCCCTCCAAGACAAGGGTGACTGGGGTCAATCGGGGAAAATAGGTGGCCAGCGGAAGAAGAGAGAATCTGTGCTCAGACCCACATCTGCCATCAAGCCAGTGTTGATCCGGGTTAGCCCAGCTTCTCTACTCACCGCCAAGAGGTAAGGCTGGTACGCGAATGTTCATGGCAGCCTTACTCATCAGAGTCACGACTGGAAACAACCCAAATGTCCACTAACTGAGGACTGGATAAGTAAAATGTGGTATGTCCATACAATGGAATATTATACGGCCACAAAAAGGAAGGAAGTTCTGATACATGCGACAACGTGGATGAACCTTAAAAATATCACGCTGGGAGCACCTGGGTGGCTCAGTTGGTTGAGGGCCCAACTCTTGATTTTGACTCCGGTCCTGATTCCAGGGTTGGGAGGTCAAGCTGTGCCTCCAGCTCCATGCTGGGCGTAGAGCCTGCTTAACATTCATACACATTCTCTCTGCCCCTCCCCGGCTCTCTCTCACTCTCAGAAAACAAAAAAACAACTCCCACCCCCCCCCCTCCAAAGAAACAACAACAACCCATCATGCTCAGGGAAAGAACCTAGTCACTGAAACCCAGTATTGTATAATTCCATTGTCATGAAATGTCCAGAATAGGCAAACGTGCAGACAGGAAGTAGATGAGTGGTGGCCGGGGGCTGGGGAGAGGAAGGATAAGGAGTCACTGCGAATGAGTACCGGGTTTCTCTTTGGGTGATGGAAATATTCTGGAATTACACAGGAGTGATGGTTGCACGTGTGACCTTGAGGATATACTTAAAAAAAAAAAAAAAAAAAAAACACCCCAAGAAACCCAACTCACCGTATACTTCAAAAGGGTGAATTTTATGGTAGGTAAATCATGCCTCGATTTTAAAAAGTGGGAAGAAAATCCGGGGGCAGTATGTTCTGGGGAGAGGGGACAGCAAGTGTTAATTAAAAAGAAAAAGAAAGAGCGGCGCCTGGGTGGCTCAGTCGGCTAAGCATCCGACTTCGGCTCAGGTCATGATCTCGCGGTTTGTGGGTTCGAGCCCCGCGTCGGGCTCTGTGCTAACAGCTCAGAGCCTGGAGCCGGTTTCGGATGCTCTGTCTCCTCCTCTCTCTGCCCCTCCCCCGCTCGTGCTCTGTCTCTCTCTGTCTCTCAATAATAAATAAATGTTAACAAAAATTTTTTTTAAAAAAGCAAGCAACAAAGATCCAGCCACAATGGAGCACGCTCCTCTCACTCCATTACTCTCCAGGAAGCAGTTGCCCTGAAACATGTTATATAAGAGAGGGCTGCAAAGGGCAGCATGTCCTAGGCAAGAGGCACCCAATGACAAGTGTGAATAATAAAGAATCTGGAAAGGAGCATGGGGGACTGGTATCTCCAGGCCTGGCCAGGGGATATGATATTTCGCCTTTGGACCGGAGTTCCCTCCCTGCTTTTCAGAATATATCACTAAAGTGGAGAATGGAAATTTATCAAGCTTCTTAGAATTATCCTTTAACAGCAGACAGTGGTCTCTGCTCTAATTCCTTATTTAACAAATCCTTCCATTCTGTGCCTTGAAAGAGCCCCAGGGGCGCCTCTGTGGCTCAGCCGGTTAAGCGTCTGGCTCTTGATTTCGGCTCAGGTCATGATCTCGTGGGTTGTGGGATCGAGTCATACATTGGACTCTGAGCTGACAGTGTGGAGCCTGCTTGGGATTCTCTCTCTCCCCCTCTCTCTCTGCCCCTCCCCTACTCACACTCTTTCTCTCTCAAAATAAGTAAATAAACATTAAAAAAAGAAAAAGAAAGGGCCCCATAGGAATGTCAGTCCAGGTAGGAGACACTCCCTCCCCAGTCCTCCCACAAGGGAGAGCACGGCCTTCTGGTTTACCAGCTGCTTGGTGTTTCTCATCAGTCTCGAGTCACGTGAGACCCCGTAGCGTTACCCTGGACCACCTCAGGCCCTGCCTGCCCTCCTTCTACTTCTCTGCATGAGAATTCTTCCCCTAGCTCTGAGACCTGGCTGCAGATCCCCTCTCTCTACCCTCTGACCACTTTTGCTAAGTAAATGGGCCTGGGAGACAAGTAGGTTATAGAAACCAAGCCTCTCCAGGGACGGAGGGAAGATAATACTCCTTCCACAGGCGGCACGGGCAGAATACACAGGAAGCACACACACGCACACACACACACGCCTGACTCGGAGATCAGCAGTGGTGTATATATGCCCCCCTGCAGGGCCGTGCCTGATGGCTCTGGTTGCAGAAACATGCTCTATAAAATCCACCCATTCCAGGGTAGGCTGAGGTGGGTACTTACAACCCAGGGCGGTATTTCCAAGGGATTAAAGGCAGGCCCAGCAGAGCGGCTGGCCCCAGGCTGGGAGTGCACGGGCCTTGCCCTGAGAGGCCAGTAGAGACAAACAAATCTTGGGTCTGGGGTGCAGCAAGGGAGGGCCAAACAAACACACCAGGCGAGGAGCGTGTGCGCCCTCGGCCCTGAGACCCACTGACCCTGTGCTCGCAGTGCCACACTTCCACTAGGCTACAGGCGCCCCTCCCTCCCCCCATCCTAAAACCCACCAGCTCTCCCGTCCACCTTTCCTGTAAAAATTGCCGTTTTAGGCACCGCACATATAGTGAAAAAGAAATCGGCCAAATGCTGGTCTGTGTAGAGCACACGTTCTAGTGAGAGCAGAGAGACGACCATCAGGTGAGCAGACGCTCTGATAACTGACAAAAACACTACGGAGCAGAACAAGGCATGGCAAGGGCATGAGCACGGCGGGGGCGGGGGTGGGGTGGCCAGGGAAGACTTCTGTTACTTGACATCCGTCCGTCAAACCCACCCACCCGTACGTCCATCCTTGGTTCTTTCTCACGCAACCAGTGCCGAAGGCCCACCGTGTGCCAGGTGCATCAGATGGAGAATACTAGAATGAACAGACTCAGTTCTGGCCCTGGAGGTCAGGGGATCATTGGACAGATGCCTCTGGCAGCCCAGAAGAAGGAAGGAGGACCCTGCTTACAAGAAGGGTCAGGGAAGCCTTCGCGGTACCTACGCTGAGCCCTAAGGGGTTTGATAGGGGTACATGAGAAGACTAGAAGCGATGTTATGACCTCCGTCAGCTGGCCAATGATGTTAGCATCACAGCAGTGTGTGGAGATGTGCTTGGCACTGTGGTCAGACAGAGAAGCACCAGGGTAGTCTGAGGGCCAGGGCTGGTGCTCCTGATGTCTGGCTTGGGGCCATCTGGATGGTTCTTCACCCCCTTTAAGCAGGTAGATTTATGTGCCTCAAAACGATCAGCTGGAGTCCTAACCCTGGAGGGAGCTGTGAACATGACCTTATTTGGAGATACGGTCTTTGCAGATATGGTCAAGTGAAGACGATGTCATACGGGATGAGTGGGCCCTAAATTCAATGACTGGTGTCCTTAGAAGAAGAACGAAATTTGGCCACAGAGACACAAGAGACACAGAAAGAGAAGGCCATGTAAAGATGGAGGCAGTGTTGGACCAACACGGCTTGAGCCAAAGAACTCCAATGGCTCTGGCAGCCACCAGAAGCTGGTGACAAGAAAGGATTTTTCCCCAGAGCCTTCAGAAGGAGCATTGGTCCCACCGACGCTTCCATCCCAGATTTCTAGCCTCCAGAACTGTGGGACAATAAATGTCTGTTCTGTACATCACCCAGTTAGCCGTACTTATGGTGGCCCTTGAACACTCCCGGCCCTCTCATCCAGATCCCACAGCACAGTCCCAGCCGCAGGTCCATAGTGTGAGGCTGGCCTGATGATGGCCTCTCCCATCTGCTCCCTGAGTGTCCACAGCTTGGTCCTCTCAGTGCGGTCCCCCAGCACCCTGTCCTCTCCATCTGATTCTCCCCGGCAGAGGTCACATCACCCCCCACCTGTACTACTCCAGAGCCCTCGGGGCCATAACCCACAGGGGTACGCTGCTCCGGGGCTGGAGTACCAGGCCCTGTGCCAGTCCGGAGGGGGTCGTCTAGCCTCCCACCAAACCAACAGCCTGAGATGCTGCCCACGCCCCAGCTTCACAATGAAGAGAGACCCGAATCCCTAGGACAAGCGGGGTGCATCCACCTCCCAGCCCAGCCCCACCTTCCGGCACCCCTGCAGGGACCAGGGAGACGGGAGGGGCAGGGACGCTAGAAACCACGTACACACGTCATAGAACCCCATGCCCCCTTTCCCTTCAGAGAAATTTTTTTCTGATATTCCTGTGACCTTTGGCCCACGGCCACTAACCCCAGACCTGAGCCCGACAGAAATCATCCAAGCCAAACTGTCTCCTACGTCTGTTATCTTTCTTTCACACATCAGCTCTTTGCAGAGAGAGAGACAGAGAGAGAGAGAGAGAGAGAGAGCATACCAGTACGAGAGTCTTCCTCCTGTTGTGTGAAGGGTCCCCCAGACCGCACAAGACCTGGCAGGAACTGCATAGCCTTCACTGGGAGGCAGTGGAACCGTGAAACACCCGAGTTGGAACAGGGACCCTGGTCCAGGTGAGGCGTCAGTGGGAGGCTTCCAGCAGGGAGGTGGCCTCCCCAGTCTCCTGTGGAGGTAGGCCCTGTACTCCAGCCCTGCTCTCTCCAGTGCCACACCTGTCTGCCCCATCACACCTGGATGTCCACCCTCCACCCTGGCCTTTTGGAAACCACGAACCGTCTCCTCTTTTCATGAACTTGCATACTGATCGGCCCCTCCAGGCTCCTGTCACTCGCAAGAATGCTATAAAATACATGGAAACTGATGGCTTCCTTTTTTCCAGAAGATTCCAGGTGGAGGGCCCCAGCCATAGTCTGACAGAAGAAAAGCTGGACGTTGGTTCTGCCGTGCCCACGGGGCAAGCCCAGGGAGCCGGAGTCCCAGGGAGGCAGGACAGACCCTCCGGCCAAGCCAGCTCGGGACTTCCCAGGCTCCCCCCATCTCCAGCCCAACTCGGGGAGATATCCCGAGGGCAAACAGTACAAAGCAGCCACAGCACTTGGCAACGTAATGGGCCATAAAAATACCAAGTACATCTCCCTTGACAATGAGCTTGTCTCAATAGCGGAGCCTTCCTCCTGCGGGGGGTCATGTTTTTTCATAGCTTCTAAGAAGTTATCCTACCAAGGTCTTGCTGTGGGCACGTGGGCAGGATGTGTGGGTCACGTCCAATGAAATAAACAGGTAATGTTTCTAAAATTCCTGGAATCTCTAGGCTGCACGGCTATTCAGAAGAAGCCGACCGGTTTTAGAAAGAAAGGTGAGGGGCAGACAGGCTCACTCACGTTTAAATGTGTGGTTTTCTTTTTCTTTCAATTTATTATTATTTTTTTTAATCAGCAGAGACTTGTAAAAAATGCCATACCTTAGCTGGAGTCCCAGTGTAAGAAAACAGATAAAAGTAGGCAGGGATGAGATCCAGAGGCTGAGCCATCGGGACTCACCCCTGCCTGGAGTTCCTCCTCATCCTCTGGAATGTGTACCTCAACTCCACCTGTTCTGAAAAGGTTTGCTCTAGATACTATGCGATGCTGGCTCCACAGGAACTGGACGTTGTTCTAGAGGAAGAGCTTAACTGAGGCTCTCCGGGCAGGTTTTAGTGAAGTCTCTGACCACCCCCCCCCCCCCAATTGCACATGAACACTTTTCCTGTGGTGGTCTTTGGGGTGAGAGCCCATGGCATTCAGCATAATCTGGGGGTCTGTGCCTGAGCGGTACTGCAGTGACAGAGGCTAGATCGCTGCCCTGTGCACACCTTCCTTGGATGCACTAAGCCAACAAAACCCACCCCTCCCCTTTCCTTCAAGTTGGGTTTCTCACCATAAAGGCCAACGGAGTCCTGACTAATAAACCACACACACCTTTCAGGCAACCTGGGTACTGGATCTGTTGCTAAACCTGGGCAGTTATTTCTTCCAGCCCTCTCCTCCTTCTTGTGGAAAATGAGGATGAAAATATTTGACCTTCCTGCCTCCTTCGCCATGACTATTTGAGCCTTCCTTTGATTGCATGAGCCGGTATATCTCCCCTTGGTATCTTTAATGGGGGCTCCTGGGTGGCTCAGTCAGTTATGTGTCTGACTTGGGCTCAGGTCACGATCTTGTGGTTCATGGGTTTGAGCCTCGCGTCGGGCTCTGTGCTGACAGCTCGGAGCCTGGAGCCTGCTTCGGATTCTGTGTCTCCCTCTCTCCCTGCCCCTCCTCCGCTTGTGCTCTGTCTCTGTCAAAAATGAATAAACACCAAACAAAATTTAGAAAAAAAAAAAAAGAAGGTATTTTGAGGTGGGTTTCTATCACTTATCACCAAAAAAAGTCCTAAACGATTCAGCACGAGGTAGCTATAGATGATGTTGTACTTGGTCTTATTATATCGGTGAAGTCATGGAAAGGAAACATGACCATCCCCGCCCCTTCCCACTGGTAACCCAAGGGGCAACTGCAGATACAAATGACGTTGATTTGATAATTTCTGAACGACGAGGAAAAAAGATGGGTGAGAACATTGACGCAAAGGACAGAAAGCAGGAACCAACAGAACACTGGTTGAGAACTCTCTACATTATACGGTGTAAAATGTAAAGGGAGCGGTTCCTGAGGGGCTGGGTTTTCAAGGACCATTGTCAGTCATCCGGGCGCAGTCCCCGATGCACAGTCTCGCGGTGGCCACAAGAGAACGGAGCTCTCCCCTCCCCTGATGAGGGACCTTCGTGGAAGGTCCCGGGAGCCCTGCTGAACTGAAAAAGGCAACACCTCAGGCTGCTGCAGACCGAAGACTGGAAGATGTGCAAGAAATGGAACGGGACAAGTGGCCGGGGGAAATGGCACGATGTATGTTCTGCGGCCTCCAGAAAAACTGCCTGAATGAGCTTAAACGCATACAGCCTGAGTTCTGGTCCCTAACTCAGTGGTGTGTTCCTGACAGAGATGAGACCCAAATCCTCAAGAGACTCCATAAAGCAAGCTCCAGGGAAGACAAAGCGATACTTGTGCTCTGGCCTCTGCGGGGAAGTGACCGTCCCTGAGAGGTGGGGACGTTTGTCACGTTTGTGAATAGTGTCTTGGACTTGGGGAGGTTCAAAAGCCATCCTGGGAATAGAAGCAACAATGGATTCTGGAAGAAAATTGAGACTCTGCAAATACTCAGAGATGGCCGCTGTGTTCTGTGGCCACACCATGTGCCACGGATGTAAAGAAACTCTGTCTGTGTCCCAAAGAAGTCCACGGGCTGCAAGGAAGAACCTTGCAGGATACACCAAGGATACACGCTAGCGGCAAGGACCGCCTGGAGGAAGGAATGCCTGAGGCTACCCTCTGAGTTACCAGAAGACTTGGAAGCTCCCAGAAGCTGCCTAAGAAAGATGGCGGCCTCAGCGCGAGTTACTAGGAAGTATGCTTTAATGGCTCTGCTCTTGCTTCCGCTGAATGTACTCTGGTGCGGTTCATCATACGAAGGGGCAGGAATCAGGGTTCAGCCAGCGTAAGGGCACCTGTGCCCGCATCCCCCCCCTCCCCCCACCTCCCACCTGCCAAACCAGCTCTACCTGTGATACTGAGATCCCGGGGTGAGTTCCACTGTGCAGGGGAGGCCGCGTGTGAATGAAAGATTCATCTCTCCTGCCCCCTGCACTGGTGGGCCAGGGCTGGCTGGTTAGATATTGGGGGCGGGGGAGGGGGGTGGTGTACAGGTAAGAAGGCTGTGACAAAGGAGCACCCCAGAGCAACAGAGCCCACATCCCAGGGCTTGCTGAGCCAGCCTCGGGGGTCTTTCAGCAACGTGACTGGGGGCTGGGACGAGGAGTTCGTTGGTCCAGTGTAATGCTATGACTGCTGCCTACTGTGGAAGCCTGGGTAGATACCTACCTTACTTATGCTTCTGTATTCCTCATCTATGAAATGGCCACAATAAAGAGTTACACCCAGTTCAGAGAGTTGTTGTGAGAATTAAATAAAATGATCTGATATTCAGGTGCCTTGCTCAGGCCTGGCGTGGGGCAGGTGACTTCCCCAAGTTGCCCACCCTCCCTCCCATCCTCTGCAACCTTCTTCACCTTCTTTTCTCTGGCACAGTCTGTGAGATGCCCCCATCTGCACCCCAAGCCCCTGCGCCAGGAAAGCCCTCCACCCCTGAGACCTCTTTAGCCTTTCTGTCCATGTCCCTCATGAGACTGCCGGGAAGCAGCAGCCCAAGCCCCCGGGAATGCCATTCTAGAATGTGGCCGCCTGTGTCCCCCAGCCAACCGCTCCCTGAGCTCCCTGGCTGTGTACAGAACATTCTCAGAGCACAGAAGTGCAGCTTGCTGTAGGCTCAGCCTCCTCTGTGTAGACGGTCAACTGCCACCCCAACCCGAGAGAAGTGGTTAGTGAAAGGCTGGCCAGGCCACTGGGCTGCAGGCGGCTCACAGGACATCTAAGAGGCCAGGCCAGACAAGATGCACAGGGAGAGAGTGGGAAGGGAGGGAGCGGCCTCTGCGCTCAGTCTTGACTGAGAACCTGCAGGGGTAGCGTCAGCATTAGCTTTGGGGGCAAGAGGCCAAAGTGTGATCCCTCCCTCAGGAATCCATCGTGCTTTCCTTCATTCACGGGACACTTCTTGGTTGAGGTGCCATGAGTTGATGAAGGTGCTGCAGATACAACAGCGAACTGAACCACAGCTCAGGGTTTCCATCCCACAAGGGGAACGGGAGAGCCAACAGAATGCAGCTAAAAAGAAAAAGAAGATTTAACCAGAGACAAGTGCGCTCGGGTGGGGGTGGGGGTGGGGGTGGGGGCGGGGGGGGGGGCGGGAGGGGAATCCAACAAAAACGAAGAGGGAAATGTTTTCAACCGGAGGATCAGAAAAGGCCTCTCTCAGAAAGTGACACGGGAGCCCAACCAGCATGACCGGGTCGACAGGCTGAGAGAGAGTCAAGGCCGAGGCCAGTGTCCTCCACAGGAGAAAAAAAGCAAAGAGTTGACGCTCCTTCTGTTTAGTTGTCCACACACAAACCTAAAGAGTTTCTTTAACTGAGATAAAGTAGGAGGCTTAGGTTAGTAGTTCCCAGCATTGTGAATTCCATAAGCCAGTAAAGCTTAAATTGAACAGTGGGGAGTTGTTACTTTTCACTCTGCCTAAGGACGTCCCAGCTGCTATCACCTTCATTTCATAAGGGACGTGACTTTAAAGTACAAGATGGTCCTTCACGTGGATTAGCTTCAGCTCTATGAGAGGCACCGCACTCTCCCACAGGATGCTCTGTACACAGAGTCTCAGGCAGGTGCTGTCTACACCCATGCATACTTACAAAGAAATAAAATTAAAATGCTCTATGCGGCTTATGTCTTCTTTACAGTAGGCCACAAGATACACACTCACATGTCTACAATACCATACAGGGCATGTGCCCCCAACCAAGTGTTCTGAACTTCCCGGGAATTTAAGGGGTTTTCAAGAATAATTTGGAATACGATGGGTCCTTTTCACCTGAACCTAATCCCCAGGCACACTGTGAACTCAACCGTTTTTCTCATGTTGCCAAAGACCAGCGGGAAAACCTCTGGCTTACCTGTGTTGGCTTATGTCACGGACCGTAGCTGCGACCGTGACCTCCCCGGTGTGAAAGGCAAGTGTTCATGCAATGCAAACTCTTTCCCTTTTTGCTTATGCATTGAATCAAGCCACAATCACGTTTTGTTTGGCTTTATTTCTGAAGGGAATGCGGGGGACTTTTTGTCATTGGCGCACTGACCCTCCCCTTCCCGGGCCACCGTGCTACCCTCCTTGAGTCACTGACACAAATAATGCAGTTAGTTTGGTGAGCACCCACTGACCTAGAAGCACAGAGCCCTGAGCTGCCAGCAGTTCTCACGCTGCAGCTGCCTCCCCAGAACATACTCGGAGCTTCACCTGCCAGGCACGCTGTCCCCTGGGACAGGAGATTTCAGAAGGGTGACCCCTGTCTGCTGGATCGCCCAGCCGCCGAAACAGACCGGGCCAGGAGAGCTGGTTCACTCGCTGTTCCCTTTATCCATGAGGCTTTCAGGGATGAGTTTCCTCCCTTTCCCTCTCTCCCTCTTCCTTTTTCTAAAGAAGGCAACATCTCCCACAATGCTGACCTTCAGGAGCAAAGAGTCGGCCTCCAGTGCCATGCAGCTCCAGGCCCTAGGCACCCCCAGCATGAGGAAGAAGATCGGTGTGCACAAACTGGGTCCAAGGGATCAGATTTGGGGCTGTGGGGCTGCGTGGCCGACTCGAGGGCCAGGATTTAGTCGCATGACCGGTATTCTTGACACAGCCACGGCCTTTCCAAACAGTTCCGTGAACAAAGGAAATCTTTAGGCTCTCACTGCCCCATCTCCTGTGTCAGATCAGGAGCCCACCAGGAGGAAAAGCTTTAATCGCTGCCCTCACCTCCCCATCCGTAGCCCCCACCCCTCCCCACTGTTGGTCCTGCGAACTGGTTTTAAGCTTCTATTTATGGTAATGCATCAAAAGGAGCACTGGGCCGGGGGCCAGGAGACCCGGGTTCCTGCCCTGGGGTTGGAAGCGGACTGGAGAATAGTTGATGGCTGATCTTTAAGGGGCGTTCGCTCCTCCCTGCTCCATACGCTGCCACCCCACCCTTGCACACGTTTCTGGAACCAGGCTTTTCCCTCTGCCTGCCACACCACATCTTCCCCACTTTTGCTCACCCCTAAAACATTGTCCCGAATTTGCCATTGGCATAAACGTCCAGGCCCAGAAAAACCAAACCTAGTTCCCATGAGAATGAATCCATTTGGTCACACACAGCACAATGGACAAGCTGCTTCGCTTCTTAGCATTCCATCCTGGTATCTAAATGGACTAGACAGTTGCTTACAAGCTTGTCTCCCCAACCATGCTACAAACTTTCAGGAGCTCAGAGGCCATGTCTCCTTCAGTTTCGTGTGCCCCACAGTGCCTTCGATACTGTAGTCCTCCATGATTCCTTGTTGGATGAAAAGTTAAGATGACCGATGGCCCTGGGTGGACCAGATTTGGGCCATCCTCATTCCACCCACTGTGGAACAGTAGCATGCACAGGTGACCCAGGGCCTACAGACTGTGGCCCTCAACTGGGTCATCTCTCCTGCATTGTAAGAAGCCAGGATGCTCCATGGCTCCCCCAGCCCTCGACCTGTAATTGCAATTCTCCTTCAGAATTGGAGAAGATACAAAGACTCAGATCCCACAGTCCTCGGTTAGGCTGTAAGGTCTCTGAGGACCAAGGTGGCCGTTCCCTGGCCTGCACAGTGACAATGGCACTATGGATGCTTGGTGCCCACCACTCAACTCCACAGGCCCCGGAGTTTGTTACAAGCGCCCACGCCCCCTGTTACCAAGCCCATCCTGTGTGCAAGACCAGAGGCCAGTCTGGCCAGGCAGTAGGTCTTTTCTCTTCCTTCCCCTGAGCCATGGTCTCTGATGCTCTAAAACGGAGAACTTAAACATGCCTCTTGTTGTGAGGGTTAAATGAGACGTTAGAAAGCAAACGAAATGACGCACAGAAGCCCCTCTGGCCAGTCCTCAGACACGTATTTCCTGAACATGAAGTGCCCATGCCCAGACCAGCCTGCAATGAGAAGGGTCCAAAAGTACCCTGGGTCTACAGAGCTGAGGCCAGGCAGGCTGAGAGGGGGCCATTACTTACCAGGGGACGAACACGGGTCTGCAGAAGTCATACAAGTAACAGGAGCCAGGGAAATGAGACCAGGAACAGAGGGGCAGAGGGAAGAATGGGCTGCGGGGGTCCAAGGAGGGGGGGCATGGTCTCCTTAGGGGCTCAAAACAAGGCTTCTCCTGCACAAGGCAGTTTTAAGGTGGGCTGGCCCAAACTGTGACCGGGAGTCAGGCACTCATAAGAAGGTCCCACTCAATGGCCCCTCCTGGGCTGTGGTCATGGATTCCAGAATGGCCTTCAGCCCCAGCTCTCTGCCCTGGGTTTGTGTTCTCTGCTTGGCGGGAAGCACTGGGGGGAAGTTGAATTCTGAGCCACATCTGAGACCACAGTGTAGGCAAAGGCTAGGAGATTCCTCAGAGTCCTGCCTTCCATGTCAGAGTTTGACTTCCAAAATAGCATCTTGCATGTTGCACGTGCTCAATGAGATTCTTCCACTTGACCGGTGACACTGATAGCTGAGGAGGAGGAGAAGGGGAGAACATACTCGGGAGATGGCTTGCACGCATGGAAAAACCTGCCTGTATACGCCTCGTCTGTTTGCAGCGGCTTCTTCTGGCTACCTCTTAGGCTACCTCGGGCGGCAAGAAGATAGCAAAGAAAATGGCAAGGTGAGGCAAGGGCATCCCTGAGCGGAGTCCCATGTGGATGAGGTAGCCCAACAATGGGGGGAAGCTAGCCTGCAAAGGCTTTCCTTCCCCTCCAGTCCTGCCCCATAAATGGACTCCCTTCCACTGCGTGAGCAATTCCATTGGCCCGGAAGGAACAAGTAACCATAGAAGGAACTTAGTTATGTCTGCAAGCGTTGTGAGCTATGATAAGGATAATACTGAGGCAGATATGGAGCAAAGAGTTTTACATCTATTAGCTCATTTAGACCTCACCACGACCCTGAGAGCAGGGGACTCTTATTATACACTCTCCACAGGAGAGGAAAAAGAGGATCAACTCAATTAAATAGAAGACCTAACGCAAGCACAGTAGAGTGGGATGTTAACTCAGAGACTCAGGATGCAACCATACACGGTGCCCGGGAGAGCAGCAGATCTGAGAGCCCGCATCAACCACGGCAAGACCCGATGCAGAATTCAGCGGGGCTGCACCGCTCGGGCAGTGTGGACCCCCAGTTTCCAATCCCAATGTACCGTGCACAGCCACTGTCACGTAGCAGGCACTCAACGGCATCTGATGGCGGAATGAGAAAATGAACGAATGATGAGCACAGTTTACAACAAGCCGTGTAAAGGGTCGGCCCCCTGACGGCTTTCCCTGGAGTCATGCTGTAGACAGCCAGCAGTGTCAAAAGCATAAATTCACGGGGCTGCTATGATTGAGCCGTGCTGGAGGTACCTTGCTCCTTCCCTTTCCCCCCTTCCAAGTTAAATCACTAAGAGCCAAGCTGCCAAGCTAAATATTCATAAGAGCGGCACCGTGCGAAAATAATGGACCTTGACAAGTGTGTTGTCAGAATTTTAAATGTACAAGGTACATGGTTTTACGAAGGTTTCCAATTAGGAAGAAAGATAGGAAATCAATAGATAGAGATGAATTCCTTCCAAGCTGCTCGCATGCAAAAAAATTCCTGCACGGAACTGCATTTTAACTGCACTAGGAAATTTTGAGCCCTATTGCAAAGATCTTTGGTAAAAGACATAATTGCCTCCAACTTCATAATTTTTTTTAAGAGAATACTTTAAGGACATGGGTTGTACCTCTCTCTGACTACAGGAAATGTACCATTTCAGAAATTCAATTACTTGTTCCATTCCCAGAAAGCAGGGCTGACCTTTTGTTGTGTGGATGTGGCCATTAAGGATTCCCTGACACATAAAAGAGTCTTTCTGTGTTGTCTTAAATTGGGCAGCCATTGGTTTGGGCTGGCTCACTGGGTGCTAGCAGCTATGATGACCTAGTTGGTATCTATTTCTCTCCATGTCTCTGTAGCAGACAGCGATCTGACCTACTTTCAGGGGCACAGTGGTGGCTCAAGAAGGAATGGAGGGGAACACGAGAGCCTGGACACAGGACTTTGAAGCGTGGGCTTCAGGCGCTTCCCGGCCAGCCTCCTGCTCTGGTCACAGAGCTCCCAGACGCGTCGCCTCTCTCCATCTGTAGCGTCTCTGCTTCCAGCAGCCCCTCCCCAGAATCCATCCTCCATGGGCAGCCTGTCCAAACCCTTACCGTCTATCAGGATTCGACGTGGGGGCTCCCAACCTCCCCAGCGCGCAGCCTGTAGGGGGGCACTGTGACATCTGAACAGCACATGGGGGTAACCCAGTGAAGCTGCTTGGGGACAGAGGGTGGCAGCTTGCAGCCCCGGCCACCCATGGCCCACCACCCCAAGGCTGAGTGAGAGCCATACCTCAGCACAACGAGGACTTATTCTCAGACATCTATCAGGACACTCTGCTTTGTTCCTTTTTTTTTTTAAGTTTATTTATTTATTTTGAGAGACAGCGAGAGAGAGAGAGAGGCGGAAAAAGAAGGAGAGAAAGAATCCCAAGCAAGCTCCGTGCTGTCAGCATAGAGACAGGCACAGGGTTCGATCTCATGAACTGTGAGATTATGACCTGAGCTGAAACCAAAAGTCAGAGGCTGAACCGACTAAGCCACCCAGATGCCCGTGCTCTGTTTTAAAAGCAACTAAAAAATTACAAAGAAGTGGTTTTTAAAATTCTGAGCATTTGTAAGCATAAGAGACTCTCAAAAACTGAGAACAAACTGAAGGTTGACGGGGGTGGGAGGGAGGGGAGGGTGGGTGATGGGTATTGAGGAGGGCACCTGTTGGGATGAGCACTGGGTGTTGTATGGAAACCAATTTGACAATAAATTTCATATATTGAAAAAAAAGACACACACAAAAAATAAAAAATAAAATTCTGAGCATTTGTATTGATACAAAAACTGCAGCTAGGGAGTATATGCAGGGTCAACCTTCCAGAGAAGGAGTTGGCAAACTTTTCTATAACAAGCCAGAGAGTAAATATTTTAGCCTCTGCAGGCCATACGGTCTCAACTCTGTCGCTGTATAGAAAAAGTAGCCACAGAAGCATAGCTGTGCTACAATAAAACTTTATTTATAAACACAGGTAGTGGGCCGGATCCCTGCTCTAATGAACCCTAGGGAGGCATTTTGCAACAGTTTCTCTTCCCCATCTGGGCCTTTTCCCCCACTCAGTGGTGACTTCATGAGCTTGACAGGCGCCCAGCTTCCTCATGTTCTCCCCTTACTGCTATTAGACGAGATCGGGCGCGTTCAGGGTGGTATGGCCGTAGACTCCCCTTACTGCTATTAGAACCTGTCTTCAGGGAAGGCCCTGATAAACTCAATCCCCTGAGAGGCGAATAAATGGATTACATTTACATTTCAATCAATAAAAACCTGAGGTCCAGGGCTCCCAGCCCCACGCAGCTCAATGACAGCCCCAAAGGAGCTTTAAGACATCCTGATGGCCGGGTGCCACTCTAGAGGCTCTGATGCCAGCGGTGTGGGGTGCAGCCCAGGCATTGGGGATTCTAAAAGCTCTTTAGGTGATTCTAAAGGGTGGTCAAGTTGAGAACTACAGCCTTAGATCAAAAGAAAAAAAAAATAGTGGTAGTGTTTTGGGAATAAGTGAGCCAGGGAGGTACTGTTTGCTTTTTTCCCCCTCAGGGGTAGGGATGAGGAGGAAACCCGTCCGGAGCCCTTGAAATCCCGCCACACAGGTCACCCTCGGCCAAGGCTGGCACTGTATAGATTTCACCCGGCAAAATCCAAGCCCTTCTCATTTGTTTCCCTCTTGACATCTAGTATGGTTCCCTACTGGCAATACGTGCTCTATTAACACTGACTAATCGTCAAAAAAGTGGCTAACAGGGGCGCCTGGGTGGCACAGTCGGTTAAGCGTCCGACTTCAGCCAGGTCATGATCTCGTGGTCCGTGAGTTCAAGCCCCGCGTCGGGCTCTGGGCTGATGGCTCAGAGCCTGGAGCCTGTTTCTGATTCTGTGTCTCCCTCTCTCTCTGACCCTCCCCCGTTCATGCTCTGTCTCTCTCTGTCCCCCAAAAAATAAATAAACGTTGAAAAAAAAAAAAAATTAAAAAGTGGCTAACAGCCTAATAATCGATCATCAGTCAATCAATCTTCAAAAACAAAACAAAACAAAACAAAACAAAACAAAACAAAACAAAAAAAGTGACCAAGTCCGGTCTTAAAAGGAATTGTTGTCTATACCGGGAGCTAAGGAAAGCGCAGATGAAATCTATAATAGGCTTAGCTATATTCACACTATATAATATGGCAGTTGTTCCCATACCGGACTGCACACCTCAATCACTTGGGAAGATTTAAAAGAAAAAAAAAAATCTCAATGCCCTTGTTGTATCCTGTGCCAAGAAAATCAGAATATCTAAGGGTGGAAGATTTGCATGGATCTCTTTTAAAATTTTCAGGTGATTCCAGCACGCAACATGGGAACCATGGTTACAAGATCCTGCTACATGAAGTGTGGTCCATGGACCAGCATCATCAGCATCACTTGGGAGCTGGTTAGGAATGCAGGAATTCAGGCCCTACCCCTGCTCTACTGAGTCAGAATCTGCCTGTGCCCTGGATCTGCATATCATTAAAGTACGTCAAGTGCTGCCATAAGGTACCATGTTCTGAGAAAGATAAGATTCTAGAATGTCCCAGCAGGGTAATCAGGAACACCTCTTACGGGAAGGGAGAGAGGAGAGATTCTAAGGGACGGAAGAATTAGAGGCAGAGAGGCAGGGGGCAGGATTCCATGTACTGAGGCAAGAAGGAAACTGGTCTATTATGAATGGTGAACCAGAAAGAAGAGGTCAAAATGGTTGTTTCACAAAAGTAGAAAATCACATTTAGTCACACAATTAACAAGCTCACATTTTTTTAAAAAGGATAAAATGACAGGAAAATCAGGTTGGTCTCAGTCAGTTGGGGGCAACAATTAGGAAGTGGTGGGTGATCAGAATGGATGGGGTCATGGAGGAAGATTCCAGGGACTACAGGTGCCCAGCAGAGGGCTCCTGATTTTGTCTCATGGGCCAGTGGAGAGCTGCATGCTGCCTCTCGAGTCAAGGAGGGAGAGGATAGAAGAGATTGGGTGAAGGTGCTCTGACAATTTTTTTGAAGAGGACAGACCGGTATGAGAAGCAGCAGGGAAGCAGAATGACCAGACAGGAGGCTCTAACCAGGTCTGGGAAGATGAGCACCTGTTAGAAGGTGGAGGAATAGAGCACCAAGAAAGACTTTTCAAAGGAGGGAATTCTATTCTATTCTATTCTATTCTATTCTATTCTATTCTATTCTATTCTATTCCATTCCATTCCATTCCATTCCATTCCATTCCATCCCATCCCATCCCATCCCATCCCATCCCATCCCATCCCATCCCATTCTGGTTCCATTTGGTGGGCATGGACAAGAGCATTCTGAGATCTCAAATCTGCAACAGCATGCTATAGAACTGACTGGGAGGAAATCTAGAATCTCAAGTATTGTTGTAATAAACTCTTTTGGTCATGACCCCCAAAAGTTATCTATGGGAAAATACAAAGGTCTCTGGCAAACATGAGTCCCGAAGGGAAGTGGAGAGGAAAAGCTAATACTGTACACAAACCCTGGGATTGTCCTCAGCTCCAGTAGGCCATGAAGACCCAGAGCAGTCCTGGAGCACAATCCCTTTGTTTCCAGGCCTCTGGAAGTCAAGTTGATTCCCAGTTGAGTTGGAAATGCCGGGAGATTTTTCCCATGTTGCGGTAGACTGGAACAATAACTGTAGAGTGGACGTTACCACAATTGTTTCCACTGAAGTTATTTCGGGGGAGTTTAGGAAGATTGTCTATTCCAAGACATTTCCTTCACCCGAGTCCCTTTATGAAAACACTAAGGGAAGAAGCCAGTGTCGCCACCAACATGCCTGCCCTGCTCACAAGCACGTGCACAGTGTTCCGTGTGAATGACTCCCAATGGGCCCCGGTGAACTGCCATGCGGCACCTATGCATTGATGTCTTCGTAGAAGCTCCTAGATTTGACCAGTGCCTCACAGGACTTCCTCAGCGATCATCTCAGTAGAATCTCATGACAGCCTTCTGAGAGGGTGGCAGGTAGCGGGTGGATTTTATCATCCACACTCTAGATAAGAGGAAATGGGGAAGTAGAATTCGGTCAAGGTCACCCAGCTTGGAGGGGATGGGGCAGGGCAGAATCCTGTGTTGACTCCTAGGGGCTGTCCTTTGGGTCCTGTGCAGGTTGTGCTGTGCACCAGAGCTACTGTGAGTGGGTTCACTACCTGTTCGTGGCCTTCTTACCATTGCCAGTCCCAAGACAGAGGCTTGGCCCTTCTGTATTACAGGGCTCCACAGTGAGTTGGTGTGGCTGTTACATTGGGTGCATGATGGGGAAAATGGGAGATCCAAGGCTGAAAGGAGAGCAGGGCTGGAGTGGGGAGGGCTTGCATGGCAAGACCGTGGTCCTACATGTGATGGGAAGCAAGGAAAGGCCTAAGCACATTAGCACAATGGCTAGATTTGTGTACTTTGTGGATCATGCGGGACGTGGTGTAGAGGACACATTCAAGGGAATTTAAGGCAAGCAAAGGGCAGACCAGTTAGGAAGTTATCCAATGGTCAAGAGATGCTAAGGGCTAATGTAAGAATCAGGGAGATGGTCGAGGGACAGAAGCAGAGTTTATAAACATTTAAGAATAGAATAGACTGGTTTTGGTGAAGGATGGGGGGTGGGGATGGGGGATAGAACATCATGGGTGAGAAATGGCAAATAAGACAGTCTCCACTCTGAAGGAATCGTATATCCTTACAGCACAGATAGAAAATAAAGGAGTATTAAAATGGCAAGGCAGAATCTAATTAACATAAGAGGACAGAGGGTCATTACGCTAATATTTTATAAGTTTGGATCAAGTCCTGGCTAATCCCTTGCATTTCTATGGTGCAAACACCTTCCACGTGGGGAATGGGATAAATCCCTAAGACCCAAGGACAGAGGATCTTGGCCCTGGCTGCACATTACATTCACCTGGGGAACTTTAAAGGTCACCGACACCCAGGACCCATCATCCAGAGATTCTGATCTGTCAGTGGTGGGGTCCAGGCAATTCTATCATGCAACAAGGAATGAGAGGGGGGACGTGCTACCTCATTTCAGAGACTTTGAAATAAGATATTCTCAGTTTTGCAGAGGGAAGCTTCCCCTTCCTACCATGCTAATGGCAGGACCAAATGAAGAAATTGTTGTTTTGGGTCACTAACATCTGACTCTGAATCACCCAAGGTCTTTGGGTCATCTTTCTTCTTGCGGGATGGAGAAGTCCCCCTGCCTAGTTTGCCCAATCACCCAGCAAGGTGGTTTCCCCACTGCTCATCTGCAGGCGAGGTCTGTCTGCCTGTCTATCCTACACCAATCAGGTTTTCCTCCCCTAGTGCATGGACATCCTGTGCTGGCTGCCTAACCTGAGTGACCAGCCTGGTCCACGTGGCCAACCGCTGGTGCTGCTGCCCTTTGGGGTGTCCTGAAAGGACCTTGCTGAGGGGGTATGATGCATTTCCTTGACCACACCACACGCCAGCCTGCTGGAACAATGTCCCTTTTCTTGCCGTCAGGAAAGGCCACAGAAAGGAACATCTTCTCTTTTCTTGCCAAGCAAACGTTTCTGCTTTGACCTGGAGGGTACTCTTTGAAGCAAAATAATGATCTGGAGGCCACTGAGCTGCCCTAGAGGTCATAGGTCAAGAACTAGAAGGAATTGTTCCCAACATTTTTAGCACATTGAGAGAATACTCTGTGTGTGTGTGTGTGTGTGTGTGTGTGTGCGTGTGTGCATGTGTGTGTTTGTGTGTGTACATGTGCATGCAGGCACATCACAACAATTGGAAAAGGGGTAACTGGCCCCTCACGTGAGCAGCCCCTGACCAGCATGGTGCCGTGTAAGGTATATGGGCCAGGACTATGAAGATTCTGCTATCAGAATCCTGCTTCTCATAGCCAACTTGGCTGAGCGTCTCGGCAATAAATTCCTTAAAATGAGAATCCCGCACCATTGACAAGCATCATCAAATCTCATTTACGTTGCTCTGAGAAGAATCTACTTGCTGAGTGGTTGACCACTGACCAGAGCAGGTAAATGAGGCCATCCTCCAGGGTCTCATTCAGGGCTCTGAAGAATTTGGAGAATCTGATACTAGGACCTCTGACTTACAACAGCTTCTAGAATTTAGCTCATCACCTCTGTACGGGGGAGGAGCAGAGCCCTGTGCTCAGGGCAGGGATGGTTGTCTGGGTCTCAGTTCTCCCACTTGTAAAATGAAAGAAGCTGCCTTAGAGGACATTAAGGTTCCTTTTAGGTCTAACAATCTATAACATTCTGTAACACTCTATGGCCTTCTGACTCCTTCCTCCTGAAGAAATAGAATGGGTCACTCGGCCTTCTGAGCTGTTAGACATTAATCTCCAAGGGGGATTCTGATTCCCTCTAGCTGGAAATACTCTAAACTCAAAGTCTGACCTTCTATAAAATGAACTAGTGACCTAGGTATTCAACTCAAGCCTCTGTTTGTGACATCTGCTTCAAATCAGGAACAGCCTGCTGCCTACATGCTTTGCACAACTCCAGGAGATGGTCCTTGCCTCAGTCGCCACAGATTTGAATTGTTTTGACGACTTCAGGCAGAGGCTGTCGAGTGTGAGGAAGGAGCTTTTCTTTCGAATTTGCACGAATGGCCACAATGGCCAGGGACAGGGCGGTCCATGTACTAAAACACTTACCACTTCTTTAGGGGCCAAAACAGGACTCCCGTGCTGGCCTGACAGTCAGCATTTAGAACAGGGACAAATGAGAGGCCGGGACATGGGGCGTCCAGATGACATGGCTGAGAATCCCTCTCCTCCATGGTGTTTACAAAGTCCCCATCCTCTGCATCTTTCTGGACGGCCGTCCATCTCTCCGTGCCCTGGATCCAGCAGGGCTGAGGAGCGGGCCTCTGGGAGCGCCGGCCTGGAACAGGGCTGCTGTTAGCCGCTCAGATGGCCTGCTATTCTGATTCTGCGTGCACAGACACGGGGCCAGCTGCAATTGGGATTTCCTTTTCTTTCCTCTTTTTTCTAATTTCCTTTCTACAGAACATTTTATGTGTAGTTTAGTGATGAAGCCTTTCGAGCATACCTATTGACTCTGCTCCCTAGTGAAATTCCAGACTAAATTATTAAACAGATATCCTGTGAGCCTTCTACCAGGACCAATCGTTAGGATTCATCATAAATGAGACCACAGGATGTGTGGGGAAGAGCAGTGACCTATGGACCTGGGACCCCAAATGTGACGCTGTATTAGCTGTGTGCTCCTGGGTGTGGCCCTTCCCCGTGGGGGGATCTTCATTTCCTTGGGGAAACATGGTATGTTCAGAATGCTTTCCTCGTGGTTTACACTGTTGACTAGTTGGCCTCCGAGATGAATGCCCAGGGAGAGATTTCAGCTCTTGCCCCACTGACCAACGCTGGTTGCTCCTTGCCGGCCAAGAGGCCCCGCAGGCGGCCAAGTGGCCCGTGTTGTCTCAGCGGGTCCCGGTATTCAGTTTTTGGTGTCCTCTACTCCTGGGCCTGCCCACATCTGACCCTCTCCCCACCACCAGCCCCACCCCAAATACACCCCAGCTTTATCCTGCACACGGGGGCCTGAGGCCACAACCTGTCCGTAGGACAAATCCCTGCCAGTGATCAGCTGGAAATGAAACACTTCCAGGTACTAGGATGTACCCAGAGTCCCTGCCCTTTGGGGCTTTGTGTTCCTGAGATGAGAACAGCTCATAGAACAGCCCTCCATCCACCAGGGTCGGCTCCTTGGGGTGCCGCCCTTTATCACTAGGGTACAATGCTAGTTATGCCAGCAAAACTACCCTGCCTGCCCTTAAGGGCATGCTTGCTTATTTCCACATTTCCAGAAATGAGCAGGAACTCCCAAGTAAGCAGATTAAAGCTACCAGAAGTTCTACCGAAATGGTTTTCAGGAACTGCAGAATGTGTCGATTGTTGAAATGCAAATTGGCAAAAGGCAGGGACGGCTGGTGCTTTACGTGAAGCTTTCCGGAGCCAGTCTACCACTGGGAGTGGGTGGGGGTCATGTTTCTTAGTAATGCCAATGGGGAGAGGCTCGGGCAGCTGTAGAAGGAGAGAGCCCAGCAATGACCTGACGACCTGCAGGTTTTCAGGGACACCGTAAGAGGCTGCTTTGAGCCCCATCTTTGCACAGTTGGCTCACATGTTTGCTCTGGCATTTAGCAACTATCTACGGTTCTGTGACTTCCTGGTTCCCACTATGCATCCAACCAACCCTGGCCCAGGTGTGGTGCTGGACAAGAGCCTTGCTCCCAAGGACCCTGGAGACTTGCGGGGGGAAAGTCTTTCCCACTAGGCAGTGGCAAAGCTAGACTGGGTGTGGCTGGAATCCTAACTGTTTGGGCAATCGCGACTTATCCTGGGGTTCTCCATGGAGCACATGTACCCTGATGGCTCCTGGCTCTCATGTGGGAGTAAGCCTCTCTTTAGGGTCTGAATCCAAGCAGATTTTCTCAGGCCCCTCAGACACCTGGTGTGTGTGTGTGTGTGTGTGTGTGTGTGTGTGTGTGTGTCCCCTCCTGGAGTTCTTTGAAGAACATGAAAGAAAAGAATCTATTTATTGGCATTCAGGTCCAACCTGCTTCCCCCTTTGTATTTCTGATTCCAATGACAATGTGTCCAGGACCTCTGCCCCATGCCAGTTCCCCTGCCTGGACTTGGAGGACAGGTCACCTCATCCCTATACTCCCGGATGCAAACACCTGCTCCCACTGCCGCTCCTGACAAGTACACGAAACTCAGTGTCCCCTTCGATGTTGTCTCTCTTTCCCTAATTACTTAAATCCAACCAACTGGACTTCTGACTCACATAGTAGACTGACCACGTGTACTTATTTTCAACTTCTCCTCCCTCATTAGTAAAAATAAGGTTGTAAACCTACAAAAGCACAGAGAACGAGAAAAGGGATTTCAACCAAGTTAGGGAAGACAGAAAGTGAGTGGAGTGGCAGGTGACCCAACAGAAGGGAACACGGATAAGAAATGTGCTGACGGAGTCTACAACACCTCCAGGGAGCTCAGAGCTTGGAGGGACCGGGGACCATAAGAGGTGGGGTTCAGATGCTGGGAGGAGACTCTGGCTATGGACTTCCCAAGGGTCTTTCCCTACCCCACGCAGCCATGCAATATCCTTCCATCCCCAACTCCAGGGAAGAGATTTTATTTTCTAGAGACCTGGGGACATAGGCACTCAGAAAATGGGAGAGAGAAATGGATCAAACGACAGGGGATTCAGTTGCAATGAGCATACGCAGAACCTGAATCTGGGTTCCAAAAAACCATCCACTAAGAGGTAACCATGTTCCATGGGTAATGGATCCCAGGGCTGGGCAGAGAAAGTACCCAATAAATCTGGAAGAACTTCTGGTGCCAGCAAGGGAGGAACTGCAAAGAATAATCCTTGAGGGTGTTTCAGAAACACACAGATGTGATCTGAAGGGACTCCCACTTGTCAAATCTGAAACAAGTGGACATCAAATAATCATGGATTATAACCATTAGAAACACTAAAATCTCTAAGTCGAGACATGGAAACAAACAAAGTAAATAAATAAGAGAAAGGAAAGGTCTTCCTTACAGAAGGTCAACTAAAACATGTAGATGGAATTAGAAAAGTCACCATTTGCCAACAAGCATGATGATATTTCAGGCAAGCATCATCAAGGAAAGCTAAAGCTAGTGGGTAAAAGTATTATCAGAAACAGTGTATTTACACGGTTTCAAACCTCTCCCTCTAAGACAGTTACTATTACAAAGGGAAACATAGTAACTTTATAGGAGCAAGGCCTGGAAGTTCCTATCTGGACAGGTCGTCAATGTCACTGTCACCAAGTCAACATCTTGTGCCTCCTGATATCATGCACTGAGGACACCACACTGCTTCTGTGGCATTCCTTTCGAAAGTGCATAAATTTAATCATGAGGGGCCCCCAGCCAAACCCAAATTGATGGACATGCTACAAAATGACTGGTCTGTCCTTTTCAAAAAATGTCAAGGTCATGAAAGACAGAAAAAGGAGCCTAAAGAAACACGACAAGTAAAAGCAACGCAAGTCACTACTGTTCTAAATCAGAACACACAACAAAACAAGCTTCCCTTTAGCTGTAAAGGAGATTAGCGGGATAACTGATGAAATGTGAACCAGGTCTGTAGGTTATATAATAGCATCCTATTGGTGTTAACCTCCTGACTTTGATCATGAGACGGTGATTATGGAAGGGAATGTCCCTGTTTTTAGGAAAACACGTGGAGGTATTTAGGGGTAAATGGCACCAGGTCCACAACTTGTTCTCCAAACCATCAAGGAAAAAAAAAAAAAAAAACAAACATATGAAAATTATGCAGAAAGTGGGATAAAGCAAGTGGGTAAGGGTACGGGGGTATAGGGTTGGGTCCAGAAGGGTGGTCCAGAAGCCTTCACTCCTACTTCACAGGAAGTGGGATGATGAGGTTCAGGGGCAGGACATGATCACCTGTCTCTGGGTCCGCTTTCTGTCCTCCTCAACCCTCTGCTCCAAAAGTTAGAACACTGAACCTCAGAGGGAAAGGCCAGGACTGTCTTCTGGACACGATCTCAATATTTAGCCTTCCCATAGTCTGTTTAACTAGACCTGCAACTACATTACTGTTATTATTTATAGTCTATTTAATAGCGACGTTTGATTACTCCCTTTGTAGGCAGAAGTTAGTGTTTGTTGTTTTATCCCCAGGTCAGCTTCCTCCTGCCACCAAGAATGCGTCAGGGTCACTGCCTGTGGCGGACAGAGTCTCTGAGCTCAGGGACAAATTCCTTTCAACATCAGCCACCACCCAACACACTGGGGTAGCAAATCTGCAATGAGACCCGAAGAGAAGAGACAGAACGATCAGCCCAGGGCTTTCTATCCATCTCTGAACACAAGCTGCCCCCACATCTCCACCCCAGGTGATGGATGGCTTTTGACCACCGGCCAAGTGTGCAGTGTTCCTAAGCAGGTCCCCTGAGGTTTCTACCTTCGATAGGTAGGAAGGTAATGAGCCCTCCTAACATGAAGGGGCTCACTCAGGGCTGTTGGGGCCAACAGGTCATCCATCTGGGGTATGGCCAGGGATAGGACCAGGTGCTGGAATCTAGGGGACTGTCATTCTTGAATCACTCAACCCTTTGCAAATCCATATCCTTGGTTGTCAAAGAGGGCAAGATTTTTTTTTTGTCCCTCATTGGAACAAAATAGTGATAAAGAACAAATAAGCTGCCATAAATTTTGGCAGCAAATAGAAAGGATTGGGTGATGTCAATTACTCAGGAAACTGTCAAGAAATTATGAAGAAGGACACCGAATCTTTACTATAAACATTAAACTCGCTAGGAGGTTAGATCTCAACTGTTTCCAACACTAGAAGAAAGGCTAACCAGGTGATGCCAGGGAGGTGGTGTTACCCTAACAATATAAATTACAATATAAATGTATAAAATCAATACGTCACACACCTTAAACTTCCAGTTTCTGTAAAATTTGTTTTACAAATTGTTGCACGTCAAATAGATCTCAATTAAAAAGAGAGAGAGAGAAGAAGAAATAGTTATGAGCCGACTGCCTGCAAGAAAGCATTGGTTCTCAAGCTGGAAGAGGTGTCCGAGTCACCTGGAGGGATGGTAAAATACAGATCGCCGGGCCCCACCCCCAGACGTTCCGGTTCAGTGGAAGAAAAGGGAGGCCTGAGAATTTGCATCCCTGGCAAGTTCACTGATGATACTAATGCTGCTGGTCTGAGGACCACATTTTGAGAACCACTGTCCTAAGGGTTGCAAAGGCAAATAAGATGTTTTCAGGCTTCAGGATCAGGAGGGTGTGTGGTAGGAAAACGTGGGAGACACACAGGCACACCAATGACAAGGAGGGTCTATATTAAGTGCTGGAGAAGACCAGGTGAATCAACGAGGAGATGTTTATCAGGGAGGGGTGCATAGAGGAGGTGGCCTTCATTCCGATAGTCTTTGAAGAACAGGGATGTGGCAGGCAGGCAGATGAAGCAGGGAGGACTTTCAGGCAGGGGACCAGTGCTGCCGGATGGAGCACCTGTTAATTAGTCACAAGGCTAAATTAAAGCACAAGCTGGGGAGTCACTGGAGAGAAGCCTGGAAGGCAGGCAGGCACCAGGGGCAAAGGAAAGTCTGGGGTTTGCCCATAGGCCTGGGGAATCAATGAGGAATTTTTAAGCAGGGCAGTAAGTTTGGCAAAACCTTTATCTTTCTGGCTCTGCCTTTCCTTGCCTGTATAATGGGGTGATGGACAGAAGGTTTAAGTAGGCCTTTCCAGCCCTGACATGCTAGGATTCAAGGGGAATGGGGGCGGGGGGACTGGAGCCCTCCAGCCAGTGGCCTCACCCTGCTAAGAGCCCCTTGCCAAGCACAGGGACTTGACAGCCACTTTTACACATGCTTGGTCCGTCTGTCCATCCGCAGCCTCCAGAACCCTGGCCTGGCCTGGAAAGTGGAGGCAGATGACTGGGGGTGTCACACACGCTGCTAATCTCTCCTGGGCAAGTCCTCCCTCCCCCAGAGTAGCCTGCAGAGCCGAGTAGCCTGGGATTGTGCAGCAGCTCACAATGGAAGGAAGAGGGTGTAGGAGGGAGGTCCCCGGGCTGACCCTGGTATTGTTCTTGGGCCAGAAGAAAGCTTCCTCCTGCCTGGCCATTGCAATGCTAGAAATGACGACGTCCAGCCAGTGAGAGTCAGCGCGTCCTGGGGGGGCTGCCTGCCATCGGGTGGCCTGGGAGCTGGGGCCCATTCACAAACGCCTGCTGGAGAGCACGTAGTCCTGTCCGCCCCCACCCCCTCTGCCTGTGGCCTCTGACTACTCCCAGTGAGAAGCTGGGGTAAACGAAAATAACTGGGCTTCTCCGCCCCCAAGCTCACTGCCGCCAGGAAGGGGAACGCGACCAGAAATGGCACACTGGCTAATAAAGGAATAATGGATGCTTCACACCCTTAGCAACACCTTCCTCTTCCTCTAGCCTCAGCTGCTCCTTGCACGGGCCAAGGACAGAGGAGGAAAGGTGCTGGACCAGAATGCAGACTGGTTTAACTAGGACTGGCCCAAGTCACCAGGGCATCACCAAGATGGCCAGGGATGTTGAGCCAGCCCTGGAATGGACGGTTGAGCTGCAGGTGGGGTGATGCTGCTTATCTTGTGTTTTGGAGCCTCTCCTGGCAGGGCTGTTGCATCATTGGTGGGTGGGTGGGCGTGTGCAGGAGGGTGGCCCTGTCTCTGGGCATCAGTTGCCAGGGTCCTGTAGGCCAGCTCAGGGCCTGCTCACAGCTCTGGGCACGTGGAACCTCTACTGGCCTCCACGTCCCAATCCCACGCCATTCCCTAGCAGGGCTGGGCGGGGCGGCTCTTTTTCTTTGTGAGATGGCCTGGGCCCAGCCGTGGCCTTGGCAGAGGCAGTGTTCAGTCTGGCCTCACTTGGTTCCGCCACCCCCGCCCCAAGCACTCCCTCCCACCTGACGGATCAAGCCCTCTGGCGCTCAGCAAAGGACTCTGGACATGGGTCTGGCCCAAAGCAGGACATGGACCAGATGACCTCTCCAGTGGGGCAAGTCCTGCTATTAAGGGACACTGGCCTGTCCTCACAAAGTAACAAAATTTCCTTTCCTGGTCGCTGAGGAAAGATGTATGCAACCTAGGAATTCCCTGTGGATCCCAGGAAGGGAACAGAAGGACTGGTCAGGCCCTAGCCCTTGGCTTCCTAAATCCTCCTTCTAGCATGCGTTTTGCTGCTCAAGAACATTCAACTGAGTCTCTACTTGGTCAAGTCCCAAGGTCGCAAGGACCTGCACCAATAGGTCTCTCTACTTACAGAAATGTCCCTTCAAGACGCCTGGACACCCCCATTCTCCACGGCCACTACTGCTTCTGAACCATTTCTCACTTACTTCTGCAGCCCTGAATGCCATACCTTTTCTTTAGTCTCTATAGGGCCTCCCTGGCCACCCACCAAGGCCCAGTTTGAGGTCTGCCTCCTCCAGGAAGCACAAACACGGGGAGAGGCAAGAAACAACCAGAGAACCTCACAACTGTCCATGAAGTCTCCAAGGACTGGGCTGGTCTGCTTCGTCAAGGACGGTTTCATGAAGGAGGGGAAGCGTGAATGGGGCCACGAAAGAGGGAGCAGATCTGGGTCCCGGGTGGAAACAGCAGAGCAGGTGTGAGGAGTGGGGTGGGCACAGCTGGTGAGGCCTAAGTCCTACACAGACGGACGGTTGTTCTCTGAGAGCTTGGTCTTAGAAGGAGCTGGGGAAACTCAACTGAATCTCCACCCGTGGGCCCCTCAAATCACAGAAGGGACCCGTAGGCTGGTTCCCGACCACGTTTCTCGCCTATCCAGCTCACCAGCTCTGCCCTTGCTTCCAGCTCCCACCGTGCCACTTAGTAAGGCCACGTCATACACGTAGAGCAGTTTTTCAGCTAATAAAGACTGTCATTATATAACCTGGTTCGTATTTTGACCCTCAGTATAGCTTTGCAATATAAGTCAGACAGACGTATGATCCCATTGTATAGCTGAAGAAACGGAAGCCGGGAGAGAATGGCTTTGGGTGAACTTCACCACGTCCCGTACATGGAACCGAAAGGCTCCTAGATGACAGAAACGAACGAACTTCAAGATTTGTGCCAGCTATTTTAACTCTCACGCCTTTAAAAAAAAAATTTTTTTTTTAATGTTTATTCATTTTTGAAAGACAGAGACAGAGCACAAGCAGGGGTGGGGTGGGGTGGAGAGAGAGGGGGACACAGAATCTGAAAGGGGCTCCAGGCTCTGAGCTGTCAGCACAGAGCCCGACGCGGGGCTCGAACTCACGAACCGTGAGGCCACGACCTGAGCCGAAGTCGGACGCTCAACCGACTGAGCCACCCAGGTGCCCCAACTCTCAGGCTTTTTTGCTGTGTATGTTCTGGATCAGTGTTCGGCAAACGTTTTCGGTAAAGGGCCAGACAGTAAATATGTTAGGCTCTGCAGGCTGTAGGGTCTCATGGCAACTATTCAACTCTACCTTGTAGTGCAAATACAGCCACGGGGAGCGTTCGGGTGGTCGGCGTGCCAATAAAACTTTATTTGCAGAAACCGGCTGGAGGGCTGCACTTGCTCTGTGGGTCGCTTTGCCATCCCTGTCGAAGGTCCTAGACAATAAAAGCTGTTGTGTAAGGGAGGCAGTTGTGGCCTGGACGCCCTGGAGCCAGAAAGCTGCCTCTAGTCCCAGCCCCCCTGAGGCTGCGTGGGAACCCACTCCAGACTTGGCCGAGGCCTGCGCCCTAGGAACTTCCCTCGCTGTCACCAACAGAAGTCTGCACCCCCCAAAGTAGTGACTTCTTATAAAAACTCAAAAACAACAAAAATAAAAATAGGCTTGCCTCGCAGAGAGCACGTTGCCCTTTCCCAATGGGCCTTGCTACCTGGCGGCCTCAGACAGGAAACCATGGAATGAACTCCTGGTCTCCTTCTTTATTGTAGCACCTATTTTTGTCCGGAGGGAGGAAGCCCTGGAGGGAGTTGGGGGGAGGTGGCCAGAGAGACAGAGGGAGGGGGTCTCCTAGGTAAGTACTCCCCCTCGAGAGCTGTTGCAGGATCTTGGGTCAGCAGGGATTGTGGGGGAGGGCACTGGAAACTGATTAAAAAAAAAAAAAAAGTAGGGGTGCCTGGGTGGCTCAGTCGGTTGAGCGTCCAACCTCGGCTCAGGTCATGATCTCGCGGTCTGTGAGTTCGAGCCCCGCGTCGGGCTCTGTGCTGACAGCTTGGAGCCTGGAGCCTGCCTTGGATTCTGTGTCTCTCTCTCTCTCTCTCTCTCTGTCAAAAATAAATAAACATTAAAAAACATTTTTTAAAAAAGCAAAAATCATATCTCTTCCTCTTTCAAAGGTGTCAGTGGGGCTTCTCTCTCTCTCTTTCCATTTTTAGTGCCTTCGGCAGTAGAGGAAAAAAAAAAAAAAGAAATCCATTTTCTTGTTCTTGCTTATTAAGGAAATGACATTCCCCCTTAACTTGCTGTACGTGACTAAGGTCGCCTAGAATATAGAAAATGGTTTTCCAGCACCTCTTCCTCCCTGTCGACACTCCTTACGAAGGGGTGCCGGAAGAGTCGCGCTGCCTGAATTCCAATTTCCGCTCCCCCGTTATAAGCCGTGTGGCTTGGGGCAACGTATTTGACCTCAATTCTCTCATTTGTGAAATGGTGAGGATGGTGGGCCCTACGCTTTCCGGGGCAGTTACGTGAGCTCAGGGAGGATACACACAGACACTGACTCAGGCAGTGCTCGACTCGTGTGAGCCCCTGGGAAGGAGGCAAGGTTCTGGACGGGGGTGGTAGTGATGAGTCCCTCTGGAACACGAGCAAGTCAGGGCTCTTTCAGTCACTTACCAAATATTTAACGAGCACCTGTGTCTGCCCATGCGGAGCTGACATCCCAGAGGGACCATGCCGACCACAGAATAAAGAAAGCAAACGCACCAGCGCCAAATGCCTGATGAGTGCAATGGGGAAGGGTCAAGTGTGTGGGGGAGGGGAGGGCGAGGTGTCCCAAAGGCCTACGGAGAGGATGACATCTGACCAGAGACCACCTTGTCTGCACTCCCCAAGGGTGGTGTCAGGATAAGCAAGATAAGAAAGAGGCAGCACTGTCACAGCGTGGAAAGCACTCGGCACAGTGTTTGCAGTAGTTGTCGTTGGACTCCCCTAGGGGACAGTAGGAGAATTCCGCGTCCCGGTCCACTGGAAAGGTAGCTGGCCCCTGCGCTCAAACTCAGTCCATCTCACGGCTAAGACAATGCCTGTCCCCGGAAAGGTGCTCAGTCAATACTGGTGGACCCAGTGAATGAAGTCAGACCGTACCTCCGGTGGGGCCAGGAGGGGACATGAAGTAGCCCTTGGTGAGGATGACGGGTCTGGGAGTTCCAAGCGGGGTTGGCTTTCATATGACTGTTCCTCAGCATCTTGGGTTATTTTAATAATCCTTAGGCCTGTGAGTTAGCATATCCTAGAAGTTTCCAGAAGACTTAGCAACGGAGCTGGCATAGCTCTAGGGAACAATAAAGTCACTCCTTCCCATCTGGAGGGCTGGGAACTGGACTACTACGGCAACTGCGATCCAGTGGGGCGGCCCTTTCCCATCAGCCCTGTTTCCAAACGGCAACAGCGCCACCTGCTGGAGGAACAAGGCTGCTCTTGCATGTGCCACCATTTTTATTCCTCCTGGCGCCCAGTGGAGTGGGGGAACCCAGGTCGTCATTCAGGAGACCGGTGTTTTTCATTCTGAAAGTTCATTTGCCCCTCAGAGGGAGGGAGGTGGGAGAGATTCTCATCTTGCCCTTATTTGGGGTCAAGCAGGGGGATGGGGTGCTTACCTCCAAGCCTCACTGTCCCCTAATTTGGCTGGTCGGTCCCCTCTCTGGGTCCTATGTAAAGAGATCACCTTGGACACGCTCATGAGGCCTGAACTCCCTCTTCACCTTTCCTGGCTCTGCTGGGCCCCTCAGTAGGGGAGAAACTCGGGCACATCTGCGAGGCCCGAAATCCCACTTGATGTAGAAATAAATGTTCATTGTTCAGCTGTGTGCCATGCTGACCTCATAATGGTGGGATTCTACATTATCTACTACTAAACTGGGTCAGTCATCAGAGGATCAAAGCAGGGGACCTGACCAGGTCACGGTGAGCTCGTAATTAACTGCAGACAGACACAGAATTTAGTTTCAAAATTTCCTAACAGGAAGGCAAGCAGGGAAATAAGTTGGGTTTATGTAGTTCCTATTGCCGGACAAAAGGCAGTGGACATCACGTCTGTCTGACAGAATTCGAGAAAAATGATCACAATATGTCCTTATGGCAAGAAAGGCTTGGGCAAGACGCAGGATAATTCAAGAACAAGGTCTTTCAACTGGGGTTTTGTAGAAGATGGAAGCCTCCGGGGGCCGCGCGGGGGGCAGGGAGGCAGCACGTCTGCAGGGTCCTGAGGCCGTGGGGTCGCCTGTGCTCCGTCACCTGAGGAGCCGCTGAGGAGAAACTGCTCAGCACGTTACCACAGCTCAAGGTGACGGAGCCTTGGGGCGCTGTCTGGGCAGTGGTCTCGGGCCTATTGGGAGTCCATTCCCTTGCTTTTCACGCTGAACTTAGTCAAGTTTAACTTGGCTCGGATTACAGAGCTCCTTTCCCTTCAGTGCAGACTGCCAGCGTCTGTTCTTCCAAGGGCAGGAGCCAAGGCTTTGTGAGGCCCCAAGGCCCACGCCAGTGGGCGCCTCCCCTGCAGGCCCAGGTCAAGATTTCTGGTGTGGAGGGAATGCTGCCTGCGCCCCTCACTCCACGGGAAGGCACCCTCCCTGTCTGGGCGGCCGATGGAGGCTGAGGGGCGTGCCTGCCTGGGAGCAGCCTGTGTTCCCAGGGGCCTGCGGGGGAGGGGGGAGGACCCGCCGAGAAATGTCAGGCCTTTTCAGAGTGGGGCACGCTTGGGTCAAACAGGTACTTCCCTACACCTCTGTGTGACCACTTCCTTTACCCCCTCATCCTCTCCCTTGTTCTGGGGAGGAAGGGCCTGAGCATTGGCCTGGGTCACGTTTCTGACATGGGTGCATGTTCAGCACCAATAAGGGGGCAAGGACACCTTCGGCTGCTTGGGACAAGGGACTTGCGAGCGCAAAGCACACTGAGGAGCCTCCAGAGTGGTGCGCTGGTGTCCCCTAGTGGGAGCAGATGTCAGTGCAGCCGGTGTCCCTGCATGGCCTCCTGACACTCCTGAGTTGGGGCCACGCTGCGGTGACCCCATCACTGCCAACATGGCGGGCCGGCTGACCCCGTTCCACCCTCACACAGTTCCCAACGGAGAGCCCCCAAATGCACACGGGACCCCCCAGGACTCCATTCTAGGTCCAACTGTGTGAGCTTCTGCCCTGCCCTATGGCTTTACCACCTAGAACGATGACTGATGACCCCCCAAACCCATGTCACTGCACTCAGAGCCCCCAGCTGCCCTCCCCCAGTCAGGAGTGTGGGGGAACAACGCCAGCCTCAGCTCCCTGGGGGCTGCCAGGTGTTTGTGGATGCTACGCTCTGGCTGCTATCACCCTCCCCCTCAGCCACCGCTCCAGGGAGGCAGACCTTAGGGACAGTCCGTATCACCAGCATCGGCCCTTATGAGCCAACAAAGTGACTTTTATGGGTGAAGAACTATACCCGGAAGAGGTGGACACCTGTCTGCCTTGCTCCCAGGTCCTTCGGTGCCTCCGGGGGCTCGGCCCCAGGAGTCTCAGCAATAGGGGTCCCCCAGGGTCCCGCTGTGGAAATACGACCAGGTGGGGTCACCAGGGATAGGGTCCTCAGCTTTGACTGGAGGGGAGTTTGGCCAGGTACCCAGCTGTCAGAATCTGAGCTGGCTGAGGCACTCCTACCTAAGACCACTCACGGTGACAAGTACCCCGTGTGCAACTCCCAGTGAGAGAGAAGCCGGAGCTCCCTGGAAATCTACAACAGTCATGAAGTCGGGGGGACCACTGGGGTGCTCTGCTCTGTGCCCAGCCATCATTCAGGTCCCAGGGAACAGCTCCTGGAGCGGCACTGAGGAGGGAGGTGAAGTCTGCAGGGAGAGAGCCCAGACTTCCCCCCGCAAGGAACGAGGACTCTGACCTGGGCAAGGCACAGGTGGGCCGGGGCAAATCACAAAGGCTCCTATATACAAGGAGTTTGATCAGGGATGGTACCCTGGGCCTCTATCGTGTGGGGAGATGCTGAGGAGACAGCAGGCTGCAAGTCTAATGCTTCTTTTGTGGGGTGGAGGAAATGGAGGCCAGGTAGGCAGTGATCTGCAGGCCAGTCTCTCCCTTTATTCTGTTTTCCTCCTGGTGAGGCGGGGAGGCAAGAAAGTAGTCCCCTCTCATCCACCAGGGATACATTCCAAGATCCCGATGACGACTTATAAAGCCTTGAAATCTCAGAGAGTACTGAACCACACACACACACACACACACACACACACACACACACACACACACTTTTTCCTGGGCATACGTATGCGCTATGATAAAGTTTAATTTGCAAACGAGGCACAGTAAGAGAGTAACAACAACAACAAGATAGAATGATTATAACAATATCTGTAATAGGGGCACCTGGGTGGCTCAGTCGGTTGAGCGTCTGACTTTGGCTCAGGTCATGACCTTGCAGTTTGTGAGTTCGAGCCTCGTGTTGGGCCCTGTGCTGACAGCTCAGAGCCTGGAGCCTGCTTCAGATTCTGTGTGTGTGTGTGTGTCTCTCTCTCTGCCCCTCCCCACTCACAATCCGTCTCCCTCTCCTTCAAAAATAAACATTAAAAAAAAAAAAAAAACAGGGGCGCCTGGGTGGCTCAGTCGGTAGAGCGTCCGACTTCAGCTCAGGTCATCTCACAGTCTGTGAGATCGAGCCCCGCCTCGGGCTCTGTGCTGACAGCTCAGAACCCGGAGCCTGCTTCAGATTCTGTTTCCCTCTCTCTCTGCCCCTCCCCTGCCCATGCTCTGTCTCCCTGTGTCTCAAAAATACATAAAAATATTTTCTAAAAATTAAAAAAAACCCGTATCTGTAATAAAGTTATGTGAATGTGGGGTCTCTCTCAACATATCTCACTGTCCTGTACTCACCCTCCCTCTGAGGACAGGTGGTGATAAGACCCCTGCGTGATGACATGAAGTGACACGAATGACACAGGTGGCTGTGACGGAGTGGCAGGCCACCACTGACCTCCTGACCACACAGCAGAAGGAGCATCATTTGCTCCTGGCCGAAGCTGACCCCGGGTAACGGACCGAGGAAAGCGGAACTTCAGATAAGGTTAACTACTGAGGTTCACTACTGAACTGCGGCTGAGGTTAACTGCATGAGGGTACCTAATGTAGGTTTCCTTCTACTCCTCAAACTGACTTTTGTCAAAAACAGCGTATGTAGCCCACTCATCTCTGCTCAGGCCCAAGCCTCTGTGGGAGGTCTGGGGGTCCTCAGGCTATGGGTGGGCTTTCTCTCCCCTTCAGTGGTCTCCCACTGGGTGCACAGTGTCTCTTGGTGTATTTGGAAATATTTTTGGTGATCACCATGGTTGGTCACCCCTCCCCAGTGACGAGCATTCAGCGTCCGGGGCTAGGAACACTGAGTATCCTACTTGCGTTGGACAGTTTCATCCAGTTAAGATTTGTCCCACCCCAAATGCCAATAGCTGGGTTAGCTGACCCTCAGGACCCAAAGATGGACAACTCAACCAGCCAGCTCTGTTTGTGAGGGGCTTTGAAGAACACTAGGAAAACTCAGAGAAGTCATCCCAATGTGCACTCCGAGGGCCTCAGATTCTACCACCAGAGCTCTGTTTGGGGATCAGGAAGCCTGTCAGCCTTGTCCTAACGGTACCCGTATGAAATACAAACACCCAAGAAGAGGTCAAGTCATGAGCATTGTCAGCCATAACTAGGATTTCAACTCTTATTGGTAATTCTGATAAGAGTGCAGAGTGTGCTGTGATGCTCTAAAAAAATACAGATTCCTGGGTATGGTTCAGTAGACGTGGTCACCAGCCGCCATGATCCCTGCCCCCTGATAGTCACACTTTTGTGTGGTCCCTTCTGCACCGGTGTGTGCAACCGACATATAGCATGTGGCAGAGGGATAGCACGTCACTTCCGAGATTACGTTATAAGAGATCGGGACTTCTGTGTTGGATGCTCGCCCTTCTCACCTGTTCTCGTTCTCTCTCTCTCTCTCTCTCTCTCCCTCTCCCTCTCAGATCACTTGCTTTGGAGGAATCCAGCTGTCAGGGTGTGAGGACACTCAAGCAGTTTATGAAGAGGTCCACGTGGCGAGGAACTGAAACCTTTGGCCAACAACCAAGGTGAAAGTGAAGGAGCCGTGTGACGGGGCCAGGATGGAAGGAGGCCCTCCAGCCGCAGTCAAGCCTTCAGATGGCTGCAACCCTGGCCATCAGCCTGACTACGAGTCCAGAAGAGACCCTGAGCCGGAACCCCAGCCAAGCTCCTCCCAGATCCCTGGCCCTCTGAAAGTATGTTGTGGTAATCAGTGTGTGTGTGTGTGTGTGTGTGTGTGTTTTAATTCTTTAGTGTTTATTTTTTGAAAGAGAGAGAGAGACAGAGTGCGAGCGGGTGAGGGGCAGAGAGGGCGGAAGGCAAGGAATCCGAAGCAGGCTCCAGGCTCTGAGCACAGAGTCCGACGCGGGGTTCGAACCCATGAACCATGAGAGCATGACCTGAGCGGAAGTTGGACGCTTAACTGACGGAGCCAGCCGGGCGCCCCTCCGTGTGTGTTTTTTAAGCTGCTAGATGTTGAGCTATTTACTATGCAGCAGTAGATAATTCATGCAGTGGGTCTAGGTAGGGCCAGGAGGCTGTGGATGTAAAAGCTTCCTAGGTGAATCTGATGTGCGGTCAAGGTTCAATAGCCGTGGGTGTAGAGACTTATGCTGCTGACGGTTTTCTGGGCACAAAGCTGACTCAAAGTGGCACGTGTGCATGCGAGAATCAGAGAGCTACTGCTGTGTGGCTCCACGCTGAAAACGGAGACAGGCAAGGGGTGAAGGCTTCCACCACCAGCAGCCCCTAAGAGCTGAAGTGTCACACGTAGCCCTCGAGAACCAGGAGTGCCTGCTGATGTATTGCTCCTGGAAGAGAGAAAGCCTAGAACGTGAAACCTGAGGGGAACCCTGGCCTGAGGATTTTCACAATTTGTCAAGGAGTAGAACCGTTTCCTCAAGAGAAACCATTCCCAGTAGACTGGGTTAGAGATGCCGGCAGAGCCGTTCCGGGCGAGTCTAAGTAGTGGCCCCTGAGCCTGCTTCTCCAGTCTCCCCACCACCACTCCCCATGCTTAGCAGCGCTTCTGGGGCAGAGGTCCACAGCTTGATCCTCCCGACTTCTAGTGCCATCTTTCGGCACCACCGCAACCCAGGATGCCACTTAGGAAAGGCACACAGGGTGGGGATGCGGTACGGGGATCCGCCCCCTCTCCCTGCTCCTAACCAGGCTATGGGCGTCCACCGTCAGAGGGAGGGAGCACCTACTATGCACGAAGTATTTTTCCCAAAGCTTCACATGAACTCAGGTACTCGATCTTCTGCAACAACCCCATGAGGTGGATCCTGTCATTATCTTCGTTTGACACAGGGGGAAACCGAGGCAGAGTGAGGGTAAGTAACTAGCTCGATTCCTTGGTTAGTCCATGGCAGGGCCAGGATTCTCTAAGGTCCGTGGTCTGGGGTCCAGACACTAACCCTTAACCCCTGAGCTCTGCTGCCCCCCCTCCCCCCCCCCCCCCCCCCCCCCGCCAGCCACGGGCCCAGCCCTCCTTGCCCTCTGAGCAGGAACGAAAGGCCCTCTGCTTTGCTCTGCTCCCCAGGGAGCGAGGGGACAGGCATCAAATAGGAAAAAAATGGTCAGACCTGTTACCTTTCCAGCCAGGATGCCACAGGCTGCTGGCTCAAAGGCCATCGAGGGCTCAGCACCTCACCTAGGGCAGGGGGAATCGGGATCCTCCCCTGGATCTGTGTCTCTCAAATATAGTTCCCTCTCAATAATGAATGCCGTAAACATTTAGGAATGAAGCAGTAATAGTAATTACTGAGTACTTTACCCTTTTATCTTTTGCACCAAAGCTAGCTTTACATTAGCAGTGGTAATTTTTTTTTTTAACTTTTTAACGTTTATTGATTTTTTGAGAGAGAAACAGAGCATGATTGGGGGAGGGGCAGAGAGAGGGAGACACCGAATCCGAAGCAGGCTCCAGGCTCCGGGCTGTCAGCACAGAGTCCGACGTGGGGCTCGAACACACAAACCGTGAGATCGTGACCTGAGCTGAAGTCAGGTGGTTAACCCACTGAGTCACCCAGGCGCCCCTATAGCTATTTGACCTACACACCGTGGCTGAGGATATTGATTCTTTTGTCTCTCAAACGTACAGGACAGTTGTGAGGACAGTACAAAGAATTTCCCTCCGCTCCTCATTCAGATTCCCAGACTTACTACTCACCACGTTTGCCCTTCATCACAGCTATGCATCTACATACTCATTATTTTTTTTCTTTTTCAAAACATTCGAGGACAGGCTGCAGACATGAAGCTCCATATCCTTCAAGTACTCTAGTGTGTATTTCCCCAACACAAGGGCACTTGCCTCTATAACCATCATACAGCCCTTCAAGTCAGGACACTGATGCCCAGGTAACACTACCGCCCCACCCACAGACCCCATTCACATTCCCTAACCATCCAACAAAGACTTCTGGTCCAGGATCTCGGCGAAGAACATATATTGCATGTAGTCTGTCTGTTTAGTCCCCTCCAACCTGGAAGATTCCACAGTCTTTTCCTGTCTTTCCTATCCAAGTTTTAGGGAATGCTCCCTACATTTGTTTCCTTATGACCAGACTCAGGCTGTGCTTTCTTGGCAGGAAAACCCCAGAAAGGGTGTAGGGTTTTCTCCATGCGGCACATCAGACAGCACATGGTGCCTACCCAACCTGTCACTAATGATGTTAACCTCATCATAGGGTCAAATTAGGCTCTTCCAGGTTTCTCCACCATTAAGCCACCATATTTCCCTTTGTAATGAGGTGAGCCCTATGTATGTCCCAGCCTGGTGCCTGAAAGAGGGCTTCCAGTCTTAACACACAGAGAGCCTAGTGGTCTCAATGAGTTAAGGGGTTAGAGTTTAAAATTCAAGGAGTCTGAGACAACGAGAATTTGCAAGGCAGGACACCAGAGAAGAGAAATCCAGAAATCCACAGACCCTTGAGTCTTTGGCTGAGCGCTGATTTGTGCATGTGTACGAGGAAACTTCCAGAGCCAGTAGAAAACCTTCTGAAAGGAATAGATGGAACCATCCCCTGAGATCATACAAGGCTAGAAATAGTTCCCAGCAGATGAGGTAGAAACACCTCCTAATACACAAGGTTCTCAGTAGCAATCTCAGAAGGGTATTGACTCAGTAGTGGATCAAAATGTGTCCCAGACTAAAGGCTCCCCACCTAACAAAGGCTTTAAAAGCAAGCTGTGAAAAGATCAAACTGTTCTGAAGTAAGTTAACTGTGTTCCAGAACAATGCCCAAAATATTTAAATGGATACCAACAAAACTCAGGCACCCAACAATGTAAAATTCCTAATACCTGGTATCTGACATAAAATCACCAGGCATGCAAAGAAAAATATGACCTATATCTAGAGAAAAAATCAATTAATAGAAGTAGACACTGAAATGACATGAGTGACCGAATTAGTAGAGAAAGACCTTAAAAAAGTCATTATAAATCGATTCTATATGCTCAAGGAGATAGGGGAAAGCAGGAACATGAAGAAGAGAGAGGAAAAAAAGATCCAAACTGAACTTCTAGACATGAACAAGACAACATCCGAAATGAAAAATACACTGGATGCGATTAACAGTAGGGTTGGACTTTGCAAGAAAAGACTAGTGAACTTGAAGACACAGCAATAGAAAGTATCCAAAATGAAACACACAGAGAAGAAAGACTTAAAAAAAAAAATAGGCAGAGTTTGGTGAGCCATGGGAGCAGATGAAATGGCACGAGGTTCAGTAGAGAAAAGGACAGGGTGATGTGGTGAGTGTGGTGGCAGGTCCCTGACCAGGCAGACTCTGTCACCTAGGAGGGCGACTCTCACTCTGCTGTGGCAGGCCCCACCCCCATACTCGGATGCAGTTAGATTCCCACTGTTTCTGCCCAAAGACTAGTACCAGAAGCATCTCGAGACCCAGATTTGCTGTCTCTCTGCTGAGTGAATCCTACTGTCCCGGAGCCAGGCTCGATCCAGGGAAAGGAGCCCAGTCGATGACAAAATCAGCAAGCACAGTAGACACCTGGAGGCTGGCAGGACATCTCCACTTTTCAAAAGCCTAAAAATAGCCCCAACCACATTGGCAATCCCAGCAGCCCTGCCTGTCCCAGGAACACACCGCGGGAGGCCACACCGGCAGAGATTTCAGGTCAAGGGACAAAAAACTTGGACAAATGCGCCGAGTTGCCACAGCATGGCCCCATTTCACCTCTGGGGGATGTCAGGCCCGCCACCAGTGCAGAGAGCGTGCCACCACACACACATCACGATGGGACGCCCTGGGCCTCATCAGGCACCCACCCCTGCCTCCCTCCCACCGCAGTACATCCAGTTACACCCCGCTGGAGGAAGGGGCTAAGCGGGTGCCCAGGCTGTGCCCAGGCTGAAGATTGGGACCTGGCTGGAAGGTTGAAGACTCTCCTCCTGCACCTACCTGCCAGGCCGGGAGGACCTTCTCAATGTCATTCAGGTTGATCCCGTCCCCGTCTTCTAGCTTCCCTTTTCCACACCTGGGCCAGAAAAGACAGAAAGGCATTGAAGAGTCGGCACGTTCACGCATCCTACCCCAGCCCGCCGAGCAGGAAGGGCAGGGATGGCCAGGAGACACCCGGCCCTGCCACCTCCAGGCCTGTAGGATCAGCCTGTCCCACCCAGAGCAAACAGCTCTGGAGAAACATGCTTTCCTTCCCCAGGCCTGGCAACATGGGCCCTGCCTGCAGAACAAAGGACTTTGTGCAGGCGGGCATTCTGGGAGCAGTCCAGAGGCAGGGGGCACTAAGGTGACATCCGACCCCCCAGGGAGGTGACAGAGGTACCAGATTTCCCCTCGACCCTTCCAGGCAAAGACGCTAATAAGCTCCTTGTTGATGAATACCCCAAAACCCGTCACAGCTCCTGCAAAACCTCATCATCTCGCCCCATTACACCAAAGGGGCGATGAGTGAACAGAAAGACCAAGCAACTTTCTTGAGGTCACACAGGCCCGCAACAGGGATTTCTCCCTCCTTGGCCTGACTCTGGGCCAGTCCAGCAAGCCCATTCAGATACCGATGCTTTCTTTGTCTTTACGCCCTCTGTGGGCAGACATACCATCAGGCCAGAGACGCTGACCCCAACTCGCCATCGAGCACCCAGGTCTTCTGCATACTTAAGGTGCAGACTCTGGAATCAGACTGCCAGGCTGGAACCCCAGTTACGTCCCTTACTAACTGGGTGACCCTACGCAAGTCACTTAACCTCTCCGGACGTCGGTTTTCCCACTTGTCAAATGGAGATCGTTAGTAATGTATAACATCATGGGGTGGTAGGAGGATGAAATTAATATAGCTGATAAACACACACGCACACACAGGCACACCCATGTATATATCCATATTTACATACCATGTTTAGTGGTAAATATGGGTAATAATGGCATGCAAGTATAGTAAAGTAAGTAATAAGGTAAATATATTAGTTCCACGAGGACTACTTCTGCCAGTACTAGTCCTGTTTACAACTATCTTACTAGCATTACTGTTACTCTTTTGTTAGTATTTTACCGCTACTACTGTGAATTGCTGCCCCAGGGAAGGATTACGAGCCTAGACTCTGGAGCTGACCCAGGCTCATGCAAGTTGCTCATCTCTTTGTGCCTCCTAGTTTCCCCACCTGTCTAGGTGAAGATAATAACACTCCTACCTCCCTAGGTTGTGGTGAGTTTTCAATAACACGAGGCCAGCACTTGGAACAGTGCCCAGGATGGATCAGTGATCACTGCTCTCATTGGTGTGACTATGGATCCAGACACGGTGAGGGCTGCCCAGCGTGACGGCCGCAGCATTTTCCAGCTGCAGCATTAAGGCGACTCTCAAAATTTAGAGGATTTATTTGTTCAATATTTGCCGAGCATCTCTTGTGTTTTGGGCCCTGTCAACCTCCCTGGGAGTCATGGAAAATAAATCTGCTGTGGTTCCTGTCCTCCAGAACGCAACAGCTCTTCGGAAACACGTCCTAAGCTCAACTGACAAGGCGGTGACCACCAGTAGGGGGCAGCATGAGATAAGTGTTATGAAAGACTTAGGGACAGAGGAGGTGGGGTGGCCACATAACCCACCAAGGCTGGAGTGGAAGAGGGCAGGAGGATGCCATCTATACCCCCTTTTGACAAGAGCTTCTGCGTGGGCTCTGGCTTGGGATTTACCCCAGTGTAAACAAGGCATAGACTGAACCCAGAGGAGTGCTGCCCACAACATCCAGAAGCATCCAGAATGATCTGGGGCAGGAGGAAGGTGGGTCATGAGCTGGCTAAGCAGAGAATCCTGGAGAATGTCCTGGGCAAAGGGTAGCGGGGCAATGGCCTGGAGCTAAGCCCATGTATGTTGCCAGCTGGGATGTCAGCATTCCTGCCACTGGAGTGGGGTGGGGGTGGGGGTGTAAAGGGGATGGGTAAAGGGGGAATATGGAGCTAGAAGGCCAGGAGGTGGAGCTGGGGAGGAAGGGGTAGAAGGAAGGTGGGAAGGACACGTGGGGAAAGAGAGTTCTTACCCCCTCTGCCCCTACCCTCCACCCCCATCCCAGCCTCTTGATGTGCTGGGCTGCAGACAAAGAGGCAGAGCAACCTCTGGAAACATCCAACCACCTTTTAACTACAGGTTGGCCCGTGAAGGTACCAATGGCCTGCGTCTGTATTTCATATGCACCTTGGCAACAGGAGAGGAGAAAGCTGGGGACTGTGGGCCGAATGGAACAGCTGACGCCCTCTCCCCCAGGTCCTGTGTGCTATCCCCCCACTTCTGGACTCCCAGCTGCCCTGAGCTCCAAGCATGCGTTAGATGCCAGCCTAGCACAGCACAGGCGCAGCGTTTTATCCTCACCTCAGCAGCTCCTGGGGGCAGCAGGGGGCTGTGTGCAGGGAGGGCTGCTGTCCCCCAAGACCTGTCCTCTGGGGTTCAGAGCTCCCTGGGAGGACTGCAGGTACAGAGGGCAAAAGGTTGCTACAGACCAGCTGAGTCACTGCTTCCTACAGGGTTTCCAAGGCAACAGCTTTCTCTGATTTCTGTCCCTCCATGGAAACATGGGCTGCGGGAAGCCTTGGCAACCGAGAGGTACCCTGCTTCCGAGGGATGCTGCAGTGGCTGGGCACGTGGAGTGCATCCCCAGCATGGCTGGACTCTGAGGGTGACACAGTTCCTGCCTTAACCACAAGGAGGCCACCGGGCGCTGAACCCGGGATCCCCTAGGAACCTGGGGAGGCCAGGGTTCACCTATGCTCTCATTCCAACAGGGTCCCTCCATGCTGAAGGCCATCTCCCCTCACCACCCAAGGAAAAGTGACCTCGGGAATTCTGGCAGATCCCACACAGACAGGACGATGGAAAAAGGAGCCATGGTGAGAGGCTGGGGTCCCCTGGGAGAGTATGAAGCACGTGGTGGGTCTCTCCCCAGAAAAATATACACAAACGCATGATTTTGCATGAACGTTTAAGGGGGTTAAACTGATTCACAGATACTCTGGTGTGATGACCGGGGCCTTGGATGGCGTCAGAAGGCCTTAAATCATGGCTCTTCCTGGGCATGTCTGAAATGCGTTTCTCCCAACTGTACAATAGAGACAAGAGCCTCTCCCTCCCCAGGCTTTTTGTTCATGACTCTGCGCAGGTGGGAGCAGGGTGCTCAGAGAGGGGGTGCCCACTAGGGCGGGGTGGGGAGCAGGTGAGATGCAGTTATGTTTAATACAACCAACAATATCAGTCATGTTTAGATGTGAAGTGACGGGAGGTGAGAGTGGACAGGGAGGGACTGGAAGGAAAAGTAAGAGCCGTCAGTCTAAGAAAGAAAAGGAGAACAGCAAGTGTTGACAAAAATGTGGGAAAGCCCCGTATACTGCTGGTGGGAATATAAGACATTCAGCCTCTGTGTGAAATAGTTTGGCGAAATAGTTCCACAAAAACTTAAGACATGGAATTACCATGTGTGATATTGTGACTCATACAAGCTATATTTGGTCTCTGTCCCCAGTCCTAGTATAGAACTCCTCAAATCCTTGGAATTTCCTAAGTGAGGACAGAAGACAAAGTTGCGTTTTGTTATGTTAATGAGGCGACTGTTGAAAAACCACCTAGGGAATCTAAGGGAGGGAGCCAGTTCAATGGTGTGATTGGAGGGTTAGAACTTTCAGTCCCAACTCTCAACTCCAGGGAGGGGAGAGGGGCTAGAGATTCAATCATTGGCCAATGGCCAATGATCTGCTCAATCATGCCTGTGTAATGAAGCCACCAAAAAAAAAAAAAAAAAAAAACGAAAACAAAAACCAAAACCAAAGGAGGGGCTTTGGAGAGCTTCCAGGTTGGTGAGCACAGAAGATTCTGGAAGAGTGCACTCTGGAGAGGGCATGGAAGTTGGCACCTTTCCCCATCCCTTGTCTGATGCCTCTCTACCATCTGGCTATTCCTGAGTTCTATCCTTTGATATAAACTAGTAATCTAGCGGGTACCATGTCTTCCCAACTTCTGTGGCCTCCCTAGCAAATTAATAGAGCCCAGGGAGGGGGGGGGGGTCGCTGGAACCCCCAATCTACAGTCTGACATCTGAAGCACAGGTGACAGACTGGACTTTGGACTGGCGTCTGCAATGGGGAGAGGGGTCGATTTGTAGGACTGAGCCTTCAACCTGGGGGGTCTGATGCTGTTTCTAGGTCGATGGTGTCAGCATGGAGTTGAATTGTGGGACACTCCACTGGTATCAGAAAACTGCTTGGTGGCGATGGAAAAAAACCCACACACATCAGAACTGGTGTCAGAATCGGACCCTGTGACTCAGCAATTCCATTTCCCAGGCACCTACCCGAAAGAGTTGAAAATAGGGACTCAACAAATACTTGCACACGAATGTTCATAGCAGAATAATTGACAATAGCCAAAGCGTGGAAAGAACTCAAATGCCCATCAGCAGATGAATGGATGGACAAAGAGTGACAGACCCACATGATGAAATACATGCCACAGTGTGGACGAACCTCAAAATTTTATGCTGAGTGAAAGACGCTAGGCCCAAAAGGCCACATATGATCCCACTCATCTAAATAACCGGAAGAGAGAAATTCACAGAAACAGAAAGCAGATCGGTGGTTGCCAGGAATAAGAGGGAAATGGAGAGTCACCGCTTAGGGGACATCGATTTTATTCTGGGCTGGTTGAAAATGTTTTGGAACTACGTAGAGGGGATAGTTACACACTATTACGAAAATATGAAATGACACGCAATTGAACACTTTAAAATGGTTAATGTGGGGGGCGCCTGGTTGGTTCAGTGGGTTGAGCATCCGGCTCTTGGTTTTGGCTCAGGTCAGGGTCTTGTGGTTTGTGACACCGAGCCCCGCCCGTGCTGGGCTCCACAGCACGGAGCCTGCGGGATTCTCTCTCTTCCTCTCTCTCAGCCCCTGCCCTGCTCGAACTCACATGTGTACGCGCTCTCGCTCCAAAATAAACTTGAGAAGATGAGACAACCCGGTATAAAATCAAACACTACACCAGGGGTTCTCAAAGTGGGGCCCCTGGACCAGCAGCACCAACGTCCCCTGGGAACTTGTGGGTGGAGAGCCTCTCCGGACACCAGCCACCTGTGTGTTCCCAGTGCAGCAGAGATGCCTGCCCGCCCAGGGAAGGGCCCCTCTCTGCCCCGGGACAGCTGTAACCCTACCCACCCCTGTATAAAAGCCCCTGGTCACCCCTTACCCTTCCCGGTCGATGTGTGGCAGGGTGGGCTTGGGCGTGTGTCTCAGCTTCCGGTGGAACTGCGTGAAGTCCAGCTTTTCGGGCTGCAGGTCCCAGGTGGCACCACTAGAGGGCGAGAAAAGGTGAGAAATGAGAGGCAAGGGGGAGACCAGCCCAGTTACCCATGGCACCAGACAGCTGGGCACAAGCCTGGCAGGGAGCGTCTTCACAAAGAGGTGGGCAGGCTGGGGAGGACACCCACCAGCCGAGGGCAGGGTCGACAGAGACCCCTCCCTCAGAATGGAGCTGGCGGTGTCAGCTCTGTGTTCAGATAGTGGGGCGGGAGGCTCCCCTTTCCTCAACCCTGCTGTACGGCAATGCATGTCAGTCTGATGCCTGCTCTACGGAGGCCCCCCTAAAACACTTCAGAGCTTCCTTCCGGAAGGCTGGAAACAAAGGAGGCCAAACATCTGTCACGATGGCAGCTCAAAATGGTGGCAAGGCAGCTCTGAGGTACATAAGGCAAGTCAGTGGGTGGGAGGTTGAGCCCCACAAAGTCCCAGGCCCAGGAGACAAAGGTGCTTCCATTCTGGGAAAGCCTGAGCCTGAGCCACGGATGTGCCTGGAGCACGCCCAGTGTTGGCCAGCTCCAAGGCCAGCGGAGGAGGGGAGCTAAAGGGCCACTGCCCATCCAGAGCCCCAAGCCGTCACTCCCCAGGGGAGTGAACATATGGTAGGCACCCATTAGCAAACCTTTCAGGGGCACCATCTCCTCATACTGAGGAACCCTGGCCAATACCTGTTCTTCCGACCTGGCCCTTCAGGAACCTTCTAGAATCTGAGCTACTGACCACCTTTCCTTCCTCCAGACCTCTCTGCAGCCACCCCCCGGCCCCCAAACCCTACGACCTCAGGTGAGGGGAAGTATCTGCAGCCACAGCCATCTGTCCCCGGCTCTCACATGGGTGGCCTGGTGTTCACCATATGCCATTCTCCTTTGCTCTTCCAACCACTAGTCAGTCCATCCCTTTGCCTTCTCTCCCTCTCCCCTGTGGTTAGACTAAGTGTCTGTCTTCTCTTTCCCCTCAACCCTCTCTCTGCCTCCTCTTCCTCCTCTTGGATGGTCTCCTCTCATTTTTGTTCCTTTGATCTCTTTCTCTCTCTCTCTGACCTCCTTCCTCAGCTGCCTCATCCTTGCTACCTCACCCCCTCTTTGTTTCTCTCCACTTCTTGATTAAAGAACATTCAACATTTACTCAACTTCCAAAGACCTCATGGGGCTTCTTCTATAAGGACAAGCACCTGGGGTCCCAGCCAGAGGCATATGCCACAGACAAGAGGAAGAAAGGCTTACCTGAAGGAATCAAAGGTGTTGGCAGCCCAGATATCCGTGCCCAGCATGTCCAGAGAGTTGTCTTTGCTGCCATTCTGGAAGAGACAGGATGAAAAAAGGGACATTGTTTGCTTGGTCAGGACACTGAGAACACGTGGCCAAAGTCCTAATCCCAGAGAAGGCTGCAGAGGCCTTCCTTCTCTTCCCTCGGTTGGTCATTCCGGGCAGCTTGTAGGCTGGAGAGCGCCACTGGAGTGAGCATCCTGGCCAGTGCACCCAGTAAGTCACGAGGACCACTGCCCCCCTGCCCCCCACCCAGGTACAGGCCCTCACCGTTGCATATGTCAGACATAGAGCTATACTATCAGGTACAGAAATAGCCTGGGTTTCTGCTGTCCCCAGCCCATGGCTCCCCAGCCCACTGCCAGCTGGATGGCAGTGGCTTCTTCCCTGGCAGAAGCTCTGGAAAGCCAGACACACTGGCAGGTCCGTGTTGGAAGGCTGACTTCCTCTGGAGTTAAGCCCCACTTCTCGAAATCAGGCGGCCCCGAGAAGCCCCCACTGACCAAGGCTATACCAGTGATTCAATTCTCTAACTCTCTAATTCTCTAAATTCTCTAAATTCTCTAAACCCCGTTCCAGTCTTTGTCCTCCAATGCCCCCTACACGATCCATCCCATAGATATACAGAAAGTACTTTATTTCACCCAGTTTCTATCGTTTGGCTTCTCTGCCCCTTGGCTGACAATCTCCCCAAGTTCTCTGACAACTTGCCTTACTCCTAATGCCCTCCATCCCTCGTTACCCCTAGTCTGCTTTCATCATCACAGTCTTTAAAATCAAGACTTTCACCTCCAGGACCACTGGGCATGGGCATGCCTTATGACCCAGGACATCACTCACAGGTATAAACACAACCAACACGTGCACAGACGTTCACCAACAGTACGAAGCACACAGAAGTACAGAGCAGCACTACTCACAATAGATCCAACTGGAAGCCACCTCAATGCTTCCCAGCAGTTGACTAGACATGCAAATTATGGCATAGTCACATACTGGAATATCGCACGGCAGGGAGAATAAACAAATTAAAACCTACAACAGCATGAATAAGCCCCCAAAAGGTAAAGAAGAATAAAAGAACCCAGATACAAAAAAAGTACCAACTCCATGATTCAACTGATATAAAGTTCAACAACAGGCCAACGAACTAATCTGTGGAGACAGAATTCAGGAAGGGGGGGGGGTCCCAGGAGGGTCCTGGGCGGGGGGTGCTGGTAATGTTCTGTTTCTTGATCTGGGTGCTTGTGTGTTCAGCTTGTGAAAACCCACTGAACTGTATGCACGTAATATGTATACTTTTTGTCCATGTGTGTTAGGACCTCCTGGTTAGATTCCTGATAGTATCCCCAGTCTTTGGTTTTAGGACTGATCTGTCCCCAGACCTACCACTTCTCAGGTCCACTAGATCCTACACTGGATGATCTTCATTTGAGACCTTTCCATGGGCCTAGGCCTAGGCAGACACTGAAGACACAGAAGTGGAGGAGTCACAGGCCCTGCCTGCAAAGAGGGGTAGTTGTGCAATGACGCACATGTAATAAATAATTACAAGACAGTGCGATATGTGCATTGATTCAAGGAGCCATAACGGGACCAGAGCACAGGCAACCTTGCTGGTGACTCCTCCTGAGCAGGGGATGCAAGGACTCATGGAAGTGAGGCAAGCAAAGCAGAGAAGGGGTCATTCTGGCAAAGGGGACAGCATGAGGGAAAGGCAGGACCCAACAGGGTGTTATGGGGGAACTTCAGGGCCTCTGGCTTTGCACAGGGGGCACAGCAGCCCAGAGAGTGTCTAGGATCACCCACACAATCCTGGCCAGGGCCTACTAGGGGCCCCACAAGTGCTCCTCGGTGCTTGTTGGGGTTGAATTGTGGCCCCCCCCAACTCCAATTCGCATGTTGAAGTCCTAATGCCCAGTACCTCAGAATGTGACTTTATTTGGGAATAGGGTGGTTGCCGATGGAGTTAGTTAAGATGAGGTCATATGGGTGGGCCCTCATCCAATATGACTGGTCCCATTATAAAAAGAGGAGATTTAGACACAGAGACAGACATGCACAGTGGGAGGATGCCATGGAAAATTGGAGTCACGCTGCCACAAGCCAGGGAACCACTGCGGGCTGGGAGACAGGCCTGGAACAGATCCTTCCTTGGTGACTTCACAGAGATCATGGCTCTCCCCACACCCTCATTTCAGACTTCTGGACTCCAGCACTATAGGACTGATAATACCTTTCACTAGGTTGAGCCAGTTTGGGGGTCAGAAGTGTGGAATCAAGCAGCCCTCGCAAAATAATATGGCGATCGACCATCCATCCCTCTAAAAACTCCCTTTGTGAGGGTGGTCAGTCATGTCCCTTCCTCCTGCAGTCAGCAGATGCCCCCCGCACCAACCCCAGGACCTTCTCACGTCCTCACAGCCACACTAACCACCCGAGGGCGTAGGATCTCCTGCATCCTGCAAACAGAGCAGCCCATGCTGGCTCAGGCCAGTCTCTGACCTCCCAGCATCCACATCCCCAGGAGCCAGCCCGTGAAAAGTCCCATCTTCTATCCTCCCTGGTGGCGATTCCCCTGCAGACCATAGCCGACATCACCCCAGAGGCTGCTGGACAAAGCCCCAGTGGACTAGAAAGGAACCCGAACCAGGCTCAATGACTCCACCTCTGCCTCTCCCAGCAGAGACACCAGCACCTTGACAAAGAAGCCCCGTGATTTCGGGGTTTGGTTTTGTCTTTGATTTTCCTCGTCTTCCAGTTGGTCAGAGTTGGTAAGCACGCTCTCCTCCCTGCCTGCATCGTACTCAGCATGCCTGACTCACCAGCCTCTTACGTGGAAACCAACCTAGTTTCCAGGGAGAGAGCAGTTTGCGGGTACATTCCAGCTTTTAATCAATCTGAAGGCAAGGAGCACCCAAGCGGAGGGGTCCAAGCGCTTGGACCTTCATAGACACCAGGCAGGAGACAAAGAGGGGGTGTGGGGAAAAGAGAGAGCAGTAAATGGGGGGGCTGAGGGGACACACGGGAGGATGCATGACCTCAGACCTCATCAATAAAAGGAGGACTGGCCCTGCCTGTGGCACCACCAGCCAGAAGCCCCAGGTTCTAAGTGACAAAACTTTCTGCTCCCACCATGCCCTGAGAGGCCCCACAATCCTCTCTTGTGAGTCAACCGGGCCATACGTAACCTCTCCATATGGTGCCACACGGTGGCTCTGTGCACCTCGGTGCTTCCTACCCACACCTGTCCAGTCCTGCATTCCCACAATCCCTTTCATTATTGACAGTGACCTATCAACCCCATCTTGCTCCTCTCCTGCTCACGTGACCACCTGGGAGGCTCACGTGACCGCCCAAACTGCAGTGACCTTGCTCTGCCCTAAACTAACCATCCATGCAGGTGGAGTGAGGCAGCTCTCGTTCCATCTGCGTATAGTGACCTTTCTCCCGCACTAGATCAGGGATAGCCACCTCTCTGGGTCCCCCAGGGCTCTTCGCCCAGTGCCTAAGAAACGTCTACGGGACTGACTTTTGCTTCAATCAACTTTCACTATCTTCCTCTTGCCATTTGTGACCTCAGTGAAGTCTGGGCTTGAGATTCTTTGTATTTAAATAAAGAGCGCTCAGAGAGTGACAAGATTGGTTCCTTCTGACCAGCAAGGCACGGACGGTCGCTGCCACCATGCCCTCTCCCTCCAGTGGCAGACATCACTAATCAAATATGGCGTGATTTACAGTCCTCAAATCAGGTGACCCCTAATGTTCCAGGACCACCCCTCCCTCCCTCCCCGAGTTGCCTCATCACCCTCCCAATCCCAACTCCTGGTGTCTGGCTGGCTTCCAATTCAGCAGCCCTGGAGAAGGTGAGGGCACCGGGCAAGGTTGAAGACCCCCGCCCCCACCCTGGGGCCGCTGAGCTGGGGGAGCCCAGGCCAAGATGCCTGTCTGTGCTGAATCAGAACAGGAAGGTAACCCCATGAACAGGTGAGAGGGCAAGTCTGGAGAAGTTCACAATGAGAGTCTCGGTCACAGGGGACGACCTACTTATCTCCGATCTATGTGACACAGTAGCTGTGGCGTATTACACGACTCTGGATGTTTCCTCAGAGCTCGTTGCAACAGAATGTGACGGGCATATAATCACGGCATGCAACCGTTTCTCAACAGGGGCTGGGGAAATTGCCTGGCAGTTGGAGGCAAAATCAATCTCCATCAAATCTTGGCCCACAGAGGGAAGACCCCGCCTGCTGAGGCTTCCTTTGCTTCCCTGTCAATGCCGAGGTGGTGGCCCAGGCAGTGCCCGGAGGGGTCAGCTGAAGGCAACGGCAAAGCTGGACCACCAGGAACCAAGAGCTTCATGCTCCCGTCCCCTGCGCCCCAGCCCTGGGCTGGCAGCCTTCAAGCTGACCATGAGGTCACCTTGCCACGGGGCTTCAGATCCTGCCAAAGCCTTTAGGGTGTCTGGATATTCCCGTTTCTTGAGTTCTGGGCACCAGCCCTCAAACCTTGCAACTCCCAGCACATGTGTGTGCGTACAGGCCACCTGTTCCACAAACCCTCCTATTATTACAGAGAAGTCACAGAGGGGCAGGGGTTTGCAGACAGACAGACCCACAGACAGGCAGACTGCAGTCTGACTTCTGGAACCTCCCACCTGGAGCCAGACCCACCCCACCGTCCAAACCACCCCCACCCCTTACTCACACTGAGCTGCATGAGAGGCAAGGACAAGCAGAGGACAGAGCAGAGGGTGACCAGCGCTTGGCTTGTCCCCAGGTACTCCCTGCTCTCCCAAGCCCCAGGCTGCAGCCAACTACTGCAGGGACCTTGGCTTCCCTGGCACACTAGTAACGCACAGTGTTAGTGTGAAGGGCCCTGAGGTCACGCCAAGCTACCCAAGAGAGGGGCTTATATTCCTCTTTGGACCACTGTACCCTTCCTAGACCAACAGAAAACAAATGTCCTCCCCAACCCCAGTCTTTGTTTCTGATAGGCTCCAGCTCAAGACCCCTCCTCTCCGCGGCCGAGCATTTCCTCGGCTGACACTAGTGCCCCAGGAACCCACAGCACGTCCAGCGCTTCCCGACTCTTCGACTGCTGCGCTTCCCAGTGGTGTTCTAGAAACACTAATCCACTGGCTCTTAAATGTCAATGTGCATCAGAATCACGCGGGGAGAGGAGCATTGCCAGGTTAAATTTAGTGCAGCTGGGGTGGTCCATGGAACACACTTCTAGAAACTGGATGTTCAAAGGGTTTTGTGGGGAAGAAAAGTTCAAAAAGGCTCCCTTGTCAAATGTTTGGGATGCATTGAGTTAAAAGATTGCTGTTGTTGTTGTTTTTAATGTTTACTTATTTTGAGAGAGAGAGAGAGAGAGAGGGAGAGGGGCAGAGAGAGAGGGAGAGAGAGAATCCCAAGCAGGCTCCGTGCTGTCAGCGCAGAGCCCGACATGGGGTTCAAGCCCACAACCGTGAGATCATGACCTGAGCCGAAATCAAGAGTGGGATGCTTAACGGACTGAGCCACCCAGGTGCTCCAAAAGACTGTGAAATGAATTACTTTACTGCCAAACTTCTTGGTGCCTTTATTGGTCTTAGATGGGTGTTGACTCTTCAAGTATTTCCCAAACTCCTTTGGCCAGAAAGCCACCCCATCCTTCCTCTTTATTCCACAGAGGACTAGGGTTCCACAGAACCTACTTTGGGAAATGATCTTCTAACACTCTTCCTCAATTATGCTGCATCCCCTCAATGAGGAACCCTGGCTTCACTTTTTGTTGTATCCCTCTACTCACTCACTTCTCACCGTAGCCCTGGGACCCAGCATCTTTCATTAAATATTTTTCAGCAAGGATTCAGGTATCTAGGCACTGAGCGCCCACCACAGAACTGCACTGGCTTCTTCAAGAGCATCCTCTGCTGTGCAATTCCTGTGTCTAGAGCTCTTCTCTGAGCCCCCTCCCCTCCCCAGCCCTGAGGTCACCCGGGCCCTGCCCCCCAGGTTGCTGCAAGGCCAAGGTTCTGAGAAGCCTAATCAGAAGCAACCACCCTTTTCAGTGGATCGTTTTTAGCACTTAAACGCTGCCGAATCCTTCACAACAGGCCCTTTTCCTGGCAATTAGGGGGCCTCATGCCAGTGTGAACCGTGCTGTTCTCAGAACAGATCACAAAGGGATAATGAGCGCTTTAAACCATGTGGAAGAAGAAATGGAAACAGCCCGCCTACGGGCGGGGAGACTGGAGCCGCCTGAGAGCCTGGCCGGTGCACAGCTACCCCCAGCTCAGGGGAGTCCGGACTCCGGCAACGACAACAGCCAACTTTCGCTGACGTAGCACTCACTGAATGGTGGGCACCCTCTGAGCACTTCACTTTGGTCAGAACCCTAGGAAGCCCCACTTCACTGATGAGAAAACGGAGGTTCGGAGAACTTGCCTGTGTCCAGAGAGGTTGTGCCCAGGATGGGAATGTATACAACAGTGTGGCCCAGAGTTGATGTTCTTACCTGTTGCACCGCGTGGTGACATTATTCAGATAAACTGTGGCCTCAATGCAGACTGCTATAATGCAGTCAGGTATCCATCCCATCCAGACATTTGGGTTCTCTGAGTCCACCTCTGCCTACGTTTGGGAAGACAGTGCTGGTGGAGGGAGCAAATCGCCTGCAGTGAAGGTAAGAGGGAGTCTGGGGGTGGGAGATGGAATGTATAAAGAAGCGGGGTGGGGGGGGGCTCTGGACCTGAGTGAATGAAACAAGGTAGGAGTGGATCACTGTACAGTAGAGAAACATGCTAAGTCAGGAGCAGTGAGAAAATAAACCCTCCTCTGTGCTGCTGGGTTCTCTTTACTAGTACACAACTGTGGAGTGATTTACATGCCTGTGTGTGGGTAGGTATGTGTCGACAACTCCAGGCTACAAGGGTTTAGAAACTAAGCGGAACTTGACTGTCTAGGAGAGCGCACAGGAGGAGGACCGCTTCCATTATCGGGAGGGTCACAGGTGAAGTTCCATCTAGAGGAAGCTGGGGCACGTCAGTCTGGACTTCCCCCAGCTTGTCTGCTGTTAGTCAGCTGTGCCAGGGGACACGGAGGCAGGGGTGGCCAGCCTTTGGTCCTGGCTTCCCACACCTGAAAGCCCAGTATGGGAGCAGCTGCACAGGGCCTAGTGCTGGACACCAGGCAGAAAAGGGCAGTATAGCCCCTGTTCCCCAGAGGGCTCACGGTCCCAGGACATCTCCCTTCCTGGTGCAGAATGTTCTTCCACAGATTCTGTCCATCATGAGGGCCAAGAGCAAGGCTGACCCTAACATGGATTGTCTCACTTCATGGACACAAGTTCCTGGCATAGCTGATGGGGAGGGCCATCCCTTTAGACGTGGCATAAATTTCTCTCCTTCCTCTCCAAGGACCCCACCGCAACTCCCCTGCCTCACCCTGATCTATCACCCACAGAAGTGGACTAGTCCTGAGGTGATCATCCCTGCCCTCACAGGTCTTACCATTCAACCAAGAGTCACAGAAACAAAAAGAACACTGGAAGATGGCACGTAGTCAAGCACCATGTGACAAGATGTATGCCACCCCTGTTGCTGGCTTTGGACCAGACAGCAGAGGGGCTCTGAGACTCCGGGAAAACTTCCTGAGAGTACCAACATGGTTTGGACTAAGAGTGGGTAAAACAGGACTCCAGGCCTGCAAGCTGCTTACTGGAGGGCTCAGGAGAGTCACTCAGCATCTTGCACCGATGCTGCTTTCTCTGTCCCATAAGCATTTGGACTGGACCAGTGATTCCCCAGTCGGGGTAGGGAGAGCAGGCAGAACAAATGAGACACTGAGACCAAAGGCCCCAAAAGTATCTCCTGGGCCCAAACAGGGGCTTCCAACAGGTTGGGTCTGAAACTCCTCTTAGGCTCAAATTAAACCAAAATTTGAGATACAGTCCTGTCCTAGTAACTGTGCATGTGTGTGAGTGTGTGTGCATGTGCGTTCAGCACCAAGGACAGCACCTGACATGCTGGTGGGAAAGACCATGATGGACCCCCCCCCCAATATTTTAATGCCCTTACAACAGAAGGGTCTTTGAGGCAGGAGAAAGGCAGAGCAGAAGCCAGAAGAGAGGGCTTCCTGGGTATCACCAGAGCAGAGTTCAGGAGCCAGAAAAGGCATTCCTTTCATTATGAAACTTTCCTGTCTGCCCATTCTATCCCTTCCCTCTCTAACCTCAACTGTTTTTGTTTTTAATTTTTTAATGTTTATTTATTTTTGAGAGAGACAGAGACAGAGCGTGAGCAGGGGAGGGGCAGAGAGAGAGAGAGAGAGAGGGAGACAAGAATCTGAAGCAGGCTCTAGGCTCTGAGCTGTCAGCACAGTGCCCAACTCGGGGCTTGAACCCACAAACTGTGAGGTCATGACGTGAGCTGAAGTCGGACACTTAACCAACTGAGTCTCCCAGGCACTCTGTACCCTGACTGTCTTTGAATTAAGAACCAAAGGGAGAGGTAGGAAATAACGACTGAAGCCTATGACCAAGTATACTTCTCCTAATCTTACCCTTTCTGCAAACTCTCTTGGCTAAGTTTGTGCTTGCAGATTTAAATGGCCATGTTATTTGAACCTGGACTGGTCAACACCACAGGCTACTTCTGGCTGCCTTCCTATTCGGCATCTGCTGAAATAATGCAGGCCCATTTAAGCGTCCCCAGTCGTCCACCCTGCATGTCCTTATGCAGAGAAAGGATCCCATCCTCCAAGACTCCTCACTAGGAGGCCTCTTGAAGCTCCCCAGTCCCCAGAGATTCTCCCTTCCTGCCAGGCTCAGACTCAGACCCACAGAAGTCCAGAGAAGAAAGGAACTGAGAGATCATCAGGTCCAGGGGTGACCGGGGGGTTCTGCAGAGATGCTCCCAGAGCATTGAGGCAGATGGAGTAGGAGACAGCAAGGGAAGGAGTGGGTTCCTCCTTCCCTTGCCTCCCCAAGCAGTTTTGCCCCTTTTGTTTTCCATACGGGATTTCCCTGAAAGCTTCGGATAAGACAAAAGGTTCTGTTCTTTAAAAAAATTAACTTTTATTTTAGATAATTGTAGATTCACATATAGCTGTAAGAAATAACACAGAGATGCCCTGCACCCTTTACTCTGTTTCCCCCATGTGGAAACTTGTAAAAGTATAGTTCAATATTGGCGCCTGGGTGGCTCAGTCGGTTGAGCGTCCAACTTCAGCTCGGGTCATGATCTCACACTCCATGAATTCAAGCCCCGCGTCAGGCTCTATGCTGACAGCTCGGAGCCTGGAGCCTGCTTCGGATTCTGTGTCTCCCTCTATCTCTGCCCCTCCCCTGCTCATGCTCTGTCTCTCTCTGTCTCAAAGATAAATAAAAACATTAAAAAAATTTTTAAAAAGTATAGTTCAATATTAAGACCAGGATATCGACATTGATATGGTCAAGATGCAGAACATTTCCATCAGCACAAGGTTCCCACCTGCTGCCCTTCTGCACCACACCCATTTTCTCCTGCCCCTCCCTTCTCTACTCCCTGTAACTGCTAACCTGTTCCCCATTTCTATCATCGTGTCATTTCAAGAATGTTATATACATGGAATCATAGAACATGTAACTTTGGAGGATTGGCTTTTTTCACTCGGCATAATTCCTGGGAGATTCACCCAGGTTGCTGCATGTGTCAGTAGCGGATTCCTTTTTACTGCTGAGTGCCACAGCTTGTTTTAACTGTTTACCTGTTGAAGGACATCTGGGTGGTTTCCAGTTTGGGGCTATTATGAATAAAGCTGCTATAAACATTTGAATACAGGTTTTTGTGTGAACATAAGTTTTCCTTTCTCTGGGATAAACACCCGGAGTAAAATGACTGGATCAGATGGTACTTGCAGGTTTAGTTTTTTAAGAAACTGCCAAATTGTTTTCCAGAATGGCTGTACCACTTTGCACTCCTACTGGCTATGTGTGAATGATCCGATGTCTCTGTATCTTCACCAGCATTCGGTGTTGTCACTACATTTATTTTAATTAGCTATTTTGATAGGTGTGAAATCTCTCATTGTGGCTTTAATTTGCATTTCCCTTACAAAAAGATGTGGAACATCTCTTTGTGTGCTTCTTTGCAACCTGTACATCCTCTCTCTTCAGGGAAAAATGTCTCTTTGTGTCTTTTGTCTATTTTCTAAGTGTATTGTTTTAGATGTTGAGTGTGGGGAGTTCTTTATATATTCTGAGTACTAGTCCTTTGTCAGATACATGTTTTGCAAAATTTCCTGTCATTTGTCTCTTCATCCACTAAACAGGGTTTTCCTGTTTAATTTTGATAAAGTCCAATTTCTCATCTCAGTGGTGACATCTACTGATTGTCTTTTCCCATTTAGTTTGAAATATTTCTGGTTCTTAGGATGACAAATGATTTTTTTTGTTGCAATGGGGACACTTTCATGTTGTGTTATGAAACTATGAATCATATGCAAATCTTCTGTTTTTGACTGACTTTTTGTGATGCTACATTGGCAGGGAAAAGGGAGGGTATAGCCTCACAACTGCCATTGCAGGTAGAAGTCCAGGGTAGCTAGCACTTGTTGTTATGGCTCCATGGAGATGGGAATTTCAGGACTCCACAGTTCCCAGGGACCTTGCATGAAGGCGGCCTCATTACCACTGGGCAACAGTGGAAGTCCCAACTCTCTATTGAACTTACTCTGACACAACCCAGTAGGGAGGGGAGGGGCGCCTCAATACTGCTGAGTTGGGGTAAAGTCCAGTTCCCAGATGGCCTCCAATAATACCTTGGGGGTTGCAAGGACCCTTTGTATAAGCTGGCAGGGATAAAAGTTCCAGCTGCCTGCCTGGCCTTCTCTGACAACATCCCAGTTGGGGGCCAGGGGGAGGGCTCATTACAACCCAGTGAGGGTGGCAGTCTAGACTCCCACTGGGTCTTTACTGGTGTGGGCAAGAGTGGGGCTGCACTTTGTTCTATGCTATCTGGCTGGAGTAGAGCAGTAATTGTCTAAAACTTTTCTTTTTTTTAAGTTTATTTATTTATTTTTGAGTAAGAGACAATGTGAGTGGGGGAAGGGGCAGAGAGAATCCCAAGCAGGCTCTACACTGTCAGCACAAAGCCCAACGGGGGCCTCAAACTCACAAAACTGTGAGATCATGACCAGAGCTGAAACCAAGTGTTGGACACTCAACCAACTGAGCCACCCAGGCACCCCTAAAACTTTTCTATCTTAACAGAAAATATCTTTGCGGGGTGCCTGGGTGGCGCAGTCGGTTAAGCGTCCGACTTCAGCCAGGTCACGATCTCACGGTCCGTGAGTTCGAGCCCCGCGTCGGGCTCTGGGCTGATGGCTCGGAGCCTGGAGCCTGTTTCCGATTCTGTGTCTCCCTCTCTCTCTGCCCCTCCCCTGTTCATGCTCTGTCTCTCTCTGTCCCAAAAATAAATAAACGTCGAAAAAAAAAATTAAAAAAAAAAAAAAAAAAAAAAAGAAAATATCTTTGCCTGGACCTTTGCTTAGAGACAACAGACTTTCATTGGTACCTTTAAAAAAGATCTGTGTCCACTGCCATTTCCTGGTTACTTCCTTCTTCAGGCCCAAGTCTGGGATGTTAGAGGCAAAAAGGAAACTCAGGAAAGTTACCACGATGTCCTTGCTCAGGTCCCCCAAACCCTAGCTGGTCTGCCTTCTTATCTCTACCTTTCAGAATTTTCTTACGTTTGCTTCATACAGAATGTCCGGGATCTTAGTTGTACTCAGCAGGAGGAATATAGAAAAGAATATATACTCCATCTTCCCCAAAGCAGAAATCTATGTCTGTATTTTTAACAATATATTTTGATGGTCTTAAGTCTAGATTATCTCATTTTTCAGAGGGAATCAGGCTATTGCAAGATGATGTGTCTCACCCATGACCCAATGGTAAGTCAGAGGTACGGAAGCTAGGACTCACGTCTCCTGGCTCCCGGGCCAGTGCCGTTACCATGACAGCATGGCTCCTCCTCCCTCCTGACTGTGTATCTGTGTATGTGGCCTCCTCTGCCAGCTGCCAGCTCCCCTGTAGATACCAGCCCACTCCTCCCTGTATTCACACACTGCTCTGGACTGTTGCTTTCACACTAGAGAAAGTCTTGTTTCTTTAAGCAGACTCCAGGTTCTCTGAGGACACTCAGACACTAGGCCACATGGCTCATAATGTTTACAGCAGGGGCTCCAAGGATGGCTGCTGACTGTTCTCCCTACAAGTCAACCATCGACACTGTTTTAAGTGTTATATCCTAGTTCCTCCAGATAAGCTGGAGCCAGAAGGCTCCTCGAGGACAGGGACAGGTGATATCTTCTAGAAAATAGAGGCTCATGCTGGGAGCACCAGAGTTTGCAGAATCAGATCACACCAGCAGGATCGTGTACAGTTCGGGGAGGCTCATTAGGAAGAATCATAGTTATAGTGCTCCTAGGAGAGTAACCCAGGACAGGACGGGACCTAAGAACCATCGTGTCATGTCCCAGACATCTCAGCACTACGGGGTAAGTGCCTGCTTTCTCTCTAACCTCTATGTACATAGAGACTGAGCCCATCACTTCATCACCCTGCTTCCCGCCTCCCAGCCTCCCAGCAAGCTGCCAGGCACACAGGCAGCCCTCAGAGATGATGTGCAGACTGGATCAACGCATGAAAGACCTGATAAATAAACAGAGGGATGAAGCAACTAAACCATGACAAAGGAAACAGCTGCAGGAACTAATGTATTTAGCTTAAAAAGCAGACTGACCATGCTGGACTGCTGCGGGAGAAACAAAACAGCCATGGGCAAAGGGAGTAAAACTAAAACCATCAGCTGGGGTTATGAGAGGTGGTTTGGGGCTGAACCAAAGAAAGACACTGTAGGGGCACCTGGCTGGTTCAGCTGGTTAAGCATCTGGCTTTGATTTTGGCTCAGGTCATGATCTCACACTTCGTGAGATTGAGCCCTCACACTTCGTGAGATTGAGATTGAGTCGGGCTCTGCACTGACTGTGAGAAGCCTGCTTGGGATTCTCTCTTTCTCTGTCTCTCTCTCTGCCCCTCCCTCATTACCATATGCATGCTCTCTCTCTCTTTCTGTCTCAAAAAATAAACATTAAAAAAAAAAAAAGAGGAAGACTGTACTCAATGGAGCTGCCTCACGACGTTCTGAGATGCCTTTTGAAGCAGCGAGCTCCCCATTTCAGGAAATGTCCAGCAGCTCAACAGCCACAGGAGGGGGTTCCTGCACTGCAAGGTGGGAGGGTGGATCAGATGACCTCTGAGCTCCTTGTCATCCTGAGAGCACGTGATGTCTTTAGGGTACCCAGGAGACCTGCTTAGCTCTGGATTTGATGTGGTTGGAAGAGGTCAGCCCCAGCTCCTGGTGAGCTTCTACTAGAGGTGGGGCGTGTGATAATCACTCGAGCCAGTCACCAAACAGCTCTGGTTCCCCCCATTCTGGTTCATAGTGGGATGATACTTTTTATGGTGCTTATGGTTGGGTAGGGCCACGTGACCAGTTCTGGGCAACAAGCAAGGAGGGGAAGTGATGTGTATTATATCTAGGTCGGAGTGTTGACTCGGCAGTGCAAGACCCTCCGGTGGTCCTTTTCCCTCTGTCATGGTGACTGGTGAAAATGGCAACTGGTCCATCAAGCTGGGTCCTGAATGGGTTGTTTAAAGTTACTGAGACTCAAAGTTGTTTGTTACTGCAGCATTACTTAGGCTATCCTGACTGATGTGAAGGGACAGACTTTACCTGTATGGAATGGAGAGAAAACGGAAGATATAGAAGGTACACAAGCAGGGGAAGGGGTGGAGAGCAGTTCCAGCATCTCAGCTGAGCACACAGACACCTCCACATCCACCGTCCTCCTTCCTACCACTCCTGTAACACCCAACACAAACCGCCCACTCAAGGTGTACTCTCTCCTGCTGCCCTAACGTCCCAACATCACACCTAACTTCAAGCCTTGTGAACACCATTTCTTCTCTCTTCCCCCTCTTTTCTCTGGTCAAACATCCTAACCGTTCCTGAAGGCACAGATCAGGTCTCATGTCCTGCAAAGCATCTCTCTACTTACAGAGACCAGAAGGACCACTCTTGGGAATGACTGCAGAATCTGTGGTCAGGACGTGTCTTTGAGGGACTTCACTGGGTGCCTTCAGCCCTTTCCATGTGAACTGGCCTCTACTGTACAGACAGGCAGTGAGCCCAAAGGCTCCAGCTTATATGTGTCTGCCAAGATCCCAGCAGATACTCAAGAAATACTAACTAAATAGAGAGCAGTGCCATGAACACATTTCTTAAATATCCACAGAAGCTGAGTAAAAATCTAGGCACTTCTACTAAGATATCATTTGTGCTCATGAGTTTAGTTGGCACTGGACCAAATACTATAATTACTGGAGGGCAGCAAGATAACTGGCAGAAAACTCCTCCCCTTTCCTGTGGGTCAGAGGTAAGCTGTGTATTTGAGGCTCACCTCTGCCTACCACCGGCCATCTCTTGTATCAGAGTCAATGTTGGCACCTAGAAGAAACCTGGCCACAGGTTGGCACAGGTATTAGGGAGAGTAAGGGGACAGTGGAGAAATCAGGAAAACCCACACTTGCTGCTGCTTTTAGCAGCGATTTGCATCCAATTGCTCATTTCCGGAGACCCAGGAACAATGAAAGAGATTTCCAGAGAGGTTCAGAGAAGTCTATCATTTTGCAGAAGAGGCACTGAAATGTGTGCTACACCGGGGTCCACATCCGGTTCTCGTGGCCCTTGGGACAAAGGCTCTTTGCACTCCTTCCTGAGGCTTCAACGTGCTACCGGGCATCATGATACCACAGGGAAAGTGCCCTTCTCTCGTCATTCCAGGGAATGTGGGATCCAGGCCAACAGCCAGGACTCAAAGACCTCACTTCTAACACACCCACACCTTTCCCAAGGCTCGGCATGAACCCGCCTGATAAGGAGGGGTGCCATGAGGATCCCAGTGAAGATTTCATCGCCTTGTTCTACAGCCAACACCACGGGCCAATAAATTCCTCAGTGAGGAAGTCCTTCTCAAGGACTAATCAGAGGCTCTGCTGCTGTTGTACACATTCATTTTCTTTCCTTGGCACTTCTGTGCAGGTAGACAAGAGCTGCTAGCTCCTGACCTCATACAAACTCTCATATGCCTTTGGCTTTCTTCCCTGAATGCTAAATCCCATGCTGGTACCTTGAGACATTTTCTAAATGCACCGGGTTGCACACTCTCACATCAGCTACTTTCCTGCAAATCATCTCCACCATGATTCCCCTACTACAGTGAAAAGCTGGAAACTATTGCAACTTCCTAACTCAGTGACTAGGTGTTGGATGAGGTCTCTTGGAAAGAGGCTGCCAGGATGCCGAATAATCCCCAATACAGCCAAATCCCAATTGCAGGCAGTTGAACAAGCTTCAGGACTATCTGTAGCCCATTCTCCTCTGAGCCCCTCCCTCCCATTTCATGGGAGGCCACCCTAGGCTATCCCCACGTCATGCCTCTGAAAGGGGTCAGAGAAGGCAATGGTTTTTCCCGTCTCCTCCTTGCATTAGTTGAAATAACAAAATATAATCTCAGTGCATGGCTAATCCCCAAATGGTGCCTACACCTGGGCTACACATTCAGGGCACAGTTTGTGACCCGCCATCCAGAGCTTCCGGGGCAGAACACAGAATCTCAACATCCTCCTGCCGACCCCACTTTCCTGGGCCCATGTGGCCCAGGTAGAACACCCACTCAGCCAGCCACCCCCATCTCCAAGTACCTTTAGTTTCCTCCTGAAATTCTCCCCCATGGGTGAATGTGGGGTAGCAGAACCACCCCCACTACCCCAACGACCTTAGAAACAGCAAAATGGGTGTGGCCAGAGCAATTGGCCCCACCAGGGACTGACTGAATGGACTGGGCCTGTGCCAACTCAGTGTAGTCTCAGGAGTCTTAATTGAGCTACTACTAGGTGTAAAGCCCTGGGCCAGGGGTGGTCAAGGATGTAGAGGCAGCCCTAGGACGCATCTCAAGGTTGACCGGCTGCCTGAGGGGATAGGCAGATGTAGGTGGAACAGCTTGATTATAACATGAATTTGAGTGAGGGTGTCTGTGTGGATGAGAGGGGGCAGTGAGAACAGTGGGGAGGCTCATGGGGCTGGTAGGGGTTCCTAAGAGCTGGGGGCCAGTGCTTCTGCATCTGGTGGACCAGGATGAAGGGAGCTTTGAAGGATGTACCCATGCACCCATCAGAGCTGCACCCAGCAAATGCACCCTTCAATGGCAGCTCCCTGGTTCCCCCTCCATCAGGGAGCTACTTTAGGACCGTGTAGCTAAGGGCTTTCCTTGTAACACAGTCACCTGGGATGCCGTCCAGCTTTGATCCCTCCACCTGAGGGCATCAGAAGATGGCTACTTCATGAGGGGAAGTCCAAGGCTCCTGGGGTCCTGGGCGGGACTCCCACTGGCAGGAGCACGGACATGAACCAGCATGGGCCACTGAGGACAAAGGCAATGCTCTAGAGCAGGCAGAGCTATGAGAAGGAAGGAGACTGTCCTGACACTGTTGAGCTGCCATGCCAATCCCAAATACCCACCCGGGCTGGTGGCAAGAGAGAGAGAAATTTCCACCTTGTTTACACCACGCTACTGTTTGTACCCTAAATTAATTGAATCACTCATGTCAGTCAGGTCTTTCACCACCGAACCAAGAAGACATTATTTCAATCAGACTCGTGCCTCTCCATCTACTATGCATACAGCGCCAGAGTGCAAAATGTGGCCTTCCATCCAGGGGGTCTGGCTCAGTCCCACCTTCCCTGCTCACCCCACCTAGGTTCCTTAACTGTGACACCTGAGGTCGGGCCACCCTTTGGACACCTGTGTCTCCTGCCCTGAGCATGTCTTGTCCTTTACACTATGTATCTTGTCCTTCTAACTGTATGGTAAGGCCCTTGAAGGCAGAGGCCATGCTTCAGGTGAACCCAGGGCTTAGCACCAAGCCTCTACAAACACCCCCTGGCTGATGACTCTGTAGGAAACCCCTCCACAAACACCCTTGAAGTCTTCCTTGGATCTAAGCAGCTTCACAAAGCATGGGCTTTGTGACTCCCCAGGACTCAGGCAAAGTAGCCTTCTCTTTCACCACAGCTGATCCCGACAACCCATAAGACACACACCTGAATCCTCAGGTGGCTGAGGCCGTGGTTGTCTCAGTGCCCTGGCTGTTCTTCTGCTTCTCCCCTCCACCCTTCCTCCCTCTGAGATGATCAGATGGAGGGACACTACATGGGGGCGGTGGCAGGGCCGATGGCCCCATGACTTGCAGGAGAGCCCTCCCCAAAAGGCCTCGTCCTCTGGGCACATCAGGGAAGTGAGACAGGTTTGTATTAACCAGACCCCATCTCCACCTTCCTGGGGCTCTTCCTCCATAATGAACCTGTGTCTCAGTTCCACCTGCCAAGAAAAAGTCTAACATGAACATTTTATAATTTCTTCTTTAAATTCTCTTGCATTTCATTTTGTCTAACCCTGCCTACTCCAAGCTGACTGCTAAGCTGCTCCCCAAAGACGGGAATGGGGGTCAGCTGGTGCTTGTGGTGCCAGGGTACCCAGTCCCACAGGCCCCCAGCCTTGCTCCATCTGTCGTCTGGCCAACTCCCCACCCACCATCCCCCAGGGGCATGAACCTGGCCATGAAAGGACGGCACAGGATGAGGGAGGCAAGCAGGAGCACGAGCCATTCTCAGCCCCTTTGAATCCTGTTGGGAGTGACAGGAATAAGACCAGAGGGAATCAGTGGCAAAAGGGGGCCCACAAAAGGTGATACGGTGGGGGGGGGGGCGGGGGGGAGATTCTGGAAGATTCCAGAATGAGGCACCTACTGACAAAATAACAGAGAGCTAGCTTTTTGGTCTCTCATTTATCAGCTGCTTGTGTCCCCCATCCAAGAACTTCAACTGTTCCCTGGAACCCTTTATCTGGTCCTTGAGTCCCCAGATCCAAGCCCACTTCTGCCGCTGAAGAGTTAAGGGAATCTTCATGTAGGAAACCCCAGGGTAACTGGCAAATGGTGCTCCTGATGTGCCAGGCCTTAAGGGCACTTAGGCCTTAGGGATTCAGCAAGGATAACACGGGGTCCCTGACCCAGCACTGGCAGTCTAGTGACGAGGATAAAAGTCCTCCATAGAAGGACACCTACTACAGTAAGGCAAGGTAAATGGCCAAATGGGGGAAGGGTACAGTGAGAGACCTGGGTTCAAGTCCCAGCTTGGTCAGGTCATTATACCTCCGTGGACCTCAGGTACAAAATGGCCTGGAGAAGCGAAGGACCCTCAGAGGCCATTGAGTTTCCCGATTGTTATATGAGGAAGCTGAGGATGAAAAGAATTTCTACCAAGTTCGTGGCAGAGCAAAGAGGAGAACCTGGGTCTCGTGCCTCCTCCCCTACCCACAACCCCACCCCAGGGTTCTTGTTAATGGCCTCCTAGCCGAGAAACAATGAAACACACACAAACAACTTATAGTGTGAGAAGGAAGCTATCCCCACACACCATGGTGTAAAAAGCCCTGCAACCTAAGAAAGATCAGGAACGGAGGGCACTGACCATCTTCCCTTAGAACAGAATAGAGAGGAGTTGATTTAACCAGTGCCATGGGACAGAAGTCGGACACAAACAAGTGCGTCCAGGGCAATGTGTGAATGAAGCTGCTTTGAAATTCGGAGCAAGTGAGTGCAGGAGCCCAGAAAGGCTCCCCATTTATCTGTCTGGACAGGCACAGTGTGAGGCTGGGCTCACGGTTGGGGATGGATGGTTTTTTTGGCCTCTGGACACCGAAAGGGTACACAGGGCCTGGGGGTCACCAGCACTGCCACCTCGTCCTTCCAGGCCGCACAGCCCACACCTGTGTGGTTACCCCCCAGGGGATCTCACAGGCAAGCAGCAGGGAGGGAAACAGCGGGTTCCAGCCAGGTCCAGCAAGCTGGAGGGCTGGGGCGGGGGGAATGGACCAGGTGCTGACACCTTATCCCCACATTCTGCCCCTCCGGGTCCTCTGCACACCTGGAGCAGAAGCGATCTCAAGTGACCAGCACCATAACTCTAGGGGTTCCCCTGTTTGTGGGATCCATTCCCAGTGCTGATGTGTGAGCCTCCAAGTTCATTCACGCTGTTACTTATACCATTCCACGCATCACTTATCCACTCTCCTCCCAACGGGCATGCGCTTGTTTGCAGATGTTGACGCAAAAAAAAAACTCTTACAAGAAAAAAAAAAAATCTTAGGAACCTATGTATTCTGAGGAGGGGGGTGCTTCGCTGTGGGCTGGCGGTTCAGGGAGAACTTTCCGGAGAGCAGACTGCACCCTCCTCTCTCCTGTTTCCTGCTCTCTCCTCATCACCACTTCCCAGGAGAACCATCACAGGCCAGCCCAGGAACCCAGACAGACAAGACACATTACAATCCCCCAAAGGAGCACAGAGCGGGTTCCCTACCTGCTGTGCGGGGGCTCGCCCTCGGGAGAAGGAACAGCTGCTGTCCAGCTGTTCACTGCAGTCCGCTGTCCACTGCAGGGGAGAAAGGGGTGGTCAGTGATGGCTGGACACACAGGCTCGTCCTCACCTTATCCGGGCCCTCCAGGTATGGCCCTGCTCTTCAGCAGTAGGGTCAGGATAAAATCCTGCTTGGCCATTTTCAGCGGCAAATCCTTCCCTACCCGCAGGTCCACGCTGGCATCTCCAAATTCCACCTTGCGGTGACCCTCTCTGGTGTATGCCTGGGGCAGGCAAAGTTACTCCCCTTCAGCTAAACTCACCAGAGTGATCAAGACCCAGCCGCGTCCCGGGGTCAACCACGCACGACACGGGGTAACTGTGTTTTGAACAAGCAGCACCTCATCTGACCGCCCGACCTGGCTTTAGCCATGCCAGCCGTCCACGGTGTCAAGGTTAGAGCTGGAGGTGAGGCATATACGTGTGGATCTTCCCAGATACCCAGCTCCAGCCCAGTCCCAGCACTCACCCCTCAAGAGCTCAGAGACCTGGGGTGCCCCAAAGTGTGGTCTGACAACCACTTGCGTGAAATTCCCCAAAACGTGCTGCGTGGGGGTCCCTGGGCCCCGCCCTCCACCCTCTGAATCAGTGGGGGTGAGACTGACCTTCTGCATTTGAACGCCCCTGAAGTCTGAGAGTTCCTGAAACTCATGGGTCTCCCAGGCTTCATTGCGTCATCTATAAAACGGGGCCAGCAAGGCTGGGTGACTGCAGGGTTGAAAGGAAGGACTTCTATAAACTTATAAAAACACTGTCTAGATACGAAGCAGTAGTAACAGTACAGCTTTTCCTCTGTAAGGTGCCATCTAGCTGTATGGTGGTGTGGTTTTTTTTTTAATTTTTTTTTAACGTTTATTTATTTTTGAGACAGAGAGAGACAAAGCATGAACGGGGGAGGGTCAGAGAGAGGGAGACACAGAATCGGAAACAGGCTCCAGGCTCTGAGCTGTCAGCTCAGACCTCGACGCGGGGCTCGAACTCACAGACCGCGAGATCCTGACCTGAGCCGAAGTCGGCCGCCCAACCGACTGAGCCACCCAGGCGCCCCTGTATGGTGGTGTTTTTATTATTGTGCTACACAATAAAACTAGCCTCTTAGGTTAATGTTGAACATTGACCTTGACCGACACCCTGTGTGCTACATAAAAAGCAGAGGAGCCCGATATTTCTGTTTGGCACACTTGGTCAAAACTGTGAGTGTGAATGGCTCAAGGCCAGTGCAGTCACAGTTTCGTAAAACCTTAGCCGGCCGTGCCCTCCTGACTGTGGGTCAAGGGCATGGTTACAGTGCTGATGACACAGGCCGGTCCAAGTATACTCTAGGGCAGCGCTATCCAAATGAAATAATACGAGAGCTACAAACAGGAGTCTCAGATGTAATTTAAGTGATCTAGCGGCCATATTTTATTTTTTTTAATGTTTATTTATGTTGAGAGAGAGAGAGAGAGAGAGAGAGAGAGAGAGACTATGTGAGTGAATGCACAAGTGGGGGAGGGGCAGAGAGGGAGAGAGGGAGAGATAGAGAGACAGTGAGAGAGACAGAGAGAGAGAGAGAGAGAGAGAGAGAGAGAGAGAGAATCCCAAGCAGGCTCCACGCTGTCAGCATGGAGCCCGATGTAGGCAGGGCTGGATCCCACCGCCATGAGATGGTGACCTGAGCCGAAATCAAGAGTGGAGTACTTAACTGACTGAGCCACCCAGGTACCCCTCACCTTTTCCTTTTTGAAATATGGCTGCTAGGGACACAGTAGCGGCTCAGTTGGTTAAGCCTCTGACTCTTGATCGGCTCAGGTCACAATCTCGAAGTCGTGCCCCATGTTGGGTTCAGTGCTGGGTATGGAACCTGCTTAAGATTCTCTGTCTCTCTCCCTCCCCCTCTGCCCTCTGTCCCTCCCTTTCGCACACTTGTGCTCACGCTCTTTCTCTCTCTCTCTCTCAAAAAAAAAAAAAAAAAAACAATGAAAAAGAAAGGTTAAATTAAATAATATGTTTCATTTACCTCAATATATCCAAAATATGATCACTTCAACAGGTAATTCACATAAAACATTACTAATGAGATTTTTTTTATATTCTTCTTTCCATACCAAGTTTTTGAAACCTACTTAGAGCACACGTCAGATTGGACCAGGCCACATTTCAGGTGCTTCAGACACATGTGACTCACGGCTATCACTGGATGGCACAGCTCAAGGGAAACGGCGGGGCAGCATTCCTGAGCAAGGGCACCCTCAGGCCCACGTCTGGCTCATCTCTGCTCTGCACCACAGAGGGGCTGACCCCTGCAGACTGCAATTCCCAGGCTCCTGGGTCAGCTGGCTTCCATCTGGGGTTGGCCCCTGGGAGACAGGAAACAGGGAGAAACCAAGGCGCCTCCCCCCTCTTTCTATGCCTCGGACGGCACTACCAACAGGGACTGGGGTCTCCTTCATGGCTCCAGACCTCACCAGACAGGCCTTCTGTGCATGACCCTGACCCCTGGGCTGGCAACACCATCTCCTCCTTTTGTGACTCAGGGCTGGAGGTAGCGTTGGCTTCTTGTCATTGCTGATCTCGGGTTATTTAGCTTCTCAGCTCTTTTGTCATCTGGGTAACCAACTGCCTGGATTAAATCCTCTCTCTCTGGATACTTGCAGTCGCAAAGCAACTCCTCCCAAGATATTCATTAATTATACTGATTATTAGTGTAAGTATAAGTATATTATATTTATTAATTAATTATAGGAAGGGAAATGAGGACTCCATCAGATACCACCTTAACCAAGAGATGAAGGGATGACATTGGCCATCACAAAGCACATCACCATCATGGACGCCCCAGTGTGATGTGCTGAAAAGGGCACATCACTTGTGAGCTGTTCTTGCCAAAAACGCACAACCTCAATCTCATCGGGAGGAAACACATCAGGAAACCCAAATAGATGAGCTTTCTATGCAATAAGTAACCAGTACTCCTCAAGTCAAGGTCATAGAAGACGAGACCCAGGAAGTGTCATGGATTGGAGGAGAATAAGGAGACCTGACAGCTGGATGCAAATTCGGATCTTGGAACAGAAAAAGGACATTCGCGGGAAAACTGGTGAAATCTGTAATAAAATCTCATTATACCAATGTTAAGTCCTTAGTTCTCATTATGGTACTATGGTTATACAAGGTGTTCATATTAGGGTAAGCTGGACAGGTGCATGGGAATACCCAATACTATTTAAAAATTTTTTTTAATGTTTATTTATTTTTAAGAGAGAGAGAGAGACAGAGCATGAGCAGGGGAGGGGGCAGAGAGAGAGAGAGACATAGAATCCGAAGCAGGCTCCAGGCTCTGAGCTGTCAGCACAGAGCCCGACGCGGGGCTTGAACTCACAAACCGCGAGATCATGACCTGAGCTGACGTCGGATGCTTAACCGACTGAGCCACCCAGGCTCCCTGACCCTCTACTATTTTTACAGCTCTATCCTAAGTTTAACCAAAATAATTTCAGAATAAGAAGTAATACATATATGTACATATACACACGTATTTTTGAATACTACATATACACAAATGCATGTATATATTTGCATAAAATGCTCAAACTACTGTGAAAGTAATCCCTCTCCTTTATAGACTTGCAGCGGTTCCTCCTTTCCTGGTCGGGGCCTGGCCAACAGGGTAGGGGATGGCCAAGACATGCAGCGAAACATACTGGCGGGGGAGATCACGCACCCCTCATTCCATCCTGGGACAACCTTGCAGAGGAAGTCTCCCACCCCCCATTCCAGGTGCCCCAAACACTTCACCCCCAGCTGCACAGCACTGATGTGACATCCCAGAACAGTGATTCGTGGGTGGGCGCACCTCCTCCTGGGCTCGGCAAGGCAGGGAAGGGAGCCTCCATGCAGGGAGAAGCAAGCAGAGAGAAGGCTGGGGCTTCACGTACTTCTAGATGCAACCTCACCCCTGGCTGGGCTTTCCAAGAGCAGTTCCGAGCTCCTGTGAGATGGCCCTGCTTTGTCAAAGTCATCCTTAACTTAGTACCTGCCAACCAGAAGCATTTCCTGGGTGCCTTCAGTGTGGGACCCGCAACACGCACCTTCCTTCACAGGTGAGGGGAGATGTCCAAGGGAAGACTTTGCCCTTGGCAGGGGGCTGGGGTGGGTGCAGGGAAGGCAAATGGGCAAGTGGGGATTCCCAGAGAAGCGTGAGCCCGGGTGTGGACGCAGGTGGGGGAACACTGGCCAGCTTTCCTGACCCCTGGGGGAGGAATTAAGTGTGAATCCCTGCACTTATCCCACAAAGCTGTACCCACTGAGCTTGTGAGGCTCCCACCTCCCACCCCTGACGAAGCAGCAGCCCCAGGGATCTCTTCTCTGCTGCTGCTGTCCGGTGCCCAGTTGGGATGAGGGTTCCTTCCCCGGTCCGAAAGCCCCTTGGGAACTCTCCCTTCTCGACTCCAAAGCTCCTCCCCACCTCTGCTGGGACTGCTCTTAGTCTGCAGCCCCCGCCCCCTGTCTCCCCTTCCCCTTTTTGGAGCCATTGTCTAGAAAAGTCTCCAGATATAGACCTTCCCTGAACTTGTCCTTTATCTGTAGAAGATGATTCCAGAATGGAGACAAGGGCCCCCACCTCAAAGCACTCTCATCTGTCCCACCACATGCCTGATGCCAACACTAGAGAGTTTTTCCTTCAAGGTAAACTGGTTTACGGCTAGGAGCAAGTCCTCTGCGGGAAGAGATGGTGTACTTCTGAAAAGGTCATTGAATGTGAAGAGGCAGGAAAAGTGGGAAATTTTTATAAATGGAAACGATGAACATCGAATTCATGAGTGGTGGCGTAGGGCTTCCACTGTTTCTGCTATAATTCATTTTTTTTAATGTTTATTTATTTTTGAAAGAGAGAGAGAGACAGAGACAGAGACAGAGCACAAGCAGGGGAGGGGAAGAGAGAGAGAGGGAGACACAGAAACTGAAGCAGGCTCCAGGCTCTGAGCTGTCAGCACAGAGCCCCACGCGGGGTTCGAACCCACGAACCGTGAGGTCATGACCTGAGCCGAAGTCGGACGCTTAACCAACAGAGCCACCCAGGCGCCCCTGCTATAATTCATTTCTTACTTTACAAAGCAGAAACACAGATGGCACAGCAATAAGATGTAATAAACAGGGGAGTACAGATGTCTATTCTATACTCAAAAGAGATGCTTATTCTATTATTCTTTGCTCTTCTCAGCACATTTTAATTATCTCACAATTCAAAAACAATTAAAATCAATTCTCTGTCATTTGCGCCCCAAAAGGGACAGTATTTTAGGAGCAGACTTGGTGGAAGACGGGGGAAACCACTGAGCACAGTGGGGAAGGCTGAGGGTGCTAAACATGAACCACCCCACTCCTCAATGGTACAAAGTCCCCCCAGGGGTTGTACTTCCCGACGTCCAAGGAGATTACCAGGCTAGAGCCAAACTGGCAAGTTGACCCGGTACAGGATGAGACAAAGAGATAATCGATAAAACCGCATCCATGAACAAACAGATGTACGAATGGGAATTTAGGCTGTAGATTATATAATGATAAGGATAGCGTTTCAAGGCAGGGGAAAGGAGAGACCATCCATAAACACCGATTTCGAGACAACTGGAGGAAATTGAGGAAAAATTACGCTGGGTCTGCCCCACGCTACCCATCAACAGCACCTTCCAAGTTGATCAGGCTCCAAGAGACAGGTTTTAAACTACATCAAAATCTAAAACTTCTGTGTGACAAAAGAAATCAAGACCAAAATGAAAGCCAAGTGAGAGACTATTTGCAGCACATACAACAAGAAGAATTCGCCAGAATATATAAAGATTTCATTTACATCTAGGCACTGTTCTAAGCCGACTACGTAGAGTAACATTTATTTTTCATGGAGATCTAGGCACGTTCATTATGCCCACATTGCAAATATGGAATCTGAGGCGTAGCATAACTTGCCCAGAGTGACACAGCCAGAAAGTGGCAGAATGAGTACAGGCATAAGCAGCTTTTAATTCAAAGAGCCAATAAAAATGTTGGATACTAAATGTAATGTGTGATCTTGGATTAGACACTGAACCAGCATTTTTTTAATTGTAGTAAAATACACAGAACATAAAATTTACCATTTTAACCATGTTTAAGAGTAGAATTCAGCAGCATTAAGCACATTCACATCATTGTGCAACTGTCACCACCATCCACCTCCAGAGTTTTATCATCCTCCCAAACTAAGACTCTGTCCCCATCAAACACTAACTCCCCAGGCCCCTGTCCTCCTAGCTAACCGCCACTTTCCCATTCCGCTTTCATTCTCTGTGGACTTTACTAGTCTAATGCCTCACAGAAGTGGAATCGTACAGTATTTGTCCTGTTGGATATGGTTTATTTCACTAAACATAAAGTCCTCGGGGCGCCTGGGTGGCTCAGTCAGTTGAGCGTCCGACTTCGGCTCAGGTCACGATCTCGTGGTCTGTGAGTTCGAGCCCCGCGTCGGGCTCTGGGCTGACGGCTCAGAGCCTGGAGCCTGCTTCCGGTTCTGTGTCTCCCTCTCTCTCTGCCCCTCCCCCGTTCATGCTCTGTCTCTCTCTGTCTCAAAAATAAATAAACGTTAAAAAAAAATTAAAAAAAAATAAAGTCCTCAAGATTCATCCAGGTTGCGAATGTCATAGGATTTCCTTTATTTCCTTAAGCTTCACTCCTAGTTCATTGTATGGATAGACCACATTTTGTTGATCTATTCATCTACTGATGGAAGCCTGGCTATCCACCTTTAGGCTATTGTGAATAATGCTGCTAGGAATACGGGCATGCAAATATCTGCTCAAGTCCTTGCTTTCAATTCCTTTGACTATATATTCAGAAGTGGAGTTGCTGGATCACATGGTAATTCTGTGCTTAATTTTTGAGGAACCTAGAATTTTTTTTTTTCGCTATAAAGGGTATAATTGGGAAAACTGGTGAAATACAAGATTAAATACAAATTAAATAATAATACTGTTTCAATGTTTATTTCCTGTACTATGATTATGAAAGAGAATGCCCTCGTTCTTAGAAAACACACACTGAAGTGTTTAGGAATAAAGGGGAATCTGCAACTTACTCTCAAATAAATCAGAAAAATCTCTTTATAGAATCTCTCCCTCCCTCCCTCTCTGTCTCTTTCTCTCACCCTGAGAGAAGAGAGAGAGAAAGCAAATGCTGGAAAATATTAACGATTGGCTATTCCGGGTGAAAGATATACAGGGGCTCTTTGTAGTATCACTGTCATTTTTATTTACATCTGAACTTATTTCAAAGTAAAAACTCATTGAAAAAGTCATCTTATCCAGGGCTTTTTAACCAAGGGGGTGGCAGGACCACCCAGAGAGCAATTTGAAAGTCACGTGGGAGCCACTACCTTCTTGCAATGCCCAGAAAGGGGACAAGACTTCCTCACGGAGCTCAGGCATGGGACAGCCAGCAGCAGAATCCCACTGGCCTAAAGACTGAGCTTCTCAAAGCCAGGAGCAAGTTCAACCGCTTCCTTTACGCTGGGCACACGGGCTCACTGACCAGGAGGGGAAAAACAAGAAGGCGAGGTGGGGGCACAGGCTGGCTGGCAGCCCATTCTCCATCCACGTGATGCTCCAGAAAAGCCTTGTGTGTAAGGGGAAGGAGGTGCTGTCCAAGACCTGAGATTTGAGAGAGGAAGAAAGCCTTTTCTGGTCCTATCTTAAAAAAAAAAGAAAAAAAAAATCCCTAACTTTCGTGTTGTAGAGGCAGCATAATGTAGTGATTAGGAGCTTGAGTTCTTGAGGCAGCGAATCTTGAGTTCCTATTCCCGCTCTATCAGTTACTCTATGACCTTGGATGAGCCACTTTATTCCTAAGACTCAATTCTCCCACCTGTAAATAACTAACAGAAACTAGCAACGGTAGGGGGGTTAAGTGTATGGCAACCGGAGTAAGACCGCCCGGTTCAAACCTCAGACTGACCACACACTTCCTGTGTGACCTTGGGCAGCTTATGCAACTTCTCTGTGCCTCAGTTTCTCCCCCACCCCCTAAGCAGGCAACAATAACAATACCTTCACGGAATTGTTGTAAAGAGTAAATGAGTTAACTTGGACAGGCTTCAGTGTCCTTTGTTAGCTCCTGCTGGTCTCTTTAGACTCCTAGAGCTCAATGCTGGACCCTCTTCTCTAAGCCCCCTCACTCTCGGCTCAAAATGCCATCCCTATGCTACTATTGACAGACGTTTAAGTCTCCAGGTCATTCGTTTCCTCTGAATACTGCCTTTTCACATCTCCCTGCTTCATCAGCACGGAGACATTAATGCTACGTTAAACCTTTCACGTCCCAAAACCGAACTCTCGAGCTTTGTGCCTCAAAGCTACTTCTCCAGGGTTTCCTGTATCTCAGGTCTGCAAAGTCTATCCCTCCATCTGCTCAGGCTAAAATCTTCAGGGCTGTGCAGTAGAAAATCCCATTATTGGGGCACCATGATAGGAATCATTGTCGGGTAGGTGTCCGACTCTTGACTTCGGCTCAGGTCATGATCTCACGGTCCATGAGTTCAAGCCCCCCATCGGGTTCTTCACTGACAGCACGGAGCCTGCTTGGGATTCTCTCTCTCTCTGCCTCTCCCCCTGCTGGTGCTTTCTCTCTCTCTCTCTCTCTCTCTCTCAAAATAAATAAATCAACTTAAAAAAAAAAAAAAGAAAATCACGTTATCTGTACCTTTAAAGTATAACGAGTATCTGACCACTTAGCACCTGCACGGTGATCCCACTGCTCCAAGTCACTATCACCTTTTGCCTGGACCAGCCACATGGCTTCCTGGTCCCCCGGCCTCCTCTTCTGACCCCTCCCTTTGCCATAGCTTTTTCTCCACACAGCATCCCGAGTGATCCTATTTAACCAGTCACACCATGCCCAACCTCTGCTCAAAACTCTCTAGCGTCTGCCCAGTGTCACTAGAGAAAAGGCCAGAGTCCTCCGTGGGGAGGAAAAGGCCCTCCAGATCTGGCTCTTCTAGGACCCTCCCCCTTGCTCACTTTGCTCCAGCCAGACCGGCCCACAGGCTGTTCCTCCAAGCAGGGCACCCTCCCCCATCAGCGCTGTGCCATCACATTCCCTCTGCCTGCAACACTGGTTCCCAGGCGGGCTCATTCTCTCACCTTCTTCAAATCTTTGCCCAAAAGTCTAAGTGAGCCACCAGGGAAGCCCAGCACCACCCCGTCTCCTGCCCCACTCAGGTGTCTGCCGTCTGTCTTTCCTCACTTGAAAAGAAGGGCTAGGGGTTGGGGTCAAGGATTATGGTCCATTCTGTTCTTGAGTTTCTCCCCAGAACCTAGACCAGGGCTTGAACGAACAAATGTTAGCTCTAATTATACTTCACTACTTAGCCGACAGTGACTGGCAGAAAAAGAGGAGGTTGAAATGATGATACTTTATGCCGAATCGCCAAATGACGTTTAGGAAATCATGCTAACTAAACAAGTAAGCTAAAAATTATATGTATGCTAGAAGTTCAATTTCATAAAAGGTATATAAAGGAAAAAATAATACATAAAAATGACATTAGATTTTGTCGTAAAGTTATGGTGGGCTTCTTCGTCTATTTTCTGATTATCTCTATTTTTCCAGTTGTTGCTTTAAAAGTAAAATACAGGGGCGCCTGGGTGGCTCAGTCGGTTGCGCGTCTGACTTCGGCTCAGGTCATGATCTCACAGCTTGTGAGTTCGAGCCCTGCGTCAGCCTCTGTGCTGACAGCTCAGAGCCTGGAGCCTGCTTCAGATTCTGTGCCTCCCTCACTCTCTGCCCCAACCCACTCGCATTCTGTCTCTGTCTCTCTCAAAAATAAATAAACATCAAAAAAAAAAAAAAAGGTAAAATGTAATTGTAGGGGTGGCTCAGTTGGGTAAGCGTCTGACTTTGGCTCAGGTCATGACCTCACAGAGAAGCTTCGGATTTTCTGTCCCCCCGCCCCCGCCCCTCTCCCACTCAAGCTCGCTCTTTCTCTCTCTCTCTCTCAAAAATAAATCAACATGGGGGCGCTTGGGTGGCGCAGTCGGTTAAGCGTCCGACTTCAGCCAGGTCACGATCTCGCGGTCCGTGAGTTCGAGCCCCGCGTCAGGCTCAGGGCTGATGGCTCAGAGCCTGGAGCCTGTTTCCGATTCTGTGTCTCCCTCTCTCTCTGCCCCTCCCCCATTCATGCTCTGTCTCTCTCTGTCCCAAAAATAAATAAACGTTGAAAAAAAAGATTAAAAAAAAAAAAAATCAACATGAACAAATATTAAAAGTAAAGTAAAATTTTTAACTTCCTAAGAAATGACTGGTAATCAGACTGAAGAGCAACCTCACTGGAAATTAAGAAAATGCAAATTAAGATGCCAAGAGGTGATTTGTCCCAATCCGCTGGTGGTGGTGTGAAAACAGAACATCGCAGAAAACAATTTGGCAACAGCTATTAAACTTGATTCTTCTTCTCAGCATCTACCCACAGAAACACTTTCATATGCGCATGTTCGATAATACTTGCTGAAGTCTCTAACGTTTCCAGGGGAAAATTGAGAAGTTTACCTGAAATCCCATCAATAGGTGAATGTTAAAGTATGGGACATCCATACTATGAACTACTGTACAGCCGTTAAACAGAACACAGCAGATGTAGAAGGGCTGAAAGAACCCCTAAGGCATACGGCAAGGTGAAAGATGTAGGTTACTGACCAACATATTCACTGGCTATGATTTATGACTTTGAAATAATGTATTTCTATAAGTCCGCGTGCGTGTGTGTGTGTGTGTGTGTGTATGTGTGTGTGTGTTGGTAAAAGCATTAAAAAAAGGTGATGAAGTTAACTCATTCATCAGGCACTGAAATGAGGTGGTAGCTAAGGGAGACTTTGTTGCTAATATTAGAATTCGTGTGTACCATGAGAACGTCCGCGTATAGTACTTGTGTAATTAAAAATAAATCGCGTCGCTAATTAAATGAGTCCTCCATGCACAAACATCCCACGATGTCCCTCAACCTCACTTCTTCAGTTAAGCTTTTCATGGGTGGCCCACCATTGAGTGCTTCCTCCTATGAGTAAAGAGGGCACGGGAGAGGATTCAAAGGGCAGGAGGGAATGAAGGAATGGGATAAAAGGGGGATGAGCGGACAGTGAACGGGGAAGGCAGAATGAAGGAAAAACACGAAGAGAAAGAGAAGGAAAACCACCGTGAGTGAGAGATGCCACACCAGTCTGAGTATCTGCATCCCACTCTTTACACCTGCATGGTTGCCTCGCTCTTGGTAAGGACACTTCGCATTTCAGACAAAACCCAGGACCTCCAAGTGCCTGACGACATCAAAAAGGACCGTTAAGAAGTTATGTTCACCCTCACTCGTTCTTCAGTTGACCTGTTAACATAATTTATTGGAAATACGCTTTCATTCAATGTATCTGCTCTTTACAACGTCTCTACATTCTATCCATCCAACGGTGGAGCTCAAGGCAGGTGGCCACGGAAGGATGGGGAAGGGAGACAGACATGTCCCACCCGTGGTCATGGCTGTCAGCCTCATCAGGGCTTCAGAGTCAAGTGGGGGCTTATAAGAAGGCCAATGTCCAAGCCCCTCCTCATTCAACTGAACTTTAGGTGGGGTTTGTACATCAACATTTGTCCAAGCTCCTGGTGTAATAAAAACTGCTTTGAAGCTTTATGATGATCCACTAGACTGTCCACTAACTTCAGGAAGTGCCAAATATTTCCCACTTAGTAACATCCAGATCTCTTCCACAAAAGGCTAATGGTAGGGTCACCTGGGTGGCTCAGTCGGTTAAGCGTCCGACTTCGGCTCAGGTCATGATCTCACGGTTCGTGAGTTCGAGCCCCGCGTCGGGCTCTGTGCCGATAGCTTGGAGCCTGGAGCCTGCTTCAGATTCTGTGCCTCCCTCTCTCTCTGGCCCTTCCCCTCGCGAGCTCTGTCTCTCTCTCTCTCTCTCTCTCTTTCCATTCATTCATCCTTCCTTCCATCCATCCATCCATCCATCCATCCATCCATGCATCCATCCTTCTCCCTAGTTGTTGCTAAAGAAGGCGTGGGGAAAGGGGTGCCTGGGTGGCTCAGTCGGTTAAGCATCTGACTTCGGCTCAGGTCATGATCTCATGGCTTATGAGTCTGAGCCCTGCATCAGGCTCTGTGCTGACAGCTCAGAGCCTGGAGCCTGCTTCGGATTCCGCGTCTCCCTCTCTCTCTGTCCTTCCCCTGCTCATGCTCTGTCTCTCTCAAAAATAAATAAACATTAAAAAAATTTTTTAAAAAGAAGGGGTGGGGAGAACACAACTGTACAAGCATCATGAGGTCTTTTCTTCTGTCAACCGTCATCTCTCAGATCCTAAAAAAATGATCTCACCAACTGGAAAGCAACATGACTCTCTATTCTCTCAAGTTTTCTCAAGGTTTCCAAGATTCTTAACAATTTTCCTCTTCCAGAAACATCAAAATACCACTTCAGACAGGCCGATGGAGACATTCTCTGAGGGTTTTTTTTTGGGGGGGGGGGTTGGCTTCCATTTAAAATAGTCATCAGGTTAAATAAAAACAAGCAAAAGTGCTCTAGCAGAAAGACTTCCCATAAAGTTGTGTCAACAGAGACTTTATTTTTTTTTTAAAGAAGCGTGTTATATAAACACATCTAACCCCAGCCTTACTTAGAGTTGTCCACAGCTGCCCCTTCCTCTGGAGTCTGCACCCCGCCTGTCTTTGTGGGTGTACGGGAGCAGGTTTGGTGGGAGTGGGATTAAAATGTCCCTCCTTGGCCAGCGCCTCACAGGCAGATCCCAGGACCCTGCCAGGTTTTGCATTCTTGCAGGGAACATCAGAGAACACAAAGCTTAAGGAATGCATCAGATGTTACAAGTACCCGTGCTTTCCACGCTGCTTCACAACAAACATCTGTTTCAAAGCCCCTGCAGATGTGGACCTCCAGGCATGGTCAGTCCCGACCTATCCCAGGAACAGGAGCTAGAAGGGCAGGGCCCTGAGTGAGGGCACGTCTCTCTTTGCTCTATATCTTGAGAGCTCAGCCATCACCACAGGGAGGTCAGAGACAGCAGGAGGGCCCCTCCTCCCAGAATTCTCTCCCCAGTGGCTGCTCTGGGAACAGAAATTCTACCATTTTGTAAAGTATTCCTCTGGGGTGAAGCTTCACGGCATCCTCGGACCCTCCACCTGTAAAAGCCTATTTCACGTTGGAGGAGCCTTCGAAGGATGTCATGCCAAAGGTCACCCTGGGCCTGCACAGTGCGGGAGGCAGGCCAGCCCCGCACCCCGTCCACAGGGCCTGCTGCTGGGGAAGTCCACTCTGGGATGCTTCCGGGAGTATGCACGAGTCGGTTCACCTAATTCTGCCCCTTCCCGCACTGCACGACCCAAAGACGTTCATTTCCCTTGGAAATTTTCCAGTCTAGTCAGACCGCCCTGCCCCTTCCGTTCCAGGTTATGATATTGTTGACTGTACATCAAACGTGACTGAAAACTGACGCATCATCAGACAGGACACTTCCTCCTCGCAGTCACCTATGGACCCCCAGGTCACTCACCCCCACCTCAGTCCCTGTTCTTCTTGAAGACTTTGCTCCTGGATCACTGCCGCCTTCTCCGGCACCTGCCTTTCTTGGTGACGCTGATGTCAGTCACCGTGGTTCCTGTGCCCTGCCATCGGTTCCACCGCCCCTCCCTTCCTGATGTCTCCTCTCCCCAAGTACCCCGATGCTCGTGCCCAGACTTTCGTTGCCAACTCCTGCACTTCCTGCCCTGGACTCCAAACACCCGCTCCCCGATGCTTCCATTTTCTGCTCACTCCTTCCGGTGCCACGATTCTGGTAATTCTTTGACTTTCCCAGGCCCCCCAGGCCCCCGTCCACTGACCCTCCACCCCTTCTGTATCTATAACCACGTTGGGCCCTCACACCTGCCCTTAACTGGCTCAGTGTCAGGGAATGTCACTGTCCTGACTCCCTCACTCCCTCGCCCTTCTCTCCCTGCACTATCAGCGCCCAGAGAAACAGTCCTGGCTAAATTCAGCGTTGTAACTCTGCACCTGCACCCTCGTGGCTGAAAGTAGCCGGAGAAGCTCACAGCTGTGTTGCACCACCAGCTGTCATTCTGGAAGCATGGCTACAAGCCTGGAAATCTCCCTCTGCGATTGTGGGTGAGCTGCTGGGGACCGGAGCCAAGGCCAAGCCCTGTCATCTACTCAAGGCCACTGTGCAGCCTCCCCTCTACCCCAGACCACTCCCATCAATGCACAACACGCTGTGTACGCTCCTGTTTTGACCTCACTTCCCCCAAGAACACATCTCCCCCCTTTACAGCAAACGCCTGTAATACACAAAGGATCTGTATCACCCTCCCCATCTCCAACCCATATCTCCTTGACGTTCGCCCCCACCACTTGATGGTCACCCCTCTAGTCAGGGTCCCCAGTACCCCCCACTGCTTGGGGAGGTCATCCTCAGGCTTCCTGTTCCCTGGCCTGGCAGCCGCAGTCCACAAGGTCAGCCCGCCCTGCCCCCATCTCCTCGAACACACCTTCGCCGGCTTCCTGCACTCCACCCCGCCTGGTCTTCCTTCCGCCCCGTGGCCAACCCCCCTCCTGCTCTCTGGCTGACTCCTCCTCCCATCCCTGCTTTCTCGATGTTGGCAGACTCCAGGGCTCAGCGCTCGCACATCTCGTCCATGTGACCCCATGGTCTCCCTGACTCATCCCCTCTGGCTCTCCCCCTTTCTCTGCGCCTCGGCCTCCTCGCTGCCTCTGGAATACTCTTCCAGCGGGGCCTTTGCCCGAGATAGCTGCACAGCTCACCCCTCCACCTACTTCGGTGACATCTCTCCTGATACCCTCTTTGAAACAGCAAACTCCTCCCGACCCTCATCACTCCCCATTTCCTTTTCTGAATTTATTTTCCTCCACAGCGATTATCACCCACCCCCAGGATGTAAGTCCCAGGAGGGCAGAGCTTTATGCCTCTTTTGCTCCCTCCCAGACGCCCAGCTCTAGAACAGAGTCAGACACAGGGTGGGTGCTCAATATACACTGTAGAGCGAATAATGGACACGTTAGAAGCTTCTACTAATTGTGATTCAAAACTTCGAGGACACTAAGGAAAGCATCACATACGTTCCCACCTTTTTTTAAAATTTTTTTTTTTTCAACGTTTATTTATTTTTGGGACAGAGAGAGACACAGCATGAATGGGGGAGGTGCAGAGAGAGAGGGAGACACAGAATCGGAAACAGGCTCCAGGCTCCGAGCCATCGGCCCAGAGCCCGACGCGGGGCTCGAACTCACGGACCGCGAGATCGTGACCTGGCTGAAGTCCGACGCTTAACCGACTGCGCCACCCAGGCGCCCCATATACGTTCCCCCCTTTTCTCTTTCAACATTCCTGAGGAAGCAGAATAATCTCCATTCACCAGACAGGAAAAATCAAGGCTCGGAGAAGTTGAGGGGTGTGCCAAAAGTCACATGGGCAGCTACAAGCAAATCTGGAACCAATTCTTAAACAAATATCTACCGGGAATTTACGGCGTTGAGGAAAGATGCATGCGATATGGCCACTACCCTGCATGGCTCACACTTTATTCTCGAGAACTCAAGATTTCCAAATCCTGGCCCAGAGTCGGCTGAGTCTGGGCTGCCAGACTAGCCCAGGAGCAGATGGCACCAACCTGAAGTTCTAGTCAAAACGCCTCATGCGCCTAACTAGGGCTGGCACGCAGAGCCCCCTGAGGCCTGAGACAGACGGCATGAGACTCAGTTCTGTGGCCGCCAACAACTGCCTGTATTTGAGATCGGAGAGAACGTTCACAAGTTATACCCTTATACGGTGTGCATTCCGGATAAGCTACAACCTCCAGATCTCTTCTAGAACACGAGCTTGTGGAGGACAGGGAACGGTGCCTAGCACACGGCAGGAACTCTATAACCACGCGTTCAATGAATTGTGAGTCTGGCCAGGCCCCAGCTGCCCAGCCCGGTGGGATGGAGTAGAGTCAGAGCAGGGGGGCTTCCTGCCTGGATCCCGTGCTCTGCTGCCTGGGGCCATCCGTGCCTCAGCAAGCAAGGGCCAGGCGGCCACACGCTGCCCGGATTGGGGATTTGGAACCACGTTCGAGTCTGCCAAGGCCCCCGCACCTGCGCAGCGCTCACCTGGGAGATGTGGGACTGGGTCTGCTCGCTCTCGCCGTCCCCCTCCGTCTTGTCGGCCAGCAGCCCCTGCACCTGGTACTCGAGCACGTAGCTGTCGATGAAACGCTCCAGCTCCTCGATTTCCTGCGAGCGGCTGCTCCCAGCCTCGGACGAGGCTGACGCGGCGGAGGAATTCTCCATCCCTCCAGCTCAGGGGCTGCGTCCGGGCTGCAGGAGACAGAACAGCGGGCTCTGTGAGACGTAGCTGGAGGCGGGGATGACGCCCCACTCGAGAACTACTCCCCGCTCCCGGAACATTCTCTCACCCATTACGGCACCTTGGCCTCCCAACATCCCTGAGAAGTCAATGGCGTGCCAGCTGGCCTTCTGTACGAAGAATATGCTGCAACTCCTCTTGTACACACAGGGAAACTGAGGCCCGGAGAAGGCCGGTGACTTGCCTCACTGGCCAACACAGTAACTTGTGTGATAACTTGTGTGGTAGCTGGACCTCACCACCTGGGAAAAGGCAGAGGAGGGACCCAGCCTACCACCCAAGCCCCACTTCCCAACTGGAATTAGCAGAATCTATCACAAACCAGAATGAAACAGACCATAAGCTTTGATGTCCCTGACCCAAGCATTAGGATGCAAGGGGTCCCCAGACACAAACCCTCTAGGTGGCCTGGGTCCTCCAAGAAAATGTCTCCTTCTAGGGGCACCAGGTGACTCCGTCAGCTGGGTGCCTGATTCTTGATTTTGGCTCGGGGCACGATCTCACGGTTCGTGAGTTCGAGCCCCGCGTCGGGCTGTGCGCAACAGCTGGGCGCCTGCTTAGGGTTCTCTCCCTCCCTCTCTGCCCCTCCCCCACCCTCTCTAAATAAATAAATAAATAAATGAAAATATCTCCTTCTAAAGAGATGTTCCCTCTGTGGACACCACACTCTCCTCTAAATTAGCTCAGGCCTCTAGGCCTTAAGTGGTAGACACAATCTCGCAGCCTTGTTAGGATGTGGCTATCAGGGTGTGCCGTGCTCAGTCTATAAGGACGTGACTGGCTATTGATGGTGGAACATGAAAGGCCTGGTGGAGTCTGGGAGGGCACGGCCTAGGCACGGACGCTGTCTGGCCACCCTCCACAGGCGCGTGACTCTCTCGTTAGCCCTTGGCCCCCTCTCTCTGTGGTGGCCTGGCATGATGTGGCGGGCATTCCAGGATACCTGCTGAAGTCCGCCAACATAACTGCCGTCCTTCCTGACCAGACTGGATGGGGCCAGCCACTGCAGCGGCCCAGGCCCGCAGGGACACCCCCACTGCCCACTCCTGTCCCCCGAAGCTCCCACCGGACCCCACCCAGAAGTGGACCTTCTCACCTCTGTGTCCTTTCTCACCAGGACCTTTCTCACCTCTGTGTCCCTTCCCACCAAAGACCCTCCCCTTCCTTCCGACAGGCTCTAGGCCAGACGGGAAGGGGCTTTAAGGCTTATCTGGTGGCCCTTTCATCATCTGCAAATTGGTGCTCTCCATGGGGGAATCCGTTCAGCTGGAGGAAGTACAACCCATACGTGGTTTCATCACCAGAACTAGCAGAATGGTCTCAAACTACCACCAGTAGATCCGCAAAGGAGACCCGAATAACGCACAGGACTCTGGGACCGCAGGGGGTTGCATGCAGCTAGAAAGTGACTATTGATAATAAAGGCAAGGCCCTGGTATGTTTAAAGGAACACTTGAATTTCAAAACCTTGGATGACTGAGAACTTTTTTGGAACGTAGTTATTCGCCAGTTACCAAGGGTTTGTTGAGTTTTCAACTGTAATGGATCCAAGACGGGGAAAGGAATGGTCTGCTGACTTCCAGAAATGCTGCTGAGACCATGAATGTGGACTCCCCCAGGCCCCCGCCGGCCTTTTCAGAGCCTGGTGTTGGCGATGGGGAGGAAGAACTGGCCGAGGGGACACAGACATCCCTCAATGATTTCCAGGCTTGGGTTTTGGCTTTTGGCTGCTGCCTGGGGCCCAGCCTCCCAGGGACCCCAGGCCAGCTACAGAGGGACTACGCAGGGCTTGCTCTGGGCTCGTGAGCTCGGCAGCCTGCGGGGGCTCATGGGTATGTCCACCCGGCCCGGAGGGAAGAGTCCAAAGTTTCAGGCCAGGGTGCCCTCATCAGAGCGAGGCCAGGGTGGCAGTCTGCTCTGATTGGGAGAAGCGTGCCTAGTGGTGCAGGGCCACAGTCAGAGGTGACGGTGGGGATGTCCCATGCCCCTTCCTCCACCTGCCATCCGAGGCCTACAGTGGGTTTACATCCCTCCTACCACCAACGCCCACCTTACCCCTCCTGCTCCTGTGGTTGCCCATGATCCCCTCTTAGCCCACTCCTTCTCCGGGCCATACGCCATGTGTGGTAGGCAGAACCCTAAGAGGGTTCTGGGTGTATACCTTCTCCCAGTTACTCAATCAAACACTAATCTAGGGACTCCTGGGAAGGAGTTTTGCAAATATAATTAAATTCCCAGTCAGCAGACCTTAAGACAGGGAGATTATTCAGGAGGGCCTCCTCCAATCACAGGAGCCCCTTCAATCTGGGGTGGGGGGTAGAGACAGAGATTCAAAGCAGGAGAAAGACCCCACGCGTTGTTGCCGGCTTGAAGGAGGAGCACGTACAAGGAGCACAGGCAGCCTCCAGGGATTGAGAGCACTCCCCGGCCAATGACCGGCAAGGAGAAGGGACACCTGGGTCCTACAACCGCAAGCAAGTAAATGGTGCCAACATCCAGTGAGCTTGGGAGCAGACTTTGTCTCCCAGCCTCCAAACGAGAACTGACCTTGGCGGACACTTTAACTTCAGTATTGTGATTTACTGAGCTGAACTTCTGACTTCTAGAACGGTGAGGTAATAAGCAGGTCTTGTTTTTAAGCCACTAAGTTTGGGGGAGCCTGGGTGGCTCGGTGGGTTGAGCGCCCGGCTCTTGGTTTTGGCTCAGGACATGATCTCACAGTTTCATGAGTTTGAGCCCCGCGCTGGGCTCTGCGCTGGCAGTGTGGAGCCTTCTTGAGATTCTCTCTCTCTCTCTCTCTCTCTCTCAAAATAATAAACTTTAAGCCACTACGTTTGTAGCAATTTGGCACAAGGCCATAGAAAACTACATGCGATGTTCTTTCCGCCTCTCTGCTTCCGCTCACACTGTGCCCCTCACCCAGAGGCATCTTCCCCTTCCCCCCCCACTTACAAAATCTAGAAGTGTTTACACTCACAGAATACTAGAACAGCGCCCCAGAGGCCACCTGGAGACTAGCCCAATTCCCTGCTTTCAGAGCGGGCTAGTGGGCATTATACTGTGACTTCTAATGGTTAGAATGGCTAATGTGTCCTGTGCCCGTATCATGTGACAGACACTCCTTCCAGCACTTGATATGCCTTCACCCACTTGCCCCTCACAATAACCCCATGAAATCGGTATAATTACACTACTTAGAAGAGAAAACAGAGGTTCAGAGAGGTTCAGAGAGGTTCAGAGAGGTTCAGAGAGGTTAGGTCACTTGCTCAAGTGCGCACAGCACAGCTCCAGGTAGGCCTACACCTCCCCGCCTCTTCATCCCACCTCCTAGCAGCCTGTTCGGGCTCTCAGGACACCTCTCACTTCTCATTCTCCGCTACCCTTCCAGAGCCCAGGGGATTCTTCAAGGGCCGGGTGAGCTTCTTACTCCCCACTGGGCCGCAGGCTCTAGAGGGCCCCGGCTCTGTGCCTAGCTCAGTGCCCGGCCCTGGGCAGATTGCCGGCCTCAGGGGACTGCAATGATAAGGCTGATGTCCAGAGAGGGCTGAAAGGGAGCTGCCTGCAGGAAAAGCTGGTGTCTAAAGCCATGCCCATTATTCCTTGAAGACTTAAGATCTTATCAAGGGCCTCCTGGCACACTTTCCAGGTACAGGCGGAGGACTGGGCTTTGCAGGAGAGTTTCCAGGGGGATCAGGTGCCCGGCCCCGCCCGCAGCAGAAGCACTGGCCTGCCCCGCTGGACTCTCCCCTAGGCTCTCGCAGGCCCCTCACAGGACCACAGCACAGTCCCGTGGGGGAGCCTGGGGTCAGTGATCACCGAGGAAAGGGACAGGCATTGACACCCATTCCCAGCCTGCATTAGTCTGGTGCCCAGAGGGAAAGAGAGGACTCTGTACACAGGTCACTTGTCTTGGATGCCTTGTGTGTTCTTATCTCCGCTCGGTGCCTCCCCCCCCAACACCAGTCAGAGTCATACAGTGAGCCTGACTGCACCTTCCCTCAGCTCCCGAGCACCTTCTGCCCAGGGCTTCTCAGACACACGCCAGCAGATGCCTGCAGGAACCCACCGGGGGCCTGGAATCCTGCACCCTGGCCGTGGGAGGAGCTGACAGCTTCAGGGGCAGCCCTCGACAAACACTCCCTCCTTGGTCTCTGAGATAACAACTGAAACGTGTTCTTCATAGTCCTCAGCAGGTGCCAGTGGACTGAGCCCAGCTGCCTACGGTGGTGACCAGATCCATAGTACCCCTCTGCCCGGCCCTCCCTGCTCCTATGTCACTCTCCCCAGGGATGCCTGTTCTTGGGGTACATCCAGGAACTCTGCTTTCCCTGAGGGAACCAGGCTAACGTATCACCCGGCTTCATTTGTACATTCCAGAATGAGTCCCAGCCAGGGAGCCAAGAGGCCCCTCTTGCAGCAGAAACGCCCAGCACTTTACCTGTTTACCAGAGAAGAGGGCAGAGGGAGAGGGAGGGGGTGCTGTCCACATCATCTGTCTGCTCAGCTATCAGGCTGGAAGTTCAGGCAGGCACTCGCACCCCCAGTTTTTTTTTTTATGTTTTATTTATTTTTGAGAGAGAGAGAGAGAGAGAGAGAAAGACCAAGTATGAGCAGAGGAAGGGCAGAGAAAGAGGGAGACACAGATTCCGAAGGAGGCTCCAAGCTCCGAGCTGTCAGCACAGAGCCCGACGCGGGGCTCGAGCCTATGAACCACGAGATCATGACCTGAGCCGAAGTCGGACGCTCAGCCGCCTGAGCCACCCAGGTGCCCCACTCACAGCCTCAGTTTTTAAAATTGCAGTAAAATATACATAACATAAAACATACCATTGTAACCACTTTTAAATGTACAGCTCAGTTGGCATTAGGTATATCCACAGTGTTGTGTAAGTATCCTCACCATATTTCCAGAATTTTTCATCATCCCAAACAGAAACTCTGTGCCTTTTAAACACTAATTCCCACTCTCTGCCTCTCAGCCCCTAGCAACCACTGCTCTGCCTCCTGTCTCTATGAATCTGTCTGCTCAGGGTACCTCATGTAAGTGGAATCATTCAACATTTGTTCTTTTTCTTTTTCTTTTTTTTTTTTAACTATTTATTTGAGAGAGAGAGAGAGGGAGTGAGCAGGGGAGGGGCAGAGAGAGGGAGGGAGACAGGATCCGAAGTGGGCTCTGTACTGACAGCAGAGAGCCCGAGCGGGGCTCAAACTCACCAACCGCGAGATCATGCGCTGAGCCAAAGTCGGACGCTTAACCGACTGAGCCACCCAGCCGCCCCCTGCTTTTTTAATTTTTTAAATTTTCTTTTGGTGTATTTCATTTAGGATAATGTTTTCAAGACCCATTCATGTTGTAGCACGTGTCAGAATTTCACATCTTTTTATGGCTGAATAACACATTGTGTTACAATGATATGTTGCCCGTAGAGACCACATTTTGTTTATCCATCATCCACCCATGGACATTTTGTTTCCACCTTTGGCTAGTGTGAGTAGGGCTGCTATGCACCCCGGTGTAAAATATCTGAGTCCCTATTTTCAGTTCTTTGGGGTACACCCCTATAAGGTCTGCCCCACTTTTAAGGTAAAAAGAATGAGGAGACACAGAGTGAATTCTCAGGCTAGTGGGAAGCCAGGGAAATACAGGGATGCTTTCTCAAGGGCTTGTCCTCCTCTTGTCCTGCCTGCGTTTGGTTGGGGGGGGGGGGTCTCCTCCTGACTCAGTTTCCCATTCACAGCAAAATCAGGATGGGAAATTGCCCACACAGCCAGGCTAAGCTGAGCAAGCCAGCAAGAGGAGCTTATGTTTTAATGATCCCGGGGAAAGTGACGGGGGGGGGGGGGGGGGTGGGGTGGGGGGAAGGGACCAGAGGAAGAAGAAAGGAGAGGGTGGAAGAGGAGAGATACCTCCAGCGGCAGTGGTCCAGAATGCACAGCCTGCCGAGGCCAATGCGGCCAGCCAGCCACGTCGCCCCGCCCCGCCCCCACTGCCAGGTGATGGATGCGGAAGAACAAAAAGGCAGGCAGCAGGAGAGAGAAAAGCGCTGAGGCTGCATTTTGCTCTAAAGGGCAGGCAGCCCAGAGCCTGCAGGCAGGAGGGGTGGGCCTGGTGGGCACAGCTTGAGCAGGGGTGCAGCGGGCCGAGCCTGCACAAGGACAGGAGGGGTGGGGGGCTCCTTCGCCTGCACTTCCCAGATGGGACTTCTGCCCACCCACAGCTGTCTGGTGAAAGGGAGACCCGTGTTCTCCTGGGGTTGATAAGGGACCTCATCCCAGCGCTGGGGGCCCAGGCAGACCCACCCCCGCGGCAGCCTTCTAGCCTTACAGGTGAGCCTGGCTATTTTTAAGGCCAGAAACAAGGACACTCATGTTCTTTGATGAAAAGGCACCCACCCCTCTCCCAACCTGTGTCCCTCCACCCAGACCCAGGCGAAAATATCTTCCCCTGGCTGTCCTCTGCCCAGAGCAGTGCGGCTTCCTTCGGAAATGAGCACTCAACGAGATGCTTCTGCGGACAGGGCTCTCGGCCGGAGGCTGGAGATCTCTCTCTCCCAACCCTCTGGCCGGGCCTGCCTGTGTGCCTGTGAGAGCTGGCGGTGCTACAGTCAGGGGCTAGAGATCTGGAGGCAAACCGTGGCCTGACATCACTGGGCGCCCCATGAGCCCAGAGACAAGAAGCTGGAACCGTCCCAGCCGGCTCAGCGTGCCTTTGTGCTTGCCCAGTGACAAATGGCATTAGTAGCTGTAAATTTAGCCAATCCCTTTAAGAACAGCCAGGCATTAGAAGCATTACCTCCTCCTCCAAAGCCCGGGACGACTGGGTGACCTGCGAACCAGAGGAGACGATTCTCTCCTCTGCCACCAGCCCTTCTCTAGGGCATCCATCATTCCACACCCCAAAAGGAGGCGGCACCGCACCCCTCACCCTTCATCAGACCCTTTTCCTCAGGCCCTCGGCACTCAACTCACCCTGGGTCCCTTTCTGGGAGCTCACAGCCTGGGAAGGGCTCGATTTCTGCTTTCCTGATTTGTTTGTGTTTTCCTGGTACGGCTCTGGGGGGCTTTTGGCTGCTGCGAGGGTCCTAGCCTCTTGGACCCGAGGCCAGCTGCAGGGTAGCCGTGCGGTGCTGTGGGGGGCCTGCTCCGGGCTCCTCAGCTCATGGGTCCGTCCACCCGTCCCAGGTCCGCAGACAGAGGTAGGTGCGTGTGAGCTGTGGGCGGGCAGGGGGGCCCAGCACGGCACTGCCACTCACCTCGCGTGGAATGAGGCCACCACCGTCTCCACCCCGCTTTTGCCATGGCCATGGTGCCCCACAGCCTCCCTCCCTCAAGGCCCCCCTCCCGCAGTAGTAGCTTCCTGGTGACACAAGGCCCACCCCCTCCTCCCTTCTTAGTTCCCCTCTGTGCTGGTAACTGAGACCTTCACCCAGAGCCTGCAAGGACAACTCTCTCCTCTGCGGGCTGTTGGGCAGCCCCCAGGGCCGAGCCAGGCCACAGCCGCCAGAGGAGACTGGGGGAGGAGAGAGGCCACTGCTTAGGGACACAGGACGCCCACGGCTCTCCCAAGGAAGCCGTGGGAACCCCCTTCCTAACTCCTGCTGCCAGCCCACGCTCCACCTCCTGCCTCCTGCGTAAACAAGCCTCGGAGAGAAGGCTTTTCCCGGGCCACCTGCTGCTGTCTCACTCTGCCACTCCAGGAGGCAGTGCTGGCGTTGGGGACTCTGGGCCACATTGGTGTTTGCCAAAAAAAAAAAAAAAAAGCAGGGGGATTGGGGGACACCTCCGCATACAGGAGCCTCAGGTCCCCAACCACCGGAAGTAGGAAAGTTCACATACACTCAGAGCTGAAGGCGACCTCAGAAATCAGCAACACTGACTGTCAGCATGGGGGATACCTGGTACCCTCTGTATGTCCAGCAGCAGAGTCCCCAGTATAACCTTCATCGTTGAAACATCAGACAGGGTGTTAGCTAGCATACTGTTCTCCAAACTTGCGGGTCTCAGCCGTTTGCTGGGCTGTAAAATATACCCATGATTTCATCATGGTTAAACATATGTAACTCAATTGAAAGTATCAGTGAGTGGACATACCCTCTGTATGTCCAGCAGCAGAGTCCCCAGTATAACCTTCATCGTTGAAACATCAGACAGGGTGTTAGCTAGCATACTGTTCTCCAAACTTGCGGGTCTCAGCCGTTTGCTGAGCCCAGCCGTTTGCTGGGCTGTAAAATATACCCATGATTTCACCATGGTTAAACATATGTAACTCAATTGAAAGTATCAGTGAGTGACATTCGTCATAAGCCTAAGTGTCGTTCTGTGGAATTTGTGCCTCACCTATCCACGGAAAATGTATTTCTTCCGCAAGGCGTGGCCAAGAGTTTAAAGTAAAGTGGCAAGGGGCAGTGGGCTTTCCAGACTTCAATGTGCTCCTGAATCACAGGTGGAGCCTGGGATTCTGCATTTCTTTTTTATTTCTTTTTTATTTTTTTAATGTTTATTTATTTTTGAGTGAGAGAGAGAGAGAGAGAGAGAGAGCAAGCAGGGGAGGGGCAGATAGGGAGGGAGACACAGAATCTGAAGCAGGCTCCAGGCTCTGAGCTGTCAGCACAGAGCCCGACGCGGGGCTCGAACCCACAAACTGTGAGATCATGACCTGAGCCGAAGTCGGACACTTAACTGACTGAGCCACCCGGGCGCCCCAGGGATTCTGCATTTCTAACTGGCACTGAACCCCAGCCTGCTGGTGGCACTGACCCTCCACTCGCTCCTGGCACTGAGAGCCCCACCTGTTCCAGGCACTGCCCCCCACCTGCTCCAGCACTTACCCCCACATGTTCCCTCAGTGCTAAGCACAGGCTACCTCTTGACACCCCCTCCCCTCCCCTCTGCTGTTACCCAACTCTTGTCCTGCTCTTGGATTTTGTATGGGCTTTAATCTTGTCTTGACAAGACTGTATGATCCTCGAGGCCCGCTCCAGCCTATACTTGTCACACCCCAAGGCCAGGACGGCAGACCGGTCTGCGGGTCCTCCAGCCCTCCGTGCTGGTGCATCCAGCTCACTCCTTCCCTGAGAGCAGGCCTCCTCGGCTCTCCTGCCCACCGCCGCTGGCCCAGGCTCTCCTCTGGCCCCTCCCGGCCTTTAGAACATTAAAGCCAAGGGTATTGGGGGTGGCCCTGTCCAATCCCCCCTTCTGCCAGCCACCAAGGCTACCTGGTCCGAGAACAGGACTCCAATCTCTTCCCACCACATTCAAGTGCCTCCTAAAGCCATTTCACTCCAAATAACAGGAACTAGAGGGCAGTGAGGAAGCCACCTGATTCCTGCCACATCCCTGGTGGTAGGAAGTCAGGCGACTTCCTCACTGCCCCCGATCCTCAGGCAGGGTAATATAATGGTTATTAACTTCAGTGCTGGTGAAACTACTTCCTAGCTCTGGGACCCTGGGCAGCCTGCTTCCTCGTCCTCAGTCCTCAGTCTAGAGGACGAAAGCACCATCTCAAAAAGCATTGTGAGGATTACATGGGAACTCAAGAGAAACTGTTCGACACAGCCACGCATACAGCAGGCACTCAATTACTGCTTGTGATTACCATTTGACATCACAACGCCTCCCCCCCCCCCCCGCCCAGCTATGCCCCACTCTGTCTTCTGCAAACTCTCCCCCTCTGCCTCTCCAAACTGAACCCTCTCTTGGGACCTGGCTCTAGATATACCTCCTCTATGAAGCCCTCCTTGGTCACTCCGACTATCATTGGTCCTGCTGCTTCTGAACTCCAGTTCTCCATAGACCCCACCACTCCCTAATGTCTCCCCTACTCTGAACTGCCTGTGTCTTGCTTGGGCCTCAGTGTGGCCCTCCCCACACTGGGTACTCCAGGTTCCTGGGTTTCCCTCAGCTTTGCCACCCTGCATGGACTGCCTGAGACCCATTCTTCCTCCTCCATGGGCCCTGGGGGTAGACAGGGTGGGCCTCACCACCGACCTTCAAAAACTTCAGGGTTGATGGACAGAGTGAAAACGAAGTCAGAGCATGCCAGGAAGGGAGAGCAACAGCGTCCCGCTCTGAACCCAGTAATGCACCCATGAGAGCACCCGGGATTAAGGCCAGGAAGTTCTTCCAAGTCTGGTGGCCCTGGCACCCCATGCCCTGCTTCTCAAGTGACAGGCTCTCCAGTATCTCTCTCGGGGTAGCCAGGGTCCCTAGTCAGCTCGCTCCCTCCTGGCAACCGCTTCCTGAACCAGAGGCCAGCTGGAGCAGGGGCGACACCGTGCTGTTTCTGAGAGTCTGGTGGAACGGGAGGCCTGGAACAGGGTCCACAGAGCTTGGCTTGTGGACGTGCCCCAGAGCTGGGAAGGCCGAGCTGGCTCACTGTGAGAACAGCATCCCTTCCCCTCTGCTGTCCTCATCTCCAGGGACAGCTCAAGCCCGCCTCCCAGATGCCGCGCTGACCAGCCAGCTCACAGTGACCCTGTCCCTTAGAACGCCTGCAGCGGCCACCCACTGGGTCTTCAGCCCCTGCCCTGCCCCTGTCCCTGCCCCCTTAGATGACTAACTCCTTCTGCGAGGAAGCACAGCCACAAAGCAGAGACTGCAAATGTCCATTTGGGCCACGTCTGGACCACGGGTATTTTATTTGGCCTGTTCGGCATTTTTAAGATACCTGAGCCACCGCTTATAAATCAAAAGATTTCATGTAAAATTCCACATTTCTGATTTTCTTGAACAATGAGGAAACCTAGCAACGCTAACCCACCTTTCTAGGTTGCAACCATCGGCTAGAGCCAAGCAGGGCTGACCCCTTTGGGCAGAGCATGCAATCTCCAGTCTTCCACAGATGCCCCCTCTCCCTAAGGTCTCCCCACTGCCCACAACCACACTCTCATGTGGCTCCGCTCACTCCCACATGTCGCCTGCCTGGCCCTCACAGGCATCTGAGCTCGAGACCCCCCCAGCAAGGAAGTAACCGCAGGTGGTCTGTGACTACAAAAATGAGGAGTGTCCCTAAGAACTTGCAGGTCAGGCTCAAGGATTGTACCCTGGGAGTTACCACGTGAAATCAACACACGGCAGTCCGAACCCAAAATATGCAAAGTCATCACAGAAAGGGAGGGAAAAATATGGCTCCAGACCAGTAGGACTCAACCATAACCTGGCCGAAGATCACCACAGAGCCATTGCAGGGAGGCTGTGTCACTCCGAAGGTCCTGGGGGGTGCACTGGAAGCAAAGAAAATAGCCAATCACAGAAGGCAGTGCACCCCCAAACTCTGTCCAGGGAATGGGGACCCCCCTCCTGGGTGTCTTGAAGGAAGGCCAAAGTAAATGCAGGGTTATCCCATGCTCCCCTTAATACCCGCCCCCCCCGCCCAACCCCTCACAGTCCAGCTTGGCCCTGATGTGGCTTCCTCCTTCCTCAGCTCACCTATGAGCTCTCAGAGGCCGAGAACATGTCTGCTCTTTCCCTTGCCCCCTGGGAGCCAGACCTGAGTACACTGTCAACATTCAGTTGACCACGGAGTGTTTGATGATGCATTCCCACAAATGAGAGAACGGTTAGCAGGTAACTGATGCTCTGTCCCCTTGGTATAAGCAGACAGGCAGCCGCCAGCTGCTGAGGGGCACAGAGACGAGTGGCACACAAACAGTGGAACCAGCAGAAAGAGCTGGTCTGGGCACAGGCCCCTCTTTGGCTGAGTAGCCTGCATGGATCACACACGATGCCTGAGGCCTGCTGGAGCAACCACGGCAATCTTGAACTTGATCCAACGCCCGGGGCTCCTATGGTTCTCTCCGAATTCTCCATGAACCACAGGGAGATGAAAAAAACAAAACAAAACAAAACAAAGCAAAACAAAACAAAACAAAAAAACCCTGCACAGCAAGAGCCCAGGAGTGTAAAACCCATAGAAACAGAAGGCCAGACCCTCGTTCCAGGTCGTTTCCAGGTCCAGAGACCACACAGCCATGGCTATTTCTGCCTTTGCTTGGAGAACCCCGGGGAGGGCTATCCTGCTCAGGACTTTGCCTGAAGCCGGAAAGAAAACCATCAACACTGTATTCCCCACAGACCGCTGTTTTCCAAAGTGTTTTCCTCTGATACCATACATATTTCTCAAATAAAATTCTAAATGGCTCCCCCGATAGATAAAAGACAGTAATAACGGACACTTACTGAGCATTTTACTATGTGCCAAGCCCTGCGCTAAGGCTTAAGGTATTCCTACAACGCAGGCACCGTTTTTGTCCCCCTTGTACAAACTGGGAAACTGAGGCAGAGAGGAATGGCCCAAGGTCACCTGGCTAAGCAGAGGCTGAGTCAAGATTTGACCCCAGAGTGGCTCTGAGATATGGCTGCTCTGATTAAATAGCAGGGAGATGCCCAGGGCCCCACTCACTCAACATTCCTATTCCTTGCCCAACGTGTCCCCCAAAGTGCCACACTTGTGGTCGTTCCTGAAGTGGGCCCTGGAACCAGCTCCAGATCATGGCTTTATGCCTTGGCAGGGGACCAGGGGGAGCTGCCATCAGATGTGAACTACCCAGGTGGTCAGAAGCTATCTGGAGAGGCCTAGAAGGGGTTCTGGCTTCATGCCCCTAGGGTCTGAGCAGCCTACTCCCATCTCTCAATAACCCCATTGCCTCTCAATAACCCCGGGCGTGAGTAAGGCAGGGCCTGTGTTCCCACCTCTCTTTTACAGATGGGGACCTCGGAGCAACATGCCTCTGGCCTAGTGACAGTCCTGACTCCAGCCCTCAGTGTTCCCCTAGGACCAGCACCATCGCAGAGTCCCTCTCCTTGTAACACAAGCAAATGAATCCCTGAAGGCACCCACCATGTCCCGCCGTGATGAGATGAAGGTCCGAGGGATGAAGAGGAAAACGGACAGGATAGAAAATCTAAACGTCCTACGTGCTGCCAAGACTTCTGGAGATAGGTCGTGGGAAAGCTACACGCTGCAGACCACAAACATTTGCTGGCTATTTTTACCTGGGAGAACACAGCGCCCCGATGACAGAGGTCTGCAGCAACGGATGGCTGAGCCAGGGGGGAGAGCACTTGGCCAAGGCCATGTTGAGGACTCAGGTATTGGTAGTTCTCCTGAGGTTGATTTCCCCAAAGGTTTCTCCCTGAGACCTTGTGGGGGTCAAGTACCCGGGGAAATAGGCAGCCAGAAAAATCTGAGCTTCAGATCACTTTGTCTGGGAATCCACTAGGGTACGAGTTCTTGAGGACAGGGATCACTTTGTCTTTCCCATCATTCTATTTCCAAGGCCTGGCACAAAGTGGGATTCCATAGAAGATGGGGAGAAGGACCTTGGGCTGCCCTCAGGAGGCCTGTGGAATTGCCCACCCTGGACACCTGTGCCTTGGAGCTCTCTCCCCTGGGCTAGGCTGGGGTAGCTGCCACAGAATCTCCCAGATGTAGCCAGGTGCCTTGCAGAGAGCCCGCCTGGTGGCAGAGCCTGGGTGGCTGTTCTTAGTAGCCCGTCACAGTGCTCGGGCTCTACTTCCCATCATCCTTGCAGTTAATTTCACCCACTAGAGCACCGGTGAGCAGCAGATAACCTCTTTACACGCAGACAGCAGGAGCAGTCTGTAGCCAGTTACAACCGCAGGGAGCAGCCCGAGTAGTTAACTGGCAGATAATTAACTGAGAAATTCCCCACAGCCCACTGCACACTCCTCTGAGACAGAAGGAGAATAGTCAGAAAGGGGCCTCCCACTGTCTCGACAGTCACTGGGTTTCACCCCAGAATCCTAGGAGCTTAGAAGCAGAAAAGACCTTACAAATCATGGAGCCAAGTGCTGGCGAGGATGTGGAAAAAGCAGAATCTTCATGCACTGATGGTGGGAATTGAAAACGGTGCTGCTGCTTTGGAAAAGGGTCTGGCAGTTCCTCAAATGATTCAACGTTTTAGGTATAGGCACAAAGGAAATGAAAATAGACGTCCACATAAAAACTTGTGTGTGAATGTTTTGGGGAGCATTGTTAATAACAGCCAGAATTTGGAAACTACATACACGTTCAACAAATGATGACGCATCAACAAAACGTGATTTCCAACTCTCCGTCTCTGTCTCTCCATGCAGCGGACTGTTATTTGGCCGTAAAAAGGAATGAAATGCTGATAGGTCCAAAAACATGAACGAACCTTAAAAACATTGTGCTGTGTGAAAATCACAAAAGAGCATATGGCGTATGATTCCATTAATGGGAAATGTCCAGAATATGGGACAGAATAAAGAGACAAAAATTTCACTGGTGGTTGCTTAGGGCTGCGGGGGACAGTGGGATAGGTGAGAAATAGGTTTGTTTGTTTGTTTGTTTGTTTGTTTGTTGTTTGTTTCTGAGGCGCTGTAGGCATTCTAAAATTTTGGTTGCCCATATCTGTGATTATATTGAAAACCACTTAATTATACAGTGCAAAGTAGGTGAACTGCATGGTGTATGAATTATATCTCAACAAAGCTCTTTAAAAATGTAGTGTATCTATACAAGCTGGCCCCAGGATAACTGCCTTGGGTTGGATCTCTGGCTGATTAGCTTGGAGATCTCTCCAGAGAAAACTATAACTATGAGAATCAACTCAGACTATAAATGAATCAACAAACCCCTGAAAAACAGAGCCTAAGTTCCTAGTGAATCCGGGAGATATGTCTTTAGCTTCCGCAGAAAGGATTCTACTGCCTCCCCAAAGATGGAAATCCATCTCTGGGTGTGGCTCCATCCATCCATGTATCATCCATTCATCTACCCACCCATCCTTACATCCATCCATCCATCTACCCATCTACCCATTTATCATCCATCCACCCATCCATCCATCCATCCATCCATCCATCCATCTGTCCATCCATACATGCATCCATCCATCCATCCATCCATCCGTCCATCCATCCATGCATGCATCCATCCATTCATTTATTTCAAAAGCACCTAGTCAAGCTTCGTGTTAGGTGCTAGCGATACAACAGAAAAGGTAGGAAAGTAATCAGGCAATTGACATTATTTCTGTGGGTCCCAGAGGAGCAGTACCAACACTCAAAGCAAATACTGAAAATGTTATTAGCTTGCTCTAGTTGACAAAAAAAAAAAAAAAAAAAAAAAAATGCAAATATAACTACTACTTACTCAACCAAGGAGAAACCTTAGAAAGCAAAGTCATCAATTGTGAGACCCACCATTACTTCATGAGCCACAAAGAAAAGGGCTGCCAATTAAACTATGACATAATGTCTTAATGATGGTCATACGAGCCCCATGTGGCTTTGAGATCATTTCCTCTCTACTGAGGCATTTGGAGATTTCTCCTACTTTTGGTGGCATTGCTTCGCCTGTATAAGAATGCCAATTCTTGTTGTCTTATAAGAAAGTAAGAGACTGCAATTCTTTCCCTAACAATGAACATTTGCTTTTCTAAAACAAATCAATGCCCTACTGCTGTTTCTGTGCCCTTCTGCACACACAGTAACCTTTGGTGTCATTAAGTAATCGTGGTAAGATCTTTCTGAAGACAATTTTGAATGACAATTACACTTAACATGTGGAGAGCCAACAGTGTACCTAATTCAGCTGAGGTCATGACAGTCTGAACAGCATGACCACGTTCACACCCGCTCGGGCAATGACAGCTGTCATCCCTGCCATGTGGCTGATGGCCAACGGTAGAAAGATGCACTGTGATTTCAGATATTAACACATGAAAAAAACAACAACAACAGCAAAAAAAAAAAAAACAAAAAAACAAACCCATGCTTCCTAGAAGCAATAAAATGGGCAAACCAATCCCTTATATTACAGGTGAGGAAACACAAGCATGGGGCTGTGACAGGACACATCCCAAATCAGAAAACAAGGACTGAAATACTTGTTAGCTGAGATTTGTACCCCTGTATTATTTTCTACTCCCTCAGGCTACCTCCAGGAGACTGCCATCTTAAAGCTTCTCTTACATTTTCTTGCTAAAAACAAACACAAAAAACAAAAACAGTCTCTTAGAGCATACGTGACAGTAAGATTAATATATCAGTATCTGCAGTCTTCGTCCTACCAGCCCTGTGAAGACAGGTAATGAGAAACCCTGTTCCAGTGGCATCTAAGGGACCAGTGGGCAGACTTCAAGCAGTATGACAAAGCTGTAATCATCAGGACCGTGTGGCACTGGCACATGAGCAGACACTCAGATCAATGGAACAGAATAGAGAACCCAGAAATGGACCCACAAACATATAGCTAACTAATCTTTGACAAGGCAGAAAAGAATATCCAATGGAATAAAGACAGTCTCTTCAGCAAGGGGTGCTGGGAAAAATGGACAGAGACATGCAGAAAAATGAACCTGGGCCACTTTCTTACACCATACACAAAAATAAACTCAAAATGGATGAAAGACCTAAATATAAGATAGGAAGCCATCAAAATCCTCGAGGAGAAAATAGGTAAAAACCTCTTTGGTCTTGGCCGCAGCAACTTCTTACTCAACATGTCTCCAGAGGCAAGGGAAATAAAAGCAAAAATGAACTATTGGGACCTCATCAAAAAATAAAAAGCTTCTGCACGGCAAAGGAAACAGTCAGCAAAACTAACAGGCAACCGACAGAATGGGAGAAGATATTTGCAAACGACATATCAGATAAAGGGTTAGTATCCAAAATCTATAAAGAACTTACCAAACTCAACATCCAAAAAACAAATAATCCAGTGAAGAAATGGGCAAAAGACACGAATAGACACTTCTCCAAAGAAGACATCCAGACGGCCAACCGACACATGAAAAAATGCTCAACGTCACCCATCATCCGGGTAATACAAATCAAAACCACAATGAGATACCACCTTACACCTGTCAGAATGGCTAACATGAACAACTCAGGCAACAGATGTTGGCGAGGATGCAGAGAAAGAGGAACCCTTTTGCACTGCTGGTGGGAATGCAAACTGGTGCAGCCACTCTGGAAAACAGTCTGGAGGTTCCTCAAAAAATTAAAAACAGAACTATCCTATGACCCAGCAACTGCACTACTAGGTATTTATCCAAGGGATACAGATGTGCTGTTTCCAAGGGACACATGCACCCCCATGTTTATAGTAGCGCTATCAACAATAGCCTAAGTATGGAAAGAGCCCCAAATGTCTATTGATGGATGAATAGATAAAGATGTGGTATATATATACAATGGAGTACTACTCGGCCATCAAAAAGAATGAAATCTTGCCATTTGCAACTACACGGATGGAACTAGAGGGTATTATGCTAAGCAAAGTTAGTCAGAGAAAGACAAATATCATATGACTTCATTTATATGAGGACTTCAAGACAAAAACAGATGAACATAAGGGAAGGGAAGAAAAAATAATTAAAAAAAAACAGGGAGGGGGACAAAAACATAAGAGACTCTTATATATGAAACAGAGGGTTACTAGAGGGGTTGTGGGAGGGGGGATGGGCTAAATGGGGAAGGGGCATTAAGGAATCTACCGAAATCATTGTTGCACTATATGCTAACTAACTTGCATGTAAATTTAAAAAATAAACTAAGTAAAAATGAAAAAATATATATAAATTGGTAAAAAAAAAATTTTTTTTTCTTTCCCTGTAGCTGAATAAAGAGTGGGTATATAGCCTTCAAGGTGAGGGTAGATCCCGTTAAAATGAACAGAGATACACTTCCCCGAATGCAAGGTCAAAGCCTAAAGGCCAAAACAGAAACAGGCCTGCCCAACAAACATGAACACAGAGGCCTGTGGCCACACCCTGTCTGTGTGGCTGACCAGGCGAGGACACATCTCCGATTTCAGCGAGGAGCACGTCTTGCCAGGGAGACACCAGTGTGACGTGTAACTAATATGACACAAGCCACCCTGGGATGGATGGGACAAGTAACCACTGAGCACTGGTCAGGGATATCAGGGGTGGGGGGCGGGGGGAGAAGGAAAGAACTGGTTAGGTCCAGCCCTATCCAAGGGAGGAAAACAAAAGCACCCAACATTATGGTTTGATTTGTAGTGACAAGCCAGGAATGGAGCTGGGGACATCGAGCTACCGCAGCACAAAAGAAATATCCCTTCGTTCTGGCTCCACTACCCTTGGCTCAGAGCGCAACAGGTGCAGTCATTCCCTCAGTGAGTGCCAGGCACCGCGCTAGACCCAGGGATACCAGGCGACTGAGCTGTGGCCTCTGCTCTGAGGACCCCCGCAACACCCCGCCGCCCAGGGTGGCGGAGAGAAGGTGGTGCCTTGTAGGCATTCCTGTCCAGAGCCGCAAAGACACAGGTTCAAGGGCACGTGTGGGAGTCAGCACAGAGGGATGGGAGTGGATAAAACACAGCTTTCAGAGTCCTGCGGGCTCTGCGGCATGGCCTCCTCTAAGTTAGCGAATTCTCTGAGCCTCTGTCTCCCCAGCCCCAAAGCAGATGAAAGTCCCCTCTCGCAGGGCAGTCGAGAGGATGACCTAAAACTATGCAAAATGAGCAATGTCCCAGGCAAACAGTAGGCAATCTATGATGCATGTATTTGATACGTTTATTTTAGAATCCAGAATATATTAGAGGCAATGTCCCAGGCAAACAGTAGGCAATCTATGATGCATGTATTTGATACGTTTATTTTAGAATCCAGAATGTATTAGAGGCTCGGTAAATAATGGCAAATAATAACAACGTGTCGTGGGGAAGAGGGTCAGAGAGCACATTCCTCGAGCGACCTTGCAGGAGGATCGGGAGGTCAGCCAGGTCCAGCCAGGTCGGGGAGGGGAGGGTCTTGCATCACGGAGGTCCCACCGCGCCCGTGTGCTGTCCCTTGAGGCCCTGACACTGCCTTCTCTCCCGACGACCATAAGCCCAGGCGGCTGGGGCACACGAGGCTTGCTAGATAAAACAGTCCCCAAATCCTCATCCTAGCCAGCTCGGCAGGAGGGGTTGAAGGGTGTGGGGTGAACTTGGCTCCTGTGTACAGGGACAGGGATGGACACAGCTCTTCTTCCTGGGCCCTCAGGCCACAGGACACCTCTGCCTGCCCAAATTGACTCAACAAGGTGACCCTCCCAGGTGCACAGGGACATCCAGCGTTTGCTGGGCCCCAGCCTCCCATAGCTGGTGGCCCTTCCTGCCTTCCCCTGCCTGGCTGTGGGAATCGGTTCAGGACCTCCAACCCCGGACAGCAGCAGCCAGGGACACCATGGGCCCGGAATGAACACAAGAATCTCTTTCCTTCAACCTCATTATCGGAGCTAAGCTAAGGAGAAGAGTGTGGGGGTTGCATGTGATTATCCATCCGAAAGGGACAGACTGTGGATCCGTCACCGAGGAGATACCATCCAGCAGCTGGCGAACCCGAATCTGCACGGTGGAGGAGAGTAGCAGCCCTTCCCTCAGCCCTGGGATCGCACACTCACCCACAGCATCCGTGTTACTTCCAGACCAGTCCTAGCTCCCTGCTCCCCACTGCCTGCGAACTTCCCTGGAAGCAGCTAAGAGCGACAGCCCATCTGGGTGCGCCTGTGGGGTCAGACACCTTCTAAGCACGCTTCACGTTTTATGCCTTTAGTACTCAGAACGCCATGGATGCCGTTTCTGCCTCCACTGAACAGTGAGGAAACGGAGGCACAGAGGGTTATCAGACACATTAGTTGGCAACTTAGTGAGCTGCCCTCTTCTCGTGTCACATAAAAGTGAGACTGGTTACTTTGCAGGTGTCTCAGGTCAGAAAGCACTGGAATGTGGGGCTGGCTCGGGAACCCCCCACCCCACCCCCCAACAGGCTGAGAGAGGGGCTAAGGCACCCTTGGAAAGGGGCTTGGAAAGCTCATCACGCATCACATCTGGGGGTCTTGTCTATCTACCCAAGACACAGGCGCTACCCTGACCCTGGAAGGAGGAGGGTCTCCTGAAACTTCACTGGATCTTAGGAAGGGAGCCAGACGTTTCGCTGACCTGGGTGAGGCAGACGCCCAGCCGGGCAGGTGGGCAGGGAGGGCAATGGTGGGGGCCAAGATACCTCACACTCGGCAACAGAAAGCGGACTCTGTCTCCTTGATGGACTGACTGTTCAGCCCTCAGGAATTATTTATGAAGAACTATAATAACCCGGCAACATTCGTGTTATGGGAAAAAGCTTTTATGCACACGACTATCTCGATTATGTGAAAAATGCATAGAAAAGCGATTAAAACCAAAAAATCTCTTAAAACATCCCTCAGAGGTGGAATTAAAGCCATCTTCTATTTTTCCTCTCTCTCTCTTTCTCTCTCTCTCTCTTTTTCAAAAACTGAGCTCGAACATTTTTATAAGAAAAGGAAAACTTTAGGAGCACCTGGATGGCTCAGTTGGTTAAGCATCTGACTTCGGCTCAGGTCATGACCTCATGGTTCATGGGTTCGAACCCCGCGTGGGGATCTGTGCTGACAGCTCGGAGCCTGGAGCCTGCTTCGGATTCTGTGTCTCCCTCCCTCTCTGCCCCTCCCCCCACTTGTGCTCTGCCTCTGTCTCTCAAAAATAAACCTGAAAAAAAAAAAGGCTCAGAGGTGGGCAGCATCCTGTCCACTGGTCATCCTGCGTGTCACTGCTTGATCTGGAATCTGCTAACCTCGTGTAGGGCCATAGGTGGGAAAGGGGGTCGTCCCCCATTCCTGGGAAGAAGGCTGGGAGTTGGAGGGAAGACCGTCCCCACAAAGCACTTTCAACTCACGTCGCATGCTTCAGTATATTCAGCAAATGCCATTGTTGTTGCTATTGGCCCTATCATCCCCGTGCTTGTGCTGGGCATTGCTACAGAATTCTCTCTCCCTTTCCCATGATGGTAAGCACGGGAACCCCCAGTGCCGCCTCACCACATACCTCCCAGCAGTGGATTCTCCTGTGGGCAAAATACCGAAGGGAAGTACGTTCCCAAGTTCTGATCTTAAAGTGTCACTGCACAGAGATGGCAGATGCCATGAGCTTACTGCCAGTCATCCCCACCCGCAGCAGGCCCTGCTGCCCTGTGGGCTCTCTTGTCTAATCTTGTGCACAGCGCCGGAGGGCAGGCAGGCTGCGGGCACATCTGAGCGCCCTCGGCTGGTGCCACCCTAGCCCCAGAGCTGAGATGTGCTGCCACACCTTCCCTCCTTGCTAATGACACCACACTTCTAACTTCCTTCACACGGAAGTCTCAAAAACCTTAAACATGAAGGAGCAGAAGTTCACAGGCTAAGCTGTGTGGTTTCGATTGTGTCTCGTGACATATAAGGCAACCAAGAAATGAGGGATGCTTGCGATGTTCCTTAGGTTGCCAAGCAGGAGAAATCTGGAACCCTGGTAAGACCCCCGAGAATGTCCCCAGTACGTAAAGAATTTGGCTGCATGATCCAGGAACCAGAGGATGGACTGGAAGAGCAGAAGAAGCAATGAAGTAGAGAAGGGGGGCCAGAGCCCCACATCATGGATCCTGCTGGTGGTATATAGGTCTGTCCCTTGCACTGGCTGCTGGGTCCCCTTGCTTAAAACAGCCCAAATCCTCAGGCTAGCAAGGCCTTCCTTTAGATCAGGGGGATGGATCTGCATGCCAGCACACAGGCTGCTTCCTTGACCCATTCTTATCCAGACAACTCCTATCCACCCTTCAAAACCCAACCTGCATGCCCCGTCCCACCAGGACTGGTTTTCTTGAAAGTTATCTGTTGAATGGTCACCTATCCACTCACACATCTGTTTCATCTTGGATGTTGGGGGTCTTTCAAATTGTTTTCTTCCTCCTTTCCTGCTGTTTCATGGAGGGTAGATGACTAGCAAATGGACGTTCAATGAATGGTAGGCTGGAATATGGACATGATGCCTGGAGCTCCAGCAGCTTTCCTATACTATGAGGCAACTTTGAGGCTAGTAGATATGCGTTAAGCATGGCAAAGCATAAAGATAGAAAGAGCCTGGGCCCCTGATGACCACAGAACTCCCTCATCAGCCCTAGGCAGCCTGCCTCCATATTTCTTTTACATGGGAGAAAAATAAATCTCTGGGTTCTTTAAACCATTTTATTTGAGTTTCTGGTTATATGCTGCTGCAGTAAGCATTTTTCTAAGATGGTCCTCAATGATCCCTACCTCCCACTATCCATGCCCCTGTGGAATCCCCTCCCTTAAGTGTAGTCCGGACCTAGTGATTTGCTTCTAACTTAGAGACTACAACAAGTGACAGGATGTCACTTCTGTGATCTGGTTACAAAAGACCGTGATTTCCATCTTGCTGACTTTCCACTGTCTTCTCAGCTTGCACACTCTGATGAAGCAAGCTGCCATGCTGGAGAGGACCACGTGGCAAGGAACTCCAAGTGGCCTCTGGCCAACAGCCAGCAAAGTGCTAAGGCTCAGCCCAATAACCAGAAGGAACCGAATTCCATCAACAACCACACAAGTGAGTTCAGAAGGGACCCTCCCACGGCCGACACCAGCCCCAGGTGATCCCTTTTCTGCAGCCTCAAAAGAAACCCCAGAAGTAGAGGGCCCAGCTAGGCTGAACCCAGGCTCCTGACCAGCACGAAGCGGGAGAGAAGTCTGAGTTGTCTGGGGATATTTTGTTATGCAGCAATAGGTAACTAATACAGCCAACAATCGTCACCCTAACTGAATCTCTGAGCAAGATTCTCCCTTCCTTTGACTTCAGTCCCCATCAGCAAAAATGAGAGTTTGGACCAGTGAATCTCAAAGGCACCTTCCAGCTTTAAATCCTAGAATCCTATGACCTACTAAAGGTCATGCCACAGGAGACCCAGGCCTCCGGACCTCCATCCCTGGAGTGGCCAGGCTCAGGGGTCTGTTCGCTCATGGCTGCTTAGGGCCCCTTCCTTTGCTCACTGTGCCTTGATGCTTGCGGCCAGGGACAGAGACAGGACACAGTGTCTCTTTCTGTGCTTGGCACTCAGCGCCCCACACCTCTCGCGGCAGGCTTCTTGTCCTCTTGCAGACTGGAGGCCACAGGGCCCGGTAAATCCTGCCAGCAACTCTTGCTGTCCAGCGGGACTAGTCCTCAACCAGGGCCCCCTCATGAGAAATCGAGACAGCTGTACCAACACACAGTCAGTCTGGCTGACCACCCGGCAAACAGCTCAGCTGAGCCAGGGGGCTTTCTACATTGCTTTCGCCATCTCTTATGGGTTGAATTGTGTCTCCCCAAATTTTATACGTTCAAGTCCTAACCCCCGGTATCGCAGAATGTGACCTGATTTGGAAATAAAGTCGTTGCAGGTGGAATTAGCGAAGATGAGGTTGTACAGGAGGAGGGCGCGCCCTCAATCCAATACAACTGGTCTCCTTATATAAAGGAGAAATTGGAGTTTACGCGTGCGCACACACACGCACACGCACGCGCACGTACACGCACACGCACGCGCGCGCAGAGAAAACCAAGTTAAGATAAGGGCAGAGATCGGATCGGGGTGTTGCTTCTCCAAGCCAAGAAATGTCAAAGATTGCCGGAAAACCACCCCAAACTAGGGGGCAACATGGAACGGATCTTCCCTCATGGCCCCCAGAAGGAACGAGCCCTGCTGAGGCCTTGATTTTGGACTTCCAGCTTATGGAAGTGTGAGAGAATAAATTTCTGTTGTTTAAGCCACTCAGTTTGCAATACTTTGTTACAGAAGTCTTAGCAAACTAAGACACCATCTGCTCACAATGCACCTGCATACACACACACACACACACACGCGCGCGCACACACACTATATGCAACACATACATGTATATACACTCACCCTGGTAATACACTTTGTGTATTACAAAAACATACACTGGGGTGCCTGGGTGGCTCAGTCAGTTAAGTGTCTGACTTCAGCTCAGGTCATGATCTCACGGTTCGTGGGTTCGAGCCCCACGTCGGGCTCTGTGCTGACAGCTTGGAGCCTGGAGCCCGCTTCGGAGGCTGTGTCTCCCTCTCTCTCTCTGCCCCTCCTGCGCTTGTGCTCTGTCTCTCTCTCTCTCTCAAAAATAAAGAAACATTAAAAAAAATACCCTAAAATAAAAATTAAAAGGTAACAAAAGAAATACACCTAAGAGTTGTAATATTCTTTTCGGATGGGCGCTTACGCACCCCACTTTGGACATCACCAGCTCCGGGTGGCAGGGTGGGCACTAACCACTGATTTCCCCTCTCTGGAGCCCACAGCACTTGCAGTCTGGAACCCCTCACTCTGCTCTCCCTCTTCAGCTCCCTGATGCTTCCCTGCTGAGCCTGATGCCCCCTGGCAAGGGCTGTGCTCTGGCGGGGGATGGGGGGATGGAGTGGTCCCGCATCCCTGCCAGCCTGGCCCTGCCCAGACACGCAAGCTCTCGCAGGGCCTGCTGTGGCCTGACAGGGCACACCGGGTGAGGAGGAGACCCTCAGGAGCACAGCCCTCATTCCTTGGATCATTCTCATGCTCTCCATTCATCAAAAGTAAACCCCATGGGGAGCAAGCATGCAGCCCACTTCAGGGTGGGGCAGCAGGACACCTGCCTTCTGTGGATACGAAGATTTCTGGCCCCTTGCTCTCAGCTAGCAAGGTCATGGGAGTGCACATGGTGTTTCCAGGTGAGAGGGGGAGGGGCAGCCTGGGAGGGAGGGAGGGTTGATGGGCCGCCAGAGAATGTGCGTGCGCTCGTTCCAGAAATCTCCGCCTGGCCCTGCTCAGCTTCCACGTGCAGCTGCCGTGAATGCCAGCCCCAGGAACACCCTCTGCCAGCCCCTCCCCAGCAGCTAGGCCAGCTGACAGACCCCAAAGACCCCAGGCATGGTGGCGAGGAGCACAGGCCTCCCATCCCTAACAGCTGGGGCACCCACAGCCAGCGGGACCAGCTACCTAATCTGTGGGGCCCGCTGCAGAATGAAAACGTGGGGCCTTGAGTTCAAAATAAGAATTTCAAACAGTGACAGCTGAGCACTGACCAAGCATTAACCCCTCTGAGCGTGGGGCCCTGAGCAGGCGCAAGACCGCACGCCTGCGAAGCCGGCCTGCCCACGGAAGAGGGCGGGCCACGCTGTCCGTGACACCACAGACCTGCCCAATGAACCCTCTCCTTCTCCACGGCACATTTCAGAAACTGGGGAGGTGGGCTGGGCGGGAGTAGAGGAAAGGTTCATGTTAGGAGACCCCTGTGGCAGGGGGGAGGTAAATATTCACCTCTTTGCTCTGTCATCTGAGGGTTAGCGGAGCCCCCATATAGTTTATTACCCAGATAAAAACGATCTGAATGAGCTCCCAGTGCTAAGGGGCCTGACCTTGGCCCCATAGGAGGCAAAGCTATGTTCTCACCTTGGTTGTCCTCTGTGCTAGTCACCCGAGTGGTTAGGCCTCATTTTCTACACCTATAGATGAGGGTGATACCTTTTTTATCCCCTTCGTTAAAAAAAAAAAAAAAAAAAAAAAAAACTTTTTTAATGTTTATTTTTGAGAGAGAGCAAGAGACAAAGCACAAGTGGGGGAGGGGCAGAGAGAGAGGGAGACAGGGAATCCGAAGCAGGGTCCAGGCTCCGAGCCGACAGCAGAGAGCCCGACACGGGGCTTGAAGTCACAAACTGCGAGATCATGACCCGAGCCGAAGTCGGCCGCTCAACTGACTGAGCCACCTGGGCGCCTCATACCCTTCGTTTCTTTAACCTCCCACGGTTGTCAGAACATAAATACCAGGTCTAAAATATAAAAGAATGCTAAACACAGATTATTAATGCCAGTAATGATAACAAGAAGAAAGGTAATTTTGCTTTGATCCAGCTGGGTGGACAAACGCCACATGCTACAAACGTGTCCTTTTCGGCAGAATCTCCGGAGCCCGGGGCGGGGTGGGGGGGCGCCAGGGCTGGAGTCCCTGACCTCCCCAGGAGCAGCCCATTGCAGCGGTTTCCTGTGTATTTCTGCCACTTGCATACTGACCTGAGGGCCTCCCTCCTGTGGCCTCTTCTTGAACCCTGACTGGTGCCACGCTGCCACCACACACACACAGTGCCACAGCCTTTCTGGCCACTGAGGATTTCCAGGGTGGGAGGGCCGGGAGAAAACTTTATAGGGCTCATTAGAAAAAAATGCGCTGGCTCATCTGCTGGAGGCAGGATATGAGCTCTGGGAGCAGGGGAGTCGGCCGGCCTGGCTGGGCCCCACCTGTCTCTGGGCTTCCCAGCTCCCGCTGCCCCCCAGGCTCCCGCAGCAGCCAGCCCCTGCAGAATGAGGACAGGCCTCTGAAATTTTTACAGCGACTCCCTTTGTTCCTCTCTCCCTGGGGCCCCAGGAGCCAACCTCGGCCTGCGAACGGCAGGCTTGGCTTCTGCTTGGCTGATCAGAGCGATTAGTATGAGCCACTCCTGCTAATTGCTGTCCTCAGCAGCGCCAGGCCCTCCCTGCACTCCTCCCAGAGCCCTCTGCTGGCACACAGCCTCCGCCTGTTGCAGGGATAAAAGTTGCACGTCTTGGGCATCGCAGCGCCCAGGGCTCGGGGCAGGCCTGCGCCAGTATTGATCCATCCACCGAGCGGCTGAGACACATGGGCGTCTCTGCTCAGTCTCAGCCACGGCCTCCTCTCCTTGCCCCATTCAGGGGAACGCCAGGGAGCGTGACTTCAGAACCATCCCTGGCGGGAAGTAAGGTGTCTCTCGCAGGTGGAGAGCTCCCTGGTGGCTTCCCCACTGGTATCTGTGTGCAGCGGGACGGGGCAGAGAACCAGCCGTCGGAATCCCAAGGGCCGGTGGGTCCCTTTCCTGCTCTATCATTTCCTGCATCGATCCAGTACTGGCCCAGCCTCCCTCCCAGGGTTGCTGTGAGCATTACTCGGGGCAACAAACTTAGTAAGAACTATGTGAGTGATTACCGGGAGTTAAGCCTTTACACCCACCGTCTCCAACCCTCCTTCTAGTCTGTGAGATGGATCCCATCTTAGAGATGAGGAAACAGAGGATCAGAAAGGCCTAGACATGATGACCACACAGCAGGTAAGGGCACATCAGGGGGGCACAGAGGGCCGTGGGGCCAGGGGAGCGCTGTCGTGGTGCCCAGCTCTTCCTGATGCTGAAGTTATGCCCTCCCACATGTCCTACCCTGAGGTTCAGGCCAGGCTGCTCTGGGCCTGAAGATGGCCACTTCCTAAAATGGCTGCCCCCACCGTCAGCCTGCTGGGACCCACGAGGTGGCCTGGTGGGAGGACTCTACGCTGGAAAATGAGGGTCATTAGCAAGGCCATGAGACCAGTTCCTGAGCAGGTCTGGACAGTAGAGCATGGGACGGGTTGTCAGACTGTGGACAAGGAAGACAGGGCAGGCACCAGAGGGGAGCTGGGATGCTCTGAGAGCAGGAGAAGAGAACTGGTCCTGGAGCGTCTGCCTTTCTGAGGTGTGCCTGTTTCCATCAACGTGCACCTTACGACACGCGCCAGAATGCTGCATCTGTCTGACTCCAAGTGATGACTGTCTAAGTCCCTCTGGGAGAAGACTGATATTCACACTACAGTGTGAATGACTAACACAAACAGGTTGCATTGAGGGTGGGGGGTGGAGTGGGAACCAGAGAGCGGCACAGAAAGGGAGGCAAGAAGATATACAAAATGGGGGTGCGTGGGTGGCTCAGTCGGTTGAGCGTCCGACTTTGGCTCAGGTCATGATCTCATAGCTCGTGAGTTCGAGCCCCGCGTCGGGCTCTGTGCTGATAGCTCAGAGCCCGGAGCCTGCTTCCAATTCTGTGTCTCCCTCTCTCTCTGCCCCTAACCCACTCGCATTCTGTCTCTGTCTCTCTCAAAAATAAATAAACATTAAAAAAAAAATTAAAAAAAAAAAAGATACACAAAATGGACACCTGTCTTCTCCCAACCTGGGTGCCACTGGGGGTGTTGGTCATTCTCTTCCTCGTCTCTGGTTAAGCTGCTGCTTGAAGGGACCCCCCCACCCCAATCCTGATGGCCACACAGCCTCCTGGGCGGCAGAGTTCCAGAGAAGGGCAAAGGCTTTGGAATCCAGAAACCCAAATCTAACGCTTCTGCTATTAACTAACTAACCATGTGACCTCGGGAAAGTCACCTCTCTGGGCCAGCCCGGTCTCTGTATCTGCAGAAAAGAGGTACTGAACTATCTCACCTCGGATGCCCTTTCCAGTTCTTCTATTTGTTTGCTTGCCTCCCTGTCCCTTTCCCCAGGCCTCCTGGTCAATGTACAGGCAGGAAAAGGAGCAGGCCTGGCACCAATAGGCCGCTACCTTCGTCCCCAGCTGCACCGCACAGCAGGCCGCGGCTGGCCTGGCTCAGAGCGGGTGCTCCGCCCTTTCTGGCATTCACCGTGGCCTCAGAGCAGCAGCTGGAACTGGATTCCAGACTAAATATGGAGCCCCAGCCCCAGGCTTCTCCCCACCTGCAAGCCTAGGGTCCCAACCTCTGCAGTTATGGAAAATCATGCTGCGCCCCCTCTGGCCCACCCAAAACGCTGACTCAGAAACTCTGCACACGGGCAAAGGCCAGACAAAGGTCAGGAGGGCCAGAGCAACAATGAACTTCCCGAGCAATCAAAAAACCAGCAACAGAAGGCACTTGCCTATAAAGGAAAACAGGAGCAAGCCTGTTAGCTTCATGCAATGGGGAAGAATGCACAGCAGTTAAGTCCTAGAGCAGGTACAAGTTGATTTTCCAGACCGGAACAGGGACACAAGGTTAAAAATCTAAGAATGCTGACCTCGTGAGGCGTTTCTCCCCTCCTCTCCGCTGAAACGGGCCAGTGTGACTTTCGTCTGCCACCCTTCACAAACACACACAAAGAGGCCCACCTCTCGCGAACTGTTCAGGAGAAGCACAGGTCCAACAAGCAGAGCCCTAAGGGTTTCCAACCTAAAACACCAGGCGGAATCCTCCCCACGATGACGCGGGGTGAACCCCCGCTCACACTCCCTTCTGCGGCACCACAGGGGTTGTGGTGCGTCGTGGGTTGGATTCCGTCTCGCAGAAAGGCACGCTGAAGCCTTCGCCACCACCCCACCCTGTGTACGTGGCCCTATCTGGAAGTAGGGTCTTTGAGGATGTAATCAAGGAAAGTTGAGGTCTTTCTGGTGTTGGATAGGCACCGAAGGCAGTAACTGGTGTCTTTGTAAAAAGAGGGAAATTCAGACACAGGGACACGCACAGGGAGAAGGCCACGACGGAGGCAGAGATCGGAGCCGTGGATCTACAACGCAAGGAATGCAAGGAGCGACAGCCACCAGGAGCTAGGGAAGGGCAAGGTAGGGACTTCAGAGGAAGCACGGCCTCGCCAACACCTTCATTTCAGGCTTCCGGCCAACAGAACTGTGTAAGAATAAACCCGTGTTGTTCTAAGCCACTCAGGCTGTGCTGATGTGTTCCAGCGACCCCCAAAAAGCTGGTATGCACACTCACAAGAGGACCCACCACAAGCCCCTTCCCTGGGCCTTGGTTTCCTTTTCTGTAAAACGTAAAAAGTGGGGCTGGACAGGCCCCTCGGGCTCTGACATCCAACTCTGCGTTCTTGGATCTACTAAGCCCCTGGAAGACAATGGGTGCGGGGTGGGGAGAGGGGGTTAACTCAGGGAAGGGTGCAGATGAGCACAGGGCTGACCTCGCCCTGCCCACATTGTGCTGAGGGGCGATGGAAACGGGGGGGGGGGGGAAGCCACCTTAATAAAGGATAGGTCAAGTTCATCTTTGCAAGCTTGCATCCCCCCCCCCCCGCCCCCTCCCGATGCAGGACGGGGGTGCGGTAAAGAGACCGAGCAGAGATTCTCCGGGGAGATTCATTTGCGGGACAGGGGTTTTCCTTGTTTTAAATATTCACCAAGATAATAAAGGCAGACTGGGAGGGGACAGAAGGAGCAAGGGAGAGAATAGCAAGAGGCCAGGACAGAGGAGTCACGGGCTCCACCAGGGCAGCAGGGAACAACACGGTGAGGGGTGTGTGGGCACCAGGGGATGAGCCAGTGAGTGTGTCTGCAGGGGTGCACAGTGAGGGCAAGGAGGATGAAGGGGAGGCAGTTTGCGAGTCCGGGGCTGTGGGCCTGGGGGGCTAGCTAGATGATAGGAAGGCAAACCCCAGCAGGGTCATGGACAGGGACCATGTGCTGGACTTAGGGGGTGCCTGAGGTCAAGTGTCCAGGAGGCAGGTGAGTGGGATCAGAGGACAGGCCTGGGGTAGAGAGCGGATGTGACTGAAAATGGCACTCAGGTGACAACCAGGGCCACCCAAGGGGGTGAGAGGACACAGAAGGAGAGCAAGTGGGGGAAGATGCTGGGACTAGGACCCCAGGAAGTCCCCCTTTGACAGGCCACTGAGAACAGGGAAGATGTGTGGAGCAAGGAAGACATGGGGGGTGGGGAGAAAAGTGGTGTGGGGGCCAAAGGCAGTGAGAGTTGAGGTGGGAGGGGCTCTCAGGGGGGGGCTCCAGCCACCAGGAGAGCCAGCACAGCAACGGAGCAAAGGCAGAATGGCCACGGAGTTGGCACACAGGAGTGTCCCGGTAAGGCCGGGCTTGAGTCACTGCTCCCCAAAAGGCAATGAGGTCCTTAAAGCCTTGTCCCCTTCCGAGCTTGGCCAACTCCATAGATGGTTACCAAGGAGGGAAAGAAGGAAGAGATGGAATGTCCCAAGATACTGTTTTCACCCGTTTCCCATTATCGAATGCACCTGCCTTCTTGCCAGCGACTTCATAGACCCCGGCGATGCCCCTAGGGTAAAACCTAGAAGAGGGAGTCAGTTATGTTGAAGTATTCCTTTATTTGGACACACTGAGAACATAACTAAGTCAGACTGAAATCTGGTGAAATGCAAAAACATACGTACCAGATCTTGAAATGTTTTTGCTTTTATATAACTCAGATGCTAAAGAAAAAAATAAAGCTAAGTTGTCTTAAATATATCACAATCTTTTTGTGGGGGATAAAAACACAGCTAGAACTTGGGACTCGTGGATATTTAGAGCTGAGAATGACCTGGAAGTTTACCTAGTTGCACCTCTCCTTTTACTGGTGAGAACACTGTGGCCCCAGGAAGCCAGCTGGTGTGCCAGAGTCACCTCATTAATTAGTAACAAAGGCAGGACTGGTCCCACTGCCTAACTCCCCTCCAGGCTCCGGGACCGCCAGTCAAACTAAATCAAGGCTACCCTAGTTCAGATTCCACTCAAAACCGTGATGCCCATGTCAACAGGTTGGGAGTTTCAATTATAGTAAAAATTGTACACCCAATGCCTTGGAGTTTGGGTATTATTTTCAAAACTGGCTTGGGGCGCCTGGGTGGCTCAGTCAGTTAAGCGTCCGACTTCGGCTCAGGTCATGATCTCGCGGTCCATCAGTTCCAGCCCCATGTCGGGCTCTGTGCTGACAGCTCAGAGCCTGGAGCCTGCTTTGGATTCTGTGTCTCCCTCTCTCTCTGCCCCTACCCCTCTCACTCTCTGTCTCTGTCTGTCTCTCTCTCTCTCAAAGATAAATAAATGTTAAAAAAAAAAAAAATTTTTTTTTAAATAATAAAAAAATAAACATTAAAAAATTAAAAAAAAAAACTGGCTTGACTCAGTTTTTATAACACTCAGAATGGCTGCCTATGGTGATATACGCTGTGTGGATTATGTGGGCTGCGTAGCTGTGCTCTGAACAGGGGACCCAGAATCGGCCAAGACCCACCAACGTATTGCTCACCAGGCCCTGCACTTAGAAACAGAGCTGTACCTGCCTGGAAGGTGCATCTTTCCTGGCTCTCCCAAAGACTACTTTGGAGATCGGCCAGTGACTGGTGGCTGGGTACCACCTTGGAGTTAATTTAAGTTGTTCCAAGTCTGAGTCTATTTAGATAGAGATAAATTTTTTTTTTAACTGGAAATCAAAATGGGGTGCCTAGGTGGCTCAATCAGTTAAGCGTCTGACTCTTGGTTTTGGCTCAGGTCATGATCTCACGGTTCGTGGGTTAGAGCCCCACGGAGCCTGCTTAGGATTTTCTCTTCCTCTCTCTCTGCCTCTCCCCACCGCTCTCTCTGCCTCTCCCCAGCTCGCTCTCTCTCCCTCTCTCTCTCTCTCTCTCTCTCTCAAAAAAGAAATATATGAACATAATGTAAATTTAAAAATATACATATATAACTGGAAATCAAGGCCTTCACCTATAAATTCAGACCTCTTCCAAAAATAAAATAGATCACTAGAAAAATCAGCAAAGAGCATGCCAAGTAAATTTCCACAGGAAGAAATATACATAGCCTATCAATTCCTGAAAAATCTTCAGGCTCACTAGTAATCAAAGAAATGCAAAGCTAAATGAGAGCCAATTTTACACGCATCGAATTGGGAAGGGGGGAAAGGGATGCTAACACCCAGGGTTGGGGAAACGGGTGTTCTCACATGCAGCTAGCGGGGGTGAAAATACTCGCTGCACGTGTTTTTTAAAAATCCCGAGACGTACGCATAACCTGGGAATCAAGAAAATAACCAAAGGCGTCTTCAGCAATTCACTACAAGTACGTCCACAGGAAAAATAAACACAGAGGTCACAACCCGCAAGACAGCCAACTTCAAACCTCAGCTCTTGGGAGTCCGCATTAGCAGCGCCACAACGCTCACAGAGCATTCGCCCAAAGAGGAGAACATTTGCAGGTGCCTGTTCTTGGTTCTAACTCAGGTACCAAGAGTCATGAAGCTGAGGCAGGAAAAGGAAGGGTGAGACAAGAGCACGTGACACAGAAAGGGTGTGTCACCGAGCCCTACAGTAGTCCTCGGCCCGCCGGGTCACGAGCTCAAAGGCTCTGAGCGGATCCTGTCCCTGGAGCGGAGGAATGACCGTCAGTGCCCCTTAGCAAAGTCCCAGCAGCCTCACGAGACTGGCGGGTACTGTATCTCTTGCGAGCTCCAGCCCTCCAAGGGGCAGAACGAAAATCCCACAGGCCCCTGTTCACAGCTTTGCGTCTTACAAGTATGGGCTCTTCAAAGCGAGCCTTTGAGGATGGGCCATCTGCCAAGTCTGCACTGGAGCCAGTGCTGGCGTCCTTCCAGCAGGTTGCCCCAGGGGTGAAGGTGATGTTGGCGTCAAGGCTGTGTTCCCAGGCCCCACGCCAACCTCACAGAAGACCATGGGGTCCTCTGATGGGCTCCGGCAACACCCATACCCTGGCCCCCCACCCTTCCAAGGGAAACTGCAGAGAACGGAAGACACACAGGAAACAAATGGAAGAGATTGTCCCTGTCCCCCAGGCAGGTGCCCTCTCTCCTCACTCGCCTTTCTAATGTGCTTTTAGAGCCACTGAAGACCTTCCCAGGTGATGGAAATGATCTTTAGTTTGGTCTGAGCAATGGTTACAGGAATACAAACATCTGTCAAAATCCCTCGGGCCATGCGCTAAAGATTCATGCGTTTCTCTTGTAAGTTATACTTCAGTAAGTACTGTTTTAAGAGGAAAAACGCATTGATGGCTACAGGAAGCATGATCAGTAAACCAAATGGTACAGAGCCAGGTTCCTGCCCTTGGTGGCTGTGAGCAACAGAGGGGCAGGAAAGACCCTGGGGGGGCAGCGTGGAGGGATGAACCAGATCTGTGGTTTCCGGCTGGGAATCTATGAAAAACACATATTTTTGGGCTCTATCCTACTTTCTGAATCACACACAGAATGAGTTTGGGGAACAGAAATCTGCATTTTGATAAGCTCCTTGGGTGATAGTAATGTTCCCTGGGGTCCAGGACCAACATCTAGAAACTGTGGCCAATGTGCTTATAAAGGTTCTGACCTTTAGGGGTCACAGTCCCTGGTTCTTTGCAGAAAGCAGTATACGGCCAAGAGAAGGGTGGAAATAAAATGGGGTGATCAGAGTTGGGCGACACAGGAAGGCTTCCCATCTTACATTCTCTCCAATCAAAAGCCTAAACCCTGACCTTAAATCTCAAAAGGGTGACCCTACTCGGTTGTGCGGTTTGTGTACTGCTCAAAGACATCCGTCGAAGACACTGAATAAGGGGGGAGAACCAGCTCATATCCCATGTGTCAAACCATGTGCCCTAATGCAAGGCTGCAGCCACCTGCAGAGGAGAAGCGGAAAGACCTGCTTTCCTCCAAATTCATCCACCAAGATAAGGGGTGCCTTTTCCTAACCCTGACAAAGGTGCTGCATAGTTAACAGAGCTTAGTCTGCAGACCGAGCAGGGTCAGGAAACGCTCATGTTCTTTCAACAAAGCACGTGTTTTCAGTCCTGACTCCCTGAGAACAAGAGAAGTGATTTGATATTCAAGGCACCACCTGTCCTGCCTCTTTCCATCAGTCCCCAACTCCATCCCAGCGCTCCTTGTCCCTTGTCCTTCCCCAGATATTACCTGCTTTCTGCCCTTCCATGGTCGGGTTAAGCTGCTCCCACCGCCTATCAAACTTCTCACCGGTCACCGACCCAGTCATTGGCGCCTTTCGCAACGGGATCGGCGCTCCCGCCCCGCTCAGGTGCCCAAGCACAGAGGACGGAGCAGGGAGGAGGCCGGCGTGTTCCGGGTCCCGCAAAGCCGTATGATCTTGTTGGAAGATGATTATAACGCTAATTACAATAAGGCATGAGCAAGGAGCATGTGCAGCAGGGGGCATGCTGTCTGTTAATTATAAAACTCATACAGTACCACCTAAAAATAGTCCAGCTTCCTCCCCTGCCAATCTATAAATCCAAGAGTAATGAAACCTGAGTTCAAAGCTCTCTTGGGTTGGTATCGCTCTCATTCCTATGATGCACTATGATGCACATCACACATTCTTATGACACACTTCACACTCTTAAGAAAATTAGGACAACACGGCATCCATTAAAATTTTCTGCAGCACCTAACTCCACAGACTACCAATTGGACAGAACTCCCTTTTTCCAGATCCATTTCTCTGTCCCTCTTTGCTCTTTGGGAGGCCTAAGAACCCGCCAGGACCAATGCTTAGGGCACTGCCGTCAGGCCACCACCGCCCCCAACCCCCAGGTAGGACCGCCCCCAGGGCCAGATGGGATGAGGGATCAGTCACACAGCAGGTGCAACCGGGGCTGTGCTCGGGCTCCGTCCAGTCCCACTGCCCAGGGGCTCCCTGGAGGTCAGCGTGAAGGTCGGCCACCATCACAGACAAGGCATGGTGAGAGGAGTGAGGAGTGACCCTAGGCGTACTGGAGGTGCTGACCCACAGTCGCCCAGTCCTCAAATGGCCCAATCAATGCCATTCAACAGATACGGACTGGCAGCTTGCTCTTCTGAGAGAGGGTGGGCCAGTGTGACCAGGCATGGGGTCTGGAGTCACGAGACCGGGGTTGGAGTCCCGACTCTGCCCCTTACCGGAAGTATCGCTTCAGGTAAACTGCTTAATTCTCTGCCTCGGTTTCCCATCTGTAAAGTGGGGCAATCCCATGGGGTTGTTGTAAGGACTGCGTGAACTAGAATCTGTAAAATGCCTAACGCTTAGTGATGGCTCAAATGATCATATTATTACCGCCACCAGTACTGGTCCTCTGCCTCCACTATCACAGCCCCTGTGATAGCTGGGACTACCCTGCGAGCTGGGAAGCCATGAAGGTACACAGATCGTCCCTGTGTGGAGAAGCACACTGGCCCCAGCAGGCAGCCCTACCTGAGTGCCACAGAAGCCCGTTCAAGACACAGAGGGAACCCTGAGGCCAGAGGGCACAATGGGAGGGAGGCAGGGAGAGGCGGGGAGGCCTTATCTGCCGGAGGCCCACAGAGGCCCACACGGAGTCGACACCATCGCTCCATGCCTCCTCCGTCCCCGAAAGGCAGGCATTAGGCCTGAGAGTCTTGCACAGAAAGGGTTCTCAATCCCCCTCCTTTTTGTTCTGACCTATGCCTTCACTTCGTCCCCACTGCCATCACCTCCCTGTCCCAGTCGCCTGGGCCGAGAGGCCGGTTCCTGATGGGCGTCCCTGTCCCTGGCGGCCTCACCAAGCCTCTACCCTTGGGCCCCACAGTTTGTCCCCAAACATCCCTATGAAGGTGTCAGCTCGTCTATGTACAGTTTGGGTAGAGGGTACACCTGACACTCAGGGGACCCCACCCTACAGGCCCCAGCCCCACTTGCTTTCTGGGACATATACGTCTTTCTGGTGCCTCTTTCCTCGATACACAGGCTGTCCTCCTGGGGGGGAGGGGGGGGGAAGTTCCCTCTCCACCCAACTCCAGCCCCCCCACCAACCTGGAGGGCCACTGCGCCCACCTCAGACACAAGGTCCTCCCTGCTTTGTCCCACAACATCCCCAGCACTTACTTCTAAACTGAGCTCTCTGCCACTTGACCATGGCTTTTCCTGGGGTGGCACTGGCAGGGGGGAGGGGAAGGGATGCTTAACATCTTCCTGCCCACCGCCTTCCCTCCTGCCACGGGACAACACCCTCCTATTTGGTGCCAGGAATGTATTCAGAGCTCAGTGAACACTTGCAGGAAGGACACACACTCTAGACTTCAAGTACCACACAAGCCCCAGAAAGAAAGAAATGAGGTAAAGGGGGTTACGGGCTCCCTGACCCCAGAGAGCAAACCAGCTGCTAGCTGCGCTCCATTTTTGCCAAAAGAGAAAGCGTCCCCTTCCCTCCCCAACAAGTCGCTCTTCTTTTCCCTTGTCTAAGCTCCTCAGAGGAAGTGCTGATAGTCAGGAAAATGCCAGAAAAGCTGCAGGAACCCATTGAGGAGAGGGGAACATTTACATGCAACCCAGACACAGGCAGTGGAAAAGAAAAGAACGAGAAGGAAAAGTCTTGGAACAGGGAGATGGGGGCAGGGGGGGTGGGCAGGACAGACTAAAGCCCCCAAACCTAAGGTAGTAGCAAGAATTATTCCTGAAAATACAAGGACTAAAGTGTAATTCTGGACACAGGACTGACTGCTGTGTTATGTAATTCATACCGGGATTTGGTAGATGTCAGGATATTCCCCCAGGAATGTCAAAAATCAGTGGTCAGGGGGCACCTGGGTGGCTCAGTCGGTTGAACGTCCGACTTCGGCTCAGGTCATGATCTCACGGTCTATGAGTTCCAGCCCCGCGTCGGGCTCTGTGCTGATGGCTCGCAGCCTGGAGCCTGCTTTGGATTCTGTGTCTCCCTCTCTCTCTGCCCCTCCCCCGCTCATGCTCTGTCTCTCTCTATCTGTCAAAAATAAATAAACAACAACAAAAAAAATCAGTGGTCAGCTGTGGTATTTGTGAAAACGGAGTCTTCCCTCACTGCGCAGTGGAAAGTGGACAGAAACGGATGTCGCAGAGCTGGGGCTGGCGAGATGTTGAAGAGGGACGTGTAATGAATGGCATGGCAAAGTCAGAGCAAGTCACGGGTAAAGGGGAAAGAAGTCGGCTGTAAGGCAGGCCGGCAGAAGCGTCTCGTTTCTGGAGCAACAGAAGGGGGTCTGGGATAATCGAGGCTCCTGGCGAGGGGGTTAGCTGCTTTCTAATCCCCACCCCCCCCACCGGTGACTCTATACACTGCCAAGGGCTCCCAGGGAGCCTGTTCTCCACTGAGGTTCAGGCCACACCCTGATTCTTGGGGAATCAGGGAAAAGCAGAAATAGAGGCCGGCCTCTGGGACATTAGAATGGGAACCCTAAGAAAGAATGCTCCACGACAGGAGAAGCAGTCTGGCACACAGGACGGACACGACCTGTGCTTCCAGGAAGAGGGCTGGTCCCAGCAAACTGTGGCCAGGGAAAAAAAGCCCCCAGCAGAGAGTATTCCCAGAAGGTGGGACAAGGTGAAAACCCCAATTTTCCAGCTAGCAGTGACATGCTTCACCAAGGAGTCAGGGGGTCCCAAGTTGTTCGGTTTGGGCCCAATCTTAGGACATAGACAACATAATTGATATAAGGGGAGGTGGAACTGGAGGTCCCCAGGGTGTTACTGCTGAAGGCTGGTCAGCATAGGTCACGCGAGAGTGAGAACTTTTCAGCAGCCTCCGCCTCCATCCTGTGACACTAAATTCTAATGAGCAGAAATCACAATTCAGACAGGAATATACCTGGAGTGGAGGAAGCAGACCTGAGACCACCCTGTCCCTCTGCTCTAACTCTTGCTTACCAGGTCAGAGATGTGTGTTTGGCCTCCTGAGCAAACCTCCTCACACACCAAAAGAACCCCTATGCCGATGACCCTCACCAAGCATTCTGCCAGGGAAAAAAAGTAGGGTAACTTCAGACCGGCTTTCTGGTAAACTGGCTACCCCTTGGGATGATCAGATAAATCTGAGCTTATAATAAATACAAACCTGTAGCACAACTCTGGCCTAGCTGGCAGACAGGGGGCAAGCAACCATCCCTTTTTTACTAGATAGATACAGAGACAATGGACAGATGGATGGGTGGATGGATAGACAGATGGATGGGTGGACGGATAGACAGATGGATAGATCAATGGATGGATGGATGGATGGACAAACAGACGGATAGGTGAATGAATGGATGGACAAATGGACAGGTGGATAGGTGAACAGACAGATGGATGAATGGACAGAGAGATGGATGGATGGACAGATGGATGGATGGGTGGTTGGTGGATGGATGGATGGATGGATGGATGGACAGAGGGACAGATGAATAGATGGATGAATGAACAGATGGATTGGTGGCTGGATGGATGGATGGACAGATAGACAGATGGACAGTTTGATGGACAGATGGATGGGTGGGTGGATGGATGGAGGGGTGGGTGGGTGGATGGATGGATGGACGGACTAATACTTTCATGAGCCATTTGTCAGCCAGAGGCTTTAGAGAAGCTTCCATTTAATTATCCAATCAGAAGAATGAGGGGCCTCAAGAAAGCTTACATCTGGCTTCAGAGCCGGAAATACAGGTATGAAAAGATAATAATTAGTGTGGGTCTCTGCGGTCACACGCAGCTCCTCCTCCATGCCCTCCCCCTGAAAGAGTCAAATACTCCCACTAGGCAGACAAATGAGCACATGAAGAGAGCTGAGAAAGGAGAGCTCCATCTGGGAAAGAATCCTGGGAATTAGGGACAAGGCCCTGGGCTGCATAGAGGCCTCCCTCAAGCAGCAGAAATGCCCATTACTTCAGGAAAGGATGACAGGGGTGTGTGTGTGTGTGTGTGTGTGTGTGTGTGTACGTATGCACGTGAGTGAGAGAGAGAGAGAGAGCGAGAATGCAAGAGAAAGCTGGGCGAAAAAGAGCCAATAGTTATTTCTGAGTAGGAAAAAGTCATGATAAAAAAAAAACAAAAAAACCCACAAACATTTCACGGGGAAAGAATAGTTTTCTCAACCAGCAGCACTGAGACAACTGAATATCCATATGTAAAGGAATAAGCTCGACTTACACTTCACATCCGACACCAAAATTCACCCCAAAAGATCACAGCCCTAAATGTAAGAGCATTACAAAACTCTTAGGAAACATAGGAATAAATCCTCGTGACCTTGGATGAAGCCATCGTTTCTCAGCTATGACACAAAACCACAAGCAATGAAATAACAAATAAATAAGGATCCATTGGACTCCATCAAAATTAAAAACATTGGGCCTCAAAGAACATGATGAAGAAGGTGACATGACAACCCTTGGGGGAAAATACTGCAAACCACAGATCTGATAAGGGCATAGTATCTAGAGTATATAAAGGACTGCTACGAATCAACAATAAAAGGACAAAGGACCAAATTAGGAAACAGGCAAAACTTTGAAGAGACATCTCTCCAAAGAAGATACACAAGTGGCCTACAGCCCTTGGATGAACAGGTAAGCCTGAGCGTTTAATACTACAAAGCACTTGAAAAGATGCTCAACATCCTTAGTCATTGAGGAAATGCAGACCGAAACCACAGTGAGACAGTACTTCACAGCCACTGGGATGGCAAGGCTCAAAAAGACACACAATACCCAAGTGTGGGTGAGGATGTGAAGAAACTAGACCCCTCGTCCATGGCTCGCGCGACTGTAAAGTGGTCCTGCCACTTTGGAAAACAGTCTGGCAATTCCTCAAAAGGTCATTACCACATAAACCCAATAATTCTACTCCAAGGTACCTATCCAAGAAAATTAAAAACAGGTCCACACAAAAACGTGTACATGAACGCTCAGGGTAGTATTATATAGTATTCATCATAATAACTGAAATATGGTAACAACCCTCAAATGATCTCTCATTGGCTAATGGATACATTAAAATGTGGTATAACCACATATTGGGATATCATTTGGCCATAAAAAGGAATAAAGCACTGATCCATGCTACAACATGAACCTTGAAGGCACTATATTAGTTGAAAGAAGCCAGACACAAAAGACCGCATTTTCTAGAACTCCATTTACGTGAGAGGTGCAGGATAGGCAAATCCACAGAGAAAGAGAGTAGATGAGTTGTTGCCTAGGGCTCAGGGAGTTGGGGGGAATAAGGAAGGAGGTCATGGAAATGCGCTGGATGGCACTCTTCTAGAAAACAAAAAATGATGCATCTAGAAAATGTTCTGGATAGAAGACATTGTTGCACAACATGGTGAACATATTAAAGCCACCTACTTTTTTATTTTTATTTTCTTATTATGTTTTTAATTTTAATTCCAGCATACTTAACATACAGCGTCATGTTAGTTTCAGGCATACAATGGCACGATTCAACAATTCTATGCATTACTCAGTGCTCATCACGACAAGTACACTCTTTAATCCCCATCACCTATTTCACCCGTCCCCCCCACCCCACCTCCCCAACCATCAGTTTGTTCTATATGGTTGAGAGTCTGTTTCTTACTTTTTTTTCCCCTTTATTCTTTTGTTTCTTAAATTCCACGTATGAGTGAAATCAGAAAAATCCACCTACCTTAAAAGGGTGAATTTTTATGGTATATGAATTGTATCTCAATAAAGCTTTTATTTTAAAGAAATAGCAGAGAAAGAGCCAGAGATGAGGGCCACGCAGGGCCATGGCATATGTTTGGGTGACCTGACTGAAGACAAATGAAGAAAAACCAAAAGGAAGTGTGAGAGAAACCAGGCAGAAGGGCACATCTCAGGAACCAAGCCCTCACGTTCTGTATGGATTAACATCTCTGAGGGCAAAAAGAGTAATAGATCCCCAAAACAAGACCATTTCCTTCTGGATTTGGCTTTTGACACCACCTGCCTCAAAAACCCGAACTCCGTCACCACCCTCTGGTCCTGAGGCAGGGACACAGGTCAGATTCCGTTTTACCCAAACACCCTGTCTAGGATGGATGAGGCAGGATTCTTCTGGAGCCACAGTTGCTTGTGGTTTTCTCCTCATGTCTCAAATCTCAAGTTCACTCCGAGAGTCAGTCCGAGTCCCCAGGCCAGTTTGCTATGCTCGGTACCGGACCATGACACAGGGACCCTGGGCAGACCCCTCTCTGCCCAGGTCATTAAAGGGGAAGGGAGGCTGTGACTCATGCCTGACGCTATGCCTGAGTCAGACCTCCCACCTGACGCCTTCCAGATGACGCTCTGATCAGATTCACTCGTCAGTGGCTTTTCCTAAGCAGGTACAATGATTTCTCTTTAGTAATTCCTCTCATAACACTCTCTTAGAGGCTCTGGATGCACATTTGCTATCGTGGCTGACAACATGAAGGGCTCTAATATCACACATCCCACATAAGCGGCTTTCAGAGTTTTAAGAATAATTAGCAATTTCAACCTTTTAGAATACTATTCCCTCGATGAAGAAAGCCAAAAAACAAAACCAGACAAAAGACAAGCCCTGAAATCACCAAACACCAAGCTTATGAAGCAGAGAAAGGATTATAGTCTAAATTAGTAAAAGGTACAGTTGAGGGGCACCTGGGTGGCTCAGTCAGTTGAGGGTCTAACTTCAGCTCAGGTCATGATCTCGTGGTTCGTGAGTTTGAGCCCCACCTCAGGTTCTGTGCTACAGCACAGAGCCTGCTTTGGATCCTCTGTCTCACTCTCTCTCTGCCCCTCCCCTGCGCGCTCTCCCTCTCTCTCTCCAAAATAAACATTTGGGGCACCCAAGCGGCTCAGTTTGTTAAGCGTCTGACTTTGGCTCAGTCATGATCTTACGACTGGTGAGTTCAAGCCCCACGTCGGGCTCTGTGCTGACAGCTCGAAACCTTGGAGCCTGCTTTGGATTCTGTGTCTCTTTCTCTCTCTGCCCCTCCCCTGTTTGTGCTCTGTCTCTTTCTCTCTCTCTCTCCCTCTCTCTCTCTCAAAAATAAACATTTAAAGAAAATTTTTTAAGATTCAAATAAATAAATATTTTTAAAAAGTATATATGTATAAAATAAATAAATAAGAGGTACAGTCGAGCAGACCGAATCCTACCTATGTCATTTTCCTCTGTTTTGTTTGTGTCATACACAAATCCTGTACTTGGGTCTCCACGGGACCATGTTTTATTTGGTTTTACTTTACAAACTTGGTGTTGGCGATTCAACAGCGAGGCCTCAGCTGGCACAGTGAATCTGGAAACCGGGAGTCTCCGATCAGAGGCGGCTTTTCGCCTACTTATTCTGGCGTGTGTGTTGGCTGAAGTAGAGACCTACAGAGAAAAGGGACCGGGAAAGCGCAAACAGCAGTGAGCGAGGCCCCGGATGAGGATACCAGCGAGAGGTGGGGCAATCGGGCAAAGGTCCTCAGATGAACAAAGCCTCATCTCGGAGAAAGGCTGTAAGTTACCAATGAGCCTGGCCTCCCACAATTATTGCAAAACACTTAGGTGTTTTTGCTTTTCCAATAAAACCAGCCAGGCCTCAGCGTCCCTGGGTGGCTCAGCCGGTTAAGCGTCTGACTCTTGATTTCAGCTCATGATCTCACGGTTCGTGGGATGGAGCCCTGCATCCAGCTCTGCACCCACCGCACGGAGCCTGCTTGGGGTTCTCTCTCCCCGCTTCTCTCCGCCTGCCCCTCTCCTGTTTGCTCTGTCTTTCTCCAAAAAAAAAAAAAAAAATAATAAATAAATAAATAAATAAATAAATAAAGGAAGTCGCTCTGTCTCAAAATAAATAAATAAACATTTAAAAAAATGGCCAGGCTGGAGGAGCAGAGACAGCACTTTGCTCTACTAAATGCCTCTCTCCTGGGCTGGCGGCTGACCTGGCCAAGCCCCAACGGCCATATGTCTGCCCTTCCGAAGGTCAGTGCTGCCCCGGGCAGCTAGGGTGCAAGTGACTGCACAGCCACAGCTCCCCAAAGGCAGGCGCACCTGCTCCCGAGCCAGGGCCAGCGGGCGCACCTGGGTGTCTTGCATAATGCAGGCACCGCTGCCCAAGGTCAGCGAGAGACCATCCACAAGCCCCAATTGTTCTCGGGCGAGCTCTCTCTGAGGCCAATTGTTCTACGAGGCACGTTTCTCCAGCTCGGGGCCCGCCTGGCAGGCCCTGGGTCCTCCACAAATGTTTGCTGTTGGCTTCTCGGGATGAAATTGGGAAAGCGTTCTCATTTACGAAGGCCTTGGTCCAGACAAGCGCCCTTACTTGGGCAGTCTCCCTTAGAAGGAGAGGACCGCAGGAGTAGTTGCTGCAGTTTATTTATTCCAGATAACCAGGGCTTGGAGCCGGGGCCAGAACCCGGGGCGGATGCATGCACAAAGCAGCTTTCATAAAAATGCACGCCAAGCAGGCAGCAGTTGTGATGTGCCTGGGCTGGGCAGTGGAGAGCATCCCAGGAGAACAGCGCTAGACCGAGAGGCGGGGTCTCCACTGACCATCCCTCCCACCTCGTGGGGCAAGGGGGGCTGCTCAGGGGGGCGCATAGATACATAAATGCACCTCTGACTCATTCTCGAGTTCGGAGGTTCTCACACCAGGCCTCAGCTCTCCTCACCGTGCATTGCTAAAATCCCACGGCATCGTCTTTAAACCCCCTTAAGGCAAAAAAAAAAAAAAAAAAAGTGAAAATTAATCTAATTAAAGTCGACAGTGTTCACAGTAAGGAAAATTCTGGTATTTTGCCAAGAGTCTCTCTCCCCAGCCAGCGCCAGCTCTGTGGGTAAAGGGCACGAGGTTGGGAGCCTGACAGGCCTGAGCTGGAGTTCTGGCTCTGCCACTCAGCTGTGTCACCATGGGGACATCTGTCAAAGAGGCAAGAGTGACACTTACCTTTTTTTTTTAATTTGTTTAATGTTTGTTTATTTTTGAGAGAGAGAGAGACAGAGACAGAGACAGAGCATGAGCGGGGTGAGGGGCAGAGAGAGAGAGGGGGACACAGAATCGGAAGCAGGTTCCAGGCTCTGAGCTGTCAGCACAGAGCCCGATGCGGGGCTCAAACTCCCGAACCGCAAGATCATGACCTGAGCCGACGTCAGATGCTTCGACTTGTGACCGACTGAGCCACCCAGGCGCTCCAAGAGTGACATTTACCTTTCAAAACTGCTATGAGCATACGAGAGTTAAAAGCTATAAAGCCCCCCACCCAATGCGAAAGTCAGCCCCTCACGCCCCATTGGCTCGAGCCCGACCCACCGACCCCGACGGGTGCCTGTGCTCCCAGATCCTGCCCCCAGGAATCCTGGCAGTGGACGCAGGACTTGCTGTATCTCAAGGTGGCAGCTCCAGGGAGGGAGGATCCCCAAAACCCAGCCGAACCCAACACCTTTCCTGGCTATTACCGTCTCATCTCATTTGGACCTGTCAGCAGCCCTGTGAGGCAGGCAGGAGACTGGCTGGTATTTCTACCATCCCCATCTTAGATGCAGAGAGGGGAGTGAGCCTTCAGCTAGGTCTCATGGGAAGTTACCCCCCAGAGCTGGGCCTCAGACAGTCCAGCACTCTGTCTGATGATACTGAGCATCCAGACATCCCACTACATTCCCTAGGCGGATGGAACATCATCCACGCTTCCCAGTGTGCAACTGGATGTTCAGAAATGCAGCAAACGTGACATTCTATCTGTTCCAGACTTGAGCCTGAAGGAGGTCTGGCAGCTTTTGTTTTTGTGTTCCGAGAGGAGCCAGCCATCTTGAAAGAGGCCAGCAGCGCTCAGACCACCATGTTAGAAGGAAGTCAAACTAACTGCACAGAGATGCCACACAAAGATACCATCTAGAAATACCACAAAGGGATGTCACAAAAAGAACAGAGGGCCCCAGGAGGACCCTTTCTTTACTGGTTCTGCTTCTCTGGAGAATCTACCTAGTCCAGGCTCCTTGAGGCCAGGAGCCAAGTATGATTTGCCTTTGACCCCTCAGTCTGCAGCGTCCAGCTCAGACTATCAGGAGACCACTCACACATCCAGAAATAGCGGATGGGCAAATACACTATAATGCAGCCAAATGAGAGAATACCACACGCTTGGGAAAAACGCAAAGAGGGCCACTATGTGCTGGTGTAGGCGAGATCTACAGAATATTCTGAGAGGTGAAAGACCAAGATACAGGATCGCATTTTCAGTATGTCCCCTTTGAAGTAAGAGGGCAAAATAAGAATTTATTCCTTGTAGTACATGAAGAAATAGGAAAGAAGAAACAAATTATTAAAGGCGCCACCTACTGTGATTATGTTTTTTAAGAAGCGTTCTTATCTTTTATTTTTCTGCTTTATTTATAAGCAAAATAATACGGCGTCTGGGATTCATGTCAAAAAGTCCACACGTAGACAAGCAAACAGCAGAAAAGAATCAAGCCTGGCCACGAGAGGATAACTGGGAAAGCTGGGTGATGGGTCTCCAGGGGCTCATTAGAATAGTCTGTCTACTTTTACAACTGTTTGAAATCTTCAGTAGTAAGTTTTTTAAAAAATTGTTATTTCTAGGAGAGAGTAGGACAAGAAGGAAGGGGGGTGTGGTGGATGGGGACAGAGTGCGAACCATACTTCCTTACTTCAGAGCGTATCTTTTTTTAATTATTGAGGTAAAATTCACATAGTACCTTCACGATGTTGTGTAACCGCCTCTGCTTGTTCCAAAGCATTTTTATCACATCAAAACCCCTTACCCACTGAGTCACTGATTTCCTCTTCCCCCCCTCTCTTGCCCTTGCCAACCGCCTACCTTCATTCTGTCTCTAGGGATTTACCTATTCTAGATAGTTCATACAAATGGAATCATACGACACGTAACTTGTCTGGCGTCTTTCGCTTAGCATGATGTTTCTCAAGTTCATCCACACGGTATCGTGTATCAGGACTTCATACCTTTTACGGCAAATAATATTCTCTTGTATGGATATACCACATCTTATTTACCCATTCATAGGTCGACAAACATTTGGATTGCTTCTAGAGCGTATCTTTCTGTTTTGACTTTATTCTTGAACTCTGTAAATGTATTGCCTCTTCAAGAGAAATATCAAAAATTACACTGCTATTAGACAATGTAGACCACAGAGAAGGCAGATGGGGACACAGGGGCGGATTCATTAAAAAGTTGGAAAGTGTGGCAGAAAATAGAAGGCATTCAAAAATAAAAGGAAAAGGGACAACAAATTGTAATTACTTGTGCTGGAGTTATGCGGTTATAACACAATTTATAATTTTTTCAAGCATGAAAGCACTTGAGAACCCGTTTGGGATACAGACTGGGAGTCTCGGCTGGGTTGGGAGACGGGGCTGGACTATGAGGGTCTCCACCCCAGGCTGGGGCCAAGCCAGGGTGTGGTGACATCTATCACTGTCACACGCTGACCAAGTTCCTTGTCTCTCCAACTAAGAGGACGGCTGGGGCTCCTACTTCCCCCTCCAGAGGCAGTAGGGGGCAATTTCCAGGGAGGTATCTTGTGGGCAGGACAGCCAGTGGCCTTCTGTTCCCTGTTTTGTGCACTGGGCCTCTAAGAATTATTTTGTAGAGTTGCATCTGTTGCTTTAAAACAAAAGGTCTGTAGAGACTCTTATGGGAGAAATAATTCTGGGCTTGGGAGTCAAAAGACCAGTTTTTAGTTGCAGCTCTGAACTTGGATGAGTTATGTGCCCATTTTCCAGATGGAAATAATAATTCTTGCTCCTTCTGTACCTTGGAATATTAGATGGTTCAGAGATAATTAAGGCTTTGAGTTCCTCGGCAGAAAGATGCCTGGAAACACAAGGGGATATTATGATTCCTGTGGCCTGTAGCAGAGACCATGAGAGAAGCCAGTATAAACAATTGAGCTCAGAATAGTAATCTAATCTTCCAGACTTTATCTAGGGGAAGAAGAGAGTCTGAGAAGCTACCCAAGCTCCCTATCTCCACCACGAACTCACAAGAATATAGTTCTGTACAGTCTAGAGTCTCATTTCACCCCTGTCCCAAATCTGCATGGGTAGGATTATTCCCTTTTTGAAGAGGGAGAAACTGAGGCTCAAAGAAGATAAGAAAGATAAGAAGTGGGACTAGACCCCTGGCCCATGCAGTCCTGCTTATATTCTGAGATGCATCCAAACACAACACGCTTGGTCACCTGGGCTTGCTGGTGGCTCTGCAGAATTGAGGATCCCCCTGTGTCACTGCCTCAATCCACCTCTCCTTCAACAGCATCTCTTATGGGCCGCGCAGTGCTGAGTGCTGCGGAGAAAGAGGCGGTATATGGAACCAGGCTCTCAGGGTGCTGCTGGTCCCCCTCGACTCACTCTTACAAGAGGCCACAGCAGAGGCTGCTGGTGGCCTACTCCGTATCCATTCACCCGGTCTTCCTTCCAGACAGAACCTTGGGTAATGGCTCAGCTGCAAAACCACATTTCCCAGACTCTCTTGCAGGTACGGGTGGACCAATGAAAACTGATCCCAGCTCCTCCTCCTTCCTGCCCACGTGGCTGGTCCTCCAGCCACCCCGCTGGACCATGAGGTGACCTTGAGTAAAGTGGCCGCCTGCAAAGGAGAGTGGAAGCGGACAAGATCCCACGGAATCAGCATACCAGCTCAGGTCAGCCTCCCTCCAGCCTACTTTTTATGCAAGAGACGAGCAATCTCCATCTTAAACAGCCCTGGTTATTTCTGGTCTCTGGCATGAACCCATATACATGGGTCGGTTCCCCTGAGTTGGCTTATATACCCTAAACAACGAAGGCTGCCAGGCTCTGCGTTGGCCTGAAGGGGTAGAGGCAGCCACCGCTCAGAAAATAACCAGGCATCCTGGTGAAAAGGACAAGGAGGCCATCTAAACGTCACAGCAGAATCAAAGAATGAATCTTCCAGACCGCCCAGAACTGGGGTCCCCGGCCCAGGGGATCTGCAAAGATCCTGGGACAGGTCCAGCTGACTCACCTCCACCCGTGTGGCCTTCACTCTGGCCCGTGCTCATCTCTCCAGCCCTGTTCCTCACCTCCCGCCACCCCCTCCCCGCCCCCGAAGTCTGTGTCCCAAGAAATACCTGACTCACACCCAGCCACATGCACGTTCTCACCACCAGCCCTTTGCACATCATGTGCCGTCTGCCTTAAGCACTCCTCTCCCCACCTCTTGGCCAGACTGACCCCTCCCCCTGCACCCTTTGATTGAACTCTCAAGATACTCAGTCCTTGGGGTGCCTGGGCGGCTCAGTGGGTTGACGTTGACTCGGGTCATGATCTCATGGTCCGTGGGTTTGAGCCCTGCGTCGGGCTCTGAGCTGACAGCTCAGAGGCTGGAGCCTGCTTTGCATTCTGTGTCCCTGTCTTTTTCTGCCCTTCGCCCACTCACATTCTCATTCTCTCTCTCTCTCTCTCTCTCTCTCTCTCTCTCTCTCTCCCCCTCTCTCGAAAATAAACAAACTTAAAAAAAAAAAAAAAAAAACCTTAATAAAAAAAGATACTCAGTCATTCCATAAACAGCCTTCCCTGACTTCCCCAAGCTGGACCAGGACCCCTCCAGAAACCCGCAGGCCCCAGGCTCCTCCTTTCTCAGTGTGCCAATGTCCGTCTCCTCCCCCGGTCCATCTACCCCTTCAGGGCAGGGACGAAGTACTGGACCTTCTACAACCCCATGTGAAGGCTCTCTGGCCGGAGGACTGCCTGCTCAGGACGTAGCACAAGGCCCGGTAGGTGGTAGGTTCTTAATATTGATGAAGTCTGTCCTTGACAGACTCAGAATCTAACACCCAGCCGGCAAACGGCTTTGTTAAACCCCAGTCTCCTCTGCCTCAGATTGCAAAAGTGTTCTCCTTTTCCAGAAATTGCTGGCTTTTACGCTCTGAGAATCATGATGTGCTTCCCTGCAAATGGATCGGTCACCCACCTTCTTTCCTGGGCACACACACTCTCCCCTCTGAGCCCCACAGTGGCCCCCCCTGGGGTAAGGGGCCTCGTTCTGATCTCTGCTTCCTCCCCTCTCCACCCCGTGTGCTCCGCTTACAGGAAGGACTGGGAGTTAGTCAATCACCTTGGCCGCCTTTACAGCTTCTGGTGAGGGGAGTCCAATGTTTACAGGTTGAAATTGCTAACATGAGGTTTGGACAACACTCCAGATTCCCTGGTTTGTCTCCCTGCCTTCTAAAGTGATAGGGGGTCAGTATCCCTGCCCCCAAGCGACAGGTCTAGAAGGACTAGGTTGAGTTGCTGCTGGCACGGATCTGGGGCGGGCTCCTAGGACAGCAGGAGGCAGGACGCAGCCCCAGGCAGGGGCCAGGTGGTCGGGGGTGCCCCCCCACCAAGCCCGGTCAGATCCCTGCACACACTCAGCTAGAGCAGACAGGCCCAGAGGCCCATGAGGGCCTCGGCCGCTTTCGTAGTCAGCTCTTATGAGCTCAACTGGTCTTTGGACAAGAAGGTTCAGCAAAATCTTAATTATAGGCCGTCCCTCCTGCTTTTAATGGCGAGGCTCTGAAAACGTAGTACCTTAATCACATGGCGTTAAATCAAATCACTTTTTTTTTTTTAAGTAGGCTTCGCCAGCGTGGAACCCAATGTGGGGCTTGAATTCATGACCCTGAGATCAAGACCTGAGCTGAGATCAAGAGTCAGATGCTTAACCGACAGAGCCACCCGGGCGCCCCTCAAATCACGTTTGAGGTACACTAGTGAGCTTCAGTATGTAAAGGAAACCTGTTATGAAATCTTTTTTTTTTTTTTTTTTTTAAATTTTTTTTTTTTTTTTTTTTAACGTTTATTTATTTTCGGGACAGAGAGAGACAGAGCATGAACGGGGAGGGGCAGAGAGAGAGGGAGACACAGAATCAGAAACAGGCTCCAGGCTCTGAGCCATCAGCCCAGAGCCCGACGCGGGGCTCGAACTCACGGACCGCGAGATCGTGACCTGGCTGAAGTCGGACGCTTAACCGACTGCGCCACCCAGGCGCCCCATGAAATCTTTTATGAAGCAAGTTCATTGAGCCTTTTTGAAATTCAGGGAGTTTTTTGTTTATGCAGTTTACTTGTGTGAATCTAATTCAAGTTTGCAGGGCACCTAAACCCCTCACTCATCGGTGTCTGTTCTCCTTGTCATCTCTCAAGGGTGCCCCCCTCCCACATTGAGTCTATGGCAGTCGCCAAGAGCCGGGCCCTCCCTCCCTGGGCCCCCAGGAGTGTGCCTTTCCCCTCAAAAGGGCACACTCTAGAAATTCGGAACGCAAGTGTTGTAGGCCAAATTGTGTCCCCCTCCCCCCCCATTCGTATGTCGAAGCCCTAACTCCGGCCACCTCAGAACAGGATTGCATTTGGAGAGGGTGCCTCTCAAGAGGGAGTTAAGGTACAAATGAGGTCACTAGGGTGGGCCTTAATCCACTGGGACTGGTCTCCTTCTAAGAAGGGGAGATCAGAACATAGACACATACAGAGGGAAGGCCCTGTGAGGACACAGCAAGAAGTGCCCATCCATAAGCCAAGGAGAGAGGCCTCAGGAGAAATCGCCCCTGCTGACCCCGTCGTCTGGGACTTCCAGGTTCCAGAAATCGTGAGCACGTGAATAGGCTGTGTAAGCCCCCGGCCTGTGGCTCTCTGTGGCCGCAGAGCCCTTGCAGACTGACACAGGAGAGCCTGTCCGCGCCCTGTCTCATCCGTCCCACTCTGCCGCTGCTGAGCTGGGTGACCCCGGCTGGCGACCGCAGCCCGGGCTCAGGGTCCTCTACGTCTCCCTCCCTCAGGGGGTTGAGTGAGGATCACATGGCAAAGGTCGGCAGCATGCTGGCGAGTTTGCTTCGCCCTCACCTTGGCCCGCTGCTGCGTGGCCGATGTCACTTACCCGCAGCAAGGGAGATTTCTCTGTCGCTTCTCACGGTCTCCCAGGTACAGAAAGCCGAAGTGAGAAGGGGATCCTGACACCATAGCCTGGATTTCTGTCTTGAATTAACACTTCACTTTTTTTTTTTTTTTTTTGGTTTAAGCATTGTTACATATATTCTTAAAGCTGAGACTCACAATGAATCTGTGAAGTAGCCAGGGGTAAAAAAATCTTATTTTCATTTTACAGATGAGGTAAACTGAGGCACAGAAGGAGTGACGGATTTATCTGTGTCCCCGCGACTTGTTCGATAGGACCCTGGCTCCCGGGACTCACATTCCTCTGCTCCCTCCCATCATTCACTGACACCCTAAGTACTCAAACCATCCCCATTATCTGGTCACTCGCTGCTGCAAAACCTTCTGTGGACCAGCCAAGCCCCCGCTGGTCTGCACTATCCCCTGCCCTCAAACCTCCAGTCCCACCGTCACCAACTCCGCTGTCACAGACCAGTCAGACTGCCCAAAGAACACAAGCCACGCTCACATGTCACCACCTCTGAGAACATCTTGCCCATTTCTTTCTGAACAGGTGCTGCCTCTTCCAGGAAGCCTTCCCTGACTGCTCTCATTGAGTTCTTTCCAGAGCTCTCACGCCCGGCCACATGAGGTGACTCCGAACAGACCTGCCTGTGCTTCGTCTGCAAATTGCTTAACCGTATTAGTCCCTAGAGCAGGGAACACATCTTCCCACCAGCCCGATGTACCAGGGCAAAAAGAAAAGACTCAATATCCCAATCCAACAGAACACCAGTGGTGGAGAAGTTACCTCCGCAACATCAACATGTTCAGAGATAGCTATTTACGAGTTCAACTTTGTAAACATTCTTACCCCCAACACCGCCATATCGCAGGAGTACTGGATGTCCACCCTGTCCGACTGGCCTCCAAATGGCACTGTTCCTGTTTCCCTGGACACCCTGACTGCCCCAACCATCCTTGCCTCTGTATCACAAAGCTAATGATTCTTTTTTTGTTTTTAATGTTTATTTATTTTTGAGAGAGAGAGAATGAGAGACAGAGTGCGAGCAGGGGAGGGGCACAGAGAGGGGGGGTCACAGAATCTGAAGCAGGCTCCAGGCTCTGAGTTGTCAGCACGGAGCCCGAAACGGGGATGCGGGGCTCGAACCCACGAACCGCGAGATCATGACCTGAAGTTGGACACTTAACTGACTAAGCCACTCGGGCGCCCCCAAAGCTAATGATTCTCAAACCAATGCCTACATGAACTCCAGGTGTTACTATTGAAAGATTCCACGGGTCTTTCTTTAAAGATGACCCCTTGTTCTAAGACTAGACAATGAAGGCAAGAATTTTTGTCTCTTTTGTTCACTGGCTGTATTTCTTGCTCCTAGAAAAAAACAACACAAAACAAAACTCTGGTACATAGATGCTGCTCGATATTACTTATTGAGTACGTCTGTTGAATAAATGAGACTATTAACTCTATCTGTTTCTTAGACTTTTAAAAAAATATGGGGCGCCTGGGTGGCGCAGTCGGTTGGGCGTCCGACTTCAGCCAGGTCACGATCTCGCGGTCCGGGAGTTCGAGCCCCGCGTCGGGCTCTGGGCTGATGGCTCGGAGCCTGGAGCCTGTTTCCGATTCTGTGTCTCCCTCTCTCTCTCTGCCCCCTCCCCCGTTCATGCTCTGTCTCTCTCTGTCCCAGAAATAAATAAATGTTGAAAAAAAAAATTAAAAAAAAAAAAATGTAATGATTGAATCCAAATCCAAATCCGCAGTCTCTCAGCCAGGCCCTGACCCAGGTGGGTTCCTGGCGGTGAGGTATTGCTCACCAAAGAGGAGGGCCAGGAAGCCCTGTCCTTTGGGATCCAGTGTTCTTTATCCCTTCCCAAAAGTCCCTGTTTTTTCATCCAGCCACGGCGATCCTCGAGGGGATTTCTGCAGCTTTCCCAAAGCTGTCATTTCCTTCTGGATGACACAAAGGGAAACACCTCTCAAAGGGGTGTGGGAGAGGAAGAGGCTGGCCCCGAGGCGGCAGCTGACATCCCAACTATCACCGTCAAAATGGAGCAGTGGAATGGGGTGACGGCCCACAGTTTGGGAAGGCCATCCCTAATGTCCCTGCTGCATCACGGCTGAACCAGCCTCTCCCCTCCTGACCCTCCAGAGGGCAATCCCCACACACAAAGCCTTCCAGGCCCGGAAAAATAACTCTTTCTCTTCTAAGTGCCTCCCCTGAGGGGGTGCCCAGTCACAAGACCTAGTTTGGGGTTTTACCTCCTCTCCTCCTCCCAACTTTGGGGAGGCCTACTATGTGCCGCTCAGTGAGAGGGGTACAAAGATGGACTGGGGTTCCCGGAGCTCACAGTCGGGAGAGGAAATTCTGCAAAAGCACGCAGCCGCGGTGGCTGGGGCTCAGCATTGTGGGGAGGGTTACATCAGCCCCTGCGAGACCACTGCGGTGTCCAGAATGGGGACAGGCTTCCTCAAGGGTTCCAGGCAGGAGGCTCTGGGATAAGCCAGAAATGCAGGAAAGGCAGGAGGTTCTCAAATCACAGCCTTGGGCCAGGTTGGAAGGGAGAGCTCCCACCCCAGGTAATAATCCGAGCCCCCCGGTTTCAGATCACACCCTCCAAAGCCTCCAGAGGCTTCCTACATTACTACTGAGTCCAAGTTCCTCCAAGTCCACCCACGATCTGGCCCCTAGGACCTCGCTGCCAGTTGGCCACCTTCTCCCCCTTGCTCATTGCCCTCCAGCCCCAGTGGCCTTGAGCTCCTCAGGCAGACAATGCTCCCGGGCCCTCCCAGATACTCCCCACTTCCTCCGGGATCTGCTCTTACCACCCTCCAGTCACCACTCCTCTCGCAGACGCCTGGCCCTTGGCCCTGCATTATTCCCCTCCATAGCATGCCCTCATCTGTGGTCAGAGAGCTCCAGGAGGGGGTCAGTCCTGCCCACAGCTTAACACCCCCCCCCCCCCCGCAGCTAGAATGGGGCTTGGGATAGTGCAGTGCATACTGGCTCAATAAATGAGTGAACTCCCCTTCCTTTCCACACCACACCCTTGCCTGTTGGTGGGTTGAACCTGTGTGTGTGTGTGTGTGCGTGTGTGTGTGTGTGTGCGCGTGCACTTAGTGACACAGAGAGGGTAGCGCACAGGGCAAGGCTGGGGGCCAGAATGCCCGATGGCCACAGCCTCAGTCTGTAGAATGGGCTGGCAGCCCTGCTGAGGTTAAAAGGCGCACAGAGCACACTAAGATCCCTGGCTCAAGGGCACCGTGTTCCCACAAAGAATTGTTAGTTCAGCTCTATAAGCTGCCTCATGACAGCCCTTGGGCTGCTGGCTGACCTGCCCTGGCAGAGGAAAGGGAGTGACCTCAGGAGGCTGGACCAAGAGACAGAGGTGCAGGACAGCCACACACGCGGGCCCAATGTTCCCACCTTGCACGACGGTTCTCCGGGCAAGGGTTTTATCAGCATTTCTGGGTGGTGTGCCCGAGCCACGCAATCTGCCTGTCCCCCAAAGCACACAATGGGGATCCTACTACCCCTCCTAGGAGCTGATAAGCACCGTCAGCAGGCACTGTCCTAAGCACACGAAATAGGCAGTACGATGACCCCATTTTACAGAAGTAAAGCTCAAGACCCATCTGTCCCTGGTGTCTGTGGCTGGCTCCGTGATGAGGTAGAAGGAGCCCAAGATTGAAAGTGAGAGGATGTGGCCTCGGTTTCTGCTGTCAGCTGCAAAGTCCTACGCGAGACTTAATCTCTTCGAGCATCTATGTAGAGTGACAATAATAATACCTGCCCACTCCACACAGGAGGCAGGAGAGCACTTGGCAAATTCATAAAATACGACACAGATGAGTGGCAGCTGGTGTTATTTAAGGGTGTGACAATCCTGGTGATTTCTCAGCTGTTTCCTGTAGGGGAAGGGACGGAAAAGCCCTCGACAGCCGGGAAGGACAAACTAAAAAGAGACACTCCGTGGTGACACAGCAGAGCTGCGGAGCTCGGGCTTGGGATCTATGGAAAACAGTGGGGACGTCGGCCATAAACAGGCCTTGAAACAAATGAAAAACCTAAGCTGATGAAGTATGCTAGAGGAGAGCCAGGCTTTGGGGACCCTCATCAAGGCCTTGGAGGGGGCCATCGGTAGCACATGGAGCTGCCCCAGGACTGTGGCACTGACCTGTGGTCATCCCCACATGGGCGGTATCACCCCGCAGGCCTGCAAGGTCCCGGCTTGCCTTCCATGCAGCAGGCAAAGCATTTGCCTCCCACCAAATCCCCTTTCGCTCTGGGACCTTCTGGGCCTGTGGGACTCCCAAGGACCAAACTGGTCATGCCTGAGACAGCAGGAGCACAGGGAGGGAGCATTTCTCAAGAGGTGGCTCATGAGAACAAGGAAAAATCCCAGTTTGGATAAACCGAGGGAGAGCAAAGAGTGGCCTGAAAGGCGCCCCCCCCCCCCCGCAAAAATCTGAAGATTTTTTAAACACCTTTCCCCCAAATCAAGAATCTCCAGCAGAGAAGGGACTGGGGTTCCTGATTGTTAGGAAGCTTCTTTCATCATTTTGGGGGGGTCAAGGGGAGCAGTGTGCTGCTGGTTCAGGGAGAAGGTAGTGTTAGGGACCCCGGGGCAGGAGGGGAGCGCCTGGAAACAGCCCACCCCATACACCCTCGGGGGTCCCAAGCCCCAGTGAGGCAGGCAGGGACACAAATCTAGGAGAGAAGGCAGTGGCAGCAGGAACCTCAGAATAGGACAGACCCTTCTGTACAGGGCAGAGGAGCTACGGGCCAGGGACGTGGGTTGGGGGAGGGGGGGTGGTCCACTAAGAATCAGGAATCCTCTTACGTCACCAAACTGAATAGATACCATTGTTGAGACCAGGAAAACACTAAAGAATAAACTCCCTCAAGACTCCAGTCACCTTCAAACCACCACCAAGATCAAGGTCAGCTTTCCACTGGCAGTAAAAGTGAGTCACCCTCACCTCCCCTGCTCTGAGGAGTCACAGTTCATCCCTGAAGACTCCCCTCTTGTGGGAAAGGGGGGCTCAACCCAGACAGCTACTCTGCATACATGGAAGGCCCCCAAGGGCCCCCCTGCCCCACCCCACCCCCAGCCCCAGGCTCCCCTCTCCCCAAGAAACGCTGCCTAACACCCCCAGCAGGAGGAGTTACCAGTTGCTGGCGGCAGGGAACTGGGAAGGTGACATTCTGCGTGGGAAGGGCGCCCTTGCTGAATTTTATGGCTCCATTCAGAGGTAAATCACTCTGGCCCTGGGAACTGGCTCCAAATAGATTTACTGGTTTTAATACTTGTTTGGGGGCATTGCAATTAATTGAAAGATGCCTTCTTCCAGTTACTGTTCTGAGATGGGGACCTGGGTCTCGGAGCACTCATTTTTATTGGGCATAATTACGATCGTCTAGAAATGGTGTTTGCCTGGAGTCCTCGTTCCCAGGGAAGAACGTTCTCTCCAAGTCCTGGCCGGCCTGAGTTCCCAACAACCCGGGCCAATTCATCCTACTGAAAACGGAAGAAGCTAAAGTCCCCTCTACGAGCATAGGACCCTACTAATCTGCTAACCTGTCAGCCTCCTGAGGTCATCAGATACGGTCCGAGGGCCCTGTAGGCTGCAGCGAGAGGAGCCAAGGAATAAGGGGAAGATGCTGATCACCCCCACATCAGTTCTACCAGCTGCCCCTGCTCTACCCAGTTTCCACAGGAGACCATCAGTGAGCAGCAACATGGAACAGAGGGTAAGCACATCGACTCTGGAGCCAGACTGCTGACTTGGAGTCTTGCTGTTGCCACTTCCTAGCTGTGTGACCTTACGCAAGTTACTTAACCTCTCTGGGAACTCTGTCTCAATTTTCTCTTCTGAACAATGGGGCTGACAATAATACGCATCTCAGGGGCGCTTGGGTGGCTCAGTCGGTTAAGCGTCCGACTCTGGCTCAGGTCATGATCTCTGGGTTTGTGGGTTCGAGCCCCGTGTCGGGCTCTGTGCTCACAGCTCAGAGCCTGGAACCTGCTTCGGATTTCTGTGTCTCCCTCTCTCTCTGCCCCTCCCCCGCTCGTGCTCTGTCCCTCTGTCTCTCTCAAAAATAAACATTAAAAAAAAAATTTTTTTTTAATAATACTCATTTCTTGGATTTTTATCAGGATTAAACTAGTCAATAACGTTAAAGCACTTGGTACAGTGCTTGGCATGTGGTAACTATTAAACGAATTGCCTAAAATAAAAACTTCAAAGCTATTTGAAGAAAGAATTTTGGGCCTAGAACGAAGTTTGAAAACCATTATTCTGGACCAGGGGTCCACAAACTTTCTGTAACGTGCCAGAGAGTAACTATTTTAGGCCATAGGGTCTCCGCTGCCACTAGCCAGAAGCAGTCACAGACACTTAAAGCAACAGGTGTGACCGTGTTCCCGTAAAACGTCACTTGGAAAAGCAGGCGTTGGGCCAGCTTGGGTCTGTGGGCCACAGCCTTGCTAACCCCAGGACTAGAACAAGTTCCCTGCTTTACAGATGAGGAAGACAGAATGGGGAGCCGGACCTCACGTCTGCCTTCCCAGGCCAGGGCCCATTCTAAACTCAAGAGCCCAGAAAGGTAGAGAGAAGTAGCCAATGTCGCCTGCAGGGCATGGCCTGTTGTGTTCCGCCAGCTGAAGAGGGCACTGTGAGAAAAGGTGACACGGAGGTCGTTGCTTTCCAGCTACAACACACACACGCTGGGCTCCTGAGGGTGGGCACAGGGGTGGGGTGTCTCCTGATTCATCTCCATAGCGCCCCTTGTCGTGGCAGGCTCTGAGAAGGCCTGTAAGCATGGATGCCATGCGGGGGAAGGCCCCCAGCCAGGAGAGCCAAGGGCCTGCGCGCCCTCATCTCAGTGAATTCTGGGAGTGGTTATTAAGTGAAGAAGCCCCCCCCCATACCCGTGACAAGGGGAAGCCCCTTGTTGAAGAGCTACACTATAAAAGGGACTTTACACAAAACACTCACTCACTATAACTGAGTCCAAACGAAACAAACAGGGTTTTATAAACATTTCCTTCTTCATCCCGCCACAAAAGACTGTGAAATCTTCAGTGAAGATGCGTGAAGGGAGGTCTGTGAGAAGGAAAGATGCTCCCTTTCTGTGAGACCAGTGCTGGTGGTTCAACATGGCCCCCAGAACGTCTGACACTGCTTGCTTCAAGAAGCGGGATCTTTGTCCCTTACCCCCGAACGCAGACTCGGTGACTGCTCGACCGATGGCGACAACTTCACAACTGAGCCAGCGTCCAGTCCGGCCTGTAAGAAACTGGCAGCTGCTCCTTCCTGTTTCTTTGGGACATTCACTTTGGAACCCAGCCACCGCGCTCTGAGGAAGCCCGAGCAGCCCCACAGACAGAGAACAGCCGGCCTAACTCGCCAGCCACGGGAAGGAGCCATCTTGGAAGTGGCTCTGTGCCAGGGTCCAGGTTGAGTCGTCCCAGCTGACACCGGGTGGAGGCAGAGGCCAGCTGCACCTGTCGGGCACTGCCCAAATTGCAGACTCTTGAGCAGAAGGGAGGGCTGTTACCGTTTACGTCACTCAATTTTAGGGTGCTTTGTTACACGGCAATAGAAACTAGAACAGGCAGTAAACATCCACCATTTGCTCGGGTCACAAAGCTACTTCCACAGGTAACACAGGCAACTATTCTGTTGTTTGTTAGGAATTTGGGGGATGGGATGGGAAGGGCCCCTGATTTCACACCGTTATATTAATAAAGGAGTATGATGTTGTGATTTATGATAAGAAATATAGATTCGGTCACCTACCGTTCCTAGCACAGAGTTCCTAAATCTCTTGGAATTTAAGAGAGAAAAAGGCGTCTTGTTATTCATAAGCCCCTTTCCGCCCAAAGAGGGTTTATGGTAATGAGGGAACTCTTGGAAAGCACCTAAGGATGGGGCAGGTTGCCAGGGAAATAACCACGTGATTAGAAAGTGGGAACTTTCAGTCCTACCCCCTGGCCTCCGGGAAGGGAACAAGGGCTGGAGGTTGATCAGTGGCCAATAGCCAATGATTTGATCAACGGTGCCTATGTGATGAAGCGTCCTAAAAACCTACAGGATGGGGTTTGGAGAGCTTCCAGTTGGTGGGCACATGAAGATTTGGGGAGAGTAGCATGCTCCTAGGGGGCATGGGAGCTCTTTGCTCTTTCTACGTGCCTTGTCCCACGCGTCTCTTCCGTTTGGCTGTTCCTGAGTTACATCCTTTTAGTTCTGTGAGCCGCTGTAACAGATTAATCAAACCTAGGGAGTGCGGTCACTGGAACCTCCAATCTGTAGCCAGTCAGAGGCGTCTGAATTTGGTGTGTGCGTTGGGGGAAGGTGTCTTAAATGACTAAACCCTTAACCTGTGGGATCTCTGGGGCAGGGAAGGGGGTGTGTATATCTTGCAGGACTGAGCCCTTCTCCTGTGGGATCTGACCTTATCTCTGAGGCAAGGGGGTGTCTTGTAGGACTGAGCCCTTCTCCTGTGGGATCTGATCTTATCCCCACGTAGACAGTGTCAGTATTGAGCTGAACTGCAGAATACCCAGCTGGTGTCAGAGAATCGTTTGGTGGTGGGGAAACCCCATACACACATCGTATTGGGAACATAGGAGCTAAGATATTTGGGAGGAAACTAAAACGAGAAAATACGTCTCAGGAGGTAGGGCCAATATATTTTATCACAAAAATCTTTTTGATTTGTATAAGCACATCAACAAATTTGAGAATGAGACCCTAGAGTCCCGATTCAGATATAAGATGACAATCGAGAGAAATCCTGATTTCAAATATTCAAATGCATATCCTGATTTTTGGTTCAGAAAATATGGTCACCGTTGCTCACAAGGCAGAAGAGACTACTCTGGCCTAAAAATGTTGAGTCCCGTGTTACAAGTGGTGATCTCCACTTCAAGATAGATAGATAGATAGATAGATAGATAGATAGATAGATAGATGAAATAAAACAAAACTATGACAGGTTTATTGGAACGAGTTAGATCTAAAATGTACCCCTTAGTTACCTCTAGACAAGAGTATTTATTATTGGTTGGGAAATGGATGTCAAATAGAACACTCTTTATTATAGCACATTAGGTGCTAAGATCTTTCCGACAATTAAATGTACTAACTGCCATTGTGTTAAAGTTATTCAGGTGCCAATTAAGAAGTTTCTGGTTATCTGGGTGCCTGGGTGGCTCTGTTGATTCAGCATCAGACTCTTGGTTTTGGCTCAGGTCATGATCTTGTAGTTTGTGGGATCAAGCCCTGCATCGGGCTCTGTGCTGTCGAGAAACCTGCTTGGGATTCATTCTCTCTCTCTCTCTCTCTCTCTCTCTCTCTTTCTGCCCCTCTCCCACTAGCACACACGTTCATGCTCTCTCTCTCAAAATAAATAAACTTTAAAAAAAGAGCAGTCTCTGGTTATCCAAATGCTGGATAACAGAAGTCATGGTTTAAAAGTCTAAACTTGGGGCGCCTGGGTGGCGCAGTCGGTTAAGCGTCCCACTTCAGCCAGGTCACGATCTCGCGGTCCGTGAGTTCGATCCCCGCGTCGGGCTCTGGGCTGATGGCTCAGAGCCTGGAGCCTGTTTCCGATTCTGTGTCTCCCTCTCTCTCTGCCCCTCCCCCGTTCATGCTCTGTCTCTCTCTGTCCCAAAAATAAATAAACGTTGAAAAAAAATTTAAAAAAAATAATCTTTAAAAAAAAAAAAAAAAAAAAAAAGTCTAAACTTGTTGAAGCGCCTGGGTGGCTCAGTCGGTTAAGCGTCCGACTTCAGCTCAGGTCATGATCTCATGGTTCATGGGTTCGAGCCCTGTGTCAGGCTCTGTGCTGACAGCTCAGAGCCTGGAGCCTGTTTCAGATTCTGTGTCTGCCTCTCTCTCTGCCCCTCCCCCATTTGTGCTCTGTCTCACTCTGTCTCAAAAATAAATAAACATTAAAAAAAAATTTTTTTAAGTCTAAATTTGCAAAAAAAAGTCTAAATTTGGTTTTGAAAGAAACTGGAGACTATATAAAAGGGCTCTTTGCTTTAAAAAAAATATTTACTAAGATTGTCTTTAGTTAATGACCATCTTTTGTGAATACAAATCACAATCATATATCTAAATGTTTCATATGAATAAATATTTAGGAACCCACATTTGTTACATGAGAAGAGGTAGCCTTGGGCTGAAATGGGACATGTATTATTCAAAACTATCCTAATGCCAGGTGACATAAACCCAACCCAAACTTGCTTATGCAGTCTTTCCCACAATTCACCACCTTGGAGTTGTCTGTCGTACTCGTCTACCAGTTGTAATATTATTATTGACCCTGTCCTGACTTTTTATTAAACTTAGCGTCCTGTTAAGCAATAATGAAATCACAAGTTCCATGTACTAGCTTTTTTTTTCCTTTGGTGCACATTTAAATGTTTAAAATTTTGTACAAGTTTTAATTTTTTTTTTATAAGTCATAGATATTCAACTGAAAATCAGCCTACACTCCATCAGTAGTTTGAATGCCTTACTTTAAGGTATTGAAGTCGGCGGCGGGCGGGGGAGGGGCTGGTTACTGAATGGAGAACCAGCCCTTAATTTGTTTTCTCACTGGACAGTGTGCTATGTGACCTTGGCCAAGTCACTTTGGTCTCTCTTGCCTCAATGTCTCCATTGGAAAAAGCACATTAGCCCTGCCGATTCCCCAGCCAGTTCCCAAGAACACCAAGAATAATAACTGGGTGGCTCAGTCTATTGAGCATCTGACTCTTGGTTTCAGCTCAGGTCAAAATCTTGCGGTTCATGGGTCAGAGCCTCGCATCAGGCTCTGAGCCAACGGGGTGGAGCCTGCTTGGGATTCTCTCTCTCTCTCTCTCTCTCTCTCTCTCTGCCCTTCCCCTGTTTGCTCACTCTCCCTTTCTCTCTCTCTCAAAAAAATAAATAAATGAGTAACAAATAAAGAGAATAATAACCCTTGATGCGGCCGACAACAGCACAGACCAGGTGATAATGGACAGTCGCGTCCACAGCAATCAGGCCTGCTCTGTGTCCATTCACCCACTGGGACCTGAGGGCCTCTTCTCGGCCCTGAATGCTAGAGTCAGAGCTTGGGATTCTGGAACTATGGAGGTCATAAGCAGGCCGTGGGGGAACTGGAAACTTGACACTTAGTACTTTTCTGGTTCTGAAATCCATTACAGATACGTTAAGTAAACTTGCCTCTAATGAGGTCACTAAAATCACTAAAGCCCTATGAGGACAAACCAGGAGCTGGGCTATCAGAGGTTAAAACCAGGTCCCTGAGTGCCCACAGGCAGCCCAGCCAACCTCCTTCCTGTTCTTATGCCCCATCTTCAGCCTGCAGAACCCCGGAACGATGCCATCCCGCTGTCCTCACCTTTATCCTCACGTGCCATCTACCTGGGTCAAACGGAATGTGGAAACAAGAGCAGGCTAAGGATGCAGCAGTCTTTGGCTCAACCTGGGCTCCCCAGCTTCTGCCGCCGTGGCTGGTTTCTCTCTGGCATGAATAAAGCCGCAGTAGGCCACATTTGTTTCACCCAGAGGAAGGAAACACATTAAATCACTCCCCAGCAACACTTACCCCAAACGGTTCAAGGGATCTAACTCAAAGCCCACCTCCTTAAAAGATCGAGAATGGGCCCTGGCAGGGGGAGGAGATAATTTCCACCTTATTGAAAAAATTAATTCTGGGGGAGCCTGGGTGGCTCAGTCAGTTGAGTGTCCGACTTCGGCTCAGGTCATGATCTCGCGGTCTGCGGGTTCGAACCCCATGTCGGGCTCTGTGCTGACGGCTCAGAGCCTGGAGCCTGCTTCGGATTCTGTGTCTCCCTCTCTCTCTGCTCCTCCCCTGCTCGTGCTGTCTCTCAATATAAACATTAAAAAAATTTTTTTTTTAAAGAAAAAGTTAATTTTGTAGGGAAGGAGCAAACTGCCACGCCAGAGGTCCAAATGGCCAAGTCGGGCCGACCCAGGGCTGCCACCTTAGGTGTGGGCAGATGCCAAGGATGACATCAGAGGGATTTTTCCTTTCCTGTGCCAGGCCATGCTGAGCATATAATCCCTACCTCTGGCACTGGGCCTGGCACTGAGAACCTCAGAGTGAGACGATCAGGGGTGTTAGATACTTTCTCATCCAATCCCTGAGGTTACTGAGAGAAAACATCCAGATGTGATGTGCCCAAGGTCACCCAGGTCACTAGTGGCAGACCCGAGACCAGTGACCTTGTCAGATCACTGCCAGGAAACCTCAGCCGAGCCTGTCAGTCTCCGCGTGTGATACTTCAGAGGCACCATGAGAGCAAAATTGACTAAACCACCTATTAGCTGTGTGACTGAGGGTAAATTACTTAACCTCTCTGTGCCCTCATTTGCTCAATGATAAAAGAGAGGGTGTGAAGGCTAATTAAGATAACCCAAGTAAAGTGCTCCCTAAGCAATTATCACTGGAGCACCTCACAAATGTCAGGTTTTTAAAGTTATTGTTAAATTGCCCGCAGGGTTTCGGGAGAAATACCACCTGTCCCATCCCTGGGTTGACAGTCTCCCCTGCTGCCCAAACACAGCCGCTCACAGAGAAAAGTCCGGGTTTTGGAGCCACACGCCTGGAGTTGTAGCCTGGACGAGAAACATTTATTTTCTCACAGTTTGAGAGGCTAGAAGTCTGAGATTCAGATCAGCACGCTGGTTTCTTCTGAGTCCTCTCTCCTTGGCTTGCAGATGGCCGCCTCCTCCCTGGGTCCTCACCTCCCAGGCGTCCCATCTCCCCTGTGTCCTTATCGCCTCTTCTTTTAAGGGTACCAGTCGTGTTGGTTTAAGGCTCGCCCACAGGACCTCCTTTTACCTTAATTATCCCTTTAAGGGTCTTATCTCCAAATACAGTCACACTCAAGGTACTGGGGGGTGACAACTCAACCCCTAACAGCAGGGTGGATTACCTTTCTTCCTCTTCAGGAAGGATTATGCAGAGAGCCATAAATGCTCATCCGGGCACCATGCCGTGCCACGATGCACTGGTCTTAAATCTGGAGAGATGGCCAAAATGAGCAAGCTGCCTCTCCTCACTCTGCAAATATGTACTTTGCTTGAAAAAAATGTTTTTTCATGGAGCATGGACCCTGTGGCAGGCCGTATGAGCTATCCGCAGATGACTCAGACTAGGACAGTACTGAGGTGCTTATGATCTCAGAGAACAGATCAGATGAGGCCCCAAGGGATGATGGGAGTGATGGCAAGGGCTAAGTGCCCTAAAGATTCACAGACCAAGCGCTGGGGTGGAGGGGAGGACAAAACTGACCAGAGGAGTGGAATGTGAAAGAGCTCTGCAGGGATGGATTTGCCCCAGGGGACAGGGCAGGCAGCCACAGCCCAGGCTGTTCATCTGTATGAAGGGGACAGCGGTCTGGGGAGAGGAAGACAGTGTCCTCCACTAGGGTCAGAGTTCCGAACCAGCACAGGCAAGAGAACTGACTCTGCAGGACCAAAGGTATCCACGCCACACTAAGGAGCAATTGCCTCTTTCAGCCTCACAGCTACTCTCAAAGGTGACCACTGTCTAGCATCCACTGGCCGGAGCCTCAGCCCCTCAGGCATCTCTAGCCCTGCTGTCTGGGCCACCGGCAACAGAGGTTCCCCGCCTCTGGACAATTCTGTCCGCCAGGGTTCTCTGCCTGGCCCTAGCGGTGGGAAAGGAGAGGGGCTATTCGGGGGGAGGGGGCACAGAACACAGCTACTGAGGCCACGCAGAAGGCATCGCGGGACATCCGGGGTCCTAAGCCCCAACAGTCCCCATGGGTTAAGGGATAATAATTACTAGGAAAGGCAAAGCGATAGTGAAAGGAAGCAGATCAGTTGCCAGAGCCAGGGGGTGCATTTTTTTATGACTCCAATCATATTGAGGTATAAAATATTATTTCTCAATAAGGGCTGACAACCCCCCAAATAAGGAAATAAAATCATATTTTTAATTTGTTAGGGCAAACATTAATCAGTGCTCACCCGACCATCACTCTCCTCCCCTTGCAAGCAGCCTCACCTCTTCCTGTAGATGAGGCAGAAGGCACCAAGACTTGCTCTCAGCCTCCGCGGAGCTGAGGCAGGAGCATTAACACATTTCCCTTCAATGGGACTTGCTAGAAATTCTAGCACGGGGGTTCTGAGGAAGGTTGCCATGCTTGATAAATTCAAACACAAGGAGAAACTCACTTTCCTGCCCGCCCTCAGGTACGGTTACATGAGAATGTGACGTATGGAGCAGGGGCAGCCGTGCTGTGACCATGAGGGGACAAGCCTGAGGACAAAGGCCAAAATGCTGACAGTGGTGGCCTGTAAGGTTAGAAGGAGTCCTTGAAATGATTACTGACCCACTGAATTAACCAACTCTAGAACCCCTACCTTCAGACTTCCGGCTGTCAGTCTATACACACTTGATTTTTTAAATGGTGCTTTTTTTTTTTTTTTTTTTACACATTTACTTATTTTTTTTTTTTTAATTTTTTTTTTTCAACGTTTATTTATTTTTGGGACAGAGAGAGACAGAGCATGAACGGGGGAGGGGCAGAGAGAGAGGGAGACACAGAATCGGAAACAGGCTCCAGGCTCCGAGCCATCAGCCCAGAGCCTGACGCGGGGCTCGAACTCACGGACCGCGAGATCGTGACCTGGCTGAGGTCGGACGCTCAACCAACTGCGCCACCCAGGCGCCCCCACATTTACTTATTTTTGAGAGAGAGCAGGAGGAGGGGCAGAGGGAGAGGGAGAGAATCCCAAGTAGGCTCTGTGCTGACAGCGTGGCTCAACCTCACGAACCGTGAGATCATGGCCTGAGCCGAAATCAAGAGTCGGACAACTGAGCCACCCGGGCGCCCCTAAACACCTTGTTTTTGAAGCCCTGTCAGTCCGGTGTTCTTTTGCCTGTAGCCAAAAACATCCTACAAGCCAGGTGGTTTTCATCTGTCCAAACTTGCACCCCCAACCCCAAAACCGAGATCGCGGTGAAATGGATCACAGAACCTTGCAGCTGTTAACGGAGGCCCAGCAGCATGTCGAGTCCCCAGTCCCCACGGAAGATGCTATCCTCTCTAGCCCCTAAGCAAACTGGGACAACAGCTGCCAGTTTCTCTGCAGGCACTGCCCTCCATCATCCAATACCTCCATCATCCTACAATATAAATGACCCATCACAGAGCCAGGTGTGACCCACGCATACTTCCCCGGTCCGTGTGGCCATAAGCCCCCACTGGCACAGGGATGGCCTCGTTTGTGTCTACATCCCAACAGGATTATTATTAGCATGCCTTTCACTCTCAAAAGTGTCTGCGTGTGGACCAAAGATTATCGTCGCCCTGTGCGGGCTGCTTCAGCCCACTTTTCTTTCTCCTTACCCAGTACTCCCCGCATTACGTGAATACGAGGCCATTCCGTCTTCTCCACCAGGACGAAGACGGAAGCGGAGACCCTGCCACGTTCCCCGAAATCATCTGTCCCCCGGCAGGTGCCTGATGCACATCTGCTAAACCAAACCAAATGTTAACGGAGGTAAGAGTCTTAAGCTGAGAGGTTCGAGGCAAACCGGGAGAATGGGAGCATAAGGAACAACTTCTGGAGGAGGAAGAGGAGAAACTGGGTGCTTTCCCAGAGTCCCTCACCCTCACCACTGGGCCCTGCCCACGGAGGGTGCTGTGTGAAACCGACAGTGCTTACGTGGACACCCGGCCGGCTGGCACAACCTCGCTGCTCAGGCAACTCGCGCTCCTCATAACTCGACACGGAACCCAGAGACCCCAACCATCCCGCACAGGCAAAGGGGCAGAAGGCCTTGTGCTACCAGAGACGCCCAGGGCCGGGCAGACAGCCCCCAAGGCAGATACGCTCCAGCTCCAAGAAACACTCCGATTGTGAATACCATCCTATTTGGTGACACTCCAAGATGTGGCTTCTCCAGCCGACACTTTCTTCGTGTCACGGTTCAAACTCCTAAGCATCTCAGCTAAGGACCCACGAATATGGCAAAGGCCTGTGGCTTCTCAGCTAGTGGTGAGATCATGACATTGCCTACCCTGGAGGCAGGCCCTAAAAGGGAATGGCATTGGGAATGTCAGCCCCACCCACTCCGGATGGAACCACACACATTCTTTCGGAATAACTTTGGGGCTCAACTGTCACAACGACCCTTAGGCATGTCCACGTCTCTGCCTCTCTGTCTCTCCCTCACAGAAGTTACTTGTACTTAGCGAGGCGCACAGAGAACGCCTAGCACTGTGTGTCCAGCACATAATAGACACTTGATAAACATCAGCTCCCTGCATCCGATTCCGGAGTCACTTAGACGCTGAAATGGATCCTGGGTGCTGGAGGAAGGAACTCGCAGTGTGTGCTTCTCCCATAAGCACTGAGCCAAAGCTTCTCAGAACTTCTACATCACAGACTGTGCCTATGCAGCCGGCTCAGCTAATATCACACCCATCTGCAAAAACTCCCTCTCTGCTCAGTAAGTTAGAAGGCGAGTTGGCTGGATGCTTTCTCACAGAATCAGAGCTTGACAAATTAAGGCCCTTCCAGTGGAAGCCAACGGGATGGTGAGAGGCCTGGAAAACATCTCTCATAACAGCCAAAGAGGTGATGGGGGGGGGGGGTGGGGGGGGGGAATGGGCAGGGTGCTGCTTGACACTTATATAAGGCCTTTCCAGCAGCAAAAGCCTTCAAATGAGGGAAGGGGCTGCCTCACAGAGCAGTATGCTCCTGGTCGAAGAAAGCACAGGAAAAAGTGCCGAGATAGTCAGGGTTCCCAGATTCCCACACCAGCTAGGAGATGGACTGGGTAACTTGAAGGCGTCTCCAAGTTTACAGGAACACCAGGAACCTGGGCGTGGGGGGGACAAGCGGTGCATGGTCTGGGGGACCAGTAGCAGTTAGAATCTGCGGAGGGCACGCTTAGGGGGAACCCAGACCGAAGCCTTTGTAAGGACTTGTCCTGACTAAATGGCAGGGGAGAACATTCTGGTCTTCCTGGACAGGCTTGTCTGCAGGCTTCTGCTAAGAGATAAGGCCGTGGGGCAGGAAGAGCCCTTCACAGCCCTGCACGCACCTCCCAAAGTATGTAGTCATCTCAGAATGGTTCCCATTGGGGCCTCTCTCCTCCTCCTCCTCACTCACTCACTCACTCAGGCCACCTGGGTCCTTCAGCATCTCTCCAAAGTGGAGGAGACTCAAGTCAGTGAAGGGTGAGGAGTCCCAGAACCTTCCTGGTGCCCCTGGGAGTTTAGAGCCATGGGATGGGGACCCCTGGCCCCTGGAGGGGGCATATATATATATATATATATATATATATATATATATATATACACACACATATATATATACATGCTTTGTATATAAAGCATATAGGCTTTATATGCTAACCCCTCCTCTTGTGGACTCTAGACCACATTTGTCGTGGACATCCAAAGCCCTGACAGGCCTGAGGTATTCTAGTTCCCAGGGTCAATTTTTCCCCACGCCAAATCCAGGCCAAGACCGCCAAGCTCCCCCTCCCCCACTTCCATGCCAACTGGCTGACATCTAGTCCATCCTTTTCTCCAAGCCTGCAAACCTCTGCAGGGGCAGAGGGCCTCTGTTGGGGAGGGCCTTCTGTCCCAACTCCCGTCTCGTCTCCTCTTGTCAGAGCTCAACCCCCTTGGTTCTGAGACCAGTAACTGCCCCTCACACCCCCACAACCACCCTCACCCCCCAGGACCGGCCTAGCCTAAGTGCAAGCTGACTGTCCCCACTCATTTTGGAGTTCCCTGGGGATTTCCCTTACATTCTATGAGCTCAGCTCTTCTTTGAAAGGGTGCTAGTTATATTTCATACAGCGTTTCTAGGTGCTTGGTAACTGGAAGATGTTCAAGATGTTCACTCCACTATGGTGCTAAACACGTTCTCACTCAGTGCTGGGATACCCTCTTTGGACTTGCTCGCGGGAACCGTCCCTGGCTGACCTCCCACCCCAGACACCGAAGTCTGGCCGCATCCCTGCAGATGCACCCATGTCGGTGGGACACCTACCAAGTGCCAGGCACGATCTCAGGCCCTAAAGATTCAAAGCTGCAAGCACTGAACTCTGCCTAAAACGCATCGGCCCTCTAAAAATGCGCTGCGGCAGGAAGAGAAATCTCTGCGATGCTCTCCTATTGAAATCGTACTCTACTATTTGCGCAGGTCTCCAAAAGCTTCTTCGTGGCTTCATGCATCCACATCTGGGAGCAGCTAGGCTGCCCGGCCCTCCCTGCCCTTGGCTCACGGCCCGAGCGCCTGGGACAGGGCTCCGCTCACCACGGCTGTGAAATATGAAAACGCTTCTCCCCCAACTCCAAAGGCTCCCAGCTGAAGCCTGCTCTCAGCTGCCGCGGGATTCTGCCAGCTGGGCCTCCGCATGACACAGCATCCCCGCCCGCCCCGGGCTGCAGCGGCTGGGCCCGGCGTGACAAAGGATTCTCTGACAATGGGAGGAAGAGGTCTTTCATTGTCTACCGGGGTCACACTCCGCAGCGGAGCTTCCTCACTCCCCGAACTGTAGCTCCCCGCCCCCACCCCTCCCTTGGGCTGCTCCCCTGCGCCCGGTGCGGTCAAGCCCGGCTGCACTGGCCTCACCTACCAGCCATTCAAATTCAACACGTCCGACAGCGAGCTCACGCGGTCCTCCCCCTCACCCCAACCTCAGCAGACGTGCTGTGCTCCGGGCCACAAGTTCGCACCCTGGGAGAGGCTGTGAGGCCTCTGTCAGTGAGGCCAGAGAGCCGGGAGGGAGTCTCGGGGACTTCTCCTTTATTCCTCAAAGCTAAGCAACCACTGCAGACTTTAGTCCCCAAATGTTTGTAATGTATAACCTTCCCTCCAGCCCCCTACATGAGGCCCTGGCTCCAGGCCTTATCCCCTGCGACTTGATACTGGATGGAACCTGTCATTGCCTCACTGGCCCAGTGGCCTCCTGGCTCCAGATCGCATTCCCTTCTGAACCACAGCAGCATGCCTCCGTTCGGCCTCGGGCCCCCGTCCACCACGCTCCTCTTGTAGTCTAGAAGCCAAGGTCCTGGGCCGGGCTCACGAAACTCCTGTCTGCCTCTCCACCTTTGAACTTGACCTTGCTGCTGCAATCCCTTCCTTTGCCTGGACAGCCTCAGACCTCCTCTCCTAAGCACACGCTGTTCCTTACCCCTTCTAGCTCCTCTCCAGGCTAATTTCTTTTCATCCATTCGCTTTCGGTGCCTGTGTTGTCTCCCTTAGGAAGCCCTCCCTGATCTGAGGCTTGAACAGGCACCCCTTGACCGTGCTACTCAGAACTCTCTCAACCACTGTGCTCACCACACATATTTCTCCTTTACCATTTTTGAGCCATCGCCCCAACTGAAAACCTATTCTAGGTCCGCCACGACCTCAGACCTACTCCCCAATTCACTTCTTCCACAAAATCATCTCAGCTGGCCCCAGTCCACATGTTAGTGCCATGAAGACCGCCTCCCATACTTTATCCATCCCATCCCTGAGTAAGTTAGTCAGCACTTGGGGCTGATTCCATGCTGGATATGAGCCGACAGTGGACATAAAAAGCTCTAGAAACCTGGAAGCACTCCACTCACAAAACTGTAATGATGATGTGACACGATGTGACATCCTAGCCCTAGGCGCTGGATTTGAAGTCTGAAGACCTGGGTTCAGATCCCTGTTCTACAACTTCCAACTTCCCCGTGACTTGGCGTGTCACTAACTATGGAGGCTCAGAGGCCTCGTATGCAAAATGGGAATAACGCTAACAGCTCCGCGGGGCTAAGATAAAAGGCAGATGCTATCCCCGGTGGGAAATACTTTGCAAACTATAAACCCAAATCAAGTGCAGCGTCCACTGCCCAGCAACCCCCTGTCCACCCCCACCACCCCCACCAGGAGTTCCTGTCCATACTTGAGTCAGGTGGGAGGTCAAATGAAATCTGTGAGTCCCCTTCCTACAAAAATGCTCATGTATGCCAGCTTTGCAAACACTTTCGGGACCTAAGGACCCGGCCAAGGGAAGGGACTAAACTGAAGTGCACTGGAAAGCCCCCAGGCCTGCCACTTCTCACAAATATATGCCCTCATCCAGATTCCTGGATGCCGAAGATGAAAGATAGGGCAGGGAAGGGCAGTCTCAAAGGAAAGGAAGTTCAAGACTAAGAGAGGGCTTCCAGAGCCTTTCCCAGAACCAGAGGAAATAGAGAAGATGTAGCATTCTCTCTGGCAAGTAAGAACCCCGCTTTTTCCAGAAGGCGCAGAAAAAGAAGATTGAACGAGGTATCAAAATCTGGAATTTCTTGTCCAACTCTGCCAAGGGCTCCTGGTGACTTTGGGCACGTCATTTCACCTCGCTAGGTTTCGGGGCCTTCACACAGAGATCAGCTTATTAGGAGGGCCCGTCCCAGCTCTGGGTGCCTAGGATCCGAAGACCTATCTGTTTCCCCCCTGTTCTGAATCACAGCTTTGGCCTGGGTTTAAATCAGAAATTAGAGGCAGAGGTCTTAGCCAGCATGGTGATAATTCAGGGAGAAGGCCCCCATCACAGCGCTGTTCTAAATTGTGTGCAGGATGAGGCAGGAGGGCAGGAGAGTAAAGCCTGAATGTGAACAACTGAGCTCAGGTGACCGTGAGTCGGCCGTGAGGCTGAGAGGTAGAGGATCCCCCCCCCCAAAAGAGCATCGAAAGAAGCCGCCACGTTTCTCGGGTAAGCTATGCAGAAATGCCACCACATTTGGAAAATGCCCAAAAACTGCGATTTGCCCGTCTGTTTGAGCCTCCTGTTCTCTCTCTGGGCTCAGGATTCTCTCTCCATCCCACCTACCACCTCCTGCTTCCTCCTTCATCATCTGAACTGCAAACAACAGAACCTTAAAACAAGGGCAGTGAACCCCAAAACCGAGATGAAACTGTGGAGGACAGTGTCAGGGACCCCAGAAGCGAGGTGGGGAACGAACAGATACGAAGCAGACTCACATTAAAACATCTACACAGACCTGTAAGACAGCAACTACTAAACCCAGGAAGGGCCTGAGTGAGACCTTGACCAAAGTCACAGCGCATCACTGAAGATAGCCTACCCCAGCCCATCACAGCCCGGCAGAGCTGGGGCAGGACCAGGGAGAAGAACTTGTCAGCTCCTCACTGCCCAGCAGAGTAATCTGTTGGTTGACTTTAGGGTCATTTCCCACTAGCTGCCTAACGTCCACCTCAGGACATACCTCCAGGAGGCCCACCTGGGAGGTTACAAAAAGCCCGAAGTCCAGGGTAACAAGGGACAGAAAGCCCTTCTTCCTCTGTTGCTCCCTCCTGCTTTTGCTCTAGAATTGGAACTGGCATCAGGAGTCACTTCCAACCAACATATGTGAAGTTGACTAAGTCCCAGGGTGAGTGCTCTAAAGTATTTATGATTTGTTCTCTCCCGTAGGCTGTGAATCACTCGTTTTATTGCATTACAACTTAGCTGTTTCTACTATACTATCTTTGTGTGCCCCAAACAGAGTACAGTATCTAGCCCAAGGTAGGTGCTCAATAAACATATGCTGGACTTAAAATCCTACATTTATCTCCACAGATAGAATATGTTTTTGGCAGGCAGGGACTGTATGTTCAACTTCCTTTGCATGCACTTGAAGATACAGAAACATGGAGGTGCTCAGTCTATGTTTGTGAATGAGCGGTTGATTAGTTGGCCAAACCTGGTAACTCTCCAGGCTGGGTCTGAGAACCTTCCTGTACACGAACTCTTCCAAGTACCTACAGGCATGTGGGAGCTCTTTGCTCTTTTCAGGACTTCCCTATCCCTGGGGATGCAGGGGGCAGGGAATAGTATCACCTGGGATGAACCCTGGGCTTCTCAGGGATCTACACGTTAAACCAATGGTTTTGAAATCAGTACCTAAAGAATAAACGTTGGGCTCAATAAGGACACTGGATCCATGAACAACACACCCAAACACACCCATACGAATACAGACATGCGTTGCATAAACATGTTTGCCATATGTATTTATTATATGCAGGTGTGATTCTGGTATAATGGATGTATCAAAGCTGATAACCTTTCACCATTAGCAAATTATCAGATGCGTAATAACCAGCAATGCAGACTTCTGCCTTTAATGACTATTCTCATGAGGTCTGGTGGCAAATAAATAGTGTTTTGACAAAGAATAAATACCACTATAATTTACCCCCTTTCTGAGGCTCAGGACTTCCTGGGGAGCCAAGACCTACTCTCAAAAAAACCTCAAACACAGACACCAAAAAAATGACCATTATTTAAATTAAAAGCCATAGGCCGTGAAGAGAAATTACAGGATCACAGAGAGGGGGGAAAAGTAGCCCTTCCCCACTGAGGGGCCCTGGGGGACTCATGGCACTTTTTGAGCCTCAGTGTGGTCACCTGTAAAATGGGGTTACTACCCGCCTACATCACAGGACCCTGCTAAGAAACTGTGATGATTCAAGGGTAGGGGGAAACGCTCTGTAAAGTCAAACAAACACGCTATTTACAGCAATCTGTTAATCACCGATGACACCTTACCCCAGAATGCGCTACAAAATTACTGCCTACCAGCGTACATTATCTAGGACAGTCACTTGACACAGCAGAGGAGATGATCTGTGTGTAAATCGAATCCTGTTTCAAATACTCAAAGGGAGTTTCCTCAGGCAACCCGAGTGCGTCCTGTGGGGGGACTGCACCGCTAACGTTCGTTCGGTGCATTCTGTTCCTGTACAATTGGGTTTTCTTGAAAGCCTGGCAATTTCCTCGCGCTGGCTGAGCATGCTCGAAGCCGGGATTCCTGAGGTTTTCGGCTCAGACCCCGGGCCGGGCAGGAGGAACCGGGCCCGGACAGCCCGCGGCCCCTCCCCGTGCTCTGGGCGGCTCCTTCCTCTCTCCTCCAGCTTCGGCGGCGGCGCTCGTGCTGTGTCACTTTCGCCCTCCTGAGACTCCAGCCGCCGCGGGGCCCGCAGCTCCACCGGCTTCTTCCCAGGGTGCGCCCGCCCCTAGCCCAGGAGATAATCCCCCCGGCCTCAGGGACCCAGAAAGCGACGGCGGCGGAGGCGGGCGGGCAAGCAGGGCAGCCGGGTAGCAGCGCAGGCAGCAGCGCCCGGCTGGGCCGGGGCCAGGGCCGGGGCCGGGCGGGCAGGGCAACCTCCGGCCCCCACGGTCTCCAGGACGAAAAACTGGAAGGGGGTGCGCAGAGCGCGCTCGTTCTGTCCGGGGCCCGCGAGGCAGAGGCGGGCGCGCGCGCACGCGCACCCACAGAGCGCCCCGGAGCAAGGGTCAACCCGAGCGTGTTGGGAGGGTCGGGGGCGGCGACACGCGCGCGCCCGCGGCCCCTCCCAGCCCTGCACCCCACCGGCCGAGCAGGCTGCCAGCCCGGCGGGTCAGGGGGCGTCGGGGACGCGGAGGGACGCAAGGCTTGTCTCCCGCGCCACCGCGCGCCCGGAACTCCCTCGCCAACCCCGCACACACGCAACTGCAGGGGCTCCCGGGTCGTACAGCCGCAGGACCCCCTGTCCAAGTAACCTGGCGCGCGCGTGCGCGGACACACACGACCAGGAGCCCAACTGGGACCACGAGGGGGCTGGCGGGACGATTCACCGGGTAGTCGGGCCCACGCGTGTCCCCACTACACCGCGGTCTGTCCCCCCCCCCACGCCCCGCCCCCCCATACGTGCCAGAGCGGTGTGTACACACACAAACAGCTGGGCGGGGGAGGCGACGCCTCGCTCCTCCGGTAGGGACACACAGGCCGCCGCCAGCCATCCCTCCCCTTTACACGCCGCACCCCCTCCCGGCTCACACCTGCCCCCCAGTCTCAACCCCGAAAACTCTACGAAACCCAAGAGCCAACGCCGACCCCCAATTGTCTTTTAACGTCAGTGGAAAGACATAACCCAAGTCACACCCGCCGTCCCCGGGCCGCCTCCTCCAGATGCACCTAGGCTGGGGCCCGCGGCCCTTGGGGGGGGGGGGGGAGGGCAGACCTCGGTCGCCGCAGACCGAACCGCCGCCCCCCGTCCTCCCTGCCCCCACGACCCGCGACGCGTCCAGGACAGTCACCTGCTCCTCGTCCTGAAGAGCCCGAGCCGGAGCCCACGCCGCGGCCGTTCGGGTCACTCGCCACCGCGAGCTGGCTTTTCAGAGCCTGTCAACTTAACCCCCGCTCCGCCTGAAGGATCTATTCCCCAGGCCCAATCACACCGTGGCGACAGGAATAATAACAAAAAGCCAACAGAATCACCACCGTAGGGAATGTCCAAAGCTGCAACCGCAATGGCTCCACCGATTCGGGTTCCTCATCTGCTCCCATCCCCCGCGCCCCCCGCGGCCCGCGGGCTCACCGGGGACGGAGGGAGGGTGCCGCCTGTCTAGACGACAGACATCCCCGCGCTCGCGGTGACGGGCGCGCACACACCCTCGCACGGCCGCTGCCACAGACACAATCAGTCACCGCGGGAGGGAGGGGCTGCGTGGAGACACTCTCTCGGGGTCCCTCCGGCAGCCGCCAGCGCAGCAGCCTCCGGCCGGGAGTCGCCACGCAGGGCCGCGCTCCCTACCTCGCCGGAGCGCGGTCAGAACAGCTGCAAGTTTGGCTGGTACTAAAGCAACTGCTTGATGCAGCAAATGCGGGCTTCAAAACAAAAGGGAGAGCAATCACGCTCGCTTTCTTCCTCCCCCCGGCTCGGAACCCGGCACATGACAGCGGCTACACCGCGCGGCTCGAGCGCCAGCCGGGCTCCGGCCATGCGCCCCCGAGAGCCCCCTCCTCCCGGGAGCCCCAGGGCTACGACTCCCCACTCGGGCCGGGAGCCCTGAGGGGAAGGGGCGAACCTGGGGAGGGGGCGCGACCGTGGAGTGCGGTCCGCGACACAGAAGGGGTCTGAGCATGGGCGCAGACGCCCGGCGGCCGGGGGCGCAGGGAGGGGGAAGGGGGTTAATTGTTTGGGGCGGTTTTCTCGGATTTATCTATCAGCACGCGCACGTCACGCAGCCCTCCTGGCGGGTCCCCGAATCGATCCGCAGGCTGTACTGACTAAAAGAGGGGGGCGGGCGGGGGGATGCTCACCTCGGGGTTCCTCCGGCCGCCGCTCCGAGCCCGTGTCGGGGGTGGGGGAAGGGGACAGGGAAGGGGAAGGGAGGGAGGAGGCTCGAGAGAGCCTACTCCTGCCTCGAGTTCCGCGCGTCCCGGCAGCGGAGGGGATCCGGCGCCCCAGCGCACAAGCCCAACCGAGAGGGGAGGGAGGGAGGGAAGGGAAAGAGGGAGGGAGGGGCGGGTGGGGGGGAGGGAGTAGAGGAAGGAAAAAAAAAAAAAAAAAAAACGATCCCTGCTCTGACACAGGGAAAGAGAATGTAGGAGAGTGACGTCCCGGCCCCTCCCTCCCCTCCGGCCACGTGCAAAGACTTGAAAGGAAAGAGGGCGGCGGGAGGCCTGCTGGGTAATGTAGTTCGCCTTTCTTTCCCGGGATGGCGGGCCCTGGAGAGCGGGGCGCCGCCGGGACCCCGGGGATGCCGCCGAGACAGCCGAGACAGTCCAGCCTGGCTTCGCCGAAACCCGCCGGCCAACGCTCTCACCCCGCGACGGCGGCGCGGCCCTGAGTGGGGACCTCTGTGTTGGGGGAACGGGGGGCTTAGGCGCGGTCCAAGCTTACAGGGAGACGTTTGGTTTCGGGGGCAGGAACGCTTTAAAGAAGAGGACTTCCGCACTAAAAGTGCAAAGTCTGTCCTAATGGCAGATAAAAGGAAGCTTTGTGTATACACTGGGCGGTCCAAGCGGCGTTATTAATGCTGCGTTCAGTGCTAACGTCTGTTATTGAGATGCATATGTTATAATTAACATTTGAACATCTCTGTGGCAGGGGCGGGATGTTGTAATTAGATATGCACTTTGCAACCGATTAATTTTCCATTGGCCATGCTAAGGGTTGCGATGGGGAACCTGGTGGCTGGGGGAATTCAGTGCAGTGGGTAATTCAGTAATCACTTAACCAAATCACCAGTGCTTTCTAAGAACCTACTATGTGCCAGGCACCGAGATTGGGACAGAGAGGCCTTCATGAGAAATACACGATGCTGTACACTCCTCCAGGCAAGGAGCTTATAAACTCATCTGAGGAACTGTGACACAGTATAATGCAGTGGAAATCCATTTATTAATTCATATAACATTTGGTGAGCACTTTCCACAGGTGGGACATGTCTGGGAATGCCAAGACAAGTAAGACCCTTAGTCCCTGCCCTCAAGGAGCTCAAAGTCTAGTGTAAGGACCACAGTCAATGAAAGTATAGGGAATAAGACGATACTTAGCGTAGGGATAAGCATAAAGTGCTAGGGAACCCTCAGCAGGAGCCCACAACCGGGATCAAGGGTGGATGGGGGGTAGGAGAAGGCTTCCTGGAGGTTTTAAACAAAGGCAGAGGCAGGGGTAGGCATCTGAGAAAAGCTACACGGGTACAAAGGTCCCAGATGAGAGAGAAAAAAAGCAAATTCTGAAAGTCCCAGCAGTTTGGCAAGGCAGAGAGGACAGATTGATGGGAGGAGGAGAGGGCCGGAATGGCGGGTAAGTCTAGAGGGCAGAAGGAGCCTGGGATGGCTTCTCACTGGAGGTGAGGCTTGAAGCAGGCCTTGAAAGGATGAGTGAGATTTCGTTTTGAGTAGAGAGCATGTCTTCCAAGCTTCAGGCTCAGCATGAGTCAAGTTATGGAAGGAAAGCAAAGCACATCCACAGTGATGCCCTGCAGAGCAGCTCATCTGATCCTTGTACCAAAGGGTATGGGGGCGTGTCCTCCTCTCCCTGCTAGGAGAAGACAGCAGGTGCACAGCCGCAGTTTGGTTAGCATCTGGGCACCAGTCCAGTACCCCCCTACCAAAGGGGAACATGTTTAGGCACACCTGACTCTTCCCCCGGTTTGTCCCTCTTGGCATCTACGCCTCATTGGTTCAAGCAGTGTGTTATTTTTATGCTTCAGCATCCGACTGATTTCCTAGGTTTACAAAACATGAAATAGTACAGGAGTCTACCCACTCAGCACTTTCCATTTGCCTACCTTTTGTTGTCAATGCTGCTTTGCTCCTTGCGTGTTATGCATGCCACCTGCAAAGAAACAAGAATGGAATGGTCTGGGTCTTGGCCTTGCCTTTGCATTAAATCACACCCCCAGAGGTGACAACAGGATCCAACCCCGGAGGTGAGGAGAGGCCGAGCAATGGTGCAGAACGCAAAACATCCGAGGAGAGTACACACCTCCGTTTGCCTGGGTGTGCCTGGCCCCAGAGGGCCAGTCGAGGACAACACAGACTCAAGAGTCAACTTGGCCCCTGGGTTTGAATTGCAGGCATGGCACTTCCTGGATCTGTGACCTTGGACAGCCTCCCTAGCCTCCAAATGGTGACCTTGGACAGTTGATTCAGCAACCATTCTTGGCCTTCTGAGAACCAATGGTGATCATGTGTTTAAGTTGAGACTGCCACTTAGCGAGTGCTCTGTGACAGCTGATTCCTTTCCTCATCCCAGGTGCTTTCTGCACCGGGAGAAGGATCCCTGAATTTTTCTTTCTGTGGAGTGAGGCCAGCAGAGCTGGTGCTGCAGCAAAGATTCCTGGGGGGGAGGGGGGGGGTGACTCATTTACATGTGTGAATAAGTTAGGTTTGTCTTCAAGGAACCTTCCCCCCTGGGTTCTAGTCCTCACCCCCCACTGGCCCAGCTCTCTTAACCCTCACCCCCCCACCCTGCTGCCCAAGGTCCCCCTGTAATGTGTCACCCCACCCAAGGTGCCTTCTGTGGGCAGTGTGCTGGGCTCCCGCACCGCTTCTCCCCTGCCTATCCACGCTTGCCCCCTGTTCCCCGGGTCACCTGAGCCTGGGTCTCTCTTTACCTCCAGTCTGATGAACATTCCTTCATGTAGGATAAGATAGCCTTTTATTTGCTCCTGCAGCAGCTACGGGTTTGTCTTCTTATGGAGAGCTCTCTGAAAGGGCCTCTGATGGTGGAGATTCTGGGCCCGAATGGGGGTCTCTGCGAGGAAGATACTGTGGGACCCTCAGACCCACGTTTCCCAGAATGGGAGGCCTAGGGCTTACGTGGTCCTCACCCGGCGTCCTTCCTTCTCTGCTCTGTAGCTGATCTTATGCCCAGCCTGCAGGCTTAGGTCAGAGCTGCTGCTGGGGGCAGAGTTCACGAATGGGTGCTGGAATGGGTTTTATTGCAGCAGATCTGAGTTGCCAAGAAGTTGCCTTTGTTTGACTTGTCACCACATAGCCTACACCTTACGAGTCAGAATGATTCTGTTTTAAGCAGTTGCTTTTCCTAATTCACATTTGCTTAAGGTGCTAGCAAAAAGCAATAGCCTCCTTTCTTCTCATTCCTACTCCTTGCCTACTCACCTTTCCTCTATCGGTCAATACATTGACTGGAAGACCCAGTGGGTGCCCACCAGAGTGCAGGGTGGGGGTGAGAGGTTACCTGCCTTCAGAAGCTGAGGAGCCCAGCCTGGCACCCACGTGATATCGGGGAAAATGACAACGTGCTACGCTGCACGAGGGTGATTTTAAATGAGCAAGGCTTCCGTGGGCTGGCATGGTCAGAGGAGGCGTCCGGGAGGAAAGCGGGCCTGGCAGGGAGGAGGTCAGCAGTGGCCCAAATCCCTGTTGCGGAGCATCGGCCTGGGAGATGCTGCAGAAGATATGTCTTTAGGTGGAAACTAGACTAGGTTCATCGTGTGTCAGGGTGACGGCCACTGGCCCCGCAGAAGGAAGGAAGTTAGCCGCCTAGTGCCTGTGCTCTGTTACTGTGGTGTTGGCCTGCAGAGATAATGACTTGATGGAACCGGGTTATGTTTCACCCACGCCTCTCACCTCAGCTTCCACGACACAACCCCAAGGCCCAACGTCTGAAAGGCAGATGGAAAGTGATCCCCTAGGGCTGGAGTTAGCGGTGGGAGAGTATCAGTAGGGAACGACTGAGCTCATAAAAAGCAGAATGCTAAATAAGAACTAAATCGAGGGGTACTTATGGGGAGCATGCCATGTGTAAGGCATGGCAAGGAGCACAGTGTGACCCTATCCGGCTGGGTGACGTTCCTCTCCCCTGAGCCTACTTGCCACCCCTGTAACATGGGAAGGCTGGACTCCACCATCTCCCAGGTTATTTCCACACCTGAAGTGGTACCTTCAAGAAGTTTGCAGTCCAGCTTGTAAAAGCAGCTGTAAAGTAAAAAAGGATGCATTTCCAGCTGTTTAATCCCAGCAGGACAGGAGGCGTTTGTCGCATCCGTTACACAAAGCCCTGAACCCCGTGAGGGAGCGTAAGACAAGTAGATCTTGTTTTACAAGATTCAGGGACAGTACAGAAAGCCCAAGAGTAGTCCGGCATTCCTCAAGCCCCTCAGGGTTCAAGGTCAGACCTCACAGGCATGAGTTCCTTATCCACATGGTGGCCTCGTGCATGATGACGACCTGGGCAGAGATATACCCCTACATCTCTGCAAGAAATAAGTTTCATTGTCAGGCTACCCTCTGGAAAAACCATGCCATACTTATCCTGGGAGGGTCAGCCAGGCTTCTTGGATCAAAGGGACACACTGGATCCAAGGGACCGCAGGCCTGGATTTAAGTGGCCCAGGCTCCAGGGGATGAACTGAGACAATCAGATTCCGTCTTGCAAGAGTCTGCAGGAAGAGGCTGAGAGACCTTTGTTCATTGGGTTCCCCCTTCTTTTCCCACGTATAGCCTTGGTGGGTCAGGTGCAAAATGAGTAAGCAGGGGTTGGTGGAGCGGGGAAGAGAGAGACAGATGCCTAGCATTACCAGAATCAGTTCCTGGTTTTCTGATTCACAGTCTATTATACCTCTGTCAGATTCCTGATGCCTCTGTATCCTTCTAGTAATCCCCTTTCATTTGTGCTAGGTTGAGTGGGTTTCTGATCTTCTTAATCCAAAGACCCACATCTAGAACAGTCCGAGAGCGCGGATCTGAGTTTTGGCCAATGTGATCCCTGTCACTCACTGGGAATGCCCCCTCCTGAAGATGCCCTTCCCTTTTCTAGCCTAGATGGCTCCCTCTTCAACTACTTTATAATTCCGGTCTCCTAAATCTTATTCTGAAATGTCTGAAGACTAGTTCGGCCCTGAACCTTCCATGGTCCCTGACTCCCCCTTTTCAAAGCGATAGCCAATGTATTCATGGAGTAATTACTATCGGCCAGGCAACAAGAAGCATTTTACCTCATTTCTTCGACAAGGCGACTTTTACAGTGGAAGGAACGGAGGACGAGTGACATCATTTGCGGGGGGTAAGGGGGGGGGGCATACAGCCAGCAGGTGGGTGGTCCAGGCAGGGCTGTGGACCTCAGAGCCAAGGAGATTAGTCACAGCCCCTCATCCGGAACACCTGGATCCACCTTCTCTAAGTCTCCAGCAAACACCTCTTCTCCAGTTGTAGGAAACGTCATCCTTCCTCACCGCTGCATTTATAATGAGTGGTATTCTTTTTCTTTTAAACTGAGACTTCGGACCTGTGTGTGCATTTGTTCGTGTACATCTGATGCCCCAAATGATTCTATGCCATAGAAGAATGGTCTCTGTTCATACACCTCCTCAGTCAAAAGATATTTTTTCGTCTGTAATATATGTTTGTCAGTTATCTAGCTAACTGGCTATTATATTTACTAAAATAGACTCTTGAAATTTAAATAAGTAATTTAACATAAAATTAAAGTATTTGTTTGTTTATTTATTTATTGAGAGAGAGAGAGAGAGAGAGAGAGAAAATCCCAAGCAGGTTCTGTGCTGTCAGCATGGAAACTGATGCAGGGCTCGATTCCACGAACCTCAAGATCATGACCTGAGCCGAAACCAAGAGTTGGATGCTTCACTGACTGAGCCACCCAGGCGCCCCTTAAGTTTTTAATTTTAATTCCAGTATAGTTAACATGCAGTGTTATATTAGTTTCAGGTGTTCAATATAGTGATTCAACAATTGTACACGTTACTCAGTGTAATGTATAAGTGGGCTCTTAATCCCCCCCACCCACTTCCCCATAAAGATGAAATAGATATTTTTAAGTAATAAAATTTTTTATGAGTTAATGGTTCAAAAGTCTTTTTGCTCTTAGGGAAGATTATATATTTTTTGCCTATATTTAATATAAAAGCCAATATCAATAAATTTCACAATACTTTCTTCTGGCACCCCAGTGGCTCATTTCAGGACACATATCATATCTTGGATTTTAAATGTTTGTCACGTTTCCCAATTTGTTAGTAATAAAATGATTGCAGCAAACAATGAAGATACAGCCAGTTAAATCTGAATTCCTTCCTTGACTTATTTATTACCCCAGTAGTTTTTATATTTCGTCTTTTAAACAGTTGATTTGCTATGTATAATTATAATAGTTGAGACAGCACTGCTTATGCACGTTCACATCCAGCTTTAGCCACTTAATAACATTTAAAACACACATTTTCTGTGTTATTAAAAAGTCTTTATAGGCACCGCTTGAAAAATAACTTAAATGGCCTTTTTTTTTTTTAAACCCAAGTGTTTATTTAATGCTTATAAAGTGTTTGCTCTAAGTTAGGGATCGTGGATGGCAATCACAGACAATAATGTGCATTAAACTAGGCTTACGGGATCCCACAGTTTAGTTCAGAAAGAAAGACACACTTTAGACAGAAATGGTAGTATAATTTTAACACTTGAGACACGCCAGGTATACGATACAGATGGAATGATTGTTCATGGAAAGGGATGTCTTCACAGCCGGAGTGTCAGGGGAGGTTTCCCAGCTGTGGGACCTGAGTCTGCCTTTGAGGCCTGAGTGTGATTTGCATGAGAAGCGTGTGGGAAGGGCAGACAGCATGGGGTTCATACATGGAAATGAGCAAGAGGAGGGCAGAAGTGAGCAAAGGGAAGGAGGAGGGAGAAGGTCCAGGAGGTTAGTAATGTGGAGCTGCTTTGAGCCTGGACCCGGGAGGCAGACAGACCAGAGTGGGAATGTGGCTGCCACCTTTTATAGTCAGGTGACAGCCTTGGACAACTCCAGGGCTCTGAACTTCTGTGTCCTCTACAAAATGGGGAAATAGGGACGCCTGGGTGGCTCAATCGGTTAAGCGTCCGACTTCAGCTCAAGTCATGATCTCACCGTTTGTGAGTTCCAGCCCTGCGTCAGGCTCTGTGCTGACCGCTCGGAGCCTGGAGCCTGCTTTGGATTCTGTATCTCCCTCTCTCTCTGCCCCTCCTCCACTGTGCGTATGCTCTCCCTCTCCCTCCCTCTCTCTCTCTCTCTCTCTCTCTCAAAAACAAGTAAACAGTTTTAAAAAATTTACAAAATGGGGAAATAATAGTGCCTACCTTGGTACCTTGTTATGAGGATTAAGTGAGATCATGTATACAAAGCACTTTGCACATCATAAGGGCTCAATGAAATATAGGTTTTATTTTTTGTTTATTATTGGTGTTTTTGTTGTTATACTGGGATAGGCTGTGTGGGATGTGGGATGAAAATGGGATCAATTTGGACTTTATTCTATGACCCTCAGCAGTGCAGTTAGATTTGGGGTTTTTTAATGTTTATTTATTTTTGAGAAAGAGAGAGAGACAGAGTGCAAGTGGGTGAGGGGCAGAGAGAGAGGGAGACACAGAATCCGAAGCAGGCTCCAGGCTCTGAGTTGTCAGCACAGAGCCGGATGGGGTGGGGGGCGGGGGGCAGAACTCAGGAACCGGTGAGATCAGGACTTGAGCCAAAGTCGGACGCTTAATCGACTGAGCTACCCAGGCATCCCATGTCAGATTTTGTTTTTAAGTGGAGGGTGCCCCAGACCCTGGGTTTCCTTCTGGCTTGAGCCACGAACCCAGTAATCCTCACTTCACTGTCGGTAGAGCCGGGGAATAAGGAGTAGTCTTCTGGATGCCCTAGAAGCAGACATTCTGTTCCTCTCTCACCCATGTGGAGACACAAGTGCCCACTCCCCACCTCTTTTTCTGTTTTGAAAAAATTGATGATTAAATTTGTTTATACTCCACTCTTTCCAGAAAGGATTTGAGACAGCTTTTTAAATTCTAAAATATACCTAATACACGAAAATAGGAGTTTACACAAAAGACACCTTATGAGATGATTATCCCTCTTACAAAAGGAGTAACCATAGTTTCTTTAAATAGAGCTCATCTGGTGCATCTGACATCAGATCTCATTGACAAATTGTGCTTTGCCAGCAACTTTTCTGGAATGCATCTATGGTTATTAGTGTGGTTCGCAGCGTTATTGGCTATGACCACCTTCCCAGGCGTTGGCTGATTTTGATCAAGTTCGATACTTGAATAAAGAGCGTAAGACACCCTTCGATTTATTTTGTTCCATCTTAAGCCCAAATAGGGACTCTGCTGAAGTTTTAAAAGAACTTCTGTAAAATCTAAAATGGACAGAGCTAAGCAATGGAATTGAATCTGGTCTAGAGATCACTGGACTGCCAGTTCATCAGGGAAGCCTGCCTGGAGGAGGTAGCGGAGGAAGCTTCCAGAAAAACAGGGAAAGGTGCCATTTGGCTGACATTGAATTGGAGGCCATCCCAGGGGAAGGGAGCTATATGGGGAGATGTTGGGGATGCCCTTCTCCCTGCAGGGTTGGCCAGTCTGGAACCTCAGATGGGCCACAGAAGAAAGAGGAGCCGACTGGGGACAGTTGGCCTGTCCCCCATCCTGGAAAACAATTTTGGTCTGACACAGAGATAAGAGGTGAAATGTTCCTTTTCTGCAATACTTTATTTCAGGCCTTATCAAACATACCTTTTCAGCGGGCATGTTGCCATGGCAACCTTGTAGTCACTGGAGGGCATCTGTAATTGGTAGAAAATGGCATTAATTTAGTGAGGTGTTCTTTTTTTTTTTTTTTTCCCTGGGAGGAGTTTTAGTTTTAGGCTACTTAAAGTACTCAGATGTAATATTTTTGCCTGAGCAGACTAATAATCACCTTGTAATTTAATTACTCAGCGAGCACTAGTGAACCCTTCTTTTGCTCTCGATTGAGTTGTAATTTTTGAATCCCAGCCTCTTGGGCAGGGCCTAGCTCTGGAAGCTATAGTTACCCAGATACAGGTCTTAACCTATGCTGTGCTTCATGAAGCCACTGGGCCGTGGAATTAGCTTCAAGGATACTTGCAAAATGCAAGCAGGTCAGCTATGGCAGGCATTCATTTCCCCGAAAGAACATTCCAGGTTGTCCTCGTGGTCCGCTTCTCCATTCCCTACTTTCTCCTCCCACCCGATATATCCCCATTTCCTAGCTATAGAAAACCCCCAAGTATGGAATTACAGGGGTTTTCTCCTCCACTTTTTAAATTAAAAAAAAAAATTGTTTTAATGTTTATTTATTTTTGAGAGAGAGAGACAGAGAATGAGCAGGGGAGGGGCAGAGAGAGGGAGACAGAAAATCTGAAGCAGGGTCCAGGCTCTGAGCTGTTAGCACAGCATCTGATGCAGGATTCGAGCCCACGAACAGCACGATCATGACCTGGCTTGAAGTCGGACGCTCAACCAGCTGAGCCACCTAGGCACCCCCATTTTTTTTTAGCTTTTAAAAATGATAGTAAAATACATACAACATAAAATGTACCATCTTAACTGTTTTTATATGTAAAATTCAGTGACACTAAGTACATTCACGTTGTTGTGTGGCCACTATCCATCCTTAGAACTCTTCATTTTGCCAAATGGAAACTCTATACCCATGAAATAAGAACTCCTCATCCCTTCCTCCTCCCCCCCCCCCGCCCCCCAACCTCTGGTAATCACCATTCCGCTATCTCCATGAATTTAACTACTCCATAGGACTCACATAAGTGGAAACCTACAGTGTTCGTCCTTTTATGACTGGCTTATTTCACTTGTTGTGGCATTCATTCATTCAAGGTTCATTCATGTTGCAACCTATGCAGAATTTTCTTCCTTTTTAAAGGTGAATAATATTCCATTGTGTGTATATACTACATTTTGCTTATCCATTCATACAGTGATGGACAGTTGGATTGCTTCCACCTTTTGGCTCTTGTGAATAGCTCTGTGATGAGCACGGATGTACAAATAATCTCTTCGAGTCCTTGCTTTCAATTCATTGGGGCATATACCCAGAAGTGGGATTGCTGGATCCTATGGTGATTCTATTTTTAGTTTTTTGAGGGCCGACCATACCATTTGTTATGGTCGCTGCACCATTTGACTTTCCCACCAACAATGCATAAGGATTCCAATTTCTCCACATTCTTGCCAACATTTATTAAAAAACACTTGCCGTTTGGGGTACCTGTGTGGCTCAGTCAGTTAAGCATCTGATTTTGGCTCAGGTCATGATCTCATGCTTTGTGAGTTCAATCCCTGGGATGGGCTTGCATCAGATCTTCTGCCCCCCACTCTCTCTGCCCACCCTGTCTCTGACTCCCCTCTCTGACTCACCCTGACTCTCGCATGCTCTATCTCTCTCAAAACTGAATAAACGTTAAAAAAAATTTTTTTTTAACGTTTGCTGTTTTTTTTTTCTCTTTGATAGTGGCCATCCTAATGGGTGTGAGGTGATCACAGTTATCTTTGAAGGAGAGGGCCTATCTAATGCCACCATTTAACAACACGTCTACTAACAGCAATTATAATAGCTGACAGTGACTGAACACACTGTATGTGGTCAGTACTCATATTTGGTATTAGGGCTCTCCAGAGAAAGAGAACCAATTGTGTGTGTGTGCGTGCGCGCGCGTGTGTGTGTGTGTGTGTGTGTGTGTATACACACATATATATACACATACATATAGACACACATATAAATACATACACAGAGAGAATATACATATGTAAAGACACATACATATATGTACATATATGTACTATATATATATGATATACACATACACATACAGTGGGAGAGAGACAAAGAGATTTATTATAGGAATTGGCTCACACAATTATAGAGACTGAGAAGTCCCAGGATCTGTCCTCTACAAGCTGGAGACCCAGGAAACCCAGTGGTGTAATTCAGTCCAAGTCTGAAGGCCTGAGAGGCAGGAACAATGATGTTCAAGGGCAGAGAATGATGGACGTCCAAGCTCAAGCAGAGACAGAATTCTCCATTCCTCTGCCTTTTTATTCTCTTCAAGCCCTTAGAAGATTGGATCATGCCCTCCCACATTGGTGAGGATCACTTTCTACTCAGTCTACTAAATCAAATGCTACTATTTTCTGGGGACCTCCTTACAGGCACACCTGGAAGTAATGTTTCACCAGCTCTCTGAGCGTCCCTTAGCCAAGTGGAGTCGACACACAAAATTAACCATCACAGCAGTCTATGTTACTTATCTCATTTGATTCTTACCCTAGCTCTATCACTCCCATTTTACAGACGAAGAAACTGAGACCCAGAGAGGTTCTATAATTGATGATTTGCCCAAGCCCATATAAGCGAGTCATTATTATATACCACTGAAGGTGGACATTGAAGGAGGTTATAAGATTCCTCAACACCAAACAAGATCTGCTTCTGGAGGGACAAGACAACCTCCAGTAATGCAGTTCTTTTCATATATTTCTAAAATTTAGTGCCTTTCCTGGCGACGCCAACAGACAACAATGAAGACAATAATGAAAATAAATGTGAAAGAGAAAAAAGGAATTGAATACAACCAAATGTTCAGCTATACTCTCCATATGTAAAAAAAAAACCCTCAATATTTGAACATCTCATGTTCATAGAGAGCTAAATTAGAGGGGGATTATTCATATAGTGGAATTATTTGCTTTATAGAAAGACTCACTGAATTATCCTCTTCTGTGACAAGTTTTTCCCATTCACTTAAGACAGGAATTAATGTATAACAATGTGATGTATATATAGCTCCCCCAGAACACAACTATTGCACAGCACGAAGCCAAATCAAGTTGCTAAAATGATTTTGATTACTGGGTAATCATAGTGGGGAGTATTTGCTCACTTCAGCATTTGAGGATTCCAACTACAAAAAGATTTGTAGACTCAACTATTAAACCACTATCCTTAATCTTGGTGACATTGTGAAGGACCAGAGAAAAGCCAAAAGACATGTGGAATGGCTTATTAAGCAAATGGTTTGTAAGCACCCACCAGAAGAAGGAATCACTTGAAAACTCCTTAACAAGACAGAAATAACAAGCCAAGACAAGCTGGAATCTTTTCTTGTATTGCTAATGCTAGGAGAGAGCTAGAAGAAGAGAGAACCACGGATTTGTTATGCACTTGGCAGTCTCTCCTGACCTTCTCGTGAAAAAGAAGGAGAAATGTCAGTGGAAAATAACACATGGCTAGATGAGCAGTTACTACTGGCTTTTTTGGCTGAGATGACACCTTGTGTGCTGGTAGAAGCTTTCTGTCCAGGTAATCAGCACTCAGCAGGCACCTTCCCGGTATATCAGTGAGGAATTGCATTCAGCTGCGAATAACAGCGACCCAAATTACAGCGGTCTCAGAAATGATAGGGATGTTTCTCTCACATTAAAAGAAAAAGTTGGTACAGCCACTTTGGAAGACAGTTTGGCAGCTTCTTACAGAACTAAACATACCCTTCCCATGTGATCGAGCAATCATGTTCCTTGGTATTTACCCAAAAGAACTGAAAACTTATGTCCACACAAAAACCCGCACATGGATGTTTATAGCAGCTTTATTCATAATTGGGAAAACTTGGAAGCCACCAAGATGTCCTTCAGGAGGTGAATGGATAAATAAACTGTGGTACATCCAGGCAATGGATGATCATTCAGCGCCAAAAAGAAATGAGCTATCGAGAAAGATAGGAAGAAACCTTAAATATATATTGTTCAGTGAAGGAAGCCGATCGGATAAGGCCAGATGATTCCAGCTATATGACATTCTGGAAAAGGCAAAGCTACAGGAAAACAATAAAAAGATCAATGGTTTCGGAGCATCTACCCATCCCTAAAGAGGGGTGGGGGGAGCTTTTAGGGCAGCGAAACTTCTCCATATGATGCTATAATAGCAGATGCAAGTCATTATATATATGTCAAAACCTATAGAATGTCCCCCTTCAAGGGTGAACTCTAATGTCAACGGTGAGTTTGAGTTAATAATAATAGAGAGATATCAGTTCATCAATTATAACAAATGCAAGATGTTACTAACAGGGGAAACTGCGGGGGAGGGCAGATATGGGAACTCTGTACTTCCTGCTTGATTCTTCTGTAAACCCCAAACGGCTCAAAAAGTAAAGTCTATTCATTTTTAAGAAGCAAGATTGAGAAACAAGAAACGTCCAGAATCAGGCAGTCTCATGCTGGAGTAGTAGCTCCACGTCGATCAGAGCCCCAGCTCTGCCCCCTCTTTACGCTCCACCTCCCAGAGTGCATGGCTTCTCCAAGTGCATCTCAAAGTTGGCTCGTGGTCACACAGTGGTCACTTGGGCTCTAGCCACCTGAATGTCACCTAACAGCAGGGGCATGGGAGGAAAGGCAAAGGGACAGACACCTGCTTCTCTGCCAAGTCAGTCCCTTAACATTATTTCCCAAAGAAGTACAGATTGCATATGAGATGATATTAGGGAATTATTGTTAATTCTGTGAGGCCCGATGCTGCTGTTGTGGTTATGTTGAGACAGAAAGCATTTCTTGGAGAGATATACTGAAGTATTTATAGGTGGAAATAATATAACCTCTGGCCTTTGCTTTAAAATAGTCTAGAAAAAGGGTGCCTGGGTGGCTCAGTCCGTTAAGGGTCTGCCTTCAGTTCAGGTCACGATCTCACGATTTGGTTTGTGGGTTCAAGCCCCACATTGGGATCTCTGCTGTCTTTGCAGAGAATAATCATAATTAAAAAAATAATAATCTAGAGTAAGAAAAAAAGACATGAGGATTGGAAGGATAAATGAAACAAGAATAGCAAAATGTTGATAGCTATAAACTATGCGCAGGGTGCAGGGCGGTTCTGATACTATTTTCTCTGGTTTTGTGCACGTTTATATTTGTTATTATAAAAAGTAAGAAAAGTATATATTTCTGCATACACTTCATTGGCCACCGCTATTTGCAAAGGAGTCGGGGAAATGGATTTTTACCTGGGCGTTGGTCCCACTCCACACACGAGTCCTGCTGTCGAGGAAGAAGGGAAGCATGGGCACTTGGTAGGCGACCAGCATGTTCTGCCACATCCACTAATAGCTAGTTGTTGAATGCTGCTGTGCTGGCATAGCCTTCAAATCAGATGGCACCCTGGTCACCAAGCCACACTTCCCCCCTGTTATTGCCAGGATAGCCTGTGGGTTAGACTCGCCAGTAGACTTAATCATGTCCTCGTTCTTACCACCTGGAATGTTCTTCCCTCAGCCATTTTTTTTCTTTCCCTCCACCCCATAGCGTTTCTGCCTTGCATCCCCTAGGACTCAACTCACGGGCCTCATCCTGAAGAAGCCATTAACAGCTTGCCTCCAAGCTGGATTAAAAGTGGATTAAATGCCCCCAAAAGTGGATTAAATGCCCTTCTGGGTTCCCACACATCTCTTGTGCTTACCACTACCGTAGGACCCAGCCCCTGAATTGTGACCTAAAATCTTATTTGTCCCCTAGGGCACCTGTGGGTCAGTCGGTTAAGCGTCCAATTCTTGATTTGGGCTCAGGTCAGGATCTCACGGTTCATGAGATCAAGCCCCACATCGGGCCCTGTGCTGACAGTGCAGAGCCTGCTTGGGATTCTCTCTCTCCCTCTCTCTCTGCCTCTCTCTCTCTCTTTCTCAAAACAAATAAACATTTCTAAAAAATCTTTTTTGTGCCCTTCCACCATTAAACTATAAGGTACCCATAGGACACGTGCTATGTCTTCTTTGCCTTAGGGTCTCCAACAGCCATCGAAATGCCTGGTACACGGTACAGAAAACTCGCGAACTGGGTCACAGCGGCCATCCTCGTAATGGCAACAATACAGCCAATCGTAGCAAGGAACTTTTCTCGAACATTGAGTATGTGAGAAACTTACTACATGCCTGATTGTTCACAGGACCTTTACGAGGTGGGCCTGCTAGTCGCATTTTATAAAGGAGGAAAGAAAGGCTTGGAGAGTTGATATTAGCTTGTGAGGTTTCCACGAGGTGGAGGCTGGGACGGAGCTCAGGGCTGTCTGCCTCCAGAGGCGAGCACAGAGCCTCCCTCTTGTCCCGTGGCGGTGCCATTCACTCCTGCAAGGTCTGCCTTGGTGCAGGCCACCCTCCCCCCCTCCCCGGGGACTGACATTGCCACGTGCCTGGTCGCGGGCCAAAGGCAGGTGAGCCCGTGGGTTCCTCTTCATCCTTTACAAGTCTGCTTGGGTTCCTTGCACTGGGCTCCCTAAAATACCCCCTGCAGATCCGTATGTGGCAGGGACAACACTGCCTTCTGATGATCCTCTGTGGGTCCTCCTTCCCCCAGGTTGCAAGTCTTAAGGCCATATACTTGCTTTATTCTTCTTTGTATGCCCAGCACCTCACATCACGCTGCCCAAAAGATATGTAGGTGCTCAATAAATAATAGTATTTCACTTTTATCTAGCATTTACCAGGAGCCAGGCGGCATGCTAAGAGCACTGCCTGCATTATGTCACTGAATCTTCCCCCAAATCCAAGGACCAAGGCACTAATATTAATTCAATTTTACAGATGAAGAAATTGAGGCTTGAAAAGGTGAAATTGTTTGCCCGACGTAAGCCAGAGAGTAAGCTGTAGAATTTGGACTCAACCTCCGGGCCTTAGGACTCCATAGTCTGAAACACTACAGGGTATTCCCTGCTCCAAATACTTGCGGGATGGAAGAATAAATGCTTTGCATGAGCTGTACGTGCATTTTCAAAAATTCAACATTTTCTGGTGGTGGCAAAAAAGGGAGTGAAATGAAGGCCAGAGGTTCAAACTTGGAAACAAGGAACTGTCTCCTTTTTCAATCCAGAAATATCCATCGCACTGGATTGATTGTGATCTCAGCACTGTGTTCGTAGCTGTGGGGAAGCGAAGCTAGCAGAGTAGATGGTGTGTTTCCGGCTCTCAGGGACTTGCTGGTGTGTCAGCAGAACGACAGCGACGCAGCAGAGAGAATAGCCTAAGACAGGCAGAGCCCGGGGAGCAGAACAGGCAGTTGGGGATGTTGAGAGAAAGCCCTAGAGGTCCCGGGGCAGGCGGCAATCAGAAAGTCCATGGAACACAGAGCGGTTTGGGACGAGAGCAGACCCTCCTCGCTTGGACTTTTCTATGGGTCTTGTCCAAAGCCCCCACAGAGATGGCCCGGAAGGCACCTCCCATGTGATACTGAATTTCCGCATCAACGCCCTCCATCTTTGTTTCTATAGCTGGGAATGGAAGTTGGGGTTCTCTGGCTGGGCCAGGGCAGGAAGAGAGGCTGTTCTCCAAGTCCCAAAGAGGTACTTCTGTTGCCCGGTGTCCCCATGACCTTCTGTGGTGTTTGGAGAAAGGAGGCTATGTGAGTGTCCCCATAATGGAGCCTTGAGGGCTGCTGGCTTTTGAAAACCCTCACCTCTCCATTCTCTCCCTGGGGAAGCCAGGGGATAATTGGGTATTATGTGCAGCCTCTAAGACACAGGGCCCTTTCAGCATGATTGTCCCCTGGGAGTGGCCGTATTTGTGTCGACGGCAATTTTCCCCGGGCAGGTGAAAGGAGCAGGTCAGGCCCAGTGCTGCCTTTTCAGAGCTGGGAATTGTGCCTGGGTTTGGGGACTGTAGTAACATTCACAGGGATGCAAAGCTGGTAACAGTGGAGGCTGTGACAATGACCACAAAGTGTAATCTTAGCACTAAACTACTTTCTTCTTCCTTTGGTGGAGGCTATGCAAAAAGCTACCGTGGCTGTCCGTCAGCACTGCCTTCTCCTTTGTGAAGGGGGGCAAACTTGACCGTGGCTTCTTCCTGCTGGCTACCTGGCTCTTCTCCTCCTTCCTCCAGATAGCCAACTCCCTTGGCCTTTCACCCATCCTTCCTTTTTCAAAAACTATGCTGGGGAGAGAGCACTGTCACCAGCATTTATAGCCGTGGAGAGAGGAAAGAGTTCTGAAAAGGAATCAAGGGGCTGAGACTCTAGGGCTGGCTTGCCTACCATCTGGCTTTGTGACCTTGGACAAGTCACATGCCCTTTCTCTGGTTCTGCCTCCTCATGAATAAGGCCATGGGGTGAGGGCAGGGAGGGTCTAGAACTGTGGCTCTCGACCTTGGTTATACACCGGAGCCATCTAGGATTGCTTTTTTAAAATATCGATGTCCAAGGAGCCACCGCATATCAGAGTATTTGAGGGCATAGCCAAGGCATCTGTATATTTTGAAAGCTCCCAGGGACTTCTAAAGTAAGGCCAGGCTGGAGAACCTCAGACTTCTAAGATTGTGATTATAAATGATTCGTATAGATCCTTAGATTAGCCTAATCAGTAACATTGGCATTTCACGTCTTATTTCTTTTTTTTTTATTTAAAAAAAAATTTTTTTTTTCAACGTTTATTTATTTTTGGGAGAGAGACAGAGCATGAACGGGGGAGGGGCAGAGAGAGAGGGAGACACAGAATCGGAAACAGGCTCCAGGCTCTGAGCCATCAGCCCAGAGCCCGACGCGGGGCTCGAACTCACGGACCGCGAGATCGTGACCTGGCTGAAGTCGGACGCTTAACCGACTGCGCCACCCAGGCGCCCCTCACGTCTTATTTCTAATGGCGGAATCAAAATATCGATTTCTTTTGTAAGCAATAAGAAAGGTAGTATCATTTTTCGACAGAGCTTTCTAGAGTGGCCCTTTCAGAGTGGCTCTGACTACCTCCTCCTCAAAACTCCCAGTCAGTCTTGAGGGGGGCGGGGTGAGGAGAAAGGCGTTCAGTGTGTTCCCCAAGAACCGGGGTTCTCCAGGCAGAGAAGGACAAAGCCTAGCCGTGGGCAGAGGGTGCCTTCAGGCAGACGTCTTCAGTCACCTGGTATTTTTTTTTTTAATTTTTTTTAATGTTTTATTTATTTTTAAGACAGAGAGAGACAGAGCATGAGTCTGATGGGGATGGGGCAGAGAGAGAGGGAGACACAGAATCTGAAGCAGGCTCCAGGCTCTGAGCTGTCAGCACAGAGCCCGACATGGGGCTCGAACTCACAAACTGTGAGATCATGACCTGGGCCAAAGTCGGACGCCCAACCGACCGAGCCACCCTGGGCACCCTTCAGTCACCTGGTATTAATTGACAGGTGATTCTCATTCCATTTGACAAGAAAGAGAGCAGGTAGGTTTTGATAGTGAACGTGGGGCGCTGGGACGTAGGTTCAGGCTGTGATTTATTGCCCAGGGTGAGCTGGCCACGGCATGGGCTGGTATAGCAACCCTGAGCGGCTGGGAAGAAGGTCCTTATACCTCACACCTGCAAAATCCACAAGGTCCTGGAAGGGGTATTAAGATGCACCAAAGAGACCTTCTGTGTATTTGTGTCTGTAAGGTCTGGCTCCGGGTGTAGGCTCCTCTAAAGCAACCTCCGATTTTTTTTTCTTGTTGTTTCCTAATTAAATAGACACCCGGGAACTTGCACACCAGCCTGCCCGATGGGCTATGAGGGGCACGCAGACATGTCACCCTGAGGGTCTAAATCACGCTCTCAGACTCACATCTTACCCGGTATTTGATTGTCTTCTGTGGATTTCTCTCTTTCCCCGGAGGGATTGTCAGCTCCGTGAGACCATGAATCTTGTCTATTGCTTTGCCTGTAGTAATCAGTGTCGAGTCCAGGAGTGGGCACACAGTGATGTTTCCTACATGCTTATTTGGTTGACTTCACTATGGTTCCCAAACGGGAGTCCATATTCTTTTTTTTAAATTTTTAATGTTTTTTTAAATTTATTTTTGAGAGAGAGAGAGAGAGAGAGAGTGTGTGTGTGTGTGAGTGGACGAGGGAGACAGAATCCGAAGCAGACTCCAGGCTCTGAGCTGTCAGCACAGAGCCTGACGTGGGACTCGAACTCGTGAACTGCGAGATCAGCTGAAGTCAGATGCTCAACTGACTGAGCCACCCGGATGCCCCAGAAGTCCATACTCTCTCTGAACAGGGTAGTCTGAAGCTCCAAATATGAACATTTGTTCTTTCTGCAAATATTTATTGAGTCCCTAATATATATTAGGCACTTGCTATGGGCTGAGTGTTTGTGACCCCTGGTCTGTGGTGTTTTGGTACGGCAGCCCGAGCTGACTGAGAAGCCACTGAGAAGCCACTTCCCAAGCCCCTTAGGGAAGGGGATGGACTCCTGGCTGCGTCCTTCAACAGAGCAATCAGCTAACCCAGTGTTCTTGGAGTCCGGGACCGTGTCGTGTGTTTCCTTTTACTCCTCACGGAGCCTCGTGTTGCTTTGCGTATACGAGGCAGGCCCTCCGCAAACATTTCTCGATGGCTGGTGGAATAAATTGAAGTGTTTACTGAGAGGCTTATTGTTAAATCCTCAGTCTTGCGCTGCAGGCCGTGAGGCAGATAGGAAAATGAGTAGACAAGGCCCTTATCCTTAGGGAGTATGACCCCTCGTGGCGGTTTTCAGGCCCTCCCGTGCACAGGAGCAGGTCGCCTAAGCCTCGCTGCCTCTTCCTGGAGCCATTGCCGGCGCGACCGCTTCCAAAGGGCTCTGACCAGCGTCCTGTGGCACCAAGCCAGCAGTGTGCCACCTCAGTCCCCGCCAACACCCGGTACCACCCCTGGGTCCAGGCACGCGGGACCTGTGCCTCTGGTCCAGGCCTCAGGGTGTGCCCACCGGGCTCTCTCCATCCAGGAAGCTTTTGTAGTGCTCCCCAAACTTGGTTACAGCCTGCATGGGCCTGGGGCCTGCTGTCTCCCATGGTACACACACACACACACACACACACACACACACATAGACACACCGTCCACACATCCACACACTCACACACATAAATACACCATACACACGTGCAACTCACATCTGCACACACAACACTCACACTCACTCACATACACATACTCACAGATGGTAACGTACACGCACGCACACGTGCACCACGCAAGGGGGTCAGCTAGCTATCCCAAGGCTCCAGGACTTAAGCCTGCGGGGTTACATCAGGGCCCATCTCTGCTTTGGTTCCAACAAGGCAGTCCTCTGGGATGGCCCTTCTGACTTCCAGACCCCTGCCCTCATTGCCAATGAGCCCTTCTGATCGATGTAGTGACATCACGCCCTCCCAGGTGACTCTGAGGCCTTGCTGAGTGAGAGACAGGCGCTCCTTGTGGAAACTGTCCCCCTCTCCTCAGTTTTCCTCCACAGTCTTCCCAATTTTCTCCGTTCGATGGCAAGCAACGGAAGGTAGGGAACAGGGGACGCAACAAAGAGGTTACCCTCTGGGATGCAGAGATCAGGGCCCTACGAGTTCAGGGAGGACACGGTTGGAAGACGTGCTGTCCTATTTACTTATAAAAGTTAGAAGGACAGGGGTGCCTGGGTGGCTCAGTCGGTTGAGCGTCCGGCTTCGGCTCAGGTCATGATCTCGCATTTTCAGGAGTTCGAGCCCCGCATCGGGCTCTGTGCTGACAGCTCAGAGCCTGGAGCCCGCTTTGGATTCTGTGTCTCCTCTCTCTGCCCCGCCTCGACTCATGCTCTGTCTCATTGTCTCTCAGAAATAAATAAACGTAAATGAAAAAAAAAATTTTTTTTTAAGTTAGAAGGACAAATTGAACATGCGTGTCCAGGAAATGGGTTTACATGGACATTTCCGCGCATACTCTGCGTGAGCCGTGAGTTTATGGTCACCTCAATGAAGCCTTTTAACAACCCTGCAGAGAGTCCCTGTGAGCCGGTATTCACAGGTGGCTCCACGCGGATGCACCATCATGAGTAATGATGGAACCAGCATTAAATACATGGAATTAAGGAACTGCACAGGCAAGAAGGTCTATATTGTCTCGATGCAAACAGGTTCCACGGAGTCAGTGGCATCACAAGTAATGACAGGGTTGCTACCTTTTTCTCACAATTATGATTAGTCAGGAACGAACAGGAAGAGAGAGTTCATGGTCCTGAACAGGAAGAGGCGGTGCCTGGACACCGCAAAAACACTTCACACTTACTGACAGGACAATAAACAGACGTGTAAGTACCTATTTTCTGCCCATTACTCCAAACCGTCATCCGCAAATCGCTGTATTTCCTGGAGGCCTGTGACATTTGTAATAGACTTTTAAATCAGATTGTTTTTGTAGTTGGAGCCCTACAACAACTATCTGTTCCAAGGCACCGCTTACCCTTTGGACAGCCCTGTTCATTCATCTCACTTCTTGTTCTAGGACTGCTCGGATATAGCCACTTGGGGTCATGGGAACCCACTTAGTGCCTGTGCCTGTGGTGTATACACAATGGGGAAGCCAGGCAAGTTAGCACCCTCCCCGTGGAACAGAAATGACCGGTGGTGGCTGGGAGCCAGTAAATAAATGCTTTCCTCCTACTTTACCCAGAGGTACGGTCCCAGACATGTCTCGTACGGCTTCCCCAAATGAACTCGTGGGTAATCACCCACAAAAGTCAGCAAGTCCATAATGCCACTTTATGTTGACTCTCTCTTGGCTCAGCTTTTCTCCCCGGTCGCCCGCTTTTACTTCCTGGGGCCCTGTTCTAAGATACCTGAATATAGCCCTTGTCTCAGGCTCTGCTTTTCGGGAATCCAGAGGCAGGAAGATGAACTTTATGCACCTAAACAAATAGTACAGAAGAAAAAGAAGAATATAACAAGTGTTTAACTGTGGTTTCTTTTAAAATTATTTTTAATGTTTATTTTTGAGACAGACAGAGCGTGAGCAGGGGACGGGCAGAGAGAGAGGGACTCCCAGAATCAGAAGCAGGCTCCAGGCTCTGAGCTGTCAGCACAGAGCCAGACGGGGAGCTCGAACCCGCGAACCGTGAGAGCATGACCTGAGCCGGAGTCGGACACTTAACCGACTGAGCCACCCAGGTGCCCCACCTGTTTGTTTTAAACTGTATAACAATGATTTGCAACTTGGAGGCAGTAAACCAAACTCATCCAGGGCGCCGTGGTGAAGCACACGCATCCTTCCCCCAGAATGATACAGGCCTCATAGTTGGAATTACCAGGAGAGGGAGCTGCTGTTTCTACACAGACGCATGGGACAAAACTTTCTGGGGCGGGTCTCCAGTGGAATGGGGGCGTTTTCTCATGTGGGGGAGATGTTTGTATGGAAATGTGCCAGGAAAAAGTTTAGGGGAGACTGCTATGTGATACAGGGTTTTAGAAAAAGTAGAGATTTGTCATAATTATAACCGAACATTGGGACATAAAAAAAAAAAAAAAAAGGGTTTGTACAGGAGATAGGGTTTATATCAGCTCACTAGGGCTGCCAAAGCAAAGTATCACAGACTAAGTGGCTTGAACACCAGAAATTTATTTCCTTGCGGTTCTGGAAGCTGAAAGTCCAAGGTCAAGGTGCCAGCAGGGTTGGTTTCTTCTGAGGCCTCTCCCCTTGGCTTATCATCTTCTTCCTATGTCTTCCCTCTGAGTGTGTCCATATCCCTGTCTCTTCTTATAAGGACATCGGTCAGGTTGGGTAAGGCCCACCCTAATGGCCTCATTTTAGCTTAATTACCTCCTTAAGGGCCCTTTCTCCAAATACAGTCACATTCCAAGGTACTGGGGGGGGGGCGGTGGTTAGGACTTCAGCATATGAATGGGAAGGGGGTGTTGGGGGGGGGGACACACTTCAGCCCATAACAAGGTTTGAGGAGTCTTGAAAGGTGAGCTGCACTGTGCTGTTTTCAAATACCCTTGAGGAGATACAGACTTCTTTTCCTGGGGCGCCTGGGTGGCTCAGTCAGTTGAGCATCCAGCTTCAGCTCAGGTCACCATCTCACGGTTCGTGGGTTCGAGCCCCGCATCGAGTTCTGCGCTCACAGCTCAGAGCCTGGAGCCTGCTTCGGATTCTGTGTCCCCCCCCTCCCCCTCTGCCCCTCCCCTGCTTATGCACACTCTCTTTCTCTGTCTCTCAAAAATACATACATAAACATTAAAACACACACACACACACAACTTTTTTCTTTCATCTTTGGTGACAGACGTGCAGAGAATTACCCGGGTTGAACTTAGGAGAGTGAGTCACTCGTGAGACAAGCCAAGTACCCTCTATCTCCCTTAAGATCTTTGTGTTGTGGCCCATCTGGACCCCTTCTGGGGCATTCACACGCTGTGGCTCAAGTGTGGATAAACCGTACTCCTCTGCGTACGAATCCAGAGGGGAAGCGACCCGTTGAGTGGCATGGCCCCCCGAGCCCAGTCCAGTGAGTGCCCTTTGGGGGGGATGACTCCAGGGCAAGTTCTTCCCAACCTCACTCTATAAGGCTGAATTGAGTTGTGGCCCTAGAACATGTAAAAGGAAGAAAGAATGATGGGGTGGGGGGGTGGGGGGCCTCGGGACCAGGCCAGGAGAAGTATCTGGAATAGAAGATCCAGCCTGCCATTTACCACTGTGCCCTGGGTGGTGAGCTGGGCTGCCTCTCGATAATCACCTGGGAGCCGTGGAGCTGGAGGCTAGGGCTTGGGCTCTGTCCTCCAGGGATCTGCTGGGGCATGCTGGAGGGGTGCTGGAGGCATGCTGGGGCATGCTGGAGGGCATGCTAGGGCTGAAGGGAAGAGGGAAGCCAGCACCCTGGCTACAATGGCATCATTGCCACAGGTCCACATTGCCCCACCTTAATAGGAATGATTGCACCCTCACGGCCGCCTATGCCCTCTCTCCCTCCTGTCCCCTCCTCCCGCCCCTTGTTCCAGTCAACTTCCTGGTTGTAGCCCAAAGCCTGACGTGTGACAGGACAAACTTTCTGAGGTAGTTTCGGGAAGAATGGGGACATATTCATCCATGGGGGAGATGTTCCGCTTCTGCTATAAAGAGGCACTGCCTTCCCGTCAGGCCCGGCTCTGACAACCTTTCGTCCGCTGCTTACACTTCTGCCAAGCTTTGGCCATGTCCTGCCGGGCCCGATGAACAAATCTGGGCCCATGTCACTGTTTCTGACCAATAGAGAATGAGCTTGATTGCCAGCGAGGAGGGTGATGCCTTCTTGTCAATGGTGGGAGTGGCAGAGGCAGAGAAGCCTCCAGCTGGGCAGTTTGGACGGGCACGCAGCATCACGCTGGGCCAGCTGCAGGTGTCCCAGATGGCCAGCCTGGAATCTGTTTGTCTCCGTCGCCAGGTTTTGTTTATGTCCCACTGTCGATACCAGCCCCGTGGACTGCGTGTTGAGTGCCCGGGCATTCCTAAAAATGCACCAGAGGGCTTCTGGTTGGCGGTGACATTTTAAGAAATATGTCACGTAAAAAGGAGATCAAATGAGACAACTTCATTGTGGGAAGCATCACAGGCCAAAGGGAATTAAACTATATCCTGCCTATTGACAGCATTTGAGTATGTCAGATAGGAACCTAATATTCTAAAAGGTAAGAATGTTTTTATAACCACAGGCAACTTGAAATGAAGACTAACACAGAAAATCTGGATTGGGTGCAACTCTAGGAACTCCTAGAGAGTTGGTTAAAACGTCACGGGATTCCATTTGTATGCAGTTCAAGAACAGGCAAAACAGGTAAGTGGGGCGGGAAAAGTCAGAAATGGTCACCTGTGGGAGGAGTTAACTGGGAGGAGTGGGAAGGAACTGTCTGCAGTCATGGAAATGGACTGCATCTTGACTGGGGTGGTGGTTACACACGCGGAAAATTCTTTGAGATACACATACACTTAAGGTTAGTGCACTTGTGTATGTGTGATAAACCTCAATACAAAAGTGAAAAATTTTTTCCAGTGCCTTCTGTATGCCAGGTACTGCTCTAGGCACTCAGGGTACGCGTTTCTGTGACACAGGCGGACAACCAGGCAGTTATAACATGGTGTACTCAGGGCGGCTGGCAGGAACTTCCCGATGCCTATCTGTATCCATTTTCTCCTTCGGGGAGTAACAGAATCCTGACACTTAGCTGGGAACACTGCTACCCAAGGCAGAGGTTATACCTCCCAGCCTTCTTTACCCATGTGTGGGCTCCAGATTAGCTTCTGACCAAAGAGATACACGTGGACACGCTGTGTGGGGTGCCCGGGGAAGACTGCACAAAGGGTGCGAGGAATTTTTGGTACCTTGGCCCCTCCTGGTGTCTGCAAGGTGGACCAGAAGGCTGCATTTCCAGCTGCCATTTTGGATCAGGTGGTGACCTTGAAGGTGAAAATCATGCAGAGAGGATGTTGGAGCAGAAAGCGGAGGGAACTGGGCGCCTGGATGGCTCAGATGGGTAAGCTTGCGACTCTTGATTTTGGCTCAGGTCATGACTTCACGGTTTGTGAGATCGAGTCCTGCTGGGAGCTCCACGCTGTGCGGAGCCTGCTTGGGATTCTCCCTCTGTCCCTCCCCTGCTCACGTGCGCATGCGCGCGCGCGCGCGCTCTCTCTCTCTCTCTCTAAATAAATAAATAAATAAATAAATAGACGTTAGGGGGGGAAAAAAGAAAGCAAGCAAGAGGAGGGAATGAATGGATCACTTTGTGGAGCCGCCATGCCTGCACCAGACTGCCTGCCTTCAGGCAGTTTTTTCTGTGAGTGAGGGTTTAAGTTACTATGTCTCAAGTGTGTTACTCACAACCCCCCCCACCCCCCACCCCCAATCACTGGTTAAGATAAAGGTAAACACAGGGTGTCATGGGAGACACGTAAGGCTCTGGCTGAGCATGGATGACTGTCATTGGAGACAATTTCTTAGACAAGGTGTCACTTGAGCAGAGTCTTGAAGGACAAGAAAGCTTAGCTAAGAGGTATAATCAGTCTTTTAAAATGCTTCCGTGGGAGCCCCATCCAGGTAGGAAAATCTACTCAGGGTTGTTCAAATCAGGTCAAAGAGACACTCTCCTGCCTTCAAGGGGCTGGTAATCTCCTCTGCCTCTTGGATAAGTAGCAACCGACAATGCCTCACTTCTAGTGGTTATTTGAATATTTTTTGATAAAACAAATAGGTGAATCTGTATTTTTTATTTGAATCGGAATACACTCCATATTAAAACAAAAGCTCTATTTTAGGCTTAAAGGTCATTTGTGTTGTTGTTGTTGTTTTTAAACTCAAAACTTAATGGTAAGACATGAAGACCTCTATTTTAGAAATTTTAGGGACGCCTGGGTGGCTCAGTCGGTTAAGTGTCCGACTTCGGATCAGGTCATGATCTCACGGTTTGTGAGTTTGAGCCCCGTGTAGGGCTCTGTGCTGACAGCTCAGAGCCTGGACCCTGCTTTGGATTCTGTGTCTCCTTCTCTCTCTGCCCCTCCCTCACTTGTGCTCTCTCAAAAAACAAATAAATGTAAAAAAAAAAAAAGAAAACCTAAATAAATGCACTGAGATGCTCATTATTGTTGAGATATCCATTTCCTTCAAATTGAGACCTCTCTTCATCTTTTAATGTGACCAGCTCATCCTATAATTTCCCTCTAAGTGCTTTCTGTGCATTCCACAAATGGGTGTGTTTTGTTTTCATTTCCATTCCATTCCAATTCTTTCCTAATTCTCACGTGACTTCTTTGACTCCTTGGTTGCTTGAGCGTGGTGTGCACAATATATAGATACTTGGGAATGGTCCAGACACCGTTCTGTTGTCTATTTCTGGTACAATCCCATATGGTCTGAGATCATACTTTCTATGATTTCAAATCTTTTAAATTAGTTGAGGTGTGTTTTATGGAGTATCTTAGTCAATATTCCATGTGCACTTGTAAAGAATGTGCATTCTGATGTCATCATTTGGAATGTTCTAGTAACTCAGTGGGGTCAAGATGGTCGATAGTGTTGCACAGGTCTGCTAAATCTTTACCAGTTTTCTTTTTATTTGTTCTGTTGATTAGCATCACCGTGTGCTAAGGGATGGGGCTGGGGTGCCAGAAAGATTTTTCTGTGTCTCTTCTCTACTGTCAGCTTTACCTCATGCCTGCTGCACAGAGGGAGCCTCCTCCTCATCATTCTCTTGCCTCTCCCCCAGTCCAGACCAGTGTCACTTGTTCTTTGGTTCTTGCCTGCCTGGTGGTGGGTGTGGAGGGTGTGGAATGAGGTTCTCTGTCGTCCGGACTCAGCCCCAGCCTTAGGCAGGCACTGCTTTCTCTGTCTTGGAATTGGGGCTTCCCTAGTAAGCCTGACCTTCCTCCAGTAATAGGAGACTTGATGGTTAGGCCCAGGACTGCATCCTCTGGGAGTAGAGACTTTGGTCTTTTCCTTTCCTCCTGTTTCAACGTGTCTTCCCCTGTGCTCTAGAGAACATAGGGCTGCTGTCCTTCCCCAGTGGCTTCATGTCTCTTATTTCGAGAAAGATATGGGTGTGGTCTCACACCTTTCCTCCAGCCATGTCCGCTCCCCTCTTCCAGCCCTGAACCATGGAGGAAGGTTTTCTCTGGTCTCCCACCTTGCCCCAAATCATCCATGAAGGCCTAGTGGGGCTTTATGGAGAGGAGCTTCTGAGTCGTGGCAGCTCCCTTACGTCTGCAACTCCCAGGGGATCTGTGGGCTCGTGCCGGTCACACTTGGTAAGTCTCCAAGCATCTTCGCTGGATGCTTCTTCTTGGCTTCTACAGTGGCCTTGTCTTCCTCCTTTGTTCTGTGACAGGTGGGCCAGTGCTCATGTCCTGTCTCTCCTCGGGGGGAGTCTGTCTTTCCCTAGATTTCATGTTCATCATGTGGTCCTGTGGCCTCAGTTTTTTTCGATGAGTTCCAGAAAAGTCATGATTTTATAGATTTGGGTTTTTTTTTTTCTTGTTGTTAAGGCAGGAGTGACACTTTTTTTTTTTTTTTTTTTTTTTTAGCTTTCTATATTCTAGGTGGAAGCCAAAAGTCAAAATATATTTTTAGATGATTCACTTTTATCCTGAATCACTTTGGGTTCTTTTCAAATACCATATTTATCCTCTATGGATGAAAACTCATTACCATCAAAATGATTCTCAAGAATCTGTGCCTCAAGATCTGTGGGACATTCCCAGAGCACAACCCCAAACACGTGTTCATGGATGAGCACTGTGTCATAACTGCACGGTTTCTCAAGATGAGTACTCCCAGCAGGGACGCTGACTTCAGTGTTCCGGTTTTTTTTTTTTTTTTTAAGTTTTTATTTATTCACTTAAGTCATCTCTACGCCCAACGTGGGGCTCGAACTCATGACCTG